>NC_138548.1:169336674-169936674 GCF_964273705.1 Natrix helvetica | reverse complement strand
GTTCAGAAGGTTGGCTTCCCTACGAATGATAGGGAAAATGATTTCCAGCAACTGTCCCCTCAGATTTAATTATGAGCCTCCTTTCATTCTCAGGTGACCAGCAGAAGTCTTCCAAAACTGAAGAG
Source organism: Natrix helvetica (assembly GCF_964273705.1). NCBI lineage: Eukaryota > Metazoa > Chordata > Lepidosauria > Squamata > Natricidae > Natrix > Natrix helvetica. Next base: position 169,936,549 of record NC_138548.1, on the reverse strand, counting down.
AAAATGTATATTAAAGATGCCCCTTCCTGCACTGGGTGGGCAAAGGGCCCTCCTGGAGAATGAAGACTTTGCCGTGAAATCTTACTTACACGATTTTCCCTTTTCTTTCCTTTCCTTCAGCTCAGAGACCAACAAGCTAGGAGAGAAAAGAGAAATGTCTTCTGCCTGAGCACTGCTGCCAGTTTGACATAAGGCCTGAGTTGCTGAGAGGTTAGGCTGCTGAAGGGCATGATGTCATAATGGTCCTTTGGCCTCCCTGATAATCATTGTGACTTTGAAGCAGTATTATACTTTTGATTAAGGGCATATCTGCACTTTTTGTTACAAGAAACAGCAGCACAGATTTCTTTTTAACATAATTGGTGGTGCCCCCCTGTTTAAACTCCAAATTTGTATTCCAAACCTTAAGAAATCATCCCATACAGAAAATTTTATTTTCTGAGAGGGATTTTTTTTTTTAAAAAAAGAAGTATACTAACTGGTTTGAGTATTATATTTATTCCGAGAAGCAGGATTTTGTTCAAATATGTTAGCGTACTTCTTCTATATGACTCTGAATAGAAACCCTGGGAATATAATTCTAATACGTCTCAGATTTCGTAGACGTACCTGTGCATTGGTGTCCAAAAAGAATTAAATTTCACATTGATTCCAGTGTTAAACATATTAAATTATTATTGTGAAGATCTTTAGTTAATGAATTGTTCTGTTGTCAGAAGGAATTTGCTACTTCTTCCACCTGGGCAAAGTATTAGAGAATATTCATTCAGAACAATATCCAGGATTTCACACTTATTTGCATGGGTTGCTGCACTTTGTCAGTGATCTCTGCCTGAAGGTGTGAATTAAGTAGAAAGAGGATAAAATTAATAAAGACATGGTAGATACTCCCTGAACAAGGGAATCGTCTTGAAGAGAATTTGACTTGTATCTTAATGTAAAAAGCAGGAGCCAGAATGCTTTCTGATACTTTACACAATGTTGTTAAGTATTTGGCTCTGTTCTTTTACAAATTCTGGTACAAAGACAGGAAAACACTAAATTCTCAGCTTTTGTATTTAAAACAAAATTTGGGAATTTGGGCAGTCAAAAGCAATTTGATCCAGCCCTCTAACTGAGATATGATTTGGCTCCAGGCTCCAGGTATGGTCTTTATAATTTGGACTTTGATTTGGCTCTAGGTATGGTCTTTATAATTAAACTCAGGGTAGATACAGCTCCGGAGACACACACTTGATCTGGGTACTTCTCTTCCTTCCCTATAACATGGCCCAATATAATTTCCTTTGGAGGCCCAGAATCGTTTCCTTTGGAGACCAGATAGTTCTAAGGCCTTGGCTAAGCTCTTGGCTCTTGGAAAATTCAAAGATGACACAAGTTACATTTGTTGTAAGCAGGAACCCCCAAAAGAGTGGTAAATGCTCACTCATTTTGACCTTGTGAGAAGATGAAAATGAACAATTCATAGCAGTTGGAAGAAGCCCTGAAACCTAAAAAATAAGTGGTAGAAACTTCTGCTTTTTGCACTTGCCTGATTTGACAATGTAAATCAGGATAACTATACTGCAGTTGGTGATGTTCAGTATAAAAACATATATGATGTTGAGGGACCCTGCATGAGGGACCCTTCATTCCACCTGTATGTCAGTGTGGCACCATGTGTGCTCCAATGCAACCACAGGTTTCCAATCATATAATGATTTTCAGGAGGTTTCCTAATCCTGATGGCTAATTGGGCAGCTGCTGGACAATAAATAATCATTTGGACATTATTCGTTCTGCAATATGATCCACCATCTTCTCTTTAAATGTCATTGTATGTTAAATGAATTTCATAACTACTGTAATGTATACAGGTAGTCCTCGAGTTATGAATGTAATGGAGCCTGCCCATTCCATTCGTAACCTGAAGATTCGTGGGAGTCAATCTTGTACTTTGAACGAGATCACTCCCTCCTTTTGCCCACACATTCTCTAATCAAATACATGGCTTGTTAAGTGCAGATGAGGTATTTCAGGGTGAGGAAGGCCATGGGGGGCCTACCAATGGAACAGGGCACCTTCCTAAGACCATCCAAGCAGTGGTGGGTTCCTAACTGGTTTACTACTGGTTCGGTGAGAGAGGATGTTTTGCATGTGTGCAAAAATGTGTGCACTGCTCACTTTGCTCGCACACGCACCTACCACATGTTGCTGCACATGCACAGTTTAGTGAAAATTGTTCTGTGCATGCGCAGAAATATGCTAGTGATGGCAGAGAAGACCAGGAAACCAGTTCGGGAGCATGGCAGGCCAGCAGCCCAGGCCGCCAAATCACTACCAGTTCGTCCGACACAGTCCAACCCAGTAGGAACCCACCACTGCATCCAAGGCCTTCCCGACCCACTGAAATACCTGATGCCAGCCCAAATTGCTTCCCACCCCAACCTGCCATGCCGGGTTACTTACCTTGTGAAAATCTAGAAAGCAGTCTCCTCTCCAGCCTCATGTGCCCTGTTTGGGCCTCCACAGGACTCCCCTGGCCTGTTGCAGACCGAAATGGAGCCTCCAGGGGAAATCCGCCCCTCAGAACCCCATTTCAGCCAGCAACGTGCAGGACGAATGTTGCAGATCCTCTGCAGTTGTTTGTAAGGGTGAACAATTGCCATGGTGCTGCAAGATTTGTATTTTGGGCCTTGTTCGGAAACACTAGGGGACGCTGATCACATAATTTCGCTAATGGAACTGTCATAACCTGGGGATTACCAGTATTATGCAGGCAATGTGTACGTAATCAAACAGAACCGCCTGGGCATTTTTAGAAAGAGGCATAAAACACTATCAAATTCTATTTAATGCAATGAGATTATTGTCCTAGAAATGAATAAGTGGTATCCTGAGTCTATTATTTATATTTGCAACTTGGTTACAAATTGGTTTAGTATTGTATTTGATTCTTCATCAGTTGCAGCAATGCCATTTAATTTGGGAGGAAAATTTAGTAAGGTTATTCAAATAAGAAGCTCTTCTAAAATGAAAATACCAGAATATTCCCAGCTTAATCATATTTTTGTGTCTATAAAACATCCATTTTGCAGAATTAAACATGATACTCAGGGAAACCCAAAGGCACCCAATTTACCATTTAAATGCCAAAAGTGCTCAAAAGATTTTGTTCCTTTCACTCCAAAATGCCAGACACTTAATAAAAGTTTTTTTAAAAAAAACTTTGCCTATTTGGATATTTGCAAATTGTGTTCTTAGGAAATCTTCTAAATATGACACAAAATAGGAGCAACAGGAGGAGAGAAGTTCAAGCTATGTTCTTATTTTTGAACTGTCCAAATTAGAAATTGGGAATACACTGAGCTGACATTAGGCTAAAAGCTAGAAGGTACCAGCTTAGGGGTGTCAAATTTTAAGAAGTGCCAAAATAGAAAATGCCATATTTTTCAGAGTATAAAATGCTCCGAAGTATAAGGTGCACCTAGCTTTTGGGGAAGAAAACAAGGGGGGGAAATCTGCTTCTGCCTCCCCAGCAATTGGTTTTCTTGCAACAAACAGCAAACAATACAGACCAGTGGTGGGTTTCAAAACTTTTTACTACCTATTCTGTGGGTGTGGCTTGTTTTTTGGGAATGGCTTGGGAGTCATGTGATTGGGTGGGAGTAATTTGGTGGGCATGTGACTGGGTGGGCATGGCCAATTTAGCCGTCCATTTTGCCAGTCCATTAAGCAATACAGAGTAGCCCCCTTTTCTATTCTTTTTAATACTACAGTTTTTGCTCTAGTTTTTTTTTTTTTTTTTAACTAAGGGCGAGAGGTTGGCAATGCCTGGGGATTTCTGGGAATTTCTCCTCTGTGTTATAGGCACTAAAATAACCAAGATGATATAAGGCAGTGATGGTGAACCTTTTTGAGACCGAGTGCCCAAACCACAACCCAAAATCCACGTATTTATCTTGGAGTGCCAATACGGCAATTTAACCTGAATAATGAGGGTTTGGTTTAGAAAAAACAACTCATATGTGATTAACGTCTTTTCTCTGAAAAAAATCCTACAATAACAATGCTTATAGAGTATAATATGCACTCCCCCCCCCCCCGAAGAGCATGGAAATATTGGTGTGCCTTATACACCGAAAACAGCCATTTTTGCCACCCGAAGCCCCGCCCACAAATCCCATTTGCTTCAGCAGTGGTGCTGGAAGGAAAAAATGCCTCATTTCGGTGAAAAGGGTGGAAAACGGGCCATTCTTGACCAAAATGGAGGTGTTTTTGCCTTCTCCCACACCCCAGAACCATTCTGCAGGCTTTAGCAGGGCTGGGGGAAGGGAAAGAGGGAAATGCCTCCGTTTTGGTGAAAAAGGGACCTTTTTTCACCAAAATAGCGGTGGTTCCCCACCACGAGAAGCACTCTGCAGGCTTCAGCAGGGCTCCTTGAAAAGAATCCCCCCCCCTTGCTAGCCCATCTCATTTGGGCCAGCAGGTCATGAAATGGCTTCGGAGGTGAGGGCTTCAGTTCTGCTGGCTGGAGAATTCTGGGAGTTGAAGTCCACAAGTCTTAAAGTTGCCAAGTTTGCAGATCTCTGGCATGGAGTTGAGAGCTTATTGAAAGTTTTGCTAGCTATCTTTGCTCAAGCTAAGCTAATCAATAGTGGAAGGAAAGAAAGGAGGAAGGGAGGGAAGGGAGAAAAAGGGAAGGGAAAGTGAATGTGATATGGATGGATGGATGGATAGAGGGAGGGAGGGTGGGAGAGAAAAAGGAGAAGAAGGAAGAACCACAAACCTGGCACTAGAGTTTTGCTTCAGAGGATGCTTTGAAACAGCACAGCAATCTAGGGCTGCAGGGGACCTCAGAGGTCATCTACTCCAACCCCCTACTGCACCAGGAGACCTTATATCTGTGGGAATCCGCTGCTTCCCAAAGCTCTTCACCTCCGAAGCCATTTAACAGTACTGGGCTAGTGTGGTGGGTGGTGGGTAGCCTTGCTAGCTGTTTCCCAAAGCCCTCACCTCTGAAGCTATTTCATGCCCTGCTGGCCCAAATGAGATGGCAAGGAGGTGATGCTTTTCAAGGAGCACAAATGGGGCTGAGATCTGGTTTCTGTCTCACAGGTAAGATTTGGTCCAGAACCAATCCCAACACAAAGTTCTTTTATTTGCTCCTTGTACTCCTTGTCATTGCATTTTTACACTATTAATTCCAGAAGTCAAGCTCTGGATTAAATGACATTCCAGACAAGATGGAGAAGAGGATCTTGCTTTTATACATGATTATAGCTGTCTAGTAAGGTGAGTTGTAAGCTGTTTTTACATCATCAGAAATTTAATTTCTCACCTGGTAAAAATGCAGGTGGGGGAAGGTGCGTCTTATACTCTGTAAGCACTGTTATTGTGGGTTTTTTTCAGAAAAAATACGTTAATCTCATATGAGTTGTTTTTTCTAAACTAAAACCTCATTATTCAGGTCAAATTGCCGTATTGGCATTCCGAGATAAATAAGTATGTGGGTTATGGGTTGCAGTTTGGGCACTCAGTCTCAAAAATGTTCGCCATCACTGCCTTATATCATCTTGGTTATTTTAGTGCCTCTAACACAGAGGAGAAATTCTCAGAAACCCCCAGGCATTGCCAACCTCTGGGCCACTCCCCCCCGTCACATGACTACCAAGTCACTCCCATCCGGCCACATGACTGCCAAGCCACTCCCAGCCAGTCACATGACTGCTGAGTCACTCCCACAAAACAGGCCACACCCACAGAATAGGTAGTAAAAAAAATGGAAACCCACCACTGCTTCAGGGGGCTTCAGGAGACTTTTCTGAAGCCTCCGGGAGGCGAAAAACAGCCCAATGCACAAACTGGAAGTCCATACCCAAACTTTAGTTTTTCATCCAGGGAAGCCTCCAGAAGATGCAAAATGGGCAAAAATCAATGCCGAAATCATCTGGCCAGTGCTGGAGCTGACAGGGCAACACCTCACATGCCCTCAGAAATGGCATACCTACCATAGATGCACCATCACAGCCATAGGAGATGAATAGGATAATTGTAGGCCATTGAGACCAAATCTGAATTCAGTGTCTCTTAACTCCTGCTTCTCAACACCAACAAAATTTCAGTAGTTCTCAATCTTTTCTTCACAATGGACCCCCTTTAAATCAGCAGTCACCAACTGGTGGTCCGTAGACTATTGGTGGTCCAAGAGAAAATTTTGGTGGTCTGCAGAAAAATTATTAGCATTTTTTATATTGCACTAAATCAGGAGTCCTCAAACAATGTCCCCTGGGCCAGATAGGTGCTGTAGAAAGTCTCCCCCTTTGGAGTTTTTATGTAGGGGTCGGAGGGGAGCAAAAATTCCGACTAGGGGTCTGCTTCAGCCTCCTGGTGCGGGGCTTTGGGCGAAGGCTGGAAGAAAGTGCCACTGGTAGCGAAGAGGCGGAGGGCATTGTTCCAGTGGGACTGCATCATGGCCTGGACCATCTCAGCCCACTGAGTTTCCAGGCACTGGCACTTTGCTTTGAACTCCCGCAGGCCTTCCCTCTGCTTGGAAAGCTTATGCAGTTAGTCCTCAGTGAGGTGTTTCTGCTGAGCCTCCTTCTCGGTCAGATCCAATTTGAACTGATCCAGCTGTTTTGCCAACTCTTTCTCATGGTGGCTGCTTAGCTCCAGCAACTGCTTCCTGTTGGGGCCCTAAGGAACCCGGGCTGGCAGGTGAGGAGTGGCTGGTTAGGCACCCCTTGACGTGAGTGACATCAAGTTGATCATGACCACCCAGTCACATAACCACCAACCCATGTCCACCCAGCTGGTCATTAGGCAGATCACATTAGTGGTCCACAGGATTTAAAATTATTAATTTAGTGGTCCCTTAGATCCGAAAGATTGGTGACTCCTGCTTTAAATACCTTTTGTAGCCATGAACCACACTCAAGGTTTCTATCATTTCAGATCTCCACTTCCTAATTTAGGACCTCTTTCTATCTGCCCTGCTTTTGCCTGAATTCTCATTTCTGTTTCAAGAAAATGAGCCCACATGCTTGATGGGGCAGACTTAGTGGGAATTCATGCATTTGTTCTTTCCAGTCTTCTGAGACAGATTTTTTTTTCTTATTTCCTAAATAAGAAAGACACTTGTATAGAGCATTCCCTAATTAAACCAGATGTCTCCCCAAGCCACAGAATACTTTCCTCTTTAGCTGACTCATACTTCTCAAGAGATATTTATGGAGTTGTTAACATGGTTTTAAAACACAGCAATTTTGGAAAACAAAGGCTACTTTCTTTCCTGTTTTTGTGTTCCTAGTATATACCTTGGTAATAATGAAAGAAATGTCCTTCTGGGTTCGGCTCCAAGTGGCGAAAAAGACACTGGAGACATGGAGGCTGCTTGGAAAGATGGTTTAATGGTGGACAGGACCACCTGGCTTGAGTCCTGAACAGAAAAGATAATCACGCGCTTCAATGTTGGTGGAGAAAAAGAGGAGGCTGAGATGCTGAGTCCCTGGTTTTATGCCCTCTCTGGCCTTTGATCTTGAGCTTGTATTCTGATTGGTTGTCAGACTCCCATGGGGCCATGCAGGGGCAACTCTCTAGGCTGTGTTTTGAATCCAGGTTTGGTTGAGTTCTCAGATGCCATGTGGTGAGTTGGGTAAAGGGCCAATATTATCCTGCCTTAATCCCATCCCCCTGGAGTTGAAGGGGAGAACTCTTTATTATGTAAAGGGACTGGCTTGGCCTTCTTAGTGGCCCATTGACAAAGTGGGTGGGGGCAGGAAGCTGCAGGGAGCTACTCTGTCTTTTAAAAACATGTTTCTTCCTTTTTACATCCAGGGAAATATAATATTCAGCCATTTCAATATTTCCTAGGATATTTCATTTTTCTGGGAGAGGGCTGGGTGATAACTTTTCACAATCCCTACTTTTTTTAAAACATGTGAGTGGGACACACACGTTTTTGGCAAAAGATTAAAATTGGTCAGGTCAAGGAGACTTAATTTTTTTTCCTGATGGAAAGTCATTGAGAGAGACAGCAGAAGGCTCCCAGAGAGCTTTCAACCATGAAGGTCTAGCAGCCAGGGCATAAGTTCTGGAAAGAAATTTACAGTATCCAATTTTCCATGCCAATTAATATCAGATATCACTTTCTGTGAGCTTCCAGACAGGTTTCAAGCAAGCATAAGTCCCAAAATTCTTCACAGCCCTGCTTTTCCTTTAAGTTACAGGCTGCCCATTTAGAAGGGATGGCTCTTGAACCTGCCCTAGCTCTTATTTTAGTGAGGCCAAATTGAGTTTAGCTTGTGTGCAATCCAGGCTATTTAGTATTTTTAAAATTACACACAATGAGCCCGGGGACTCCTACTCATGAGACCACCAGTGCAACATATCCTGCTTTACTGGGCAATGGGGCAGCATCATTTTTGAGTCAGTCAGGGCTTGGGTTTTGAAGATCCTTGCTACTCTTCAAGTGGGGGAATTGACCCTCCCCCATGGGATTAACAGGGAGATATCACTGCTTAGGCTTTTTTGGGCCAGGGCAAAAATCAACCTAGGAGAAGCTTTGTGTGGAGGAGATAGTTTCAATCTAATTCTGAATGCTGTGCGTGTGTGTGTGTGTGTGTGTGTGTGTGTGTGTGTGTGCAGCTGCTTGTACAATACAGAAAATGCAGACATTTTGGACAAAATTTCCCTCCCAATAGACAGAAATCTAAGATGTTCAGAACTTGCTGTGCTAGCCATTCTCAAATACAATTCTTACATGAATACATTAAACTGATTACTATATAAATGAGACAAGAAAGAAAATCTTACAATGAATTTCTGTGAAGGAAGCAAAGAAATAAAACTTTACAATCAATTTCCACCCTCCCCTATAGTCTTTACAGCTGTCTTCTGGGGATTGAAAAGAGTCGTTAGGTCTTTACTTGCCCATCTCAGGGTCCTTTTTTTCATATCTGCTGGATGGTACTAGGCTTAGCTTGCTGGTAAGAGTGGTCAGTCAGGCTTGGTAGAGTCTGTCCCAGGCTTGGCTAAGTTTTTTTTTTCCTCATGTCAGGTTTTATCAGGACGCAATCACCAGCAGCCAATTCAAGAGTTATGATTTGAGCTAGCAGTCCGTTTCTGAGGTTAAAAAAAAAGGAGAGGCCAAGTATACAGTTATTTACAGACATATCTTTAGTCTCATGTTGTGGAATTTCCCCCATTCTGTCCAAGTGTGGAAATCCAAACATTATTTCAGAAGGCAGACGATGTAAATTTCATAGAACATGACATTCCCACTGCCTCTATGATTGAAACACTTTTGCAATGATGAGTAAATTTCCAAGAGGGACAACAACTTGTGCTGCAAAATATCATAGGATAGTGCACCTTGACTCATAAGCATTTAAAAAAGCACTCAGGCATAAAAGAGGGAGGAAAGAAGAACAGCTTCAAAAAATAAAACTAGCAATAAAAGAAGAGGTACTTTGAGTCAACACTCCAAAATATCAGATTCCATTCAGATGGAAGCAAATTCTCATTAAGTATGTTAAAACATTTAAAAATGTAAGCAAAATATCTCAAAATCATTTCTTTTTATAGATTTAATTAAGCATTTTAAACCTCAAAAATTTCCAGAAGAAAAAAAATCAAAATTGTATTCAGAGCAGACAAGGAACTGTAACTGCATAACTTTTATATGCAGATGAAAAGATTACAACAGTGAAAGGTAAAAGTGCAGGAGCAGGTCACCCATTTACTCAAAATTTCTCAGAAGAGAGAGAGGAAAAAAATGCGGTTAAAGTGAGCAGAAAAACCTGCAGCTGCCTTTAATGACCCAGAAGGAAGGAGGGAAAGAAGGAGGGGGGATGCACAGAGGCATTCACAGGTATCACTGGGGGCACTCATTGTAAAAATGAGCAGACACTCACACTCCCCACCCCTTTCCTGCTTCCCTCCAAAGAATGGCCCAGAAGGAAGAGGGAAATAAATTCATGCAGGCAATCACAGGTCTCTGGATCACTTCACTTATCACTCCTTGGGGCATCGGGGACACATACATTCATACTGCAATCAGATCTTGGCTTGCTCATGCCAACCAATCATTATAAGTATTTCAGGGATTTTTTTCAGTATTTTTTCACAAGCCACCAAACTTCATTTTCTTTTATTAGAGGATCTCACACTCCCTTCAGGTTTGGAAATGGTAACACATATCCATACACGCACATACCATTAAACAACCTTGCAACTTACTGTTTCTTTATATGATTGGGAATCAAAGTACATTCACATCAACTTTTACCATCAACATACTCACATTTGCACTGCAATCAGACTGCTTGTGTAAATTAATTTCACATACAAAAATCCCATTTCATTCTTTCTTCATGCAAAGCAATTATTACAATTATTTCAGGGAGCTGTACATAAGCCAATGAGCTCCATTTTCTATTATTAAAGGATCTCAACTTCCCTCCAGGTCTGGAAATGATTACACACACACACACATGCACAAATACCATGGAACAACACTTTCAAGCCTAGGGGAGGTTCTGTCCCTTTAAATCTTCAATTTTCTTTCCTTGTGGCTCATTCTCCAAGCAGTGGGGAAACTCAGAGAGCAGTTTAAATGCTAACTACTCTCCCGTTCCTCACAGTTTCAAGCCCAAACTGAGAAACTTACTTATTTTGCCAGCTGGTCAAACATATCATAATCAATTCAATGCCATTCAATTCTACATGTTATTATTATAGATGCACACCTAAGAATTTTAACAGACAGTACATCAAATCAATCAAGTCCAATTACCTAGGTCTTCCCTTTCAGACAGGCTTTACCTTTTTATTATCTGCTAAATTTCTTACTCTTAAGATAATCTGCTAAAATTGTACTCATAATATCTTTAAGGTTTTCGTTCTCTGCTTCTGGTAAGTTCTGGGATCTAAGAAAAAAGGACATTCTTTCAAATTCTACTTTTGTCTGAAAATTTTCCATATCTATGTTTCCCTTGCGCATTGTTTTCACTTCTTCCCCCAGCCCCGCCATTCCGTCCTCTAACACCAAAATTCGCTGTGTATTTCAAGCTATATGCTCTTTAACCACTCTGAGTTCTTCTTTGATCTCAGCCCTCATTTCATTCTGTCCCTTCATAAGTTCTTTAAACATTTCCGTAACAGATAGTTCCTTTGGGCCCTCCCCAGCCACTGCTTTCTGCAACATTGACGATATCTTGGACTGTTGCATCGTGGGGCTTGGTGCAGCAGATGAGGGGGCTGAATGCGCCTTGCCGGTCGGGGGTTTCCTTGTCGCCATTTGTTTAAATTCAGAGATGCAAGTCCTTGCCAAGAAAGGTGGTGTCAGAGGGTTTCGCAGCTACGCTGGTCTCCAAAGGAAAACAATCGCAAAGGCGCCAATTTGCAGTTCCGTGTGCCTACAGCTTGAGGAAGTTGTCAGGGACCGAACGCAACTTGCCCATTTGGGAGAAGGAGGCGTTTGCAGTCCAGTGGGCCCTGTTGACGTGGCAGCATTTACTAGAAGGGGGAGGGATACCCTTCGAGGTCTGGATGGATCACAAGAATTTGGAGGCCCTCCAGACTCCACGAAGATTGTCACCAAAACAAGTTAGATGGGCCTTGTATTTTTGGCGATTCAACTTCCAATTAAAATAGGGGGCAAGAACTTCTTAGCCCATTCCCTCTCCCGCAAACCACAGTATCATAATAAAAGGGAGGATTTAGTGCAGGCTATCATCCCGACCCCACAGCCTAGGGTGCTAGCCACTCAACAGGTCGCACCGGCACCAAACCTGTATGCCCAGGGGGAGGACCTCTCCAGAGCAATCAAAGCAGCACTCCCAATGGACCAGTGATTTCAAGAAAATCAAATGTTATTAACACAGTGAGAGGGCTTGGCCTGGAAGGGGTCAAAGTTATTTGTACCAAGTGTGGTACAGGTGGTCGTGCTGAGTCGCTGCCACAACGTTCACTCGGCTGGACATTTTGGGTTCCTCAAGACTCTACATTTAGTAAATCACCAGTTCTGGTGGCCCCACATGAGGAGGGACATAGAGGAATATGTAAGGAGGAGGTGTTGTTTGCACTACCATGAAGGCCCAGCCTTGCCGGCCTCCTGGACTTTTACAGCAGGTGGTAGATCCAATTCGGCCATGGGAACAGATAGCCATGGACTTCATCGTAGATTTACCGGACAGCCAAGGGAACAAGGTCATTTGGATGATAATATACCTGTTCTCCAAGCAGGCTCATTTTGTAGCATGTACCGGCCTTCCATTTGCTAGGAAGTAGCCAAACTGTTCATTACCCATGTGTATAGACTCCATGGCATCCCCAAAAGGATAATTTCAGACAGAGGAGTGCAATTCACTGCCAGGTTCTGGTGCAGATTTGTGGCAATGGTGGGGTCATCATAGGGACTTAGTACAGCCTTCCACCCCATCACCAATGGTGCTGTGGAGAGAGCAAACACGATGGTGGAGTGATACTTAAGATGTTACGTCCAGTACCAACAGACTGATTGGGCTGAACTCCTTCTCTTTGCAGAGGTTGCATATAACAATGCAGTGCAGAAAAGTACGGGGTTTACCTCATTTCATGTGGCTACAGGGCAGGAGTTTGTCCCAATTCTGGAGTGTCCTCAGGTGCGCCCAGATGATACAACCTCGCAGGAGTGGATAGCCCGGATGCAAAATGTTTAGAAAGTGGTGAGGGATGCGTTATGTCACACTTTTGCCACATATAAAAAGAGTGCTGATAAAAGACGGAAGGCGCAAGGAGCTTTCCACATAGGCCAGAGGGTATACCTCTCCACTAAATATCTCAGGCTACCATTGCCATGTAAGAAACTCGGGCCCAAATTTATTGGGCCTTTCCCAATCATGCGAGCTATTAACCCGGTCACAGTTCAGCTAAGACTTCCCCCTCTACTGGGGAAAACACATCCAGTCTTCCATTGCAGCCTGCTCCAATTAGTTCAGGCATCTGATATCAGAGGAGACCCCCTATGGCCGCCAGCCCCGGTTACTGTAGATGGGGAACAGCGCTATGTAGTGCAAGATATACTAGATACCAGGTGGCACAGGGGACGGGTACAATATCTTGTGTTATGGAAAGGTTATCTCCTGTTGGAGGCATCATGGGTTCATAGCAAGGACTGCAGGGCGCCCTACCTGATAGCGAGATTCCACCGCAGACATCCCACAAAACCGGGGAAAGGGGTCCTTCGATTCCTAACTGATGTAATTTGTAGCTCCCCAAATGCTGTCTCCATAGTGGGGGGCTGCATGTCAGCTCCGGCCAGCCCAGAGGCCTGGAGCTTCCATTCAGGGGAGAAATCCGGGCCAGCTGCCAAGACTCACCAGGCTTCACTCCTACACAAACAGCTGAGTAAATCTACAAAGCTAGTGATACCTGACTGACAACAATCCACGATTAATTGCTGGGTGGTGTTTGTTTTGGGTTACGAGGGGATGGGTGTGCGCACGCGCGAGGTGCAGGTTATCCTAATTACTAAGTAACTATAAAAGGTGGTGGGGAACACCGGGTGGCAGCTCTGACAATGTATTCATTGCCTTAGTGCTTTGTTGGTCAGTTCGTGCCGAAGGAAGAATACAAACTGCATTTCAAACCATTTCTGTGTTTGGCTGTTTTCATTACCCTTCAGAGCCTGACACTAATCCTGTAAGGAAGGCAGGAAGGAAACATTCTGGTGTTGTTTCTAGTCTAATCTTTATTGCCCTGCCTACAGGTTAATCCTTATTACATTGTAACAGCTAAGGCGAAGCACCCATTGATTGAGTTGTCGACACCCACACAGTCACATGACCACCGAGCCACGTCTACCCAGCTGGTCATTAGGGCAGAGAACTGGTTGTTAAATTATTTGAATCCCACCACTGGTGATACCCTAATATTCACAAAGTCAGTCCATAGATCAGCAATTTCAGACACCTTCTTTGCATCTAATCAAGATCATACATATCCTTTATTTCCTTTTACTGGAATTTTCACATTTTGCTGCTCTTTTCATCTATTCTTTTTCTCAACATGGGGAGCTGTAAGTGGGGAAAGATGGAAACACTTTATATTTGTAGAATAACCAGCAAAGTGAATTCAGGCTTGTATTATCCTAAGATTTTTTTCCCTTTTACCTCCAAGTTCTGTGAGAGACAACCTCAACAGAATTATGACAGCATTTTTGGGTTAAATGTCAATCGCTTCTTTAAAAAGAAATCCAGCTGTGGATATTAAGTACTTCTGGTAAGATTTTATATTTATCTTTCCAAACAAATGCTTAGATTTGAAAATCTGATGTTTTATACCAGTGGGAAGTTATATAAAGCTATGTGGGCACTTGTCTTCTTATGCAAATCCACACACAGTCAAACTGGAATTGTTGTTATTGTATCATCTCTCAATCAGCTCATCTATCCATAAACAATTTCTATATGGGAACATATTGGGTATGTCTAGTTTAATGAAAAAAGGACTAGGGGAGACATGATAGCAGTGTTCCAATATCTCAGGGGTTGCCACAAAGAAGAGGGAGTCAAACTATTCTCCAAGGCACCTGAGGGTAGAACAAGAAGCAACAGGTGGAAACTAATCAAGGAGAGAAGCAACTTAGAACTGAGGAGAAATTTCCTGACAGTGAGAACAATTAATCAGTGGAACAGCTTGCCTCCAGAAGTTGTGAATGCCCCAACACTGGAAGTCTTTAAGAAGATGTTGGATAGCCATTTGTCTGAAACGGTATAGGGTTTCCTTCCTAGGAAAGGGGTTGGACTAGAAGACCTCCAAGGTCCCTTCCAACTCTGCTATTGTATTGTATTGTAACATAGACATATGGCAGTAGTCCAAGAATAGTATCAAAGTATTATGTGAAGGTACCTTAATTGGACTTAAAGAGTATTTGCTGTGTGAGTAACAAGGAGACAGCAAGAAGCTGGGTGTGGCTTAGTTCAACTGGTCCGTACTAAAGCTCTGAGTCTGTGCTGAGCTCTAAACTAGTCGTCTGCTCTAAACTGAAACTGAAACCAATCTCTCCTCTGCCTGTGTTTGCTTGTATTTGCTACCACATTGTAAGGACCAGCATTGGCATTGTATATTTACTTCATGCGTTATATATAAAGAGAAGTTAATGAATCCTGCTTTATCAGTTAGCTGTGTGTGCTTCCTGGATGTGATTACTGCTGCAAACTGACAAAATCTAGGGAGGCTATCCTCTGAGAATGCTTCCCACACCATTCTTCCTTCTGTGAGCTGAGATATCCTTTGACAGTTGTCTAGTCTGCGACTCTTCTTCCTGTCTCCCAAGGTCCTTCCCACATAACATTACACCACACCATGAGCAATATTTAGTTATTAAATTGGTTTGCCGCCAATTTCACTCTTGTAGAAACATGGCCCACAAAAAGAAAAAGTTTCCCGATTTTCTCTTAAGGGATTGCCTTGTACTATCACCATCTTCCAAAGTCCTAAACTATAACTGGGTAAAGCAGCATAGGCGCATAATCTATGTGCCAGCTGCAAGTTGGGAAGAGGAGAAAAGCTAGGTACTTTCTGAGGGACAAAATTGTTATTTTTGTTAGCTGTTTGCTCTACAGCACTATGTTGCTCGTTCACCTATCTCCCTCTTAATTATGACAATGCTAATTATAATGCAGGAGCAATGGAAATATTGCATTTCACCTTCTGAAAATGCAGATTACATATTCATCCTAGAACTCCTAATAACAACATGATGAGGGCAGAAATCCACAGACCTGAACTGTATTACATTTGTAGGAGGGAAAGAAATCACAGCTGTGCTAGGCTGGACAAAGGGCACATCTAAGTATAAAAACAGAGATTAAACGCCCTTAAAATCATGGCAGGAAATAAGATTCAGGCCTAATCCTAAATATGTTTGCTGTATTAGATACGTCATCATTGGCCCTTGTGCTTTGTTTCAATAGTCTTCTGGCAGCTGAAGAATAAAGATCAGTTTATAGATTCAAACATGTTTGTCTGGAGAACTAATCTGAGATTGTTCTATGATGTTTGCTTATGTACAACACACCAGAGATATTGAGACAGGATATTCTTCGAACACCACCTTTTCCTCCTATTCATTTGTGAGATTGAATGGCCATCCACTGGCCTCTCTTTAAAAACTTATTATTTAGCATGTGCCTTGAACATCAAAATAAGCTACATAGCAATGTCTTTTAAAATGCTTAAATTTGTTTTAAATAAAGATCCCTCGTAGAGGATTGTAATGAATCATGGCTTCAATACATCTGTAAATGCACATTTGGCATATTTCTGTTTCTTTTTTTAGCTGTTTTCACTTTGTTTATCATTTTGTGTATTCTTTTTTGGTTTTTCTATTTAATTAAAAAAACTTAGGGAAAAAATTGCACAGATTTGTCAATGGTATCATAGTACAAGGGTAGTAGGATGGAGATATGGTTCTCTATATAGCTCATGTATGGATGCTTGAGTTTTTCCCCAGGGGAAAATATGAGCCAGAATTGCGGAGAAGTACAGCTATGGTTATTTCAATAAAAATTTCAATAAAATAAGGGGCTTAAGGGAAACATTACAATTAATATTCCCAGAATAGTTCTGCCTTGTGATGAGAATGGGGTTTATCAGGTTAATAAGATAATGATCAAACCTTGCAATTAAATTGTCAGAATTGATGTTCCTATCATATAAGAACTAGGGGGCAAGTTGTAATTTGTTTAATTTAGATTAATCAACTAATGTTTTAGGTTAATTTGATAGGTCGAATAATAAGGATTACAGTAAGGGTGCATGTTTTCAATGAGGGGCTCTTCAGATAAGTTAGATTTTAATTGTTTTAATTCCCCAATTATCACGGCTGAACTAAGTGGGATAAACTTGCATAGTTAGATTGAACAGTTGAAGTTTGTATTGATTAATATGTGAGATGAGGTCACAAAAGTATAATTCTTCAAAACTCCAGAATCTTTTTGTAGAGGTGAGATGGGTAGCACATGCATATAATGAACAAACAAATAAATACCATTATTGTTCTGATAGTTACGTTAGTGTATTGTGAATTAATTTATTACATACTTCTGTATTTCAAAAGACATTTCTAACAACTGAGTAAGTACACTCACTAGTAACTATTTTACCAGTTTTTAAATCTATATGTGTTAGATCGGGTAATGGACAGGCACACAAAGGCTAACGGTAACAACAGCTCTTTATTATAACACAACAAGTATGAACAATCCAGTGAAGGTTGAGTCTGACAGCAGCCCTTTTATAGGGAGCTGTCAGACCCTTCGACCAATGAGATTAAACCTCTGTTCCCGCCAGAACAGAGGACCTTGGTGGAAACCATTATAACTGAACTATTATAACTGAAGCTAGTATCTAACAATATGCTTACTTAACTAAATATTTTTTGTAACCCAACTTGAGATTGTCTTTAATAAATTATATATAAAAAAGAAATAATAGAAATTGTTGCATTCTGGGTCTCTTCATAAACACAAAAACACACCCGTTTTGCTATCAACTTTCAAAGGAATGTTGACATACAGTACTACACATTTAAATGCCTTTACTTGAAATTAAATTAATGCTACCATTTCAAAGGTTGATTGCAACTAAATACATTTATTTAAATATTATTTAGGTTTAATTGCACCCATTTTCTCTTGAAAAGAGAAGAAAACAGCATCAAGAATATTTTTGATCTGTAGTAGAATATTTAACTTTGCACAGTTAAATTCAGGCACTAGAAACAAACAGCTTTTATAGCAGGGGTGTCCAAACTTGGCAACTTTAAGACTTGTGGACTTCAACTCCCAGAATTCCCCAGCCAGCTCTGGCTGGGGAATTCTGGGAGTTGAAGTCCACAAGTCTTAAAGTTGCCAAGTTTGGACACCCCTGTTTTATAGTCTAAGCCAGCGTTCCCCACCTTTCAGGGTTTGTGGCCCATCATAGGGGAGGGGGGGATGGTTTTGTGCAAGGAGCATGAGCATGTGTGTGCATGCACACAACTTCATTTGTGTGAGCAGGGCTGCAAGTGCTGGTGTCCACCGCTCATGTGAGTGGGTCTGCAAGTCTCGGCACCTGCCCCTTGCATGACCCAGGTGCAAATAGGCCACAGCCTGGTAGCGACCTGCGGCCCACAGATTGGGGACTCCTAGTTTTTGAAATTTTGAAACGTGAGCATGTTTTTTCCCCTCTGTGTGGATGAAAATATTGAAATTTGGTGGAAGATGAATGGATGTGTAAAACTTTAATCTATAACAGTCTTTATTGTTATAGATATTCAGTCTGTTGCTACATTAAATATATTATTTATAACTTATCATCAGGAATTACCAGATGTTCAGAGGCATTGAACTCATATTGCAAATCTATACTGGATCATGAAAAAAAAAATCTCTAAAAAGTGATGGCTAACCGTTTTGGCACAGAGTGCCGATAGCGCGTGTGAACACACACCCATAATGCAATGCGCACACGGCCAACCCCCACCTCCATGCATGTGAGTGTGACCCTATGTTTGCCCTGCCCCCACACATGTGTGCATGTCTCCTCCATGCACCCTGCCCCCCGTGCATGTGCATCAGAGACCCGAAAACCAGCTAGCCGGCAGGAGGTATGTGCATATGCACAGCGGAGCTAAGCTGGGGCGATGGCTTGTATGCCCACAGAGACTCTGCTTGACACCTGTGACACATGGGTCATAATTTCGGCATCATGGCTCTAGAATATCAAAAGAATATCCACATCTGCTTTACTGATTGTAAGAAAACCTTTGATTGTGTTGATCATGGCAAGATGTAGATAGGCCTAGAAGACTGGCGTGCCAACACATCTGGTAAAGTTACTGCAGTCTTTGTACACAAATCAGGAAGCCACTGTGTGTACACCATATGGAGAGACCGATGGGTTCAAGAAGAGAGAGGAGTGTGGAACTGGTTGCATTCTTTCATCTTTCCTGTTCAACCTGTATACTGAAGGAGGAAGCTGGAATTTGAAGAATCAAAGTTCATAATAAAGAAGGGAGGAAGGAATGTCAACAATCTTCGATATGCTGATGACACAACTCTCTTCTCAGAAATCAAACAAAGACTCGAAACATCTGATCAAAAGGATTAAAGAAGAAAGTGAAAAATTTGGTCTCTTCGTAAACATCAAAAAGATCAAGCTCACGATTACTGCGAGGAATTGAAATGTTAAAATAACAATTGAAAGCGAAGAGGTTGGATAGGTGGAAGAATTCACTTTCCTAATGTTGTAGATTAATCAAAGCAATGAATATAGTGAACATTCCAGCGAATTTCAACCCAGCAAACTTTTCTCTGTTAAAGGTAGCATACCTTTATATTTTATACCTTTTTATAAGATAGATAGATAAATAAATAGATAGATAGATGATAGATAGATGATAGATAGATAGATAGATAGATAGATAGATAGATAGATAGATAGAAGTACAGGTGTAGGTATAGGTAACGGTAAAGGTTCCTCTTGCACATATGTGCTAGTCATTCCCGACTCTAGGGGGCGGTGCTCATCTCCATTTCAAAGCCGAAGATCCAGTGCTGTCCGAAGACTTCTCCGTCGTCATGCGGCCAGCATGACTAAACGCCAAATATATATACACCGTGTTTCCCTGAAAATAAGACAGGGTCTTATTTTCTTTTGACCCTCCCGAAATAAGCACTTGGTCTTATTTTTGGGGAGGTCTTATTATTTTTGTGGTACAGGAGGCGGCAAGTGTGATCACCTCATGGTTGCTGCTGGATTGCAACTCTTTGACTCCCCAACCTGCCTATCTCTTCCCTCCCCCCCCCCCACTCTCTACCTTTTTGGCTGCCCTGTACAACAGCTCTCCCAAGTGGAAGTGGAAGTGCCAGCAGTGCTGGGCCTGAATTAGAGGCCTGTGGATTCAGCAATCTCAGCTGGCCATTGCTGCTGCTCCTGCATCCCAATCAACTACCCCAGCACCCTAGAGCAAGGGCCCAGAAAACCCCATTGTCTGTTCTTTTAGTGCCCTGCTGTTTTAAGCTGACCTTTGCCATGTTCTTTTTCTCCTACTGATAAGGGGTACCTAGCCTGTCTCTAGGTGGGGGGGGGGGAGGGAAGCTTTGAGCTGGGCCAGACTTTCTTCCCTAGGCCATGCCCATCATTCTCCAAATTACATGTAGCCTTTTCATGAAAGGTTCCTGAAACTTTCCGAAAGCTCATGAAAAGCTCATGTTGCCTTTCTTCAGACTGCATACATTTCTCTAAATGTATGGCATTAACCGAGGCCTACATATAACCTGAAACAGAAGCTGAAGAATTAAGTTTTTTAAAAACAAAAAACAAGGACTAAAATTAAAGCTTTGAATGACTGGAAGGTTGCAAATGAATCCCTGCGCCCACTGAGGCCAGGGAAATGCGAAGATCAAACATTCAAAAGCATTAAGAGCTCCCATCTCCAAACAAAAATTATTGGGCCATATGGCAGAGGCTTTTACCACATGGCAGAACTGAGTAGCAAACAACATACTTTGCAATGAATGGGAGGAGATAAATCACAGAGATCAATTTAGATCTTTCAACATGGCTGTGGGAACAGCTGGTAACATGTAGCTATCAGTTACACTTTAATCTCTAATGGTCCTTGTCTCACGTTCTTCATCATTCACATGCTCACAGTTTGCAATATATAAAAAGAAGAATAAAAGATCCTTACTACAGTACTTTGATAGCAACCTTATGCTAGGCCCGAAGTTCATGAAAAATATATTTTGAGGGAGATACGTGGTTAAGAAGTGGGAAATATAAATGAAAATATTGTATCTTTCTAATAAATGTAATTACCAAAAACATGGTGTCCAATGAAAGTATTCCTAAGGTGAAGCCTAGCTGAAATACAGATATTACCTAATTTAGCTTTCTAGAAATTTCTTTTTAATTTGTTTAAAAGGAATTTTTTTTTTTTTGGGGTCAGGTCCCACAACTTTATTCTTTGCTTCATTCTTCAGATAACTAGAAGATGAATTGGAAGGTAATTAACAGTCTATCGCCATAGGTCCTCCATCACAGTTATATACTGTACCTCAAGAGGTATCATATCCTCTCCAGGGATTTTTTCTAAGGGGCAAAGCTGCTTACGTTTAGATTTGGAAACAGTTGGCCAGGAAATGAGGTAAATTGCAAACAACGAAAACCCAAAACACCTATAAATAATTAGCTGCACAATTAAAAAAAAAACCTCCAACTTTGCTGTAGTTTCATATAAATCAGCATAGACCACCAAAGTTCAATATTGCTCTTTAGGGAGCTGATGTCCTATATCAAATAGGTTCAAACTAGCTTAAAATCATCGGGTGGGAGCCCAGTTTGCTAACAGCTACACTGTTCTATTTCTGACAAATGCCCTTGAGTTCCAAGTTTATTTTCTGTGCTTTCTAGAAAATAAATTGCTGTTGCGTCACAACAGAAAGAAAAAAAAATCCTACATTGAAAGTATAGGTAATCCTCAATTTACAACCACAACTGAGCCCAAAATTTATGTTGCTAAATAAGACAGGTAAGAGAGGTTTGCCCCTTTTTATGACCTTGCTTGCCATGGATCTTAAGTGAATCACTAATGTTAAATTAGTAACATGATTAAGTGAATCTGGCTTCCCCCATTGACTTTGCTCATCAGAAGGTCACAAAAGGGGATGTCATGTCTCTGGGACACCGAACTGTCATAAATATAAGTCAATTGACAAGCATCTCAGTTTTGATCACATGACCATGGAGATGCTGCAATGGTCGTAAGTGTAAAAAATGGTCATAACTCACTTTTTTCAGTGCTGCTGTAATTTCGAATGGTCACTAAACAAAGTGTTGTAAGTGAAGGACAACTTGTTTGTAATGAGGGCTGGTGAGGCATGTCAGGCTTATGTTAGGAGAGAAAAATGTTCAGAAATAACATTGTGCAATTGTTTTCATAAATACATGTTCTAATTCAGCTGTAATAGTTATATACCCTGCTTCCCCAAAAAGGAAAATCAAAATCTATCAGAAGCTATTAATCTTGCTTTGCAATTGGAAGCAATTGTCATTGGCAAATGGTTTTTTTTTTACATGTGTTCAAGTTTTCAGTTTTGCACATTATAATAAATGCTTATCAAAGATCCCTTCTTTGTGGTTATCAAGAAAGTCCCCAACTTTAATCCAGTCTGCTAAGCTGACAATATTCCTAAGTGATCATTTGTTTGAATGTTTGTTTAATGAAAAGTTGCTGAGATAGTGTCAAGAACATCCAAAACCAATTCCATTTGCCTCTACTTCAGGGGTGTCCAAACTTGGCAACTTTAAGACTTGTGGACTTCAACTCCCAGAATTCCCCAGCCAGTTCTTGACACTATCTCAGCAACTTTTCATTAAACAAACATTCAAACAAATGATCACTTAGGAATATTGTCAGCTTAGCAGACTGGATTAATGTTGGGGACTTTCTTGATAACCACAAAGAAGGGATCTTTGATAAGCATTTATTATAATGTGCAAAACTGAAAACTTGAACACATGTAAAAAAAAAAACATTTGCCAATGACAATTGCTTCCAATTGCAAAGCAAGATTAATAGCTTCTGATAGATTTTGATTTTCATTTTTGGGGAAGCAGGGTATATAACTATTACAGCAGGGTATATAACTATTACTGCTCTACTTTAAGTATGAAATAAGGAGACATGAGCCATTTTAAACTAGCGTTGACCAACACAGATAAGAAAGAGGCTGGGAAATAGTACTAAGGTCAAACAGAAACATATTTATTACAGCACCACCAAGTGACTGCATTTAAAACATCGTGTGCAGATGTTGGAAACAAATTGCAAAAGATAGGATTGAAGCATGTTCAGCTGAATAGATTTTTTTAAGACAGGATTTAACTCTGCAGAATTACCTAAGCATCAATGAAATATATTCAGTTTAAAATGAATCAGGCGTACTTGCTTATTTCATTTTTAAATGATTAAAATTGTGCTCATTGTGTTTTCTTATACGGAGCTAGCTAATAGCCTTTTGTGAAAAAGACCTTGCTAGGATGAAAACAGGTGTATTTCCCGCATTGAGAATTATACATTACCGACTTACTTCTACTTTTCCTGCAAAATTTGAGAGTACTGTTATTTCAATCTAATTCTACTATGACTTAATAAAATCTAGTTTGCATGTCTGAAGATTCCCTGAAGATCAGTGTGACTTAATATGGGCATAGGTCCAATATCAACATTTTTCTTCCTCCCTGTTAGTCCTTTTTTCCTAACCTATCCACATGAAAAATTCTTGAAACTTGGAAGCTTACCATAATTTTGCATGACTTCACTGACTTTAATGAGGACCCTGCTTCTATGAATTGTAGTTTTATTTTAATCATGACTACAGCTATCGTATCTCTTTATATGAAAGATGCAGACTATTACAAGAAGATTGTCAAGGTTCCAAGTAACACCCACAATGAAAAAAGGCTTGAGTTTCCTCAAAGTTCCATTTTATTAGAGATGACATATTGGCACATCTGAGAAAACCCGAATCTGAAAGTTTCCAGGTTTTATTCATTTATTTATTTATTTATTATTTTGACTTCTTAGTCGCCCCCTCTCCCCCAGGGACTCGGGGCGACATATACCAGCAGCGGTTACAGCGATACAATATGGAGGAGGTGGAACAATAAATAAATAAATTACAATAATTTAAAACAATTAAAAACCCCAATGATAGTTAAAGTTAAAAATTAAAATTAAAAATGCCCAAGAGGTGGAGAGGCTCTAAATTAAGCCAGGCCGGCTAGTCGGAATAGGTGGGTCTTAAGTTTCGTGCAGAAGGAGCGGAGGTCAGTCGTTGTCCTAATGTCTGGGGGGAGGTCATTCCAAAGGGTAGGGCCCATCACAGAGAAGGCCCTACTCCTGGGCGCCGCCTTCTGACACTCTCTGGAGGACGGCACCCGGAGAAGTCCCTCCCTGTGCGAGCGAATAGGTCGCAGGGATGTGTGGGGCAGAACGCGATCCCGCAGGTAGCTAGGCCCTGTGCCATGGAGCGCTTTAAAGATGGTAACTAACACCTTGAAGCGCACCCGGTAGACCACAGGAAGCCAGTGCAGCTCGCGCAGGAGAGGTGTTATATGGGAGAACCTCGTTCTCCCCATAATTGCCCGCGCGGCTGCATTCTGGACCAACTGCAATCTCCGGGCGCACCTCAAGGGGAGCCCCATGTAGAGAGCATTGCAGTAGTCCAGGCGGGAAGTCACCAGCGTGTGTGTGACTGTGCGCAGGGCATCCCGGTCCAAAAGGGGTCGCAATTGGCGCACCAGGCGAACCTGGTGGAACGCCCCCCTCGCCACGGCTGCCACATGGTCATCCATAGCCAGCCGGGCATCTAGGAGGACGCCCAAATTGCGCGCCCGTTCCACCGGGGCTAATTGCTCGTCCCCGATGGCCAGAGATGGAATGTACTGGTTGAACCGGGAAGCCGGAAGCCACAGCCACTCTGTCTTGGAGGGGTTGAGCTTGAGCCTGTTGTCCCCCATCCAGACCCGCATGGCTTCCAGACACCGGGACATCACTTCGACGGCCTCGTTGGGGTGGTTTGGGGTGGAAATGTACAGCTGCGTGTCGTCAGTGTACAGATGGTATCCCACCCCAAAACCACGGATGATCTCGCCCAGCGGCTTCATATATGCGTTGAACAGGAGAGGCGAGAGGACCGACCCCTGCGGGACCCCACAAGTGAAGAGCCTCGGGGTCGACCTCTGCTCCCCTGCCAACACGCATTGCGTCCGGCCAGAGAGGTAGGAGCAGAACCACCGCAGCACGGTGCCTCCTACCTCCAACCCCTCCAGACGGTGCAATAGGATACCATGGTCGATGGTATCGAAAGCCGCCGAGAGGTCTAATAGGACAAGGACAGAGGAGCAACCCCTATCCTTTGCCCTCCAGAGATCATCCACCAACGCGACCAAGGCCGTCTCTGTGCTGTGTCCGGGCCGGAAGCCGGACTGGCGCGGGTCTAGATAATCAGATTCCTCCAGGTGACACGGGAACTGCTGAGCCACCACACTCTCAACAACCTTCGCTAAAAAAGGAAGGTTGGAGACAGGACGATAATTTGCTAGCTCCGTTGGGTCCAGAGAAGGCTTCTTGAGCAGGGGCCTCACCACCGCCTCTTTCAAGGTGGCTGGTAGAAGGCCCTCATTCAACGAAGCGTTCACCAGTCCCAGTAGCCAGCCTCGTGAGCCCTCCCAGGATGCCAGTACAAGCCAGGAGGGACACGGGTCCAATAAACATGTGGTGGCTTGCAGTCACCCACGCAACCTGTCCAAATCTTCGGTGACCACAGGGTCAAACTCCTCCCAGCGTGGTCTCTCAAGACTCGCCTCGGACGCCCCCCCTGGAGCACTGAAGGGGGTCCATTCCCTCCGGATCTGAGCGATTTTATCCTGCAGGTATTCCCCGAATTCCTCTGCCCTGCCCTGCAAAGGGGGATCCCGCTGCCCCTGTGACAGGAGGGAGCGGGTCACCCGAAACAGGGCAGCAGGGCGGTTCTCTGCGGACGCAATAAGGGTGGAACAATATCGACGTTTGGCCACTCTTAATGCCACAAGGTAGGTCCTTAGGTAGGCTCTTACCTGTGTTCGGTCAGATTCGGAGCGGGAGGATCTCCACTTGCTCTCTAGGCATCTCCTGTGGCGTTTCATCGCCCTTAGCTCCCCGTTAAACCAGGGAGCCCAGGTCGATCGTTGCCACCGGAGAGGCCGCAAAGGCGCAACCCGGTCTAAGGCCCCGGCAGCCGCATTATTCCATGCAGCTACCAGGTCCTCTGCCCGGGAGCGGGACAGGTCTGCAGGAGGTGGCCCAAGCTCCACCTGGAGGTAGGTAGTGCCAGGGAAGTCCAGCTGGAGAAATGAGTGATCTGACCATGACAGGGGCGTGATGGCTAAATCCCCTATTCCCAGATCACTCGTCCACTGGTCGGAGACAAACACAAGGTCCAGTGTGTGGCCTCCCTCGTGTGTGGGGTCCTGAATTACTTGAGTCAGATCCATGGCTGTCATGGAAGCCATGAATTCCCGAGCTACCTCGGATGCTTCTCCCATCGGCGGCAGGTTGAAGTCCCCCATCACTAATAGCTTGGGGGTCTCAACCGTTTTCCCCACCTAAATGAAGGTTCAAGTCCCTGCCTAGCACCCACATGTCCAATCAGGCACCATCCAAAGCAGGAGATGCCTCCCAGTCACACCCTCACAGCTGCAGGGCAAGGTGTCCTTGACTCTCCGAGAAAAGAATGTTATTTTGACTATATCTCACCCATACTCCATATAATCCCCCCTTCCATTTTCCCACAGTAGAAAATGTGGCAGTCCCGAAGGCCCAATGTAAAAGATGGCCTCCAGGTATGTAAGTGTATAAGCTTCTTGCTAGGTTAAACCAAGGGCCTAGCTTTCGCCAATCTGCATCTCATTGGATATTGTGCTCTATAGCAGGGGTGTCAAACTTGCATCGTCACAGAGGCATCATGTGGCCAGTGCATGACGCATCCAGCCTGAGGGCCGCAAGTTTGACAGTCCTGCTCTATAGCTTCTATGAGCCCCAGATAGCCAGTGATTCAGGATACTGGAAATGTAATGTCATAGAACACCAAGGATCCCCTAGTTTCAAATACAGTATCTAGAACATGGGTGTCCAAACTTGGGAACTTTAAGACTTGTGGACTTCAACTCCCAGAATTCCCCAGCCAGCATGGCTGGCTGGGGAATTCTGGAAGTTGAAGTCCACAAGTCTTAAAGTTCCCAAGTTTGGACACCCCTGATCTAGAACAAAGATTCTTAACTTCGGGTGGAAACTTGTATAGAAAAACAACAACTTTATTTTCACATATATTACCACATTGAATATGTTTTTTTTTATTTTTCAATATTTTGATAATTGTATAATTATGGGCCCTGTAGGTTTCAGACAACTCTCAGAAGAATCCATTGCAAAATAAAAAAAATAAGAGCCTCTGATTTAGGATTGTCCTATTTCCATCCGTGGCTGACCAAATATTTTGATGCGTTCTGCTATCTATGGAACAAATTGTCCACAGCCACTAGAGGTGTTTCCAGATGAGTTTTTTTCTACACCCTTTCCTCACATTGAATCATGGAATTTGACAAAAGGCCCGCCCAGGGTTGCTTTCCAGTTGTCATTCTCTTTTCTCCTAATTTGCCCAGATTGCTTTCCCTTTACGTCTGTTAAGAAGAAAAAGGCTTCCCCAGATTCTACAGGGCTCTGCAGAGCCCATTTTCTGTGATAAAAACAATGTGAAGTAGGGTAGGCTAAAAGACAGTAGCTGACCTAAGTCATCAAGCGTTAAGGATGGAGTGGAACCTGGTTCTATCTAGTCATAGTCCAGCACCTTAACCTTTACACTACACCACTTTTCTTTTAAGGACTTCTTATATATCAGGGGTGTCAAACTCGATTTCATTGAGGGCTGCATCAAGGTTGTGTTTGACCGCGGGTGTTTGTGTATGTGGCTGTGTGTGTGTGTGGAACTTCAGTGTCACTCCTGTCAGGGGCACCTGTGGTGGGCCAAGCACTCTGCCAGTGAATACAGGCTGCTGAACTCTTTTTTCAGCTGCCACAGCCTCCTGCAACCGCCTGCCAGTGAAAAGGGAGCTTGGGAGGGCGAGCTCTATTTTTACTGGCGGAGGATTGCAGGAGGCCGTGGCAGCCAAAAATGAAGCTTGGGAGCCCGGTTTCACTGGCAGAAGCACTGCGGGCCGATCCTCTGCTGTTTGCAGGGCGGCCCTGCAGGCCAGATCCGACCCCCAGACCTTGAGTTTGACACCCCTGTTATGTATTAACCTTTCCAAGCTTTATGGCTATAAGGGGAAGCTTTTCTTGTACATATATCTGTAAAATCAAAAGGAAATAAGAAAGGACATGCAAATTCTGATGTTGTATACCTTCTTCTTTAAAGAGATTCACCAGATTCGTTTGCTGGTGAACATACTGATACAAATAATTTCTAATGAAAGGTTAATAATGGTTCCACTTTTCTTTGTTGAGTTTAGTACAGCTTTTTAGGGTTGTTTTAATGGGTGATAGAATTTGGGGGTTCAATATTTTGCATGTTTGGAAGAGGTAATATGTTCTTTCCAACAGGGTCCTCTATTGACTATGCAGACCAAGTAGCATTAGAAAAAGAGACGTAGTCTAAATTTTTGCTTGAAATGATCTATTTGTAGGAATTCTTGAGGTACCACTACTTGGCCTAGAAAGGATAAGCCTTTATATAAGGGTTCTTCAAACTCATATTGAAGGGGCCCTCAAAGCAACCATCATCAATGTTTTCCCCCACCAAAGTTGAGATTTGGGACTATTATCTTGATGTTTCATTAATTCCATTCCATTAGTTGCCACTGAACATTATGGCTATAAATCTATAATCCCTTTGCCCAAGTCGGAATTTTTTTTTTAAAAAAATCAAAACTGTCTTCTCAATTTGCAACATTTATTTGCAAATAAACATTTATTTTATTTGCAATTAAACATTAGAATGACAGATCTATTGCTAGTGGATTAATTACTATGAATATTACAACATTGACTAATTAATTGAGTGTATATTAATTAATTGAGCATCTATTACATTGACTAGTTAATGTTATTGATCAGCAGAGCATTGATTAGCATATTTACTGTTTTAATGTTTAACTGATTAGCAAATTTTCTGTTTAACTGATTGATTGCATGATTAATCATCAAGCAAATAATAGATCAATCAATTCAACAATGGATACCAACACAAAAAAGAGATTAATTAACTCAACATTGAATACCAGCAAATAAAATGTACTCAACTATGTACCTATATAAATCTGCCATGCCAAGAAAAAAGTCCATTTCTATTTGATTTGATTTTTAAGGTTAAGATGGTGATGACATAGATATTCTGGCATTCTATCATTTTCTTTGGGGCTTTTGTCAACCAGAACAAAATGATGCTAATCTGAGCAGTTAAAAGCATCATCTGAGGACACAAGAAGAACATGCAGATAGGGAGGGAGGGTGAAAAATTAATGAAAGGTATTTAATTTCCTTTCGCAATCTGTGTGTTGCCTGTTTGGGGACAAAGGCGAGATGATTTCAAGGAACACTTTTGACCAGGAAAAATGTGACATTTGGATTTATAATTTGGAATGCCAGGTTATTAATTTACTATAATATTTATGTTAGCTACATTTTATAAAGCATTCCTTCCACTTAGCTAAGACCTCTGCTATATTTTCCATCTTGATGAAAGTTCTGTACTTTATCCAAATGCTGACATATCTGGCAAACATCTGTTCAGGGACTGGACTTTGCATTATCCCATTGTCATAGGTAAGTATAGTTCCCAAGCAGTCAATGGAAAGAGAGAACAGAGGCCCAGTATAGTACGACCCCTGCTTTTCCCCTTTAAAAGGGGAGGTGTATTACAATATTTTAGGGCTACCAAAGCTGCTTATTATAAGCTTTTAGTAAATGAAACTGTGCAGATTTTTTTCCTTTAAGACAGGGATGCCAAACTCACATCGTCATGATGGCGTCACGTGATGTATCGTGACTTTTTCCCCGTTTGCTAAATCAGGCGTGGGTGTGGCCAGCGAGTGATGCATCCGGCCTGCAGGCCGCAAGTTTGACATCCTTGCTTTAAGAATTTCAAGAGGCAAATAAAGCATCTGTTCAGTAATACAAGGCTTAAATGAAAAGTAATACCTCCAATGTTATAAGTTGCCACAGATGGAAGGAATGACAAGCTAGAAGTTCTGGGATGTTCTGTAGCATCTGTTCTTTCACTTCAGTTGGTGGGAGGTTGCTGTGAGGAAAGGTTCAGTTTCAACTTGCTCATGAAATGGAAGCCTAAATTGGATAGTAGACAGTTTGCTTTCAGCAATGTGCCATGTTGGAATTTTTTTGTCTGTCAAAGGAGTCCATCCAATTGAAATTTACTGTTGAATATAGATAGTTTATGGTGGTTTACTGTGTTGATATGGGTACTGTGAACTGCTGTGTGAAAAAATAATACAAAAATGCTGTCCTAAAATGAGCTGATTTTTGGTCAAGAATGAGGCGGCCAACTTCCGACAGCAACCAACATTTCACATGAGAGAATTTGATGAATCATTAACTCTTTCTTAGCCATTGAGTGGTGCATTCGGTGTGAATAAGACTATGAGGGAATTAATTTTATTTACCTATAAAATTAATGGAAATATATAATGATTGCTCGCTAATTTTCAATGTTATAGGTCTCCTTTCATTGCATTTTATAAATCGATAAAAATCAAACTGAATATCAAGGGCAGCATGGTTCTGAAGATTTTGGTAAAGCGTTCTTGCTATAAGAATTCTTATTAGATAATTATTATATTTTTTCTTCAGGAGGTCAAGGAAATTTACATGGGAATTTAAATTCATTTATTTCCAAAATTATAAACCAATGAGGTGAGCTGGGAGTGACTGGCCTCAAGTCACCCAATAAATTTCTACAAGACGAAGACAAACTTAAAGCATGGTCTTTCCAGTTCCAAACCAGGACTATAATAACTGAACTGCACTGGCTGCAAACTATCATTCAACCTGTGAACTAATACATTAAACGTAAAGGTAAAGGTTCCCCTCGTACATATGTGCTCGTCATTCCTGACTCTAAGGGCAGTGCTCAACTCCGTTTCAAAGCCGAAGAGCCAGCGCTGTCTGAAGACGTCTCCATGGTCATGTGGCTGGCATGACTAAATGCTGAAGCTGCACGGAACGCTGTTACCTTCCCACCAAAGGTGGTTCCTATTTTTTCTACTTACATTTTTACGTGCTTTCAAACTGCTAGGTTGGCAGAAGCTGGGACAAGTAATGGGAGCTCACTCCATTACGCGGCCTTAGGGATTCAAATCACTGAACTGCTGATCTTTCTGATCGACAAGCTCAGCGTCTTAGCTACTGAGCCACCACATCCCTTTTAAACTAATACATTACATTACGCCAAATCTAAACAAACTATATCATAGTCTTAGTGCAGCCTTTTTCATCTCAACATTTTACCTTGAAGGAAAACCCTTGAAATAATTTTCTGGTCTTGGGAAAACCCTGCATAAAAACGGCAACTCGCCCTCCCCCCCACTCATCACAATATAATTCATTTCTAATCCACACAATCGACATTTTATATTTACAACAGCAAAGCAGCAGGCTGGAAACTACGTAAAAATTCCATCACTGTCATTGTGTGGTGCTAACATTTAAAAAATGATGCTAATTTTTTTTGCAGTCAAGATATCGTATGGAAACTCCAGCATCCTTGTCCTGCCATGGAGCCCCAGGTGAGAAAGATTGCTTTAGGGCAGTAGGTTAACTCCTTTGTAGCTCAATGGGTTGGATTAATCAGTTGGGTTAATAAGTAAACCCTGATGGTGTTAGCCTTGGGTGAATGTATCATATGAACACAAGATTGAATAACTGAAACTGAAGGCCCATTCTGCTGGCGTCATGAGGTTGGTTTGGAACCTGTTATGCAGACTGATATTCTTGGTTTCTTTGTGACTTTAGAGAACTAATTGGTAATAATAATAAGCCTAATATCAATTTCTTGACTTCTAAGAGAGATTGTTCTCTGGAGAAAGTAGAGAAAGAAATATTCCACAAACTGATGAGACATTTTGATATGAATCCTAGAAAATCAGTTTATTAATTCAGTGAGATTTTCTTTAAAGCTACCCTGTAGGTGGAGCTGCTTGCTTAGCTATTTTATGGCCTCATTCCTCATTCTTGGGAAAGCCCTGACAAATGGGGCTCAGTGAAGATTTGTAGTAAATCTTGACTGAGAATCAAACTTATTAACTTGGCCACATAATGAAAAATGTTAATCTGAACACTAATCTTGGTGAATGGTTTAATAAATGCTAGATGATTTCTTTCCCTGTTGTTTATTATTATTAAAGTTTAGATGGAAGGGAGAATATATACACAATGTGAATTGTAACTCAGCTTCAGTGAAAATGCATGAGGCAGTAGGTGTATTAACATTAGAATAATAGTAAAATGCTGGTTTTGTGGGCAGGTGGAAGGAGAAACTGGGCATTGCAGTGAGGCTATCTCACTTGTTAACCAAGCTTGCACACTGCCGTAAAAAATATTAACTTTAAATTAGTTTATTGAGTAAACTTCAGCCACCTAGAGATGTGCAGCTTGACATTATTAAATCTTTTTTTCCCTCCAACCCTTGTTTTGGGTTGGAATCAGAGTGACTGAATGGAGCTAAGCATTTACTGTCCGGATGCCCTTCCTGACATCTACGCAGAGTTCACAGCAAATATTTTCTCTTTCAGCCCTGATAGAGAAACATTTGCTGCTGCCTGGGATTGAGCTCTAAACCTTCTGAATGAGAGGCGACAGTCTTCACATCTAGGCCACCATGCCATTCTGTAATGATATTCACATAATTTATAAAAAAATGTGTACACATGCACACCAAACAACCCACATTATGGTTTTTATCAGATGTATGCGAAGAGAGTTCTTGTCTAGAATTGTGGATGGGTTTTGCTTTCATTTGTGCTTTGCTTTGTTATTTTTTTCACACCCTAAAAACAAACAAACATAGTCTTCCACAGCCACATGATGAAAGGAATGATGGACATCTTTTAGATATACTTTCTGCTCACTTTTGATGCTAATATAAATAGCAAGCTTAGACCGAAGTACCACTTCCTCTAAACACCTAGGTATTAGTGGGATTTATCAGATTTATCTACAGTTCAAGAACTCCCCACTCATGTGGCATTCAATGGGGGAAAATGGTGATGTGATACAGCAGTATGGTTTGTGCTTTCGATATTATGAAAGTGAGGAATATATGTATAGCAAGTTCTATGTATAGAATAACAGGGGACACACTGGCTTCTGAATGTCCTTTAAGAATGGAACCAGAACACAACATTGCCATATGCACATCCTGCCACTAGCATGGGCAGGGAAAGGGAGGGAGGGAGGGAGAGGGAGAGAGAAACAGACAGACAGATTGCAAATTTGCTGTCAAACAGATAACCTAAGGCAGTGGTCTTCAACATTTTGGGTTCGGTGGACCGGCAGTGGCAGTGAGGTGCTAGTGGGACAGGGGATGGTTTTGCGCATGTGCTGTTTTCATAAATGCAGCTATGTGTGCCTGCACATGGCGTGCTTACCCAGCACTTTCACGCCCCAGCTCCAAATGGGCTACAGCTCAGCACTGGACCGGGGATTGGGGACTCCAGACCTAAGGGACATTTGGGAATAATGCTTAAAGTGTTGTTTGTTTGTTGGTGCTTAACAATGAGCAATTGAGATAATAGATATTAGTTGCCCTCTGCAGATTGAGTTTGCATTGGTCTCCTGCTATAATAAAATATACATCAGTGTAAATATTATGTATGAAAAAATTATCTCTTCTTGTTTATTTAAATCTGAAGGCAGCCTTTAAATCTAAATTAAACTTTAAATCAGTGAATCACGTGGTTGTTAAGCAAATCCAGCTTCTTCTATTGACTTTGCTTGTTGAAAGCCATCTGGGAAGGTTGTAAGTGACGATTACATGATCCTTGGACTCTGCAACCATTGTAAATATATACCAATTGCCAAGTGCCTGGCAACAGATCACGTGACTGTGGGGACACTGCAATGGTCATAAATGTGGGGAACTGGTCATCAGTCACTTCTTTCAGGGCTGTTGTAACTTGAAATAGTTGCTAAACAAAGGGTTCTAAGCAGAGGTGGTATTCAGCCGGTTCGGACCGGTTTGGGCAAAATGGTAGCGGAGATCGTGGGTGGAGGGCCCACCCGCCTCGGCACTATGACATCCTATTTAGCCATGTTTTTTAGGCCGGGTGCCTGTGTGGAAGGCGCATGTGTGAGCAAAGTGCATGCGCAGAAGGCTGGGTGCATGTGTGGAAGGTGCGCATGTGTGCAAAGTGAGAGTGCACATGCGGGGTGAACCAGTGGTAAAAATAAGTGAAACCCACCACTGGTCCTAAGTCAAGGATTACCTATGTCACTGGGAGTTGCTGATAGAGCGAAGCCATCTGAAGGATGTGTTTCTGAAAAATTCCCAAGCTATATCAAGACATTCTCTGAGGGGGTTCAGGTGCCACCAAGAGCAGGTCTCATAATAGGCTTTGGAACAAAAAAGATTAATTTTGCCTTGCCACCAAGTGGTAATCTGGGAGCCATAGCGCTGAATGGAAGATTTCTCTTAAGCTTTTAAACGGTGATGGTGCAGATGTTGATGGAGACGTTGAAAAGCAACCTGATATTTTACCTTGTGAAATTCTTCTAATTATTTGAATAGCTCAGTCCCTAGAGAAAAGCCAATCAGGGCCCGGCCTTTGAATCAAACTCTGAAAGCTGCTTTGGTTCTCCAGCTCATGATAATCTCTTGGATAGTCACAGAATCTTCCTGTTTAAACAAACCTTTGTCTGGCTGGTGGCGCAAAACAATTTAAAGGTTCTTGTGACTTGCCTTTAGCTAGCAGATTTGGGAGATAGGGAGGAATTTAGACTACTATTCTCTTCTGCTCATCTTAAGATTTCAGACACAGATGGGTCCTGCACATTGAATCAGTAGAGAAGTGTACAGTTATTTGAGTTCATGTGATCTTGTCTATGTTTGGCGTTTACATTTGCATTTACATTTGCTGCCCTTTCCTTTCAGTTGTTTCTTTATTCCTTCATCAGTAAGAAAATATTACGGTGGGGTGCACAGACTGTGGTTCCCTTTGGGCACATTCCCCCGAACACACTCCAAAGTTGATGCTGAACTGGAATGCTCAATACGATAGAAGAAGAGGGAAAAATTAAATACAGGTAGAACAGTTATATTAAATATACTCAGCTCATAGAAGAATTTCCAATGAATTAAGATTGAAATCAAAGTTAGGAGTGGGATGAGGGTCCTGGTCCTACCCCCCTTTTAAAAAAATGATCCAAAATGCATCACTGAGACCATTAGTTACACCAAGCTTATCCTGCACTTTTTAAACAAATGAAACTCAGCAACAGAGAACAGAACCCATAAAGAGATATATTCAGATGCTATATAGAGATATATATTCATATATTCAGGGATGCTACTAACTGCTACTAACAGATATATAGGGATGCTAATAAAGAGATATCTTGAGATATGTAGAGATGTGCTACCTGTTCTAACATATGCCAGTGAAACATGGACACTGACCTGACAGTTGATACAAAAGCTACGAGTGGTGCAAAGAGTCCTGGAAAGATACATGGTTGGCATCACAAGACAAGATAGAGACCTGCACATGGATTAGAGAACAAACAAAGGTATACAATATCATCATGAGAGTAAAATAATTGAAATGGAAATGGGCTGGTCACATAGCAAGAACTGATGGCAGGTGGACCAAGGCAGTCATAGAATGGATCCCAACAGGGGCGAAATGCTACCAGTTTGGCCCAGTTCGCCAGAACCAGTAGTAAAAAAATGCTACCGGGTTGGGCAAATCGATATTTTTGACAATTACTGTGATGTGTGATTTATACTAGCTAGATAGCAGGATTTCCTCCTTTCTAGCTAATCTAAATCATGTGGCACAGTGGATTCCCCCTGCTGTTCTACTTACCTTTGCAGATGCACTCGGTAGCAGGCTCCACCCACCTGCCCGGACATCATCACATCCGTTTTTGATGCTCTGTGCATGCGCAGAAGGTGCACAAGCTCACATTTGCAAATTGGTAGCAAAGGTAAGTAGATTTCACCCCTGGATCCCACTTGATAAAAGGCGTCCATGAAAGAGACCTAAAACAAGATGGATCGATGACATCAGCAAGTATGGTGGGCCCAATTGGCAAAAGAAAGCTTTGCACTGTATTGGTTGGAAACATGTGGAAGAGGCCTTCATCCTGCAATGAATAGACAATGCCTAGAATGATGATGATGATGTAGGGATGCACTGCCCTATTTTGCAACCTTGAGAAACAAGAGGAAGATTCACCATCAAGACAACTGTTGGATAAAAGAAATCTGAGTGCGGGACAGAACTGTAACTTGAGATACCATCTCAGGAAAGACCCTCCCTAAGGCTCACAAAGGTAAAGAATAGGAGGGGGGAAAGGGCATTCAGATTCTATAGAGATTCTGTTATAGTAACCTTACAAATTAAAGGTAGTATTAGCCTGCCTGACTTTGGTTTCCTAGTCAGATCTATCTCAAAGGATCATACATCCAGATATACTGTATTTTTCTCACTGTAAGACACACCAGAATATAAGACGCACCATGATTTTGAAGAGGTAAATTAAAAAAAAGTGTTTGCATTCTGTAGGCCTCCCAAACCCTCTGCACGCCTTGTTTTTTGAAAAAAGGGGGAGGGCATGCAGAGGCTTTGGGAGGGTTGTAGAGTTCTCCTGGGGGTTGGGGTGGGCAAAATGGCTAATTTCCTGCTTGTTTTTGCCCTCCCTAGCCCCCAGGAGCACTTTGCAAGCCTCCCTAACTCTCTGCACGTCCATATTTGCAAAGGGGGTGGGGTTTCGGTAGGCCAAAAATGCTGTATTCAGTGTATAAGACGTACCCAGATTTTCACCCTCTCTTTTTTGGGGGAAAAGGCATGTCTTATACTCCGAAAAATACGGTATATCTAGTATGCAGTCTAATGTAATCCAAGTGGATTTTGCCAGTAAATGGAGCTTTCAAAAAAGGAAGCGCTCTAATGTAGAATGGCCAAAACAGGGATAGTCAGTCACATGGTAGTCTTATCTCAGACTCAGTTCATGGAACATGTAGAATACTTGACTCAAATGAAACAAACAAAATGTTAAAAAGTTATATTTATACAGTTACTCACCAAACACATCTACATTTGTTATAATAACCAAAGCTTCTTTACATCCCCGAGGCATGTCACAACTTTGGAACACTCTTCTTCTTCTTGTGCCATATCCAACATTGGAGGTTGGCGATCATGTTGGTGATCCTATTTTTATCCACAACCACACTAAAAAGTTCTGTTGAATTTTGTGTAAACAAGTCCCTTAGATTTTGAAGCCATGATGTTCTTCTGCCTGGACCCCATTTGCCTTCAAACTTTCCTTGGAGGATTAAGCGAAATATGCTGTATTTTTCTGGGTGTCACATCACATGTCCAAAATATTCGACCTTTGGGGGTTTTTTTACGCTTTTTGTGATTTCCCTTGGCTTTCCCAGGCGGCTTATCACCTCCTCATTTCTGATTTTGTCAGCTCAATTTATACGTAACAGCAGCCTGTAAATCCACAGGCGCACCCTTAACGTTGGGAAATTGAAAGTTGAAAAATTTGACATACCTTCGGAGCATATCCTCTCTTATTCTTCCATCCCTCATAAAAGCCACGTGCCTCTCTTCTTTCCTCATTACTCCACAGTGACGTGCGGTGAGGTTTATGGCTGGTGAGGCTGGTGACATCATCAGGAAGGCGGGGAATGGGACCACGTGTGCTGGAGGCTGAGGCTGCCTCAGCCTCCAGCACACGTGATCCCATTCCCCGCCTTTCTGAGCGCGCTCTGCCAGCTCGCACTCCGCAGTCCCCAACAGCAGCTGCTTTTCAGTGCTTTTCTGAGCGTCTGGCGTTTAGGACATCCAGCTATCTACCTAAATGCCAGACGCACAGAAAAGCACTGAAAAGCACTTCGTCTCCAAGCCACTTCGTCTTGATGATGTCGCCGCAGCAGCTGGGCATGGCCGGACCTCCAGAGTGGCGCCGAGGCGGTCCGGGCGGATGAAAGAGCGAGCGAGCAATCAAGCGATGGAGGATCAGGCAGCCTGATCCTCGTTCGCTTGCCTGCCGGACTGCCTCGGCACCACTCTGGCTACCTCCGTCCGTCCCGGGAGCTGCGGCAACATCATCAAGACGAAGTCGAGCGGAGCAGAAATGTTGTCGGCGCTCCCGGACTTCGTCTTGATGACGAAGCCATGAAAGCGACTGGGGAACGATGAGAACCTTCCTGCCTCTGCTGGACTTCGCGCACTCCTCGCAACTGCAATATACGTCCAGAAGCAGCTTTTGTGGCTAATGGGGTTTGGGCTTCCAGCCCAACAGCCCCTGCCACTTCTGGACATCTATTGCAGTCGCGAGGAGCGCGCAAAGTACAGCGGAGGCAGGAAGATTATTGGCACTTCCGAGAACCCTCCTGCCTCCGCCGGTTGCCCAGCTGGCACCGCCCTGCGCGTGCACCTCCTGCTCCTGCTCCTCCTCCCTCCTCTTCCTCTTCACTCCCCAAAAGCTCTTCTCCTTACCGGAGCTTAGCGGGAGCCGTGTAAAAGGGATGGGAGGAAATATATATTATAATTTATTATTATACATTATATATTATTTCATGATGAGAGGTGAGGCTCTGCCTCCCCTGCCTCCCCTGACCGCACGTCCCTGTTACTCCACTAGAACTTCTTTCAAGACTAAAACTTGTCTTTTTCATATGCCAATCTGACCTGACAAGCTTTCTACACAATCTTTCCTGCTCTGACTGCCTCTCTCTTGCTCCCTCTGCTATTCAACTTATGGAGGATCCCTAATCGTAGCAATTAAATTCAAAGTTCCAACAGAAATTACAACTTGAAGATTTACAATTCTCAGATTAGCTTTGCAGAAACCAATGGGATTTCTCCCACCTTTCAAGAAACATAAGTATGAAACACTCCCATGATACCTGTGGGTTTCTATTCACTAACTTTATTTGCACAACACAATTCAACGACAAACTAGCCAACCATATTTTAGCCCAGTATATTGAATTTATCTTGCCTGTGTTGTTAGTTAAGGGTTCAATGTGTCATATGTACCTACAAAATTGGGTTACTTGGAGAAACCGTATTTCAGATAATCATAGGGAAAAGTGCTGTGAAAACATAATGATTTTGTTTAGAAAGTATAATTGTACATTTAGTGCTTGCAGAGAAACAATTTACATTAACCATATATACTTAAATACACAAAAACTGAATGCCCTCAATAGTAGAATCCAATTCCAGTAATTAAAGATTGTAGGAAGGTTTCTAACATCTTAAAATGAAGTTATTACCATAAACATTCACATGTTTATAATTGTATGAGTACTACATCAGAAGCTGAACATTTATCTTAACACTTTAAAGAGTTTCTCACATGAGAAAGGTTGCGGTAGAAGAAATAGAAATTGGAATTAAAATCTGTTGAGAGATGTATCAACAACTTCAGATATGGTTTGATAACAAAGTGAACAAGAAAGAAACACTTCCTAAAGCTGAAAAAGGACAAAAGCCTATTTTCTGTTCAATATATGAAAATACTGTAATACCCCAACAATATAATGTACATATACTTCCAATGTAAATACCCTGTTTCCTTGAAAATAAGACCTCCCTAAGCCCAATCGGGGTTTTGAGCGCATGCGCTAAAATGAGCCCTACCCCAAAAATATTGCAACACAGCAGCAGCCATGAGGTGAACACACTTGCCGCCTCCTGCACCTCAAAAATAATACGATCTTCCTTGAAAATAAGGCCAAGTACTTATTTCAGGGGGAAGTGTCAAAAGAAAATAAGACCCTGTCTTATTTTGGGGAAAACATGGTAGACAGACAAAAAATTGAAATTTGGTAGCAAAACATTATCTTTGTGGATCAAAAAATACATGAGGATGGTGAATGTAGTCACGGAATAAAAAGATGCCTGGTGCAGAAACATTTTGGCAAAAAAGGCACATACTGTCAAAGCTATGATTTCTCCACCTATCACATACGGCTATGAAAACTAGCCTTCAGAAAAGTTGAATAAAGAATAATTAATTCCTTTGAACTGTGCTACTGCTCAAAATGGTTGAGAATACTTTGGACACTTTAGAACAGGGGTCCTTAACCCTCAGTCCGTGGACTGGCACGAGGCCATGGTATGTCAGAAACTGGGCCACACAAACAAGCACAACCCTATCTGTGGGATGAAGGCAGCATGAGAAACCACATCACCTCCGGTCTGCAGATAATCCTCTCTCCATGGAACCGGTTCCTGGAACCCAAAAAGGTTGGGAGCTGCTGCTTTAGAACACAAGAACACAAGACTAGGCAGAAAAACTAGATGGCTCACTGAAAGTATTAATGATAAAGTTAAAGCTTATTTGGAACATGTTATGCACAGACAAGAATCGTTGGTGAAGCCCTTAATGCTTGAAAAATCGAAGGTAAATGAAAATGAAGCTGGTAGCAGACAAAATGGCTAAACCATCACACTTATAATGTCAGCATTGGTTTAAAAGAACTCAAAAGAGCAGTTATTCACAAATAACCTTGGCAAAATATCCTCTGGGTCACACTGGGGCAGACGTGGATGGATGACTAAGCCATTTAATAATTACTGAAACAGTGAGATGATTGCTTCAAATAGGGCTGGAATTGCATTAAAAGAATTCTAACATGTTAATTAAGATAAAAGTAGTAAAAGATGTATTGTACCATATATAAATATATAAATGAATGAATTAATGATAACATTCTTATTATATACAATTTCAAAGCCTCTTGTCCTCTTGAATTCTTTCGATTTTCTCTCTCCCTCCCTCTCCCCACACCCTCTCTCCCCCACTCACTCCCTTTCTCTCCCTTTCTCTCTCCCCTCCCTCCCCCCCTCTCTCCTTCTCTCTTCCTCTCCCTCTCCCTTCCTCCCTCTCTCCCTCCCTCTCTCTCCCCCTCCCTCCCTCCTTCTGCCTCTCTCTCTCTCTCTGCCTCTCTCTCTCTGCTTCCCCCCTCCATGTTGTTTTTCAAAGGATAAATCAACATCACTTTCCAATACAACTGTTTGTTTCCCCTTAGATTCAGACTGAGGTGCTGTGAGGCTAGGAAAGATGGTCTACTAGGACAGAAAGTAACTATCCATAATGTAGTTAAAAATAAGTGGAATGTTGCTTTGCTTGCAATACAAAATGTCGTTGAGGCTTATAGACGTATCATCATCATCTGAGCCATTTCTGGTGAATTGCCAAAAACTCCATGCCTGTAGAATGATTTATTTATTCGGAACCATCACTGAACTAATCAGCAGAGTTATTAATTAATACAAATCTGCATTTTTTGCAGAAGCAATTAGCGCAAGGAGAAGGTGCAGTGGGGGGGGGGGGGGAGGAAGTTGGGATTGTTTAATCTCAGCAACTACTCAAGCGGAAAAGCCCACTAGGCCAAGAGTGAGGCCTATGCACATTTGGAGTATCCTTCTTTTGATTAGTTACAGAAATATAAAGGTCAAATTATCAATATTTAATGAAAATGGAAATGAGCTTATTAAAGAGGAAGTGCCAGAAAGATTGGGGGGGGGGGGAGACACCATACACAACACTTTTATTTATTTAAAGATAGTAAAGTAAATATCTGTATCAAAAATAGTGACATGGTCCAGCTATAAATCTTGTCTGACAGTATTCCAAACCTCCTAGTAAACGAACGGTAGGAAGGTATTGAAGAAAAGAGTTCCGTTTGGTTCTGGCAAGACAATTCTTTGCCTTATATTCTTCTATAATATATACATAATCACAGTACCCACTTTAGGAGATGGTCTGTCATCATCCCCTTTTAAAATCAAATATAAAGGTAAAGGTAAAGGTTCCCCACGCACATCTGTGCTAGTCATTCCTGACTCGAGGGGGCAGTGCTTATCTCCATTTCAAAGCCGAAAAGCTAGCGCTGTCCAAAGACATCTCTGTGGTCATGTGGCCAGCATGACTAAACACCAAATAAAATAAAATAAAATATAAGTTGTTGCTTTCTAAAAATCTGTTGTGATTTTGTAATTGCATGTCAGTGACTAACAGGCTGCTCTAGCATACCAGTAATCAAAACCTTTAATTTAAAAAGGGGAGGAATCATTCATTAAAATAAAGAATTACAGCGGGGGTGGGGGTGGGGGGACCTCCTCAAAGTTTTGTTGTTTCTGTTGTTTAAAATAGGATGATGGTAAATTCAGGAAAGGCTCATGTCTATAACAGCCATATCAGTTTCTATGATGGTTTCTTTTCCTAAAGAATCCATTTATATAATTGCTGCTAATTGTTTTTCAGATCAGAACTCACCTTTTTTGCCACTTCATAATACAGGGGCAATTATAATGCAATCCAAATAAATGTTCATACATAAATGTGAAATGTACTTCCTGTAGGTCAGCACATTTTCTCAACATAGGCACCAAACTTTAAAAAAATCACACAAATTATCCTGATTGGATAATTTCAGAATGGTAAAGTCTAAATATGAATCTGAACAAATTTCAGAACAAAAATCAGTCTGATTTAATAAAAATACAGCACAATTGTTTTCTAATTTGCTTTAGCGTGCCATTTGTGCAAATTTGAATGAAGTCCTCACTTAAGGGTTGATCCAATTCTTTTGGTTCGCCTTGGAGAACTTTCCCCAGACAGGAAGAGTATCTAAAAGCTCCCGTGTTTTCGTTTTGGTCCTTTTGGGTTGAATTGGAAATTCAAGAGAACCTTTGGGGATTAAAAGGGCAGAGAGAAACTATTTAAGGTAGGTATTGCTTACATTTTGACCATTACCTCTTCTAGTATATTTGTTCGCTTCCTCAAACAAATGTACATGGGCAGGAACTAACTTGTCCTTTCTTTTTCTTTAAAGAACTCCTGTTAATAGAGGCCAACCTGGATTTTTTTTTAGCCCTAGGAGACGCGCCTTTAGCCAGCAGGACAAGCTGAGCCCATGTGCTGTCCAGGGTCCTGATTTCTCTTCCTTTTTTCGAAAATGACTAATTGGCAGTTGCTTATCCACGAAGTGTGTTTCGCCCGAGGATATGTTCTCATCCACCGCCCTACTCAATTTAGCCTGCCTGACTAAACCCAGCAAAATCGATAAAAATCACCTTTGTTCGTCATGGCTCTTAGCTGTTACCTGGCTCCCGCCTGGCCAACAGGTACCGCCAGATTTTTCTTTCAAACTGGTTACCTCCGTAACTCGCTTTGGTACTCAAGGCCCAAACGTTGGCTCACTTTTCAGTGAACCGTGCACTTCTTGGGGCAAAATATTCTATGTATATCTTTTCCTATACGGCTGTTACATTATAGTGTTATGTCTTTGAGTTTTGTTTATTTGTTTCCTTGTTTGGGGAGGGGGGGGGGAAACATGTCCTAATTTTCTCGAACCAACTTACTTTTCACAGAAGGTTGGAGAGACACGGTTCTTCTTGCCTGCTGCGGATCGTAAATCACTCGATATAAGACAGGCTTCCTCTTTCCAATAGCTGCAAGCTATTATAGGAAGGGAGGGGAGGACAAGGGAGCATCCTTTCTCTCTTTCGCTCGTTCATTCTCGCAGGTGCAATATGAATCAATTATCTTAATTAAGATAATGCCGCGAACCCAAGAGATTTCCTTAGGATGGATTTTGCACGCCGGACAACCGTAAGGCACTTTGATAGCGTCTCTAACGCGCTCCCGCCCCGCCTTTTCCCTTGATTCCTACGAAGGCGTGATTCTTGGCGTGTTCAGGCACCAAATACTTACCGTAGCTATCCCCAGTTTCTTAAAGAGCAAAATAAAGCTTCGCGCGCAGCTAACCTCAGCTGCCTTCCGCGGGACTGAATTGGTAAAGGAAAATATGTGTACAAATTATGCTTTCGTCCTTTACTTACAGCGTTTATAGTGCACTGCTCGAGTTTATAACTGTTCCGCCGGTTACCCGAAGCTATTCGGACTTCGAAGTAATACAGGCGATGGACTTGCCCCGAGAGAGGCGGTTAAAAGTCACCGAAAAGCAGGTGGGCGAAGGGAATGAGGAGGCGCCGTTCTTTTAAAATGGAACAAACGAGCGTCTGTTTCTGGGGATCCTGACTGAGGCTTTAGTAAGGACTGGCCTCGCTTTGCCAGTGCCTCCCCGGCCTCCTGAAGCTCCCCCCCCCCCGGTCCCTCTGGCTGTTGCTGTTCGCATGGGGGCAAAGAGCTGTAAGCGGCAGATGAGCTGCAAAGGGGGCAGCCGAGGGGAGAGCGGATTTGGGACGCGACAGAAGGGGCGGTGAGCCGTGAAAGAGGCTTTTGTTGAGGACGCGTGTAGCTCGCGTGGCGCTCGGTGGGCGCGCGTCCTGGAAAGGAAACGGCAGGAGGGGGAGGAATGGCTGCGGGAAAAGTCCGGGGTGCCTGTTATATATGCAAGAATGATCTCGGGAAGGAGGGAGGGGGAAGACAGGCACAGAAGGTTCCCAGGCAAAGGTGCTGCTGGATGCTGGTGTGCCTGGCCCATCCTCCAGGTAGTTTACGGACATAAATTAGTCCCTCCCCCCACCAGGTTTTCTTCTAAGCAAACCTTGAGTTTAAAAACTAGGCTGGTTGCGGGAGAGGGGAGCGCTATTTGAAGCCAGTGAATGAAAAGCTGGTTGCATGAGTGAATTTTCACACTAGGTATTCTAGCTTCTTCAGCGCGGTGGTATAATGTGGGTAGCAAGTTGTTGAGGGCCGCTGTACAGTCTGTGTTATTTTACAAAACATACTAGAGAGATACAAATGGAAAGGGGGAAAAACCTAGAACTCTTCCTTTGGGATTAAAACCGACAGACTAGGGTTGATTTTCTTGGGATGTAGGGAATGAATAAGGGAGACAGAAGAATAAGGGAGAATCAGAGCCCTCCCATCAGCCTCCTCCCAGTATGGGGGGACGGGGACGAGGACTGTAAAAGCACCTTTAAGTAATGTTGTCCGTATCTTTTCCAACAATGTTAGTGGAGTCCGCTCCTAAAAAGTCACCGGAATTAAACGAGTTGGAACCTGAGGTACAG
Organism: Natrix helvetica; assembly: GCF_964273705.1. Classification (NCBI taxonomy): domain Eukaryota; kingdom Metazoa; phylum Chordata; class Lepidosauria; order Squamata; family Natricidae; genus Natrix; species Natrix helvetica. Next base: position 169,891,756 of record NC_138548.1, on the reverse strand, counting down.
CAAAGGCAAGAATCCAGATTTCAGGCTCTGGTGGGGCTCGGAGCTGACAGACTTCAACGTGAATGTTTAGAGCTTCCTATACTTTCCACACCTGCCAAACTTGTGACCGGGCAAAACATCTGGAAGTTGCTTCCCGGAAACCTTTGTCTAATGGGCAGGTAAAGCTCACTTAGCAATTCCTTCTCTTCTCTTCCCTTGTCCTGAAGAAGATTTGGTGGACGTTGATTCTCTCTCTCTCTCTCTCTCTCCCTCTCTCTCTCTCTCTCTCTCTCTCCCTCCCTCCCTCCCTCCCTCCCTCCCTCCCTCCCTTTCCCTCTCCCCCCTCTCTCTCCCCTCCCTCCCTCCCTCCCCCTCTCTCTGGGAGGGATGAAGGACTGTTTTAGATGGCCACCTTCAGACGGCCACCTTGGGCACAGGTAGAGTGGAAGTGGTGGCTATGTGTTGTTAGAAAATTAAGAGAGGGAGGAGGAATGAGATCATACACTAGGAAAGGGGTCGCTTGCACATTCATCTGCATACATACGAAACTGACACTTTTGCAGAAACTGACACTTTCGCGGGGTCTATGTAGTCTTATTGGATGACCCACAGAAAGATCTGGACTGACTGACATTTGTTTGCCCGCAATCACAAGAAAACAGCCATTTGGGCCTTGTAAAATACCACAGTCTGAGAGTAGCTGATACAATAGAACAAACCCCCTAACCTTTCTTTGGAGAAAGCACAAACTAGGAAAGAGAAGTCCAGTGGTCTTCCTTCCTTCCTTCCTTCCTTCCTTCCTTCCTTCCTTCCTTCCTTCCTTCCTTCCTTCCTCCCTCCCTCCCTCCCTCCTTCCTTCCTTCCTTCCTTCCTTCCTTCCTTCCTTCCTTCCTAATGTTGGCAAACATCCTGAACACAACAATATAATTGTTCTTGTTTGGTATTTTTTGTTCTTAAAAGAACCAGTCTTTCTTTTAAGAACAAAAACATTTTGGTCAAGGACTTTGTACTTCGTAACTTTGTTACCTAGTACTTATAAAACTATGTGTGCTTTTAAAAATAGGTGAAATATAAAGAAAATAATAGAAATTATTTTCTTTTTCTGACCCCCCCTCCATCATTCCCGTTTTCTGCAAAACTGTTCCCTAAATAAAAAAAACTGTTCCATAAAAGAGTTGAAGAAGCTTCTTGGATGAGAAGCGAAACGTCTTCAACGAAAAATCAGAAAGTCCAGTTGCCTCTGGAAAAAAAGCACCTTTGGAACAACCTTGACCTGGATGGCTGAGAATCTCCATAGTCAAATGTTCACTAAATAAATCTCCTGGAGATCTTACGTATCCTACGTGTTCAAAAACATTTTTCTTCATCTTATTTTTCTGGTTTGCTCCTTCTTTGGGGCTTAACTTTGGGGATGAAGACTGGCGAACTGCTTGATTGCAAAAAAAATGCTTAGTTGGATTTCTTTTCCGGAAGGGGACAACGCCTTCCCACACCCAAGAAATGCCACAGGAAAGAAAGAAGAAGAAGCGGACCGGACCCCAAAGCCTCCGCGGGCGTTGGACTAATCTTCGAGACAGAAGGGATAAGGGAAGGAACTTTCCGTCGTTTTTCGGGGTAAAGCCGCAAGGCGACTGGAAGACCGAAGGAGGAGGAAAGTTGTCTCCGACGCCTGGTTTCTCTGGGTGTGTGCATAGGTGAGGGTGCAGGAACTCTCAGGACAGCTTCTCAGGAGATGAGCGATGGAGAAGAAGAAGCAGAAGAAGAAGAGGAGCAGGAGGAGCAGGAGCTGGAGGAGGAGGAGGAGGAAGAGCTTTGCCTCTCACCTGGGCAAATCGCCTCTTCCCTTTGCGCCCCTCCCCCAAGTTGATATTCGGAGTGGCATTCGCATTTGGGGGTGTATCTGTGTGTGTGTGTCAAAGGACGGGGAGAGAAATCTGATCCTCTTTCCATTCTCTAGAGAAGCCAGCCTGTCGTAGAGTGGCAAAGGGCAAGTGGCAAGCCCTGCCTTCCATTCCCCTTCCCCTTCTCCTCCCCAACAACCCCGAGCCCGGCGCAGAAGAACGGGTTAATCTCTCCTGCGGGTACAAACAGGTCCGCAAGAGTCTCCGGCTGGCGACAGATGGCCACTTTCTTCGGGCCACAAAGGGATGGAGGGGAGAGCGGGGCGGCATACAAATGGGCAGCTCACGTGACCACCGCCAAACCTCGCTCCCCATCTCCCCCCTTTCGCCTCTCTCCTCCTCGCGCCCGCCGCTTCGGGAGCCTGACGTGGGGGGACCAGATGGCGCGTGCCGGGGGAAGGCTGACGCGGTCGCCGAAGAAGTGGGCGGGGAGGGAGCGGCGAGGCGGGGCCGGCCGTTCCCCGCCCCTCCCCTTCCCAAGCATGCCCAGGCTGCCTCTATATATATAATCTGAGCCTCTTTAACCCGCGGCTTCAAAGAAAAAAAAGTAACCATCATCGGACTGAATCGATGAAGTAAATGAAAAGGGAAGCCGTCCGCGCCCAAGGAAAAGCGTCCCGGGACCAACAAGGTTATGAAACCTGCGCTGCGGAGGACACGCTGAAGAAGAAGAAGAAGAAGAAGAGGGGAAAAAGGAGAGGTAATTTCTGTCCTTGAGGTCCAGTTTAGGTGGGAGAAGCGATAGCTCGGAAGCAGGCGAACCTGATGCTCTGGGTGAGGATGATGCCTTCGATCTTTTGAGCCTGATTTCGATCAATGCGCATTAAACCAAGAAGAAGAAGAGCCATTGAATGGATGGGCTTTGGCTTTCCGTGGTGGCTTCCAACCGGCTGTAATAGGTGTTTTAGGTGTGTTTTTTAAAACTTCGGAGTGGAAGTTACACTGATGCCCAAGTGAGGCTCGTTTCCTAGAAAACGTCGCAAAAGCTTCTAGACTTCACCTTTCTCTCTGCCCCCCTCCCTTCCGATTACCGAAGGAAGCCTAGCAGGAGGGTGGGGTGGTGGTGAATCAGATACGACCCGTGGCATCTGCTCTGTGGCTCAAGAAGCTGGCTGGCACTCATTTGGGGGGTGCGAAACGAACCAGATGGACTCCCCCTCAGGCGGGACGGAAGGGGCTGCTCATTCTAAAGTCAGGGTTTTGAAGGTGATAGGATCAGCAAAGTGGGGGAATAAGGGGGGGGTGGAGTTAAATTATTCCAAACAGCACTGTTGTCTTTTAAATCGAGATTGGGGGTGGTGGTGGTGATGTTGATGATGATGATGAAGATGATGGTGCAGTTTAGAGCAGAGAGGGCTAGATTTGGTAAGTTCTGCTGCCAATTAAAGCGTTTGGAACTGGGAGCTTGACTGACAATCTGGTGGAGCAAAGAACTTCCGAAGTCAACTAAGTCAACCGGCTCAACTGTTGCATTTTGATTACGCCGGGCTTGCCCTGACTGGCAGATTTCATTCCATACCCCCACCCCGTCCCCCCGCACCGTCCTTTCCATTTCCTCATTAGCAAACGTTTCCCTAGAACATTGAGGTTCCTCAGACAAAAAAAGGGGGGCAGGGGGAATTATTAGGCGGTCAGTGCACCTGATCCCTGTCTCGGTGGCAGGGTTTTCCTCGACTCTGAACAGTTGGGAAGTCTGTAAAGCTTTTGTGCAGGATGGCATCGGCTGCTATTGTGGACAGGCGAAAGCAATGAAAAGGCGAGCCGAATAAAAGAATAAATCCTCCTCCTGCTGCCCTGGATAAATTATTATTGGCAATTTGCTCCATTGGTTCTACAGCGTGGGTGTGTTTTAAATGCAATTCGACCCCCCCCCCCTTGGTTAGAGACCTCCGCCTATAAAATCCCCATAAAACATTATATAACGCTCTATGAGACAAGAGGCGTCACCGCGAAGAGAACTACGAGAATTAAAAGCTTGTTGGCGAAAGGCATCAGGAGTAAGTAAGTTTCATTGCAGGGCAGTGTCCCTCGCTAAGTTCAGTTTTTGAAAAAATGGAACCGATCGCGGAATTTAACTTAGGTCCGTGGCGTCCCTGAAGTTGCAGGTGTAACGGGAGCTGTAATGAGATCCAATTGAAGCCAAAGACCGTTTCTTAGAATGATATTGTACTGGACAACGCTTCTTGAATAAAATAGTACAATAGTACAATCTTTGAGGGTTACTCACAGAAAACATTTTAGGAAGTCCACTAATACTTACTTCCTAGGAAACAGGCTTGCTTGCAGAATATTATGTGTACATATATGCAGTGTCCGTAGTTTTAAATGTATTTATTTCTCCTTGGCCTATGTTTCTCAGAATGACCAAATCGTACAGTGAGCACCCACTGATGAGAGAGCCTCAGCCCCACGGCACCCCCAGCTGGACTGACGACTGCCTCAGCTCCCAGGACGACGACCATGACATGGACAAGAAAGAGGAAGACTTGGAAACCTTGCAGGCAGAGGCTGATGTCGAATCTCTGAGAAACGGGGAAGAAGAAGAGGAGGAAGAGGAGGATGACCTAGAGGAGGAGGAGGCGGAGGAAGACGACGAGGATGCCGAGGAGGAGGAGGAAGGCGACGAGGACGACCAAAAACCCAAGAGACGTGGCCCCAAGAAGAAGAAGATGACCAAAGCGCGGCTGGAGAGATTCAAGCTGAGGCGCATGAAGGCCAACGCCCGCGAGCGGAATCGCATGCACGGTCTCAACGCCGCGCTGGACAACCTGCGCAAAGTGGTACCCTGCTACTCCAAAACGCAGAAGCTGTCCAAGATCGAGACGCTGCGCCTGGCCAAGAACTACATCGGGGCCCTCTCGGAGATCTTACGCTCGGGCAAGAGCCCCGACTTAGTGTCCTTCGTGCAGAGTCTCTGTAAAGGCTTATCTCAGCCCACGACCAACCTGGTGGCCGGCTGCCTCCAGCTCAACCCGCGGACCTTCCTGCCCGAGCAGAACCCGGAGCTGCTGACCCACATCCAGCCTACCGGCGCTTCCTTCCCGGGCCATCCCTACCCTTACCAGTCGCCCGGCCTTCCGAGTCCGCCCTACGGCACCATGGACAGTTCCCACCTCTTCCATCTCAAGGCGCCTCCCGCTTACGGGGCGGCGCTGGAGCCCTTCTACGAGAGCGCCCTGGCCGAAGGGGAGAGCCCCGCTTTCGACGGGCCCCTCAGCCCGCCGCTCAGCGTCAACGGGAACTTCTCCTTCAAGCACGAGCCGTCCAACGAGTTCGAGAAGAACTACGCCTTCACCATGCACTACCCGGCCGCCGGCCTGGCCGGAGCTCCCGGCCACGGCTCCCTCTTCGCCTGCTCGGCGGCTTCGCGTTGCGATCTCCCTCTCGACAGCCTCCTGCCCTACGAGAGCCAGGTCCACCACGAGCGGGTCATGAGCGCCCAGCTCAACGCGATCTTTCACGACTGAAAGGTCTTCCAAGCCGCTTAAAGAGGAGGAACCGGGATGCTCGCGGCGGCCACGGACTCCGGGCTTAGTACGTTCCCCCGCAAGGAAGGGAGCAAAAGACGGGCAGGAGCGGAGAAAAAGGAACTCTTCCAGGCTTCCGAGACACCTTTTTATGCGTTTTAGGGTTTCTCGCCTTTCAGGAGCAACGGAGAAGCGGACATTTCTCTTGGGCCCGCCGGTCGTTCTCGCCCTTCCTCCCTTCGCTCCGAATCTTGATGGTGTTGATTAGATGACGTTCGGCTTTCCCTTGGTTTGATCGGCACAACGAATGGCAAGCAATAATTAGGATCTATGCAATTTTTTTTAAAACGAACACTAAATCTGTCAGTTACAAAAAAGAAGAAGAAGAAAGAAAGGAAAGAAATTGAAAGTATATATAAAATTTATATTTTTCAATCAGCATTTTGTTTTTCCTACTTGTTCCCTTTCCCGTTTTGGCTTCTTTGGTTGTGATTTTTTTTTTTTGTACAGAATTTTTAATAACTTTTGATAAACTATTTTGAACCATGCAGCTTCATCAATTTTTTATACCTATCGGAAACAAAGTAGAATAATATCTAATTTATATAGAATAATTTAAGTAATTTAAACCAGCAGAAAAAAATATACTTAGAAGAACAAGGGAGAAAAAAAAGCTGTTTGTTGCCTTAGCATCTCCTCCGTTCAATTTCCTTTTAAACACACACACACACACACACACACACACACACACACACACACACTTTTTCTTTTTTTGGAGGGATAAGAAAATCTTTATGTGATTTTCATTTATAAAAATGCTTGAAAGGATGGAAGACGGAAAAATATTTATTTCCCATTAATTATATTGGCATATTATTCCAAGAGTTCTGCAAAATTGTGTGTGTGTGTGTGTGCATGCACCCATGTTCTCATGAACAAATACCCTGCACTTATCCACACAAAAACATCTGCTTTAGGATCACATTCAACTTGCAATGTTTTTTTAAAGCTCTTTGGAGTCCACCCTAATTTCTTTAAGATTTTAAAGAAACTACAGATAAAGGAACATTGTTTCCATGCAACCTTAAATGCATGGTTTTTAAAATGCATAGTTATATAATTTTTTATTTCTGTCCAGGTGGAAAAAAAATTAAAAGATTTATGATCGTTGGGTTATATGCCAATTGTAGTTAGCAGTTTTCAAACCAATGCAAACCATTTGACTTTGTAATTAGAACAAGATAGTTATGCATGCACAATGCAACCCAGAGTAAGTGCTGTCTGAAATGTAATGCTGGTTCATCTGAAATCAACCTGTACTGTAATTTTGTTTGTAATCCTGTATGTGACAGCGTAATGCACATTTGGAATGTTTAAAAACAAAACAAAACCAAGCTGGGTGATGAAGTAGTAAAGAGCCATTGGTCAAATGTTGCATTTCTCCCTAAGTCCCTTGCTCCATTCCCCCCTCCCAATTCCTATGGGATTATTGTAATAGTTATTAAAAGATGCAACATTCACTATTTGTACAATAAAATGAGGTTTGAAAAAAAAAAAACCGAGGTGCGATCCAGTAAATCAGCAGAAGCATTAAACTACAAAATGACTATCCGAAATGACTTCAGCAGAAGCATGTTTTCAGCTCCAGTCTAGTAAAGTATGAAAAAGGCAGACTGCTGTATCATCCCAAGTTCTGCGTAGCTGACAGCGGTAATACAATATACAGACAGTGGTAGGATGAGAAGGCATATTGGTGAATAGAACAGAACAGAACAGAATGGAATGGAGCAGAGTAGAGTGGAGTAGAAGAATGGAATGGAATGGAGTGGAGTGGAGTAGAATAGAAGAATAGAATGGAGTGGAGTGGAGTGTGGAGTGGAGTGGAGAGTGGAGTGGAGAGTGGGGTGGGGTGGGGTGGGGTGGAATGGAGTGGAGTGGAATGGAATAGAATAGAATAGAATAGAATAGAATAGAATAGAATAGAATAGAATAGAAATTCTTTATTGGCCAAGTGCAATTGGACAAACAAAGAATTTGTCTCTGGTGCCTAAACTCTCAGTGTAGATACAAGCAACAAGTGATGAATCTTCAGTGATCAAATTATGGAGATGCCCACTGTAGTTAAAGCTGGAAGTGCCATGCTATGTCTTGGAAGCAGTCTTTATTATTCCAAAGTAAAGTGAAGAGGAATTAAAAAATTAAACAGTAAGGAAAAGGTTTGCCTTGTTAACAATAGTTATGAATGACTTCACAAGGCTTAAAAAGATGTTCTGATGCATCTCAAAGTAAACTGAAGTAAGGGTTGGTTAACCCTCTTCTCTGGAGCAGATAATATTTAGTTCCACTCTTGCAAATGATCTCAAGATTGCACAGCTAAACTGACAAGAACTCATAGGATTATTGCTCCAATTTATGCTCTAATTTGGACATTATTTGTGTCCAAATAATGATTTATAGAGGTTTTCTGTAACACTAGGTGGGAAATAATCATTGATATCAAAGTGAAGGTCTTTCCATCTGAAAAAAAATATATAGGAAAATAAGGATAAGATTTTAAAAAGTGAAGATCTGAGTAAAGTATGATTTCCCAGGTGTTCTGGAACCATGTTCTCCCCTCAGTTTCAACACCAGTTTCATTTTCTCCAAACCAAGTGGGTGTCACTTGGAATACACTGATATGAATAATGCTCAGAGGTGATGTTTGGAATTAATTTCTTCTCTTTCATGATGACATGCATATCAATAATGCTTGCAAACTAGTATGTGAGTGAAGAGATGGTTCCTCAAAAGTAGGCTTTACAGCAGAGGAAAGGGTATCCCAGTCCAATGCATTAGCTTGAGAGTAATATTATTACACTGGACAACGTCAAGAGGACAAAATTAGTTATCTTCTTGCATCTCATTCATGTATTTAGAAACCTGCTCCTGTATAGGACTTTACAAATCAAGAGTTTGGAAAGTACATTTTTAATTTGTCTGACTTTCAGGGATTTAAATTAGATAAAGTGATGCCCATGGGGCATTGATAGCACTGATGTCTCTAAATATAAATTAGAGAATAGTTTCAATATCCCGAAGAAGGGAAGGGATGGGAACATTTATAGACTACGTCATTTTCATGAGGAAGCTCCCTGTTACAGCCCCAGATGAAAAGAATCCAAATAACACTGATAACCCAGAAAGACTCTCTCTATTACAGTATATATTGAGTTAGAGAGAAAAATAATTTGATCTATCATTATCTTCCAAAAATTCAAGCCATACTGACTTCCAAGAAAAGGTGCTGGCTAAAATACACATCAAGTTTAAGTATCCTCAAATTGTAAATGGAAAGTTGATATAAAAGCATATTGACTTGCAGAAGATAATTTACAGAGTTCTTGTATCCATGTGTTGGTCACTAGGCAGACTAGAATTGATAAAATGTCCCCTTGCATCGGCTGGCATAATGAAACTGTGCAATCACAGTTAAATTACTATGTTGTTATCAAGAAACTACATAAGAGGCTGCATTCCACTTAGGGAAGCCACACTCACTTCCATCTTCCAGCAGTGATTCAAATCCACAGACTCTTAAGTAATGAGTTTCCTTAAAAGAAACTACCATATGATGCTTTCCGTAGCTTTCTTTTTCACTTTTATTATAAAATGCTGGTTTGCTGTGCTGACACATGTATACACATCATCTGCATACATATGAACACTATTGTGTAGAATTATTGTGTCTGTGTCAATTTTAAGTTTTCTTCTGAGAAACCAATTCATAATCTACATGAATATCACTGGGATTTGATAGCAAAGCACTGTGTGGTTTGTGAATTCCATATACCCCTTTTCTTGTTTCCTATACAAATCTAGCCATTTCCCCCCTCCCCTCTATTCTCTAATTGTATTTTCTAGTTGTATATTCTAGTTGTTGTTGTTTTCCAGGAGCAGCAACGGTCCCCAAAGAAACACGAGAATCTATTTGAGAAAACATCACCTTTTTCTCTTCCAATGTACTGGCTAAGTCTATTTGATTTTAAATGACGGGGAACACATGCCTACTTTTTATATTATGTGTTCTCTGTTTCCACACAACCTGGTTAATGAATAAGCCCATCTTCTGGGTTTGGACAATCCACTCAACTTTAAAATGACCAAATGAGTTGGGTTTGCACAATATGCTTAACCCACAAAGAACTGTATCATTATACTGCATCATTTTATCTGCTAAATCTTTATTTGAATTGGTTAAGCATCTAGTGTGAACACAAACAACATATGCTATGTAAATTACAGGAGTGAGCAAGGATAATGATGGGGAAATTATCTGTGATTTAAATGGGATGGATAGTGCATAAGGAAAGCCAACTCAATGGGCTATTTCCTCCATTTAAACACTACTCCCACCAGTGTAGCAAACGGTTCTAATGATGTCTTGGGCTGCCTTTTTCTGGTACATTGAATTGGGCTCGGCATCTATTCTTTATGTTTAGCCTATACATCTGTTGGGCAGGTCGACATCGTCGTTAGTTAAGATCTAAGCATTTTATTTCAAACCATTCGACTTGCTCTTCTGCACTCCCCACATGCCCTGTTCTAGGAATTTGCTGCTGTTTTATTCCTATTATTTGCTTCCCTGAAAATAAGACTGGGTGTTGTTTTCTTTTGGGCCAAAATAAGCACTAAGGCTTATTTTTGGGAAGTGTCTCCCCCCCGCCCCATGTACAGGGAGTCCGTTTATACTGCTTGCTCATAGTGGGGCAGGAGGCTGCGCAGCTTGTCAGTGCTGCCTCTGTGAGGCGGGTGTGTATGGAGTTGCCCATGCACCCTGCACCGGCTTACCTCAACCCCTGCAGTCAGGCCACCCATGCTCCATCACCTGCCTTGCCTCATGGTGATGGCTCTGGCAGCCCCATCCAGCAGGATGGGCACTGGCCCACTTCCTCTGCTTGCTCATGGCTGAAACAGAGGAGGAGGCTGAGCGACATACCAGCGCCGTAGCCATGGAGGTGAAGTGGGGGAGTAGAGCTGCCCATGCATCCCTCACCAACTTACCTCAGGGCCCCCACGGCCAGGCCCTCCAAACCCCAACATCTGCCTCACCTCGTGGCCATGGCACCAGCATACAACTTTGCCTCTTGCTCTGTTGCAGCCACAAGGAAGCAGACATGGGCTGGCGGCCACTTGGGCTCTGCCTGCACATGGCTACTAGTGCTGCCATCACAAGGCAGGTGTCAGGGTGTGGATGGCCTGGTTGCAGGGACCCCTAGACAAGCCGGTGTGGGGTGCATGGGGCAACTTCACACACACACACCCCACTTTACCTTGTGGCAACGGCACTGTGAGCAACCAGACGAAATGGGTGGGCAGTCAACTGCAGAGGCTGTTAAGTAGGGCTTATTTTTTGGGGGGGGTAAGGTTTATATTAGGTGCACCCAGAAAACATGCTAGGGTTAATTTTTGGGATAGGTCTTATTTTCAGGGAAACAGGGTATTAAGCCTTTTATGCCCAGTGAATGTGGAGGCATCAACCTTTAATTAATTGTTTATTCATCACATTTATATAGCTGCCCATCTTACACAATACAATAAAAATGCACATCGATAGCATATTGATGGTGACATCGATGTTGCAGTTAATTTCTAGTTGTTCTATCTGATACATTTGTTTTTGCTACTGAGAGAACATAGGGTTATAATTAATGGATGCCAAAGCAAAATCATAGTTCCTCACCTGAGTTTCTGACTCACGGGGGCTTTGAATCAAACTCATGATTTTATTATTACATGAGTGAAGATATGAAAAAAAGAGCAGTAATAATACTGTAGATAGAAGGCAAATTTGATAAAATGATAGTTATTATTACAAATGAAGGCAAATATATAGGTCCCAGAATAATGTTGGGTCGGTCATTGGGACCAGAGGTTTTGTCTTCCGAGCTTTTAGAGTTGTGCTAGAGCTTATCTTCAAGGAACGTCTCTCTCACCGGAACATGTGCTTTGGGCTATTCTATAGTTGATTGGGGTGTTGATGGTCAATTATTAAATTGTTGGCTGTTATTTCCTTGTGCTGCCAAGTCCTTGGTTCCTAAATACCTGACAAGCTGGTGGTAAATCAGCAGTCCTGTTGACTGATAAGGGGCCTGTTTCCTGGGTTTCAATCATTTCCCTGGCTATTTTTGCACCTGCTCAGCCAACAATTTTAGTAGTTAAGAAATTGAATGTACATCCCTATTTATTGCAATGTAAGGCTACCAATGAGTTCGGGTCTCCTCTTCTGACTGCTCACTTGTGTTCAAACCACTAGATTACAAGAACACAAGCACACACTTCTTTGGAAGTGTGGAGAACAGATGAGGTTGCGGTATACTACAATAATTTCTGAACATTCTAACCCAACTGGCAATGGAAATTGATTGTTTTTGGCAGCTGCTTCTTCTAGATTTGTGAAGGGGTAAATATGTTGTTCTCCACGCACATCTGAAATATTTAAGAGAAGCTTAATGAAGGCAAATAAGATACTGAAGATTTCCAGTACTGTAGGTATAAATAAAACAAACAAGAACTAGAATAAAGTAAGTTGCAGAAGCAAGTTAAATATTGCAGTTGCCTAATTTAGCTATCTCAGATTTCCTTCTTTTATTATCATTGCAGATGGTAAACACAAGGCAACTAATCTAAGAGGAAACTCATTCCTGTCCCAGTAGCTGCATGGAATTGTCTATATACAGTAGTTGCTAGGAGTCAAAACTGACTGAATGTCACATGTATGGTGCTTGGGAAACAGAGAAGAAGCACCTGACCATATTTTCCTTGGACATAGCAAAGAAGGTGAAAGGAGACCTTTTCATTCACTGCAAAGGAAAGATTGAATGTATCTGCCTTCCCCTTTCTCATTTCTTATCAAGATGACATTTGAATGTAAATTAGCAATCTGAAGGTTCATAGCTAAATGTCTACGGAGATTCTCAGTCATCCAGGTCATAGTTGTCCCAAAGATGCCTTTTCAAGAGGCAACTGGACTTTCTGGGGTTTTTTTTTTTTTGAAGACATTTCACTTCTCATCCAAGAAGTGGATTCTTCAGAGCTGAAAAATTCTGCATTTGTGCTTCTCCAAAAGCAGCCATCTTGCATGGTGAACTATTTGTTTAACTGGTGGGGACCCTCAAAAGCAGTTTGTGATATGGTACAAGAGATAAAATGAATAAAATAAAATAAAACCCAAGGCTGTGTCTAAAACAGTGCTTTGGAACCAAGCCTATCTATTAACCACAAATTATATATGAAAGATAATTGATAATTAATTATACAAATAGAGTTGCAAGAAGCATAGCATCACTCCTTTAAATTGCAAGATAGAAATTTGCAACAGAGAGCATTTATGGTTCGTTTTTAACTTGTTCCAAAGACTTACTCATAAATGGGCGAAAGTGGAACAATTTTTGAGTGAGGGGAACATTGTTTGTGCTTTATTCTTTTGCAGGAAGTGATTTTATTACAAATAGAAGGATTCTTCTAGTCAGTCAAGAGGCAACTCACATGCCACCATCTTTTATTCAAAGGCAGGCACAGATGTTCCTACTGCAGGGGAGATTTTAATTTATGAAAATGATATTTTTTATGCATGAATGCACCCTACATAACACACACAGCTTTCATCTGATGAGAGAAAACTGCAGAACCAGTGCCAATGTCAGGAACAGATTCTGCAAATTTAGTTGCTTCAATGTTTAATGAATATTTGGAAGGAGTTGGGGAAAAATAGCTTTTCAATTATCTTGTCTTTTTTGAAGCTAATCATTTCCACTCTTCTGTCCAATGTTAATTGACTTTAAAGTCTTGTCAAATGTTTGTGCTTGCAGTATTTCAAAAGAAATAGTGATTAAGAGAACAAACAAGCAAAAGTATATGGTAAGGAGATATTTGGGTTGAGAGAGATCAATTTTATGTTTTCCAGAACTTTTTTTAAACCAGTTTTTTTTCTTTAGGAAGACTTTATTTTCTGTTATATCATAACACTGATAATAACTATGTATCAGTGGCAACAGCAATATCAGTAATGATATACAATTGTGCTGAAATATTTGATGCTACTTTTGCTAACATGTTTATGCACTACCTTTAAAAACATTATTATTAGTAGTAGGAGTTTCTTTGCTTTTCAGATTGGTAACTTGTATTTTGACAAAATGCATTTTTCCAGTAGCTGTGGCATAAACCCCATCTATGTTCCTGAGACAATTCAGTTTTTGCTAAACCCAAGCTAAAACATCTTTTGTCCCAAATGTCTTATGTCCCATCTAAGATCATTTGGTTTGATCAATCTTGACTGATGATCGGCCTTTGAGCTGGTGCTGCTTTTTAGCAATAGCACAGATAAAGCTTCACCAGGATGTCCTGTTCCCAACCTGGTTCTTCAAGGTCTTCCAATGGTGCATCCATTTCTGTTGTAATGAAGTCCATCCATATCAGTGCTGGTTACTGTCTTCTTTCCTTTCCTTCTACCTTTGCTAGCATTATGGACTTCTCAGGGAGTCTTCATATATTGTCTCTCAAGTATAATTCGAATCTGATAATTTGAGCATCATGCCAGGAATTGATTTGTTCAATGATCTATTTGTTTTCAGGAGTGTTCTCTAACACCAAATTTCAATATTCTTTCTATCCCACTTTTTGAAAATTCAGTAATTGCTTCTATGGTGTGTCACTGGACAAAACATTTCCTGCCATTCTCATCTTCTAGGTTTACACATCTTATAAGACCTGAATATCTTTTTCAGGATCTTCAACGCTATCTTATAGAGTGCTGGTCTGTGGCATATTTGTTAATTGAGATTTGATCTTAAAAGGTAAAATGTATCCACCATTTCTTTGTGAATTCTAAGACTAGTTGCCATACCCAATGGCATTAATTTGGTTTCTTTACATTTAATCATAGTTCTATTTTTTCAAAAATGCTTCTTGGTTTTCATTACTAGAGCTTGCAGATAGTCTTCACTTATGTATTTAGTATGAAGGTTGAATAAATGAGGAGAGAATATATAGCCTTGCCTCATCCTTTGCCACCTAGAACCAGTCTGTTTACTATATTCCAGGACTGTGGCTTTCTGTCCTCTGTTTAAGTTTTGCATGAGGACAATGAGATGTTCTGGGATTCCCAATTTCCTAAGGACATTCCACACTTCACATGTTGATGCAATTAAAGGTCCCTCCATAAACTGTGAAGCATACATAGTCTTCTTTTTGGGATTCTTTGGCTTTCTAAATTACCCAGTATGTATCATCAATAACGTATGTTATTCTTCTGTCTTTTCTAAATCTATCTTGAATATCTAGCATTGCCTTCTGCATGTGGGGCTCTAAACTGCCTTTGATGATTTTAAGCATTAATCTGCTGGCATGGAAATTACCTTCTGATTCTCAGTCAATGCCCAATTACTTTAGGCATCCCCCCCCCCCCCCCCTCTACAGATCATCTGAATCTGGACAATGGAGGATCTAAGAACAGGAATATTCTACGATCAGCTTACTTCCAGGCTTGGCTAATTCCAGAAGGCTTTAGGATTTAAATGGCTGTGAAGCTAGAAGTTATACCTATTAACATGGCTAAGGCAATCAAACTAGGCAGTGAAGAATAAATTAAAAGGACTGGATCAATATGCAGAACAATATAAGGTACAATATGTACAGGAAAAAAAATCAGCTTTCTTATGTCCAAGCACCAAAGTGTGAGACAACAATATAAATATATGAAGCTCAAATTCTATGTTTAAGTAGAGTACTTGTTACAGAGGGTATCTATAAAACATGTGTTTATACTGTTTATGCTTAATATTACTGTATAGATAGAAAATTGTTAGTTCAATTTGGATTTTGAAAATATTGATTCTCAGTGAATGCAATAGGCTATTAATGACAGAGGCAAATTTCCCACTGACCTTTATGAAACAGAGTTTCCCCTACTGTGGGTGTAAATGTCATTATTAATCCTCTGAGAGAGAGAGAGAAAAGAAAGGGATATGTTTCTCCTTATTTTAATATGCAAAGTTTATTGTACCTTCAAAAAATGTAATAGCTTTCAGATGTTGTTGACCGACATCTTAAGAAAATATACTTAATGATCTCTGCATTGATTACTTGAAGATTTTAAACTAGAAAGATTAGGCGAAAGTGCCAAGACTTCAGTATAGGGTGAGGAATTATTTATAGACCACAGCTTGCCAGATTGTAGATGTAATGTCATTTAAAATCATTTGTTCTTCAACTTTCTCAGTCAGGCTCACAAACCCTCCCTTGAGAACTACAGTACCTTCTGCTTACAGAAATACTGTCAGTAGGGAAAGAGAGAAAGCTGTAGGAACAAATAAAGCCTCTTTCCCATTATCTCTAAATAGAGACGCCACATATAAGGAATGCTGGGTAATAAATTAATAAGGGTGTCTGGATATTCTAGGACAGAAACATGACCAATGAACACGCTGAAGGATTATACCAAAAATAAAGGACCTTTGTTGGTGCAAAAAATATAACCAGATAAGGCAAAAGCATTCAGTAAATCAGTAAGAAATGGACACAGGCTACACGTTTGCAAATACTGGAACCATTCCAATGTTGGCATCAGATCCAATGATAACTGCTGAACAATTGTTTTCTTTGCATGTTGGCCTACTCTACCCATTGTGAGCAGAATGATTCCACAACAGGCCAAAATACTGGCTTCATTGTTCAGTGCAACCTGTGGAGGAATACTAACAAAGGGCTGGGCATTTCTACCTACCTTATCCCCATCTTGGGAGCTTTTAAAGCCCCCCCCCCCCCCGCCCAGCTGAACATAATGCTGTAGAGCTTGATGGAGAGAGACTCAGGAATGTCACAATTGTAAGCATACATGGGGCTAGAAGGAAGATTGACATTTTTTACCCCCCAGGTGAGAGATGGAAAATGGATTGAGAGAGGAGAGTCAGGTGAGGATTAGGAGGATGGCTAGCTGCCAACTAATATTTCTAGATTAATTGTCAGGAATCCCCTGTTGCCTCTGTGAAATGGAGTTCTGTTTAGCCTTGCATGTAATTATTTCTGTTTTAGGCTTTATTTTCCCTTTGGTTTTGAGCTGTTAGATTAGGTCATTTATTTATATTGTTTGATAAATATATTAAACTTGCTGATATTAATTCTACTTAAAATTTTTCCTTTTCCATTATTCAATGTATTGCTGTTCTTCTGATGTTTTGAGACATTTTGGGCAGTATCTACAGTAGTAGGATTTTTTTTTTCCAATTGAACTATTACTGAGCAGTATATATTTAAAATGAATATTAATAGTACTATGTCATGTATACTTTTATTGTTAATTGGATCCAGATATATACAAATAAAAAGAAGTCTTCTAGTTGTGCAATTTTGGGAGCTTTTGTTTACGAGTCACTGGTGTGATATTATACAGGTAGCGGTGGATTAATTAGGATAAACATTCTGGGGTGAGGTTTTAGCCAAACCTAGACTCATGGACAGTTGTACTTCTTATATGAAAAAAACAGGTTTCGATTTGTCTTATTGTGGACTATCTTCCCTTAGTTCATGGGTGTCAAACTCGATCATGTCACTTGACGTCATGTGACGTGTCACAATGTTTTTCCCCTTTGTGGAGCTGAGGTAGGTGTGGCCTGCATCTGATGCATCCGGCCAATGGGCTGCCAGTTTGACACCTCCGCTGGCGGGCCTAGTTATATGCTGTATGGATCTAGATAAAGCTCACATAGAACTTAAATGGAAATTTTTGGGTCTTGATGTTCAACCAGATAGTTCCACACAGAAAAGTACATTAGTGTGATTTCATGTTTTGCTCCTTCCTCACTAGAGGAATATACACAGTATTACAATATTCTTTTTAAAGGATCATCCTTGTGTATATTCAAACACTTAAGTCAAGTCTCTGGCAAGTGTTAGATTGCCCCTTATAGTATATCACACCTGGTATTGTGATCTCAAATCATCCACTTATTAGCAAGCTTTCTTACAAATCACAGTCAATAATTACAGATCAGCTGCTGCAAGATATCACCACATTGAAACTTCTAACAGGCAACCAAGTTCTTAGCTGCAGCTATGATAATTAGAAACCGATGAGGTCCTTCTATAACCCGTTAAGTGGGTGTAAATAAAAAGATCTCAGCTGCTTCAGTGATAATCAAATTGGGAATTTATACAATTTGTTCTTTGTCTAAAATCAGGGCACACAATTATTGATGCAAAAACAATACCCCAAACTCTGACTGTTAGAACAGAAAAAAAATATCAATAAGCTGACCTCCTGGATTGTACAATTGACAAGTTATATCACAAACTGTGGTCTCTCTGTTTCTTTTCAACTGCCTCTGGAGCACAAAGAATCCCGGACATTGAAGGTCAGAGAAATATCCTTAATAAGGCTGGCCTATTGACATGGATGAGCTCTTAGAACAGTACGTTCCAGATTATCAAGAATTTAAAGACAGAAATATCCAAACACCTTGGGGAAGATATTTATTCAAACAGGATTTGGACACAATGGTTAACTATGAAAAATTTACCCAAGTCACTTATTATGAACCTACTTGAATTTGCAAAGCCATTGAGTTAGAAAACGTATTATTTGAATGACATATAAGAGAAAATCTTGGACTACACAGTAGATGAATAACCTATTGGAATAATAAAAACAGAGTATTTTATTCATGTACAGAATCCAACAAATTATATATATTGCAACCCTTTATTTGAACAAAGCAGTACAATTGAGAAACATTGGAACTGATTGAGCCAAATTGTAAGGGTGACAAAGAAATATGGTTTCCATTTTCTTTATTGATTTCTTTTCTACTTTTAGCATATGATGTTATTAATGTTCTGTGTTTTACATTTTGTTTACCGTGACATGGCCTAATGGCTACTTAATAAAGTATTGTCATGTTTTTCACAGCTGTTTTTCATAATTATTGAGTGCTTTGTTCCATGTCATCCCACCATTCTGTGCACAGAGTAAAATTCAGATACCTTTCATAACACTTTGTTCCTTGCCAATTTGACTTAATCATTGTGCTGACTTTTGTTATGGCTATATACTGTTGTTTGTATGTTTTAGCTTTTAATTATCGTAAATCTTACTAGTTTTCCCTCCCCTTCTCCTACAGTCCATGGCTATTTACAAAATACATATTGGTTTCTAAGAATGCATCTAGGCCACATTGGGATTAAGGAACTATTTTACTCACAACAATGACACTCAAAATGGGTCCCTTGCTTTGTAGCATGTCCCCTTCTCCTTTTTTCTAAAGTATTTACAAAAAAACTCAAGTCAGTTGTAATACCATCTCTGAAAACATATCTATCTATCTATCTATCTATCTATCTATCTATCTATCTATCTATCTATCTATCTTTCTATCTATCTATATCTATCTATCTATCTATCTATCTATCTATCTATCTATCATCTGTCTGTCTGTCTATCTATCTATCTATCTATCTATCTATCTATCTATCTATCTATCTATCATCTATCCATCCATCCATCCATCCATGCCCATGGATACTGTCTCTGCATTAAACAAGAAGAACTTCTATAAATTAAACAGAAGTGTTTCTCTACTCTCAGTAAAAATATGGAGAAATGTTTTAAGAACAAAAATGTTCCATTCTTAATTTTTATATGTTTCAAATATATGTGAATTTTTAAAGTGCCACTTTCCAATGATTTGTGATTATAGTATACAGTACTGAGGACATTTTTTCTGCTTTGTTTGCTTTTCACAGAACATTTCTTTCCACACTTTACTACAAAAACCTGAAGTAGCTAATGAACAAATAGATGTATTTGATGACTGGCCAAATCTAGTATTGATTTTATTTATCCACACAAGAATTGCTTTTTTGTAGGACAGCTGGGCTTATTCTTTAGTGCACAGGTTTACAGAGAACTCTGCATTTTCAGATACTTTTCCCCAGATAACCAGAAATGAAAATACTATGAAGTGCCACCAATCCCATGTATATAAAGCGTCTTACTGACATGCACATACTGTATATGGCCTTACATGGGAATGTAACTTGAGGTTGCATTTTACCACTACATCCCTTTGCAACCTGCTCCCAATTACTGTTGTTAACTGAAGCCTACAGATGAAATTAAGAGCGGTGCATCTGCAGATCCTCTCCTGGGTTCTGTCAGAAACTCAATCCGACCTACCTGAAGCCAGGCTTTTGACATTTACTCAGAAAGAAGTACTCAGCACAACCAACAGAAAGGTCGGCAGTTCGGCGGTTCGAATCCCTAGTACAGGTCTCCTGCGTGAGCAGGGGGTTGGACTAGATGACCTCCAAGGTACCTTCCAACTCTTGATACTGTTAAATTAAGCTGTTATTTGGTAGGGGTGTGGGTGTGGGCTGAAGAAGCTTCAAGGAAAAACCAGAAAGTCCAGTTGCTTCTTGAGGGGGGGAAAAAGCACCTTTGGGACAACTATTTGTTTGGCAACCGGAGAAAGTTCTGCTTTTGTCCTGCTTTTCGCGGGGTTGACCACGTTGCCACGAAACGAGCTTTTTATTCGCCGTTTTGCTGGCATTCGGTTTCCATCTCTCCTCCGGCCTCCAGAGATCAACCAGAATTCCGCCTCTCCCTCTCCTCCCCCCGCCAAACCCCCGCTTTGCAAACGCCAGAAAACTTTTCTCTCCCAGTTGGCGAGACTCGGGCGGCGGTGGCGCGCCTACTCAGGCACTCGGAACGCGCTTTAGGCCTCTCATTCGGCTCCCCTGCCCTGCCCTCCCCCTTCCGAGGAGGAGGAGGAGGAGGAGGAAAGCAGCTCGCTCCCTTGGCAGCGGCCGCGGCGCTCCGCCGGGACGCTTCTGCCTTCCCCCTATCTTTTGTTCGGAGGGAAGGGGGCGAGCGAGATGCCCCAACTGCACAGGGGCAGGAGAATAGCCTGCGCCGAGAGCCCCCCGGAGGTCTCCCCGGAGGGAGCCGAGGGAGGCGCCGGGCACGCCAACCTCGGCTACTCCAGCGGAGATGAAAAAGGAGAAACCTCCCAAGGGAACGACGCGGCGGCGGCGGCGGGGGACGTAGAGGACCAGCCGCTCCTGAGGGGAATTTTTGAGATCAAGAAGAAGAGCTGCGACGTGGTGCTGAGCGCCCAGAGGCTTAGCTGGAGCCCTATCGCGCCTGAGAGCCCCCTAGGTGAGGGCTGCGCCTCTTTGTGAGGGTGTCAGTGAGAAGGGAGAGTGTATAATGTCCCCTTACTCTCCTCCCCTCTCTCCCCTCTCCCCCTCCCTCTCCCTCCCCCCCCTCCATTCCTCCCCAGCCCCATCTGGGACAAAACTCCCAGCGACTAGATCCCCACATAAGTTACTAACTCTGGTCATACTCACTGATTTTAATGACATTTGAAACTCTTCTTCCCTGCCTCAGAAGTGCAGGTAGACCGTTTGGGCCACAAGGTTGCTAAGGGAAATACCTGCAGCTGTTAAGTTAGTCACATGGTTGGTAATTGTTAGATTCGGGCAAGGAGAGAACAGACTCCGGACAAGTAGTGACTTAACAGCTCTTTATTAATAGTAGTAGTGATCCAGCTTGGTGTGTGGTCTGAGGTTTCCCCTTTTATAGGGATCGGGTACGCCTCTCGACCAATCAGAATGATCCCTAGTTCCCGCCCTAGCGGCGGACCTGAGTGGAGACTTACAGCGATATATGCTAATATCTAACAGTAATGAATCTGGTTTCCCCGTTGACTTTGAAGGTCACCAAAGGCCATCACTGGGGACTCCGGGACACTTCAACCGAGTCTGTCGTCAAGCATCCGAATGTAAATCACGTGACCACAGAGGATGCGTTAAGTGTGAAAAACAGTCCTAAGTTGACCCCCCCCCCAGTGATGTAACTTTGAAGGGTCACTGAATGGACATAAGTGGACATTGTTCTGTCTTAGTTTTCTCTCCAGTCCCTTTTCACCGAATGGAGGGGTCAACGGGAGTGTGAGGTGAGCGGTAGTAGCAGCAAAGCCAAAATAAAGTTTGGTTAACACATGTTTGCCAGTGATGGGCTATCTAGAACGTAATGTTAGGTTGCACATGGTACTTGCAAGGAGTGAGAATCTCCGTTTGTTCCATCTCCCTTTTCTATCTGCAATGGGATATGTGTGTGTGTGGGAGGCACACACTTTCAAATTGCATTTTTATCTAAAGAACACCTTGTTTCCAATGCAAAGTTTAGGAGAAATACAAGCATCTTTACTGTATTGTATTGGTGATTTTTAACTGTCTAAATGTTGTAATTTGTTACCTCCTCCGTGCATGTGTGTCTTTGTATATATGTATGTTTATGTGTTTGTACACATGTTTTATGTTCTATATGCTCCATTGTACGCCGCCCCGAGTCCTGCCTGGAAAGGGAGCGGCTAATAAATTCAAATTATTATTATTATTATTATTATTATTATTATTATTATTATTATTATTATTATTATTATTATTATTATTATTATAAGTTGCAACCACTTTTGTCTGTTTTCTCAATGCAAAAGGGATTATAAAGACCTATTAAAGTCAGGTGTGCCTTTCCGTAGTGATGCCTTAAAATGCCATTTTGAAAGAATCTTAGTTTTGAGTTCAATTCTTTTACCCAATGAAACCTTTCAGTCTTGTATGACATGCAACTCCCTCTCATGCAGACTCACCAGCAAAGGAAAGATTATTTTACTTGTAAAAGCTGACATTTCTCTTTTCTGCTTTCCAGTTGAGCTTCTTTTTTTTTAGTCTTAACCCTGCTTAAACCTTAAAAAAAATAGGATGGCAGATTAGTGTCTGAAAGAAAAAACATTGCCCCATTTTTCTGTACAGGGAATAGATGTCTATGTATTTGCTGTGTTAGGAAATGCTTATGCAAATCATGCTGTTCTTGCGTAATGCCAAGGTGGGTGTGGTTGGAGCTGATCGTGAAATGCAGTGTTTTCTCCCGGAATAGGAAAGTGCAAATTTTCATCACCACTTGGAGCTTTTGGAAACTTGGAGCTTTTCAATAGGGCATAAGCAATAGGGGATCGTTTATTTATTTTACAGCATTTCTAGGCCACCCAGTTCCCAATGGGTGTTGGGAGGCAAATAAAACAGCAGTACAATACACTAAAATTCTGGTGGAAAAAACAAAACATCATGACGTCCCGCTTCAGTTCGGAACAGAGTTTGTGGCAATCCTCATACTTGTGTTCCTTAGAAGCTTGGTGAAGGGGGAAGGGAATAAGTGGTTTGGTAACCTAATTCCCAGAATATGCCTGCATAGAACTGGGATAAGTGATAGAGTGGTCATTATGGGACACTGCCAACTTACTCTGCAGGGCTAGGGACCTAGGGTACTAGAAGAAAGCCCATGGAGACATGTCACATGATGCCCTTAGCCAGAGTAGGGAATTCAGGGACTTGATGATATCAAAGCAAATCAGCCTCTTAACTACAAGCTCCACCCCTAACAATGGAGTATGTGTACTATTCAAAGTAAATGAATGGGGCTCTATATGGAAGGAATTACACATGGAAGTCTGCATACAATCCACAATCTTGTGTTACCAAGATTCTGTTAGAATCCTGTCATGTGAACAGACTTTTATTTGCATGATGTAGGCTTTTTTCTCCATTATTCTTGATAAACAATTAATATCAGAATATAGAATAAACTTGTATCTTCCAAGTTTAAAAATAATAGCAGTAAATTCATTTGCATGGAAATAAAGTTCTTCCCATTAAGGATACTTTAGAATATTAAAATATTTAAAATATGCCCCTGATTATCTTGCATTGTGGTTATTGGGCCATATTTTATATGTGTTACTGTCCTATCCAAAATATTGTAATGCGAAAAACCTATATATTAAAATAGTAAAATGACAGTTATCTTTCTTGACTTGGTCAGCATAGCAACTTATAGGCAAATCAATTTGTTCTATTCTTATTTATATCGTAACTTTAATCAGTGTATTGTTTACAGAAAACGTGAATCCTGTGAAATATAGCTTACATAATTTAAAATGTGCTGAACCTTTTATGTATTTTTAGCTTTTGCTGAATAAACTCTGTTAGTCTTTTGAGTTATTTTTATGTTCTTATGACAATGTTCTGTTGAAACAAATGTGTTACATTACCTGTGGATTTGATACATACATTAGCCCTCTACCATAAGGGTCTGCTATTATATTAGACACCAGCTGATTTTATGATAGTATCAGATTTCTTTCACATATGTTTGTTTTGTCCAGATGAACTCAAAGAACATCTGTTACTTTTGTGGTGGTATCTGCTGCTTCCTTTCAGTATTTGACTTTTTGGTTAATTATAGCTAACAATCTGCAAAATGTTTAGTATTTTCTCCTATGGGTTTCTTTGGAGGGGGGCAGAAATGAATTTTACTCACCTTAAAGTAACATTTGCATATTTAATATTTAATCATCCAGTTTTTTTTTAAAAAATGGAAATATCCGACGTATCAAAAATTAGGATTGTGTACACTTCAGAAAAAATTAGGAAATTCGTTTTTCAGTCCTTCCATGAGCATATCATTCATTAAAGTAGCCCACAGCTTGAATGGTGTTTGTGTGAGCCTAAAATAGATGCAGATGCTTTAAAAAGCTGACTCATTAAAGGTAAAGGAAACTCTTAAAGCAGTATCATTTTTTCCCCAAGATTGCATAGAAATCTGATACTTGGCTACTTTAATGAATAGAGAGAGGTAGCCTGAAATATTTTAAAATAACTTTTGGAATGTATGGAGCTTTAATGAAAAAAGAATATTATACTTTTTCCATGTTTAAAATAACTGAAAGACTATAAACATCCATAAAATCCCCAGAACTATAATAAAATATTTCAAATATTTTTAATTATAATGATAAAATTATAATTTTTAAAAAATCAGAGATACTAATAATAATTGGATCAGACTATAATGCTACAATCAGAAAAATTCTGTATTAATGTAATATTTCAGTGCTTTAAATTTACTACTATTAGTGAGGCCAATGTAGTTTTTATAAACAAATATTTGATACTTTGAGGGTGAAGATTTTGAGGAAATCTAAATTTGTAAAAACATATTATGATAATTAGCATAATTATGCAATATGCAAGCACAATTTCTAGTTGCCTTGAATCATGGGATGAGTGACATATAAATTTAATACATGTAATAAATAAAATTATTTCTGTGCCCCATTGAGTTTGAAAATTTTAATTTATGCCTTTATGTGCTGTTTAATACAATATTATATGTAAACTTCCTTATTGGCTATTATTTTAAAAAAAGGGTAAAACTGATTTTAAAAATTACTCCTATGCTTAACAAGTGGGTAATTATATCAACATATTTTTTTAAAAAAATAAATGGAAATTGATAATGTGGGTTTTTAAAAATGGTAGCGTTGAAATTAGTTTGCTATATTCACTAAGTGGTGATAGCATCTGTGGTGTAAAAAAAAGTATGCTTAGATTACTTTGCAGACCTTTTAATCCCCGAAACAACAGATGTTAGCCCTATCTAGCAATGTGTATCATGAAAACAGTGATTTTTTTTTAAGGGAAATAATTGATGAAGAAATGACATAATTACTGAACCCAAGAATACATATTTGTTATTTATTGACTGATATATTTTGGTTATGATGATATTTTGGGGAAACAATATTATGTAAAATATGAAAAGAAGTACTGGAAAAGAAATGATGGGTTATAACAAATGCATATCCCCCCCCCCTTAGTTTTTTGATATTTCTGTGCTAATGATTATGGACTGGAGCCTAATGTTCATACACAAATGTTAATAAGGAAGATAAAGCCATGTCCTTGTTACAGATTAATAACCAAAAGGAGAAGGCAGTCCTGCTTAATAAGGAAGCTGTGAGATTATAAAAAATGGAGGAGCTGAGTAAGCTGGTCTATAGTTATGACTATAAATATGACTATTGGGGACTATCAGCTCTTTTACTTCATGATCTCACAATGTGCTGTACTTATTAATCCAAGTTTCTTTTGTCACACCAGCGACAATACAATAGAAATATGTCTGAGCTTCAGCTTGTTATTTGGAACAATTGGCTGGGATTTTAACCTGCTGGACTTCCTACCTGCCAAGATTGTGCCAGGGACTTGGACATCTTGTGGGCAAGCATGACATTTTTTTTTTGCTTTGTTTTGCCAATATAGAGATAATCCTTGTTTGGAACCCAACAACTTGGTTGTTAAGTGAAGCAGTCATTAAGTGAAATCATGAATGTGCTTATGATTTTGCTTCAGCTTTCCTTTGCTTTGCAGACCTGTGAAAGTTGTAAATGCAAGGATTGATCATAAAGTTACTTTTTAATCACCTTCATATATACCAGCAGCTGAGTTAACAAGGACTATCTATAGAATTTTGAATGTTCATTTCTTGGTGTGTGTATAGCTAATAATACAAATAAGACCCAAAATTTAATAGAAGATGGTAATTTCTATCACACTAACCTGAAAGTTGCACAGTGAAAATGAAATTTGCATAGTAGACTAACTTTATATGTAACTGACATATGTACGTATATAGTCACTGTTTTTTACCATATTCATAGATGAATGTAACTATGGTAATTATTGAGTTTACATTTTTTTATTAATGAACTTTCATATATGCAGCATATTATATATCTATTAAAAGATTATCCATTTTAAAAGTTATATTTCTGATACCATTCTTAATTTTATTCTTTTTATTACTATTTATTGTTTTATCATATAGAATACAAAACAATAAAACAAACAAACAAAAGCACACATTTAACGCTAACAACAACAAATTTTATGGCTAATTTTATTCTTAATGAAGCTTTTTGTAATATTGCAAGTACCTTCCAGTGGGACATAATATGGAACACTGTAGGGAAAAGAACACAAAATTTAAACTGAAAGATTTTTGTTGTTGTCTGAATAATAGTAGTATACATTTTGTGATAGGAGATGTCCAGTACTGTAAGGATATCGTTTTTAAAAAGTAAGTTCATAAATTGTGTTTGATCTAAAAAAGGAGAACACCAAATTCGCCTGCATTTTACCTCTAACACAAACCGAAGTGTATGTATCCTTAATCGCATGTGTAATATATACTGCATTATCTAAATGTATGTAAAGCAGCTCACATTCTAGGATAAAAAACAGTGACATTAGTTTTCTTTTACCAATTCTGTCATACAGTTAGGAGATGCCAGGTAATGTGCATAATCAGTAAATAAGTATCTTTGCTTAGTTTACTTTTAATGCTACATAGTTTGAATGGTTTGAAACATTAATAGATTTTGCACTAGCAGTAGTTCTTTCTATATTCTTTCTATAGAAGAAACTTTGAGAGGAAACATTCATTCTTTTGTACTGTGGAATTCTGAATGGTATCAGTACTACAGTTCCTTGCTATGAATGTCACAGAGAGTAGCTTTAGATGGATATTGTTATCTGATTTCTCTGTAAAATGTTTGACATGTTTTGATTCCTATGCAAGTATAAATTTACAGGTTTCAGATATTAAAAAGGTAAAAGTCGATGTCAACTTGTAAAGCGTTTCCATGACTACTATCAAGTTGACATAGAAAAAGGGAGAAAAGGGAGGAGAATTCCATGCATACCTTTGGCCAGAGTCAGGTCTCATATTCCTACCGCTGGCGTGTGAAATGTGCATGTTCATAGCCTGCCGCAGCACCTTGTTGGTGGATTTATGACACAGAGAGAAGGGAGGGAATACAGGGGTAAAGGTCAGATGGCATTAAGTAGAAATCAGTTTCGGCTCCACAGAAGAACATACCAAAATGTTGATCCTAATAAATGACTGGATTTCTTTTGAACTTTGTCTCGAGGCTCGTAAATTAATTAGGTCAACATTTGGAAACTTCACAGTCAATTTATTCAAATTCTTAAATAGCATAAAGTATAAAGTAATACAAAATTAATTACATAATTAATGTTTTATCTATATTTATACGTGTTAGTAAACGTATTCTGTAGTCATTCAAAGTAAGAGAGAAAATCAATTTCTCAGCAAGTATGATTTGTGTCTTGTTAACAATACCCGTTAGTAATCAATTAATAAATAGGTTTCTGTATGTTGTTGAAATCTTTTCATATATCCAAATATACAACCCAATACAATGGAAGGCATTGATTCCAATGGCTTGCCTAATTGAATGCCCATTTATTTGCACAAACTACTAAAAACAGTACAGTGCCAACAAACTGTATTGGATTATGTATTCTGTTTAGGTTTGTTCACTTTTATAAGAACATAGTTCTTGAAGAATGTACATTCAGAATTATATTTCTTCCTATCCCCACCACCATGACTCAAAAAGTGTAGAGTACAACTCCCCAGCCCCAATATTTTTCAGAATTCATGTAGTTTCGTTGCTTCTTTTCTGCCTGGCAGAAGTGATACTTGCAAAGATTTGCCAACTTGTATAGTCTTTTTGGAACCAAAACTAAGATGTCTCTGTGCCATGTTGGCCGAAGCTAAGCTTCTCTACCCACAGATCCAATATATATTAAACCACGAGGAAAGAAAATTTATCTATCTGTACAAATGGTCCTTGGAGGTAGTAATTTGTTTGAGATGATATGTACCTAAAATGGTTTTCTTCTGATTAGTTTCCTTTCTTCTGTCCAATATTTGCATCCCAAATATCAAAAAGCAAAATAATAAGAATAAAAAAAAAATCTCCTTCCCTTTTATCTCAGAGAGCAAATCTCAGAGAAGTAAAATATGTTTGGTTAATAAATAAAATTTAAAAATTTGAAATGTTTGAGAAGGTTCAGTTTCTTATGAATGTGATATGCTTAACTAAAGTGCTTAACACATGCTGATAGAAATTAATATCATAGCCAACCTTATTTTTGTATTGTATTTGAAGAACTGGACATGTGCAGAAACTGTGAGTACAATTAGTGTCAAGCAGATAAATCCACTTCTAATCCTGTTTATGCTCTATATCAGGCAGATGTGCCAAAATTGGTGTAGACAAGCTCTTGGCTTACAGTAATATTTTAAAGAGCTATGTAGTATTGTTTTTGCTGAGGCCTTTCTTAATGTTAAGTGTGGTTAAAAAGAGAAGAAAACCTAACAAGTGTAACCTACTTTATGAAGGTTTTTGGCCTGCTCTTACGGTGACAACAACAATAGCAGGAAAGACTTATCTTTGTTCCTTGTAATTAAATTGATTTTAAAAATACAGTGGGAAGTGGGAGCTGAATCAAGTAAATAGCATGATATCTAATGTGTACTTAAATCCCCTGTAAGAACAGATGGCACCCTGTATCCTTCTAGGTAATATGAGAGGAGAGTTAATGTTTTGAAACGGCTAGCAATAATCAGTATCATACTAATGAATGGACAATTCTTGAATGGAAAAGAAAAGTTTGCAGTATAAATTTGTAAGCCAGTTTTAATTAATTACAAGTTTTCATTTTTTTTAACTGAATGAGAAATTGATGGCAAAAGTCCATTCTTTCAGGTTAAAATTTTGTAATTTCCTTCTAATTAAAATTATTTATAATTGTTTAAAATAACATTGTGTAACCATTTGAAATTGTGTCTAACACTATGATGTCCTTCTTTACAGAAAAGTTGTAGAACTGTCAATTCCAGGTAGTAGTCTCCATAAGACCAATTATATTAGAACTTCAAGAAGTGTTTGTAATACACCAGTGATGGATAACCTTTTTGTCGTCGTGTGCTAAAGCCCCCACACCCTGTTTTGGGCCTAATAGGCCTCCCTGCAGTCTCCTTGGAGAAAAACTGGCCGCGGGGTCTGTGTGCTGCACCCCCCATGCCCCATTTTGGGCCTAGTAGGCCTCCCTGCAGACTTCTGGGAGCAAAAATGGGCACCCTTTCCCCCACGCATGCATGTGTGTCTCCTGTATGTGCCCCGCCCCCTATGCATGCACAGCAAAGACCCAAAAATCAGCTGGCCATCGGGAGGCATGTGCAGTGGAGCTGAGCTGAAGCGACGGCTTGCGTGCCTGCAGAGAGGGCTCTGCGTGCCACATGTGGCACGCGTGCCATAGGTTCATCATCGCAGTAATACACTAACCATGATCAGCATTCTATTCTTTGTAATGGCTGACAAACAAGAGCACTAGGGTTTTTTGGATGTGTCAGCAATACAAAACAACACGAGACATTCAATGTTTCTATGAACTTCATGTAGTAAGGAGATTTTTTTCAAAAATCTCTTCCTATCATGGTTTTGTTGGCTGTAGACCTTTGTCTATATCATTCAACCTGCACCTAGATGAATCTCAATTGCTAAAAAGATGGTGTGAAAATCAGATTAATTAGGGAATATCTTTCTATCGATACTGTTTATTTAGCATTTGTGAGAAACTTGGGACATGTGCAAAGCTTACTGGTTTGGGAACTAAACATTCAGGAAAAATTTGGAAAAACATTCGTTCCTCTTCTGAATGAGGTTGAACCTTCTTTATTAAGAAATAAATCCTTTGAACTAGAATCAGTTTGTGGTGTGACATGTCACTGCGTTAATTGTTTGCTAGCCGAGCTGAAGAGTTACTGCGCAGGTCATGGGCCTTATCTGCAAGTGATGTACTGCGCCTGCTCACACACATTCCAGAGACTTCTGTACTTTTTTTCTTCTGTTCGTCTGCCAAGAAGGTGGACGACAATTGCTCTTGCCAAAATGTAACAATTAGATAGATTTGTTTATTTTTTTATTTTCATATTAAAGTTTGTTTTTAATTAGAACATGTTATCGGTTTTTATTTCTTATCTGGAGATATGCTAACAAGGAGGGGCGACGGTCCGCACCTCAATCGAAGGTGGAAGGGAAACTTTCCATTCCTTTCCATGCCAGATGCTTATTCCTGAATTAATGAGGTTTATATTGTTTGCAGTTACTTCCAGTTCTTCATGACATGATGGAGGCATTTCACAAGGATTGTCTGTCAGTATCTGTCCCAAAGATGCTTTTTCCAAAAGGCAACTGGACTTTCTTCATATTTTTTTTCCTGAACTGAAATGTCAGAACTGAAGAAGTTTGGATGAGAAGCGAAATGTTTTCAAAGGAATAAATCAAGAAAGTCCAGTTGCCTTTTGGTAAAAGCACCTTACCTGCATAATTGAGAATCTCCATAGACTATCAGTAACTACTTCTTGTAAACCTATCCTTGTGTCATCATGAGAATAAATAGCCCCCTAATGTTTCTAGTGACCAATCCAATTGTGTGTGTATGTAAACAAATACATAATACTCTCTAACACTTATCTATTAAGAACTATACAAGATTAAGCTGTAGTTATTATTTTCCTTTTTTGCAGGGCGTTCCAGTATTGGTTTACAACCTAAGGAAGAATCTGTTG
This sequence comes from Natrix helvetica, assembly GCF_964273705.1. Taxonomy (NCBI): domain Eukaryota; kingdom Metazoa; phylum Chordata; class Lepidosauria; order Squamata; family Natricidae; genus Natrix; species Natrix helvetica. The sequence goes on along the minus strand of NC_138548.1, from coordinate 169,861,031 downwards.
AAATGAAAGATGTATTTTCCATAAAATTGAAACGTCGTCGTTTTGCTGGGCAAGAAAGTGGAGGCACACTATTAGGAATTACTATTTTTGTGTGTCTAAAAAAAGAAGGCAATAAACTTAAAGATGCCACTATCAATCTAGGTAACATAAGTGAAGACCATTGTTACTTATGGTATAGGTCTTTGAAGACCATTTTGACGGGTAAGTAATTTTCACATTTTCAAAAAGTTTTGTGATAAAAGTATATAACAGCAGTATTACTGTTTTATCAAACAATACATTCTACTGTCTATAGATATTCTCAATCATCCAGGTCATGGTTGTCCCAAAGGTGCTTTTTGAAGAGGCAACTGGACTTTCTGATTTTCCTTTGAAGACGTTTCGCTTCTCATCCAAGAAGGTTCTTCAGCTCTGACTGGATGATGGGAAATTGAATAAATCCTTCCATTCCCCACCATCCAGTCAGAGCTGAAGAAGCTTCTTAGATGAGAAGCAAAAAGTTTTAAAGAAAAACCAGAAAGTCCAGTTGCCTCTTGAAAAAAACACCTTTGGGACAATAAATTCTACTGACTTTAGAAGAGGTTATATCCAGATAAGAATAATTAAGATGTCAATAATTTTCTCATGTTGATATGGTTATTATGATTTTTATTATTACTGTTGTTGTTTCCTTGATACACTTTTCACATGGTGAAATTACACGGATTTTATTTTGTGTGTTTGGTCCATAGGTAATACTAAACTCTTAATTTGTGTGCATGAAACTCAGCTCTTTTCCCTACCCCTGTGTTCAACAGGAGATGAGAAACCTTTCCTTCTGTTTCATTAGCTGTAATTACTTGTTATTTCTTAATCTTGTAAAATTACATCATCTTCAGGTTATGAATTATATTCCTGGCTTGTTTTCCTAACCCATGGGTGACCAACCCTTTTGCTCCATTAAATTTTATTGGCATTGATTAGTAAAATACTAGTTGTGGCAATGGATGTGTTCACACCTGATGGGATTTAGGTTACTTCTCAAGATTTACTGTGCCTCTACTTACCTGTCTGTATTTCTGACCTCACAAGTACAAGTAGACTCTCATTCTCCCCTGGACATGCACTGCAGCTCTACTCTTGCTTCAGATTGATTGGTGCTTGGGACGAGAAGGCATGTGGTTGTTATACGTCTCCCCTTCTGCCTAGCCAACACATACTACCGTTAGGAGTGCTCTTCCCTAATTTTCATACCAGTCTGATGGGCAGAAAAATTTTGCTTAGGAAAGGGACCTGCAAGCTGCATCCAGAATTCCTTGTTCTCAGATTAAATAGAGTGAGCAACTTATAGTGGAAAAACCTCCTTATAGCCATACTGGTAGGACGAGAGGTGGTTTCTCATCACCTATTCCCATAGTGTTACGTTATAGTTTAGCAGTAATGATAATGAACTGTGTTCATATTACCATGTCATATCAAATTAGTCCAATATATGCAAAAATATTTTGTCCTTGTACACAATCACTTTGTCTCAAACTATCTTGGCTTGCTGTAAAATTGGTACTCATGGTTTACCTACAGGTAATGGATTATCATTTAATGGATGTTCACAAAGAAGGCTTGCCAACCCAGGAGAAAATATTAGATATAATTCTATTGTTTTTGATGCTGCTAGGTGGGCTTTTAGTAAATCCCTGTTTAGGTGCTGTGCTTTTGTAGCTTTTAAAATTTATTCCAATTATTTTTGCATTTGTTTTATGCTACGGTTTTAGAATTAATCTTTTCAACTGTTTTAAAAATGGTTAAGCTGCTTTGCAAACCCACTTTCTGTTTTGAAAAAAATGAATGTCTTACTTATTTTTAAATGATAAGGGAGATTGTATCTGACTTGGGCAACATTTTCTAAACCATGTTTCCCCGTGAATTAATTGCTACTGCAAAGCTATCCTTATAATAACTAGTTCACTATTATAACTGAGTTTGTGCAGTGTTGACTTATTTATTTACTTCTTCATCCATCCGATTTGGATGCTGCTTGACTCCAAGTGATTCCACACAGCTCAAAGAAAAAAAAACAGCAGGACAAAAACACAATAAATAGGAATAGAAGAAAAATAATTATTAAAAAAGATAACTATAACTACCGATGCAAAAATCCAGACAACACACCAATATACATACAAAATATTACAACACCTCAAATAAGGAGTCTCCATCTCCTCCCTCCTGAACAAGCTTGTCAGGATCTTCATCAGGATTACTTTTGTTTGCTTCTGGGGTCTATTTCTTCATTGACATGACAGTTTCTTTATCTCTACATATGAGAAGTAAAGGAATTCGGCAGCGATGGCTAACCTTTTTTGGCTCGCGTGCCACAAGTGGGGGGAGCGCAGGGGGGTTGTGTGCGGGCGTGCCAGACCCATAGTGCAATGCGTGACCCCCCAGTGCGCATGCGCGCACAACAGATACGACCCCCCCATTTTTACAAGCTTTCTTCACTCTCCCCAGGCTCCAGAGGCTTTATAGGAGCTTGGGGAGGGCGAAAAGAGCCTCCCCCGGACACCCTCCGGAGGCTTCAGGGACCGTCCAGAGGCTTCCCTGAAGCCTTCGGAACACTTAAAACGACCCTCCGAGCTCTGGTTTGCTCGGAGGGTCGTTTTAAGTGTTCCGAAGGCTTCAGGGAAGCCTCTGGACGGTCCCTGAAGCCTCCGGGGGGGTGGGGAGGCTCTTTTCGCCATCCCCAGGCTCCTACAAAGCCTCTGGAGCCCGGGGAGGGTGAAAAATGGTTTTTAAAAACGGTGAACTCAGTTGGCCAGCGTGCGCATGCGCGCTGGCCAGCTGACAGGGCAGCGCCTCGCGTGCCCTGACAAATGGCTTCGTGTGCCACCTGTGGCAAATGTGCCATAGGTTCGCCATCACTGGAATTGGGGATGAATTTGTGGAATGACTGTCTTTCTCAAATGTTTCTCACTACTGCCATAAATCAAGATCTGTAATGCCATAAATATTTGACAACAGTAATTCGGTATCCTAGAAAAAATATGATAATATTTTTGTTATCCTTTGGTCCAAAAACTAAAAGCAAATTTAGGAATAAAATTCAGATAATATTAATATGAAAAAGCAAAGTGTAAAATTAAGTTGCAAATTATATACTTTTAAAAGTCAGATAGAATTAAAATGTTTTTACCTCCTTTTTTAAGTGATTAGGTTTATAGTCCTAAGGGAGGGAATTGTATGATTGGGAACTGTACCAAAATCCTCTTCAGCATCCTTGATCACTCCTGCCATTTTCTGATAGCATTTTGTGATTGCGGTACTTTGGTTGAACCTTATTAATTCTGCTTTAATACACAGGATTGTGTTCTCATTTATTGAGTTCTTCTTTTATGCTAATTTCTTTTCTTCATTTTTCAGTACTTTAAGTACTGAAATAGAATCATACATAGTTATATAAATAGGTACTTTATATTACCTGACCTTCAGTATCTCATTTTGTATCAAAAGACTGATTATTAATTTGATTGTTCATAATGTTCTTAGTCCATGCCTGTCTAATGGCATTGTAAAAATAGATGTTACTATATCTGCATATAATCAGAGTTATAAATGTTGGTTTTATACTAAAAAACAGAGAAATAAAAATGAAAGTTCTGTAATTAAAACGGAATATTAAGGATTCTGTTATACCTCACAACCAGTTTCTTATAAAAAAAAAACTAAGATATCTAGGTTATCTTAAATATTCATCACATGTCCCAAAGTTGAAACTATACAGAGAGAGCAATAATACTTTAGTTGATGAATAAAAGTCTACTTGGGTAATATTTCTTTTGTTTGTTTTAAGATGACAGGTTTTAATATGTCGAAGATGATCGTGTTGAACTTTATTATGATTTAATGTTCATTGATTATGCTTTGATACTTACTGTACTGCACATTGATATGTCTCATTAACAGTTTTCAAAACTTTTAAATTAAAACTGGACTTTGCAGTTTACTGGGATACAATTCTAAAAATATTATGAAAGATGATGTTGCTTGTTTTATGAAATCCTGCTATAAAACTTTAAAACCAGAATAGGGTAATTTCAATGCTTTCATTGTATCTATGATAAAGGTTTCTAAGATGAAACGACATCATTTGTCTATCTTTTAAAATCTGATTTCCAAAACAAAACATGTTAGCAATATATATTGGTCTTTTCAGAATAAAAGTGGAATGGTTATTGATGTGAGCAAAGTGTTATTGAATCTTTTTTACAAGATGACTCCCACACCAAAGCTTTAATTCGGCTGTCTAAAGCTTCATGCAGGAAGACTTAATTATCCCATTAATGTTATACATTAACAGTTCTAGCATCAACTATGTTTTATCTCTCGTTAGCATGAAAAATGTTTATTCGTGTCATTACTACTGTCTCTATGTAGCAATTTTCTTATTGCTGGTGGTATAAAAGATTAATAATATGTATGACAGTGACATCATTTCGGGCTCCGAACTTTGGTAAACATAAACCTGCTGCCATAAAACTAAATAGTGAAAGCAGCACAGATGCGTGTCTGAGGATAGCGTCCCTGCTGCCCTAGGAGTCTTTGTTTTCAGACCACCCTGATTAACCCCTACTTTTCATGGTTCATTGATTCATTCACTGATAGATCAAGTTTAAACTAGTGCATATTGGCACATTTGTTACCAGCAGAGGAACAGTTGGCTATTCTCTATAAAAGCACTACTTCGGTTTGGGGAAGAAAGCTACAACAAACTTAAATTAAATGTAGGTTATGATGCTGCCAAAGCTGTACAGTTCGCCTCTATATGTTTGTAGTCAGAGCTGAAACACTTAATATTTAAACATATAAAGTTGTTTATTGAAAGTTGGCCGAATAATCTCATTGGGGAAGAAGAAAATACGTTAGATGATTTTATGAGGTATGCTACCCAGAGTCACCTTTGAGATGGGCAGCTGTAGAAAGCAAATAAGTTAGGAAATGCTCAGAGTATTATGGATACTTTGATAAGGTATTTGCTGTTTTAAAGTCCAGTGCTATCAACCTTAGCTATTATGATTCATCAGTCTAAAAATAAGCCTTGTGTCTGCAAAATCCTTCCTTGGCACTCCCTCCCTTGCCCTCCATTTAGGTTATTAAATGCAATGACTGAAGGAGCTTACACAAGTAATGAAAAGGGCACTCCTCCATTGTCATCTCCATGCACTGATTGTTTTGTTAGGACAGTGGTAGCGAACCTTTTCGGCACTGAGTGCCGAAAAGAGAGCACTTCATGCACACAGGAATGCTTTGTGCGCGTGCTCATCTGGGCCATGACCAGGAAGAGCTGCCCAGGGAGCATGCGTACGCCGGAAAATGAACTTTCAGTTTCTGGTGTGTGCATGCACGCCAGCCAAAACAGTCTTCCGCATGCACTAGCCGGCGTGCATGTTCATGCCAGAAAATGGAAGACCAGCTCTTCTGCTTTCCGGCATTGCCGCGTGCGCAAAGTCCAGCTGATCATCGGATGTGCATGCACACCAGAAACCCAGAAGACAAAACAGGTGATGTTTGGCTCTGTGGCTCTGACATGGCTCTGTGTGCCGCTTCGGGCATGCGTGCCATAGATTCGTCATCATGGTGTTACGACCTGAGTTCCCAAATCTAGAACTCTGTTTCCCTGAAAATAAGACCTCCCCGGATAATAAGTCCATTCGGGCTTTTGAGCCCATGCATTGAAATAAGCCCACCCTGAAAAGATTGCAACACAGCAGCAGCCATGAGGTGACCACGTTCACTGCCTCCTGGACATCAAAAATATTAAGACCTCCCCAAAAATAAGGCCAAGCACTTATTTCGGGGGTCAAAAGAAAATGAGACCCTGTCTTATTTTTGGGGAAACACGGCCACTTCAAGAGATATAACAACCTGCCTAGTGCAGGTCATTCAGATAAATGAGCAAAGTGGAACTCTCGGTGCTTTTCATAGTACTGGAAGAGGCTTAATCAAGTTTGACTGACCAGTTAATGCTTGTCTGAAATGGGAAATTTTAGACTTGCAAACTCTATTTGGATTTATTTTTTTGTTGAATTGGAACAAATGAGAGATTCTTCAGTTGGAGCTAGTCAAATGATCTAGACTTAAAATTCATCATCACTTCAAAAATTTATTCTGAAAAAAAAAATCCCAAAATAAAACAGAACTCCCAGTTCTTCAGAAACAATTCTGTTCCTAATTATACTGAGGTTTTCTCTTTAGAAAATAAACCTTGATGCACCCCAAGCCATATCATCTTTACAAAAACGAGAAGACCAAATATAATCTGTTACAGTGTATAGGCAAAATAATTGAAGAAGCTTACAGGTAGTCCTTGCCCTACAACCATTCATTTAGTGACTGTTTGAACTTACAGTGGCACTGAAAATGTGACTTATGGCAGGTTTTCACACTTAGGACTGTTGCAGCATCCCCATGGCTACGTGATCAAAAATTTGGTTGCTTAGCAACTAGCACGTATTTTTTACAGTTGCAACATCCCCGAGTCATGTAACTACCATTTCTTATTTCCCAACCAGCTTCTGACAAGCAAAATCAATGAGAGAAGCCAGGTTTGTTTAATGACCATATGATTTCCTTAACAGTTGAGAAGGTGGTTGTGCTGTGGCTCCAGAGGTTTCTGGATGAAATGGATTATCTCGATCCCTACCAGTCAGGATTCAGGCCTGGATTTGGGACAGAAACGGCATTGGTCATACTTTTGGATTATCTGTGCAGTGATTGGGGAGGGGGGTTGCGTGTGTTAAGTAAGTAAGCTCCCCGTTAGGAGAGCGAGTGTGCAGAGAAGCGTAATGAGAGTGGTATGGAAGAACACGCACAAACCAGCATACAGGGATACCGAATAGTATAAAATATAGTAGTTTACTATGTGGAAATATAGAGGTATTCAGAGTTCAATTTACAGTCCAAGTCATACATGGTTCAGTCAGTCAGTTGACAATGTTCTCAGTTAAGGAATGATCCTTCGAACACAGTCCAGTATCAAATAATCAGTTTAGGCTAACAGTGGCAAAAACACAGTACCTCACAATACCCCGATCAGTGTCTAACAAACAGAGAGCTAACAGTCATTCTGGCTCCCTCTTATGGCTGCTTGAGGTAACAGCAACCAATCACATTACAGCAGTACTTAAAGCTACAGTACTACTATCCTGGTTTATATATTGCTAACCCAACTGTTAGCTTATATTCCTAACAGTGTGCACATGTGCCCACACCCATAATGTAATGCCCTCCCCCTGCGCATGCACATACCCCCCCACGCATGTATGCAGGCCTCACTGAAGCCTCCAGACTTCTGGGAGGCACGTTGGGCTGTTTTGTGCCCTCCGCATGCTTCAGGAAAGCCTTTGATTCTTTTTTATTAGCCTTATCATTTTAAATGAGGTTTTATATTTTGTAAGCCGCCTTGAGTCGCCATGTGCGAATAGGCAGCAATATAAATTTAATAAATAAATAAACAATTGCAGTGATTTGCTTTTATCATTAACTATGATAAAATGGGGCACAACTCACTGAACAACTGCCTTGCTTAGCAATGGAAATTTTGGGCTTAATTGTAAGCCCGTAAATTGAAAACTACCTGTAATATATTATGGTAAGTATATTAATGATTGAACTAGAATTTCTTAAATTTTTTAGGTTACAGTAGGTTCTCAAGTTAGGATCGTTTTTCATCACATCCATCCAAATTGAAGAAGGGTGCAATGGTGATACTTTTAAACAAAAATTCAAACAAAAGATTAATGAATTGGACACAATTTCAAGTAGTGGCTGTGTTAGATTCGTATTGAGGAGACTGAGGCAGCTGTCAGTTCAACGGATTTATTAACTAGAACAGGCTGACAGGAACGAACAGAACGCGAGCCGTCTGACAGCTATTTATACTAACAGCTGTCAGACGGCGAACCAATAAGAACTTGTCAATTCTCCCGCCGGCTGGAGCGCGCGCCTGGACCAATCAGAGGGCTTCCCTGAACGCCCTCTGCTGGCCAGGCTCAACAGTACTCAACACCCCTTTCCCCCGGATTGCGCATGCGTAATCGTCAAGGTAGCCTGGGCGTCTGCGCACGCGCTGAGAACGCTTAAGCAAAGATGGCGCATTGTCCGAGGTGGAAGGAGTGTCGGCTCCGCCCTTGTGACGAAGCGCCGGAGGAGCGGCTCCGGCAGGCCCAACCCCCTGGAAGGAACTCAACGGAGCAGGTAAGGAACCCAGCACACCGGGGAAGCATTGCACGGACTTGGAGATAGGTTTTTGTGCACGGTCGGGCCGGCAGGCGGCGTTGCTAGGGCCTGGTTGTTTCAGTCCGCTGGTTGTGTTTGCTGGATCTTCTGCCGGTCGCCGCCGCAGCAGGTCTAGATGCCGCCGCCAATATCTCCCATCGTTGAGGAGGACCCTGTAAGAACAGGGCCCTGTTAAAAGGAGGGGAAGAAAAGAGGGGATGAAGGCGGTCCAACGTAGATCTGAGGCGGCGGCCCATTAATAGTTCAGAGGGGGCTTTGCCCGTGGAGGAACAAGGGGTAGTGTGTTGGGAACGGAGGTAGGTGTGGATGCGTTCGGGCCACGGCAGTGCAGACATACGGGCAAAAGCATCCTTTGCGGATCGCACGGCCCGTTCTGCCAGGCTATTGCTGGCAGGGTGGTAAGGCGAGATGGGGGCATGGCGAATGCCTAGGGATGCGAGGAAGGAGAGGAATTCAGAAGAAGAGAATTGGGGCCCGTTATCGGAAACGATAACATCGGGCAGCCCGTGAGTGGTGAAGAGGGCATTAAGGACGCGGATAGTGGCCGCAGAGGTGGTGCTGGTCATAGGGAAGAGCTCAACCCATTTCGACCAGGCATCCACAATGACAAGGAAGGAGTGACCATCAAGAGGACCCATGAAGTCGATATGCAATCGACTCCATGGGGCCATAGGTCGCTCCCATTCCCGGGGTGGAGAGGTAGGAGGGGCAGCTTGCACACGCTGGCAGGCAGAGCAGCCCTGAACGTAGGTGGTGATGTCTGCGTCCATGGACGGCCACCAGACATATCCGCGTCCAAGAGCCTTCATACGGACGATGCCTGGGTGGCCGTCATGGAGGCGAGACAGTACAGCGCTGCATAGCGAAGAAGGAATGACGACGCGGGAGTCCCAGAGAAGGCAATCCTGCATGACGGACAGCTCCAAACGACGGCGGAAGAAGGGCAGGAGGAGGGGGTCTGCAGAGCAGGCCGTCCATCTGCGAGTTACGGCGGCCATAGCGTGGAGGATTACGGGGTCGGAGCGGGACGCCTGAGCTATGTCCGTGACGGACATAGGCAGGGAGAGGTCAGCAATGAGGGAGACCGCGTGCGTTGGAGCCGGGTCTTCAATAGGAAGAGGGAGGGGGGCAGCGGCTCAAGGCGTCTGCATGGGCTATGTGGCCGCCGGGCTTATAAGAAAGGGTGTAGGAATAGGAGGAAAGGAATTCCACCCAGCGTGACATGCGGAGGACAAAATGGGGGGTGGGGTGGGGCGGTCCCCGGCAATGATGCCGAGGAGTGGCTTATGGTCGGTCACGAGAGAGAAGGGCCGTCCATAGAGGTAGTGGTGGAAGCGTTTTACCCCCGCAACGGCAGCCAGCGCCTCCTTATCAAGCTGGCTGTAATTGCGCTCAGCCTTTGATAAGGTGCGGGAGTAAAACGCTATGGGACGTTCAGAGCCATCAGGGAATGCATGGCTAAGGACGGCGCCCACCCCAAAAGGAGAGGCGTCACAGACTAAGGTCAGCGGAAGGGACTCGTCGTATTGGGCGAGGACTGGAGGAGCTGTGAGGGAGCGTTTGACAGCCGCGAGCGCCTGCGCCTCGCAGCTAGTCCAACTCCACGGGGCTGAGGAGTCTAGAAGGCGGTGGAGGGGTTCGGCCAGGGAGGCTTTGTGGGGAATGAAGGAGGCATAGAAATTGAGTAGCCCCAGGAAGACTTGTAGCTCAGCCTTGCTGGTAGGTGGGGGGGCAGCTAAGATGGCTTCCAGTTTGGTAGGGTCGGGGTGGATGCCTTCAGCATCAATGCGGTAGCCTAGAAAGGTTACGGCAGGAACCCCTAGTTGACATTTGGTGGCTTTTAAGTGTAGCCCCGCAGCGCGGAAGCGCTGCAGGACAACGCGCAACGTCTTAACGAGCCCCACTGCGTCGGGGGCTGCAATTAATACATCGTCGAAGTACGGTGTGACCCCGGGAATGGCATGGAGCAGGCGCTCCATTAACCCTTGAAAGATTCCCGGGGCGACACTGACGCCGAACTGCAAGCGGCGGCATTTGAATGCCCCGCGGTGGGTAACTATTGTCTGCACAAGCGCGGTGGGCTCGTCCACGGGCAGTTGCTGATACGCCTGCGCAAGATCTAGCTTGGCGAAAATGCGCCCATTGCCTAGTGAATGCAGTACATGCTGCACCACGGGCACAGGGTAGGGGTGCGCTTGCAAGGCCTTGTTCAAAGTTGACTTAAAGTCCGCGCAGATCCTTATGGATCCGTCGGACTTTAAGGGCACAACTATTGGCGTCTCCCATGGGGAGAAATCCACAGGTTCCAGGATGCCCTGGCTGAGGAGCTTATCAAGCTCCGCGTCCACCTTGGCTTTAAGAGCCAGCGGCAGGCGGCGGGCTTTTAGGCGGATGGGTGCGATGGAGGGGTCGAGGTTAAGAGAAATGGGGGAGCCGGTGTAGCAGCCGAGGGAGGGATCGAAGACATCAGCAAATTCGGTAAGGAGGGAAGAAAGAGAAGTAGAGGTGGGAAGAGGAGAGGGTAGGAGAGAGTGTACCCCAGCGATGGAGAGTCCTAGCGCCCTAAACCAATCCAACCCTAACAATGAGGATAGAGGGTTTTTTACAATTAGGAGGGGTAGAATGGCATTTCGGGAGCCGTAGGTTATGTTAAACGTGCCACATCCTAGTAAGTCAATGGGGTTCCCCTGATAGTCACGGAGGCGACAGTCTGGGGAAGCAAGGGAGGTGCGCCGGACTGCTGGCAGCAAGGAGTGGAAGGTGTCCCAGGACATGATGGATCCAGCTGATCCCGTGTCCACCTCCATTGAGGTAGGCACTCACTCGATGAAAATGGGGAGATGCAGCTTACCTCGGCCCTCCGCAGAGGAAGAGGCCGAGTCAACCAGCCATTCTGGGAACGCTGCGGTGGGGTCGCCAACGCTGAGGGAGTTTTGGCGACGGGTAGGCAAATGGGCTGGAGCACGGGGCGGCTGAGGAGGTTGCTGTGGAGAACGACGGTCAGGAGGCGCGGAGCGGCACATGGCGGCCAGGTGTCCCTTCCTGCCGCATTGGTGGCAGAGAGCGGCATTGGGAGCGGAGGTGGCGGCCGCCACAGCTGAGGCAAGGACGTCCATCCCTGGTAGACAGCGACTGCAGGCGGTCGATGGTCTGATCGACCTCGGTGCGGAACGAGGAGGCAGTAGAAGGAGCATAGGTGGCAGGGGTTGCTGCGTATGGTGAAGGCGGCACGTAGGCAGCTGAGGTGGCTGAAATCCGGGGTGGATTGATCAGCCATTTCGTAGGCTCTGGCATCGTCTACCGCAATCTTCAAGGTGAGCTCGGGTCGAGCCAAAATGCGGCGATGTAGCTTGATGTCGCAGAGCCCATAAATGAATTGTTCGAGCAGCGCCTCTTCGAGGTCGCTGAATTCGCAAAGGCTCGCCTCTGCGCGGAGTGCAGCAACATATTGGGCGATCGTCTGGCCCTCCTTCTGTATACAGCGATGGAAATATTGCTGCCGGGCAAAGCGAGATGGCGCGGGCTCGTAATGATGTTTGAGGCGAAGCATCAGTTCATCCCATGGCAGTGAGTGGGCAGGTTCAGGTGCAGCAAGGGCCCGTGCCATGGCGAACATCTCCGGCCCGCAGTAATTTAGGAAGATGCCGCGTTTACGCTCTTGTGAGAGGCTGATAAGGTCATGGGCTATAAGGAAGCACTCGAAGCATTCGAGGAACGCTTCCCAAGCCTCAGCCTCTGGTCGGAACGGCGAGAAAGCGGCGTTAGTGGCCATTGGAGGCACTACGTATGGGTCCGTGTCGCCCGTCCTTGTCGCCAGTGTTAGATTCGTATTGAGGAGACTGAGGCAGCTGTCAGTTCAACGGATTTATTAACTAGAACAGGCTGACAGGAACGAACAGAACGCGAGCCGTCTGACAGCTATTTATACTAACAGCTGTCAGACGGCGAACCAATAAGAACTTGTCAATTCTCCCGCCGGCTGGAGCGCGCGCCTGGACCAATCAGAGGGCTTCCCTGAACGCCCTCTGCTGGCCAGGCTCAACAGTACTCAACAGGCTGGACAAAAAACAGTATAGAATTCAAGTTAAATAGCAGGGAAAGCATCTAGATATGCTGCATTACTTTCAGTACCGGATTTAATTTCTTTGTCATATCACTTCCTCTCATAATTCTAAGGCTACAGTTTCTTATACATCTATAACTTGTCCTGGCAATTAATAAAAGTGAATTATGAACTTTGGATTACATAAACACTGTGGTATATACTGGATAGTTCAGTGCACTTAGCAGTGTATCTTTTCAGAGAAATGCTTGGAGAAGAACAGGTAGCCAGAACGCAACAACATTTGTGTATAGAAGAATAAACTGTGCCAATTACATGCCCTTGACACAATCTTTCCCTGTATAGACTTCTAGATATGTATGAACCGTCACTCCTAGATGTTCCCAGCTAGCACAGCAGGCCGTGACAATCCGGGGCAGGTCTGCACAATTGGAAGGCATGGTAGCTGAGAAAGATTGCTTTCTCAGAACTTATTGTACATGAATCAACAATTTCAACATTTAAAAAATGTGAATATGAACATGTCTATTCTTCTTGGGCAGCTTTTTTTTTTCATGACTCCCAATTTTACTTTGGTTGAACTGTAATAGTCCTGTATTATTAAAATTATAGTACAAAAGAGAAGAAATTGTTTCATTGCAGCTTCTTTGTTTACTTCTGTGGTGTTTTTTTTTCCCTGGGTTAGGATGGTTCAATTGGAAAGTCAACTTTTATACTGCAGAAGAAATGTCCTTTTGCTTTTGTGAAATCCCACCAGAAATAAATATGAATAGAATTTGTGATGAATGGAATTAGTTTTGAGATAAAAGATAATTAATAGTTTATTTTTAAAAAACGAAATAGGAAAATAATCTCAAATTTTATTTCAAATATGAATGAAATTGGTTTGATTTTTGCATATCCTTTTGTTTTGTGCCCTTTTTTAAACTTTTAATCAAGGGCAGATTTCTTTTGCACCTGCTCCTTCTGTGTGGCATGATACATAATCTGCAAATCCTGAAAATTGTAGTATCAAATCTCTACACCAACTGTGAAGGAGTACTATTATCAAATCCTTGCTGAGAGGCACTTCCTCTTATTCTCCCAGGAGACAATTCTCTTCTCAATATATCACTCTCCCTCTTTCAGGTTTGAACTGTGACCTAAAATCTTTTTTTTATTATAGCTGCATAATGCTCTTGATGGTGACTCACTTAAAGTAGGTATTGTCAGCTACAAACCCACAAGTGGGTCAGTGCTCTAGTTGTAGCAGGATTATATTGGAGTTGGATATAAGTAATGAGCATGCTGGCTCCCTCCCCCTGCCATGGTTATGAAAAACTCTGAAAGCTGTGTGGTTGCAAAAATGCATAAATATCTGCCTGTTATCCATGAAACTATACTACTGTTACCAACTGTGCTGTGACATTTGTTTGATTTTAGGGTTTCCAAATCGGCCAAAGTCATTAAAAGTATTTATCAATCCAACTAGCCATAAAAAAGAAGCTACTCGGATTTATTATGAGCAAGTTGCTCCCCTCTTCAAACTGGCTGACATCATGACTGACGTTACTGGTAAGATGCTTTAGAGACTTCGGTTTAATCCATTAGTACATTGCATGTCTCACTAATACTGGAGATATTTGTGTTTCAGTGGACAGGCTGTGACAAAGTATGTCCTACTGAATTTTCTAGGGCTTACGGTATTTTGGGAGAGGAAATGATAATACCAATAGTAGGAAAGCAGCCTGTCAATCCAGAGGTACAAGTTCGTCCCCCTATTGAACAGAGCACATTGCTTATCAGAGATGGGGCTGGTGTTTTATGGAAGTCCCTTTGCTAATTTTGTTTTAAATATTTTCATTTTGGAAATACGATGTTGGCTTTCAATATTTATTGAATATTAGACAAGCCATGTTCCTTTGGGTCATCAGAGATATTTCCTTACATAAACAGAGAAGCAGAGTGACCACAGGTGGGTAAAAAAGCAGCGGGAGTGGAAGCAATTTCTGACTTCCTGCCAGCTTCCCCATTGAAGTATCATGTAGGAAGCTGGCAGACAGCATTGGAAATCTTCCCTTCCTGCCTCCCTCTGGGGGCAGTTGGGTGGATGGCATACATTGGGAATGGTGTGAAGGGATTCCTTTCTCCCTCTTCCTCCCTCCCTTCCCTTCTCATCAGGAAGGTAAGTGGCTGTAGTCAGCGGTGGGATTCACTAACCTTCCCTACAAATGTGAGTGCATGTGTGCGCAGTGCTCACGCATTACATCAGGGTGGATGGGCAGAGCCTCCTACAGCCACCGCTACTGGTTTGCTCGAACCGGAGAGAACCGGCTGAATACCACCTCTGGCTGTAGTTGGATGGGGAGGAAGTGAGGGATTGTGTGAGGGGCTGGGAAATTGTTGTGGAACGTTGAAAATGATCATGTGACTAAAGCAGCAGCACTAAAGCAGCCACGTGTCTAAATTTCATTCATTTGGGGGTCACGGGTCCTAGGTTTTGGACACATTCTGTAAGTTAGTCCCTTTGAGATACCTTGGTTCAAAAATGGTGTGTCTCATGTTACAGCTGATTTAATCTATTGTAGTGGATAAAATTACTAGTTTTAAAGTAGAAGTGAATTAATTTTTTTAAACTGAGATGTTCACATTAAATATATGCCATATATTAAAATTCGGTGATATGTAATAATAATTCAAGGAATACTGCTGAGTTTATTGGCTAGCACTCCTCCAGGAGAATTCAACAAATTACAAGGACTTCAGGTTTATTGAACTAGTTATTTTTGCAACTGTATAATTTGATAATCATACATTGACAATCACACAGGAATATATTCTTCCAAAAAATAAACAGAAAAGTGGACTACTTAAACATAATTTAAAATAATTCTTTTTCACATATTTGAGTGCATTATACAATAAAAATATGTTAACTAGAATACAATAATTATTATTTTTGTAGTTCTAGGGTTAACTAGATTATAATAAATGTTGGTTTAGAACTTTGTAAAGCATGCAACCATGGAAATAACTCAATTCTGACGCTTTGTAGTCCAGGCAGTTTAGCTTTGGCAGACTTGATTACTTTTACTTCCTGGAGCTTCCCCTAGGATGAGTCATAATTAAAATTAACAATATTTCCTGCTTCATATGCAAAAACAAAGCAGGGAGTTGAAAAAAGAACAAATACTTCAAATCATCTTATTGCACTACTAAAATGGACTTGTATTTTAAAGTGCAACAAAGCATCATGTTCCAGCATATTCTATCTTATTGCAGTCAAAAATTCTTTGCTTTGTATTGCTTCCTATTTCTTCTCTTTGATTCAGCAAGAGAAAAGGATGTATGCCTTTGTTATATTAATTATTCAGTAGTCAATAGATTGGAGTGTATCATCCAGTCTACTATATCCATTAAGTTCTGTTATCTAGGCAACTAAGCCAGTTTGATGTCATAGTTAGGCACTAGGTTAGAATGGGTGAGTGACCTTGGACCAATCTCTCTCTCTGGGCTCCTGGAAACAAGCAATGGCAAAAATCTTGCCAAGATCACTGCAGGGACTAGTCAAGGCAGTTGCCAGGAATCAACACTTATTTGATGGTGCATACATACAGGTAATTGGAAGGTTGGGGCTGAGCTATGAATATATCTTCTCAATGTTTATGTATCCCAGTGATACATAAAATCACTGTATTGTTATTTCAATGTTCTATCAATTCAGCTCCTCAAGTTTGAAGTATGCAGAGACAATGTGCTGCTTCTGGGATTTGCACAGTATTACTCTGACCTTTAAGGTTTGGATATGGTGTGACACATGCATAATTTAATTGATGTTATTTTATACAGTAATTTGTTTCCTAACCCTTAAGAACATTTTTACTTACTATAATGAATTAGGTGAGCTATAAAAATAAATAATATTCAATTATTAAATTTATTAAAGTATAGCAACTAAAAATATTAAAGCCCATTAACGTTGGGATTTTACAGTGGTGCATCATTTATCCAGTGAATTTAAGCATCTACAAAAGCCCTGGAACCGATGGAACATACTACACCAAAGACAGCTAAGCATGAAATATTAATGTAATCGTGGATATAGTAATGTACATTGCTACACACACAAAAAATTCATCTGGAATTGTCGTATCAGTCACCAGAAACCTTTGATGAGTGGATACAGCTGGGCTGCCTCTTCTGGCAACCATGGCCCAGAAAATTGTACATGTGGTGATAATACTTTATACCATCTGCATTATGCCACTTTATTCTTTATTTGCTGGTGTTTATTGTACTGCACATAATAGCAACCAACAGCAGCAATATACTTTTAAAAATTCATTTCCTCTGAGGCCACAGATTCTGATGTGTATGTGATCCCTCAGCTTCTTAGGTTATATTATTTTGTTATTAGGTTCCCAGCTTTATTCTTTCCATATTTGTTCAAATTGAGGCAAAGATTTATTTTATATGCTAATAACTAAGATAATGGGATTATATGTAATAAAACTGTTTCTATTTTTTCTTGTTATAAAAGAACAAAAAAGGTCCACAAACAAGAGGCAGGTGCAAAAAGTTGTATTTATCATGGAAGCTTTTAATGTCTTAGGATTCTTTTAATTTAGATATATGTTTTCTAATATATTACAGGAGTTAAATTGAACTCATTATCTGAGAAAGTTTGTCAGTTCAAATTTTCAACATTTCAGTAAGAAAATTCTAATTTTGGAAGAAGTAGTTGGAAGAAACCACCCGATGACTGACCTAGATTGGATCTTCTAAGACTTATCTACCTTTAAGAAGTTCAATACTGTTTAAATGGGCATTAATTGTTTTAGTTTTACAATGAATTATGGTCTTTCTTTTTACATAGTTACTAAATATGAAGGTCATGCTGTTACACTGCTCAAGGAATGTGATCTAAATTCTTTCCATGGGTAAGAATTTTTTAAAAACCTTCGTCTTCTTACTGTAAGGATGCTGTTACTTTGAGCAAAAGGCTAAAGAACAAGCTATTTCGCTCTCATCAGCTAGCAATACCCTTGCTGGGATTTGAACCTGGGCTGTTTTTACATATTACGCAGTTAAAACAGCTCAAGTTTGAATCCCAGTATGTAATTTGTGGAATGTGTGCATTTGTCTCTTTGCTTATACCCTGTTCAAATTACGCAGACTCTGTGTGTCTCATAAAATTATACTACCATAGAACAATTTAGTAAAGTGTAATAAAACCTAAATTTAAAAGAACATGCAAGAAAGACATCTCTCACCCTAAAGGCTTGAAGGAAAACACAATTTTTATAGCTTTCCTGATAATTTGGAAGTATGGGGACCAGATAAGTTGTTCCAAAGAGTCAGGGCTCCCACAGAGTTTGCCTGCTTTGGCCTGTCATCCTCTTGACATTCCTAGGGGAGAAGCCACAGAGCATGCCTTCCTGGGCTAATCACACGGGACAGAAACATTTCATTCAGAATGGACTTTTCATAGATATTGTGGATTCAGCCTCTATAGGGCTTCATCAAAAACAATCAGCCTTCAGAATTTTGGACCTGGGTTATAAGTGCCTTTTGGAAGGTCCATCATAACTTGGATTGGTTGCTAAGACACTAGTTGTAAGTCAAGGACTACCTATATTGGTAGTCTTCAGAAGCCGCCCCAGGTAATGCAATCTTGAAATCCTGAGGGACTTGTTGTTAGGGCCTTATCCTCCTCTAACAAAGACTGCAATTGATGTAGCCATTGAAGCCTGGCAAAGAATCTATCCAGTAGTCAGATAAGAGCTACGAATGTGGGAGACCCTTAAGCTGTTGCTCTGCATGTTGAGGGAGAAAGCAATCCTATCTAGGATTAGCATCAGAGCTACTAAGGAGTTGGGGTCATCTTAGCCATCCTTCTCCATTAGAATGATGCCCACCTTAAACAGAGGCACTAGATGACATTCTGCATTCTGCCTTAACTTGGCTTTTAAGAGCAGAAGTTCTCCCAAAGTAATTTATAGTAATAAAATGCAATGTTAAAAGCACATGCAATAATAACAGTGGGCTCACATGAATGTCCCCATGTAGTCACTATTATAAGTCATAATTGGTTAGAAACCAATTTTTGATACAGAAGTTCTAGTATGCAAAAAGAATTACATCAAATATTCTCCTGAGAAGAATTACAAAGTCTTTTGAACAACGTATTAGAGCAGCAGTCCCCAACCTTTGCGGCTTGGCAGCCTGGCTGAGGGGGGCAACTGGACTGTGTGAGTGGGAGACCAGTGTGCATGCAGCCCTTGCATGAGTGGTGGGCCGGCGTGAGTGGCGGGCTGCTGCGCATGTACATGAGTGTGTATGGGCATGCTCCAGCTAGCTACTCATGCAGCCCAATTCCGAATAGGCCACAGCCTGGTAGTGGACACCTATATTAGAACTTAGTTCACAAAAAAATGCAGCAAGTGTCTGCAGAAGTGAAAGGCGGACATAATCTGACTCCTTCTCATTTATATTATCATCTGCTTAGATCTGCAAATGTTTTCAGTAGTGTGCCATACAGTTTGCATGCCCTTTTGGCAAATTATGAAAAGGAAAATTGTTCCAGAAATAAAAGAGGCCAGAAAGTTATCTTACTAAAAATATATCTTATTTGACATATTGTCTAAGGCATTTCATCTGATAGAATTCATGCTTTTTTTTACAAATATTTAATAATGATGAGTTTTTGAAAAATTAATTAGCTACAAACGAGATGGATTTTTAATTACAATGAGAATGATATTTTATATAATTCATTATTAGGATGCAATGCAGATTGATGGTGGGAAAAAATGGGAAAAAGGATTGCAAAGGAGGAAACAGTTATTCTTTTTAAAAGAAAAAGGTGGAAGTTATTTTCTCTGTAGAGATAAACATTAAACCTGGCTAATAAGCTATCTGGAAAAGATAATAAATTTCTAATAATATCTAAAGCTTGACTCTAAATTGTCTTACGTGTATTATTTAATTATTTTGTAGGGTGGTTTGTGTTGGTGGAGATGGCACTGTCAGTGAGATTGCTCATGGTCTTTTGGTTAGAGCCCAGATGGATGCTGGAAAGAACTGTGACAATGCACTTGTACCAGTCAAATCACAACTTCCACTTGGGATAATACCAGCAGGTGAGAGTACATGCATTGTTAATATGAAGAAGGTTGCATGAATAAGAATCTCTACTAGATTTTATAATAGATATCATTATTTTTTAAAAATACGTATTGTTTTGCTGTTATTGTTGTACCCTTTGCTTATGATGAACCCATGATACATGTTTTATCTTGTTAATCCAGTAGTCTTTAGCTGCGGGAATCATTTTCTTTGTCATTCTCACACATTTAATTATTGTTCCTATAAAATCAGTCCTTGCCTTTAATTTAAGAACCATTTATGGAAGTACTGTATAGCAAATGGACTGGTCCCTATGTCGTTTAATGAACAATGCTGAAAAGATAGCAAACCTGAATCATCTTGGTTAATTGTTGAGAGATCTATGTGCATAGAGATGATAACGGAGTGAGAAGGTCCCTCTGTAGCCTAATCTATCATTAGGGATCAGATAATTCATATCACTCATCAAATATAACAGTTATTTAGAGTCAATGTTTATGTGCTACTTCATCCGTTCAAAAGGAAAATGTTAACACAAAGGGAAGAATGCCATTCTTTCTTCCTTTTCCCTACATGTCACCAGATCTTCTCTGAAAGACTAAAGCTCTCTGGAGTAGATTATGATGAAAAGAAAACAGTGTTCCTGGAAATGATACACGTCTTTCTCTGTTTTGTGCACTTCCAGATGATAAATAATGGTATTTTCTGAGTAGGAATAAAGTGGTTGGTAGGTGAGAAACATGGAATTATGTAAATTATAAGAAAGAAAGAAAGTGACTGATCAAACACCCTGATTGTAGCTGGTAGAAAATTGGTCTAGCTAGCTGCTAGAACGAGATGGCGTTTTTCCAGCATTTTACTCTCTGTTCTTTAATGTTTTTTTAGTTACTGGTATTTTAAGTAGAGGTGTATCAGGAGTGAGTGAGAAATTTTGTGTCATTTTAGATCTGTCACAGAAATAAAAGCTCTCTCTCACTTTTGTCAGGCTAGAAGGAGGTAGAATTTTAAAAGTTTGTTGCACATAGTACATGTCTTAATTTTTAAGTTTGTTTTAAATTTAGTGAAGGTATAATATATCGGCCGTAGTCTTATAGTCCAAAGACTATAAAGTAGGGTTTTTTCCCTATTGAAAATTGTTTGGAATAGAAATAGAAAATGGGAATTGGGAATGGAATGGAATTCCTTATTGTCACTTTAAATGTAGACTAATAGCATACATTAAAATGAAATTTTGTTGCATTCAGCTCTCAAAAGATAACCATTATGCATATACCTACATACACACACATATATGACACAGAGAAACAACACAGTCTAGTTCAGATGTATACATATACATGGCAAAAAAAAAAAAAGAATCTTGGGAGGTTACAGGATCTAGTAGTCCTGGTAGAGATACTTTGAAACCTCCTCCCACAGGCAAACAACAGAAACAGACCTTGAAGTGGGTGTTTGGGGTCTGTAACAATACTTCTAGCTCTTATACCATGGTGCTTATAAGCAGTATCTTGACTAATGGGAAGCAAGCTTCCTATAATCGTCTCAGCTGTTCTTACTACTCTCTGTATGGACCTTTGTTTGTTTCATATATTTTTGCAAAACTTAAATGACTAAATCTGAGTTTAACTGTAAGAATAGAATTTTAAGGAAGGTGTTTTATGTGACCCATTTCCTAAATTGTAACAGGGAGTGTATATTGTTGTTTCCAATATGTATATCCTCACATACATCATACTTATTTAGGCAAATATGTTTCTGTATGAGTTTGAGATCTAAATTTATGCTATAAATTTATAGTATATAATTTATAATATGGACAAAATAAAAGAGATCAGATGAAGGATGGCTGTAATTATTATATTACAATTGTGTTTATTTCTCTATTTAGTTCCTTAGCTTTTATTCACATATAATATGAATATGAATGATAGCTAAGGAACACAATAGACTTATTTGAATAAGGAGTGAAAAAACTTAGAAAGACAAGGGGAAAGGAATGTAATTGCTATAAAACAAAAGAAATTTATATATTGACTATATAATCTTACAGTCTTAAATCAGTCATTTGCAATGTATTTCTGCTTCCAATTAATTTGTGGAGTGTAAAATATTGTTATGAGACTTAGCTTCCATTATGGCTTGGGCAAAACATCACAATGTTGGTGCAGTTTTCATGAGACTCTTAGATATGCATGACTAGGAAGTCATTACATCACATTTATCTATTTGGATGAGGGACACATTAACAGACTTATGAATATTCATGATGTCTGGTTAATTAAGTTAATTGTTCTGCAGGAGTGCTTATATTTCCAAGGACATTTCCCTTCACAATTTCTGTCTGGTACCTTATCAGTCATGCTTTGCGTAAACTATAGATACTTTTGTCTTTATTCTTGCTGTTTGGTATTCTTTGGGAATGAAAATTGGTTAGCAAGTTAATATTAGTGTTAAGCAGAAAAGATTGTAGATTCTTATCACTTCTTGAAATATGTGTTTGGAACAAGGTGTGAGAAAAAAAATATGCCACAATTTAAATATTTCTATGATAGCTATTAATAGGTAGTTCTTAATATTGCTACCCAGAGCCGCCACTAGGGAAATAGGAAATTTTAATTCTCCAAAGGAGTAATAGCATAGCAATAGCACTTAGACTCACATACCGCTTCATAGTGCTTTACAGCCCTCTCTAAACGGTTGACAGAGTCAGCACATTGCCCCTCAACAATTTGGGTCCTCATTTTACCTCAGAAGAATGGAAGGCTGAGTCAACCTTAAGCCTGGGGAGATTCAAACAGCCAAATTGCAGGCAGCTAGCAGGCAGCGGAAGTAGCCTGCAGTACTGCACCCTAACCACTGCGGGCTACTTCTGCTGCCTCTTTACTTTCAGTCACCTGTCAAAACTTGCAACTGTAAATATTTGGTCAACATTTATTATATACCAATATCTTTTCAATACCAAATAAAAGTTAATGAAGAAAATAGTCATTGTAATGATAAATAGAACGGATGCACTACTAAAACTCTTGTTCCTGTAAAATTTAAATGTGTGAAATGTGGTATTATAAGGGAAAGACAAGTTTCTCACAAGCAAAACAAATGGGGAAGCTGACAGGAATGGGAGGGCAGAGGGAAGGAAGGGGAGGGAAGGAGGGAAGGGAAGAGAAGGAAAGGAAAGGAAGGAAGGAAGGATTTCCAATTCTTTCCACAACTTTCCACAAGGAAACTCAATGGGGAAGCTGGCAGGAAGGTAAAAGTCCCTTGGTTCCAATTGCTTTTTTGCCCACCTATGATGATTTTGTTTCTCTGTTAGGTAAGTTAGATAATATAAGATAACTCAATAGGTCAAGGAATATTTAGTAATGTATAATTCTCAAACTTCGCTGAGGGAAGAAAAATACATGAAATAATTATGTAGGGTTTGAATCAGAAGTACAAATACTTTGTTCATACATCACAATAAGGTGTTATTTGTTTAATTGGTGAACAATAGCTGGCTCACTTAGTGCAATATGTCAAACCAATAAATAGACAAAATTGCTTAAATTGGGAATTCTTGGGTCTTGCCAACATAGTTTACTGAATCCAAAACTCAAATAGGAACTCCTTCAGTACAATTATCCTGAGATTATTAAGCACTCTTATTTGTATACTAAGCAAAATCATTATTCTATTTAGTCTCATTAAGAGACTAGAATTTTAACTAGAAGAAAAAAAATCTTATCAACTAATTATTTAAAAATCAGGAAAACCAAATCTATTGCATTTCATTGGTTCAGTTAGTGCAGAAATGGAATAATAGTTCTTAATAGTGCCATCTGCAAAATCAAGATATAAATGAAGAATGAGTTCAATGTTACCTTTTAAATTGTTGGATCCTCACTTGAATTAAATGCTCAAGATTGAGAAAAGATATGGTCAATAAACCTAATCTGATTGTTGAGTTTACAACTGTGCCAATGTTGTAAATGTGTGTTTCCAAACAGAAGCTAACTATAGTTTATTAAATCTCTCTTTACTCTAATTTGGAGATCATTCTACATTTGTAAATTTTGTTTAACAATTCTTCATGCTGATTTGGAGAATTCATCCATGAATATTTTTTAGTTATGCTCTCTTTACAGGTTCCACCAATATTTTGGCACATACTCTGAATGGAATCCAACATACACAAACAGCAACATTGCATATAATATTGGGTAAGTATTGTACACCTGAAATTTTTAGAAAGGAATAGAATAATAAATATCCACTGGTCTTGATTTTTGTACATGGAATAAACCGGATTCTATCTAACATTTGTCAAAATTATGATTCAGATCTTCTGTGGGATGGAACATGCTTTCTGGAATTTATTTTTAATTTATTGCAATGTGACAATTGTATTGGGTACTGTTTCGTTGACGAAGTGTGTGTCCCATTTAAGTGCTGTCCCTTGGAGGCACACTCCAAGGCACACTCCTTTTAACTTTTATAAACACAGGAATGCGCTCTTGTGTCTTGTACAAAATTGTGTTCTAGGATTTTGATCCTCCTGCCCCTTTGCAATTAACATACAATAGTGTTAGGAAATGAGTCCACTTATAAAATGTACATATACATATGTATACGCATGTTTGTATTAATGCTACAATATTAGGGCATCAAAAGTCAGTGGATATGTGCACCTTCAGTAGCCCTATCAAGCTACTTCGCTTTGGATTCTCTTCTATGTTTGGCTTTGGATCAAGGACTCTAGCCTTGGCTGAAAAGCATCGCTGGATTCCACCAAATCAGCGCAAAGATTTTGCTGTAATCAAGACTCTAGCAAGCCTCAGGTAAGTTGAATTCGAAATAGGGCTATTTTTAAGTGCGTAATTATGCTATACAAATTAGATTATTTGCATTCTAGTTTTAGCAATTCCCCAAAATCTAAAGAGACAATTTTTACATTGGGGTGAAGAGAAAACAGCAGACTTCTTGTGAGGAAACCAAAGTGCCTAGAGATTCAGTGTCTGCTAAGCATAAGGCTGCTCTGAAGAAAAGAGGGAGGGGGGGAGGGTTGGAGGAGAAGAAGGTTGAGGGAGATGGCAGATGCCGGAGGATGGCAAAGAGAAGCCTACAGAGAAAGCACCTGCTGGATTATCGGCCCTCCATAAACAAACTCCCCCACCCTTCTGTGCTTCCTGGCTGGGACTCAGCCCACCACCCAGGCAGAGGGAAGAGGGCTGGTTCCTCATGCTGGAAAGCCTTACTTAGAGAGAGAGAAAGAAGGGACCAGAGGCCGTTTCCAATAATGGCACTGCTGGTGTGAGAGCAGGTGAACAATCCTCAAACTGCTGCTGTCAGATTCACTTAGTTTCTTGGTTAGATATTTTATTTTGACCGTCACTGTGAGTTATTAGTTTGGACTGATGAGGTTGGATCTCTTTGTTTTCAACCCGCTCAAGGGATTGGGAAGAATAAATGTCAGTATACGTTCCCTATATCTTGGAGAGTTTGTTACTCGCTAGTCAGTTCTTTACCTCTCTGTCTACAAGAGTCTCTGCCACACAAGTTAATGGCTAATGTTAAGGAGTAATTCTATACCCATCTGTCCGTTCATGCCCATCACACTCTTCCCTTTTCAGTAAGTGCAGTTATGTAGAGTGAGAAGTAGTGAGCTAAAGAAATTAAAGGCAGGAGTTAAGAAAAAAGAAAAGGAATTCTAACTAAATGTAGTTTACAGTACTATTTACTATATCACTCCATACTTTTCTCTGCAGCCCATCCTTCCTTCCCCCACATTCAGAAAATGGTTGCCTTTTCTTCAATCGTCTCCTTCCCTCCCCTTAAAGGATCTTGTCAATTCCTATTTAATAACTTTACTTCTTTCACCATATACACTTTTTAATTGCCTACTTGCTGATTTTTAAAATGCTTTATTCTGCCGTGACTATTCTTTTACTTCTGTAGAACAAAGTAGGCAGAAACACATTTTTATATAAAGTCATTTTAGCCACTTTTAACAAGTATTTATTCTATACATGAGAGCTTTGGTCTTTAGTTTATTCATTTTTGGATCCATCACCCCTGATTGCATAATATAACCTGTCTAGTATTTTCTGCAAATCATTTGTGTTTCCAGGCCACAGTTCAGCATCAACTTTATATCAACAACATCTCTAACATTAACATACAGGCGTTTGTTGTACATTTATCCATAAATATATTAAATAACAGATTATTCTGCATCCTTGTCTTACTCTTTGATCATTGTTGAATCATTCACTAAGCATTCCATTTGTTCTCACATATTTATTTATTTCCATTGTATAGTTCTTGAAAAATATTGTATATTTCAAGATTATTCAGTTTACCATGCACTTTCTGTAAATTAGCGAATATACAAACTTCCCTTTTTAACATTCGTACAGTGTTTTTAATTATTTGCTAAAGAATACAATTCTGGCCTGATGGATAACATAGAGGCACGCTGCATTCCCGAAATTTTCTCACTATCCCACCTTATACTTTTTCAATCAGAATTCTTCTAAATACTTTCTCAGGGACACTTAGCAAAAAATCCTCCCATACTTTTTTCCTCTGAAAACTCTTACTCTTTTTCCTGTTGTATGAAAAACATTAATGCCTTATAATTTTTCAGTGTATTATTTCCTTTAAACCATTTTTAAGCATTAATGTAGCATTTATTTCAACCCCCCTCTTCAGTATGTCACTCTCTTTAAAATATTATTTTGCCATTACTTTACTTAAATATCAAAAATGATTAAATAGAATGAAATTAGTTTTACATTTATTCTGCCAGGAGCTCTTTGTTTAGCACATTGAGATGTTTCCATTAAAAAGAATTAAAATTGTTCTGTATTTTTCTGTCTCTTTTATTTATTTATTTTTACTGTTCCTTGCTCTCTTAGACTCCATTCTTTTCCACTGTCTTTTGGAAGTTATTTTCTTACTTGCTTAATTTTTCATCCATAGCCCCTTTCATGTCTTTATTTTACCAAGTGTTCTTTTTCATATTTCTGTTCAGTAGGACATAGTTCAGTCTATTCCATGCAACTTCAAATTCTTCTTTTCTTACATTCATTTTTCATTCATTCTTTTGAGGATTTAGTTTGTCTCTCAATACTTTATTCAAACAGGATTCATATTTTCTGTTCCTGCAGTTATTCTAGTATAAACTCTGTAACATACCGTTCAATATTTAGCCTTGATATTAATTTTGTATATTTTTTTCTTTGAAACTAAATCTTGTTCTGTCTGTAGACCAGAAGATTGTGAAATATCATTCCTCTCATTGAAGCATCTACAGCAAGATGCACAAGAAAATGATAGGTAAGTAAACTAGTGAGAGGTTAATGAATGCCAAACTTTATTTTGTCCATAATATTAATTCTGATTAATTTAACTATGAAGGTTCATACCCTGTTTCCCTGAAAATAAGCCCTCCCTGGATAATAAGCCCAGTCGGGCTTTTGAGCACATGTGCTAAAATAAGCCCTGCCTCAAAAATGTCCTCCCTGAAAATATTGCAATACGGCAGCAGCCATGAGGTGACCATGCTCTCTGCCTCCTGCACCTCAAAAATAATAAGACTTCCCCCCAAATAAGGGCAAGTGCTTATTTCGGGGGGGGGGTCAAAAGAAAAAAAAGACCCTGTCTTATTTGGGGGGGGGGGAATGGTATCATTTAACTAATTTGCTAATGTTTGTTAGATTGCATTCTGCATTCTATGTTTCCCTAAAAGGACCAATTTAATATACCTGAAGGAAATATTAGGGAGTCACGTTTCATTTAGATTTTATTGTGCTGTAAGTAGTTTTCCATTATGGTAGTATATTTTGTCTAAAACATGAATAAAAAATAATGATGTTTACTTCAACAATGAAGTGAACTTTCAAATTAGGTAATGAATACAGGATTTAAAGCTGTTCTTTCATAAAGACAATGTTGCTTTAATTCAGTGTTAGATGTTTATTTTCACAACACGACAAGCAAGCTGTGATTTATTTATTTAGTCATCCTTTAGTGACTTTTAATTTGTTATTATTTTTAGAAGGAAGGAAGGGGGACTTAAACCAGGTAAGTCTGCAAGTTTAATCATTCATTCAACATTGTTAGGGTTACTTGAAGTTAATACAATATGTTATATTTAGACCGCAGAGATGAGTGGCAGAGATTCGAGGGTCACTTCCTGAATGTGAGCATTATGGCGATCCCTTGTCTCTGTTCAGTGGCACCAAGAGGCTTGGCTCCTAATACCAGGTCAGTGAGGATTTGTGGAATTAAACTAATGTCCTTAACACCTTCTTGTAGAAGCTTGGCCTTTTCATATTGCACGCAATCTAGAACCTCAGGGTTGGGAGAGCATGATGAAAAAAAAATTGAACGATAGTTGATTCTGCATCTTTGGGAATTGTAATCAGTTTTTGTTCAGGCAGATGCGGTCATCCATCTAGAATAATCATTGGATAATTATGGTGATTAAATTATCTTAGAAGTCTGACTTAAGTGGTAGTCACAAGTAATAATCTCCTTTGGGCTTTGTTAATGGGGAAATCTAGACCTTTGGTTTTCACTGATTAAATTCAGTTATTGTGAAAGCTAAATATAAGTGCTAAAGGGAAAACCTGCATGCATAAGGAAAAGCAAAAGGAACTGACAATGAAAGACCAGAATTTCATTTCAACCTTGTTCTTTTTTTAGATCATTGATATTTGCTAAATGAACTAACTAGTTCAGCTGCTAAATTACTGTGACTCTTGTTAATTTTATGATTCACCAATACCTCAGCAGGCAGGGAGAATCTGTGGCCCTCTTGGCTTCGCTAAGTATAGCTTTTAGCAACTCCAAATGTCATAGTCATAAGGGAAGAAGGCTCAAAAAAACCCTTCAAAAATGAAATAAATAGAAGCCTTTTAATGTTTCCACTTTGGAGTTGCAAACCTTAAGAGTTGTGTAACTTTGGGTTGGCTAAAAACTGCACCATCCTTTAAATGTTATGGATGAGGGTAACTGTGCAAAGGAAATTGGGATTACAGAAAATAGCAAGGGAATACATTTTAATTAATTATGTAATAAAATATTTTTATTTATTTATTAAATTTATATGCTGGCCATCTCTGTTTGAGGAACATATACCAGTTGTGCTTATATCTTTTTTCCTCACATCTTTTTTTGATTCCCTCATACAAATATACAGGTAATATTACTACTAGTAATTATAATAAATATTCCATACATTCTATACAATCACTGGCATTGTTTTGGCTGCAAAACCTGAAAGAATGGGTTCAGTTAATACCCTGGCGGACAATTTGTGATATCTAAGACAACTCAAAAATTGATAAAATGTATAATATCAAGATTTTCCACAACTTGTAGTTCCTTCTGAATAAATCAGATTAGAAACTGGATGATTATGAGTTTTAGTCCCATTTTAGGCACAAAGCCCTAAGAAAGAGGCAATGGTAAACCAATTGTGAAAAATCTTGCCTAGAAACTGCCAGGCAATCTTGAGAATTGGACACAATTGAACAGATGGGGAAAGAAATCTTACAAAGTTAAAAAAAAAAAAACTAGGACTAGACACACTTCTACTTGCATCTTAATTCCTACCAGTCATTGGGTATTGTTCCAATATGCCAATTGTCCAGAGAAAAGCTACATCTACAAATATTATCATATGCAGATCTATAGAGTTATTTTCTGGGAATATTAAGGTTGACAATGGATATTATTTTATTTTTAAAAGCAGAGA
This sequence comes from Natrix helvetica, assembly GCF_964273705.1. Taxonomy (NCBI): domain Eukaryota; kingdom Metazoa; phylum Chordata; class Lepidosauria; order Squamata; family Natricidae; genus Natrix; species Natrix helvetica. The sequence continues at coordinate 169,831,848 of NC_138548.1, read as the reverse complement.
TGAATTACTTGGGTTATTAAGGTAGATTCCTGATTATACTGTATCATCTTCTGATTAATTTATTGTTAATTGCATTATTTAATGCCTGCTTAACCGAACTGTTCTCATTTCTAGATTGGATGATGGAAGCATAGCTCTTATAATTGTAAGGAATACTTCCCGGCAAGAATTCATTAAACATTTGAAAAGATATGCTAGTGTGAAAAACCAGGTAAAGGATTACTCTTGCGTTTGCAACCTGACATTATTTGATTTAAATTTTCTTAGCAGCTGCATTCACCAAAAGTCAGAGAAAGAAATAAGAGGAGGAGGAGGAAAAATCACATTTTAAAAGATAATGTAATAAAACCAGACAAAGATTTAAGGTGGAAGAAGATTCATGATATAAGATTTTAATGCTTTTATAACGAGACTTAAACTTCCTGTCAGAATACATTAGCCTACCTTTTTCTGATTTTGAAGATCACCAGACTAAGTCAGATTAGCCCATTTCTGTCCATCTGTTGCAGTTTTATTATAAACGGTTCTTATATGCAGGAGGTACTACAGTACAAATCTTCTAAACTGATTGTTTAAATAAATACCAAATGCTATATTTAAATATATTGTGTGCTGTATTTAGGGCAAGAGGCGGCTTGTTACGTTTTGTAGATCGTTTTTATTATTTTTATTTTCACTTACACACATATTCAGTTAGTCATGTCCTACACAGTGTATAGCTCTCCCTGACAATGGAAGTGACAAGATAACCATTGTATTTATTTCCGTGGCTTTTTATTTTGATATCTGAACCAAGTACAGTACTTCAGCTTATCATTCTCACAACAAATCGAAACAGAAGCCTTGATTTGTTCTTGGCTTCTGATTATAGGATTGCTTTATGTAGATAGCTATATTGTGATGAAAACAAGTTTGATATTCCATATTTTTTGAAGTTGCTGCTAGTGATAGGAAGAACCAAGAGACTCTCAAGAGATTATGGTTTACCACAATCATGTAAACACGTTTCAGATAATTGATACAAAATCTGATAGCAAACACTTCTACCCAGCATTTGTTCAACACAGTATTTTTGGTTTGGATTGCAGGGGGAGAGGTGGGAAGAATCTGAGCCTATTTTCACAATGGGTTGTATCATAGTACTAAGTTAATAAGTACCAAGGATCATCCTTGTATAGATTGGGAGATATTTATGGGTATTCAGCATGGTTCACAATAATGACACAATACTATAAGCCTTGTATCCAAGGATGAACTAAGGAAGGTCAATCATCCAATGCAGAATTAAGCATATACATGTTTTCCTAAGATGTGTTTGGGTGAGAGTACCATTTAAGTTGTATTTCTTGATTTTACCAATGCTGCAGGATCAACAGAAAAAATAAAATCACATAGCAAAATGTAGAATGTTTTTTTTAAAATTGAAACTTTGTTTTGCAAATTCCATTCTCCAAAACCCATTCAAATTTTCTGTAAGAATTCTAAAATGTTCAGTGATATATTCTTTTGTCTTCTAGCATTATTTTTCCACTCTGTAATGGAAGCAGACATACGACAAACCTTTGCAGATATCAAACTTTTCAACTGTTTATGCTTTGTATTTTAGTTCAGCTTTCCTTTTATTGATACTTACATTGTTGAAGAAGTAAAAGTCTGTCCAAGAATTGGAATGAAACATATCCCTGCAGATAATCTAAATTACATAGATTCTGAAGAAAATACTTTTCCCTGGAATATAGATGGAGATTTAGTGGAATGCACATCAGAAGTTCATATCCGGTAGGATTACATTTTGTCATGTTTGAACAAAAAGTGTTGGTAATTCCTTTTAGTTTAGCATAAATTTTGTATGGTAAATTTCCACATTCTACACTGGATAATGAGAAAATTCACATTGAGCCAGTGTTTGGTTCTAATTCTTGCAAAAAGATATTTGCCCTAAGATGATCTAGGAGTATTTAAGTGGCTTGTCCCTTTAAAGTTTCACAGTAATATATTTTTCTGTCCACTGCTGTATGATGGCCTACTTCTCTTCTTGGACCATAGCCAAGTCTTACATTTGACGCAAAGAGCATCTCGTAATGGGAAAACATAATCATGCCTATCTCTACCTGACATTTATATGTCATATTTGCATATAAGCAGATACACCCAAATACAATGTGTAATCTATAGACTTGAATTTTAGTGTTTATGGTTTTTATTGTCTGATGCCAGTATATCCAGCTGCAAAGTGTACAGGATTAGGCAAGACACTCTGGCATGCCAATCCTTTATGACACACATACTGAAAATGTCAGTTTAGAGCTTAATGTCAGGTAACAAATATCTCAGTGCTATTTTCCAATCAATACGTTTTTTAAATCAAACACTATGTGTTTGTGTATATCCTTGCTGGTTGGAATCTGGAGTTATATCGGGAGGTAAGTATATTCTGTAGTTAGACTTTATGTATGCAGATAATCCTCGAATTATGACAATTGAACCCAAAAATTCTATTCTTCAGTGAGACATTTCTGCCCTGTTTTTATGACCCTTCTTGCCTCATTTGTTAAGTGAATCCCTGCAGTTGCTAAGTTAGTAGCCTGATAGTTGAATGAACCTGGCTTCCCCATTGACTTTGCTTGTCAGAAGGTCACAAAAGGGGATCCCATGACCGTAAAACACAGCAATGGCCATAAGTATGAACCAGTTGCCAAGTAGCTGGATTTTAATCACATGACCACTGGGATGCTGCGAAGGTTGCAATTGTGAAAAACAGTCATAAGTTACTTTTTTCAGTGCTGTTGTAACTTTAAGTGGTCACTGATTATTGGAAGCCGAGCACCACCTGTACTTGCTGCATTCTGTTTAGAGCCTGTCAAAAAGTTGAGAAATGTGGCAGAAGATAATTTGAGTTACAAGTGAAAATAAAAGCACACAAAGTAACAATCAAACTCTCTGCAACTCAGCAATACATCCATGCTTTGGCGGAATCAGTTCCATTTCCCTCAACTTTATTTGTTATACAAATAAATTACACACAAATATTTCCCCAAATTGGATTTCCATTTGTGTGAAGAGGACTATAGGGGAAATTATTTTTCTTCTTCTTTTTTTCTATACATCTACAGAATGTTGTTTTTCAAAAACACATGAGCAAAAGTACATTTTCAGATAAAGCAGTAATATGATCATAATTTTTCTGCGTTTCTTTCATTTTCAGGATACATCCCCAGTTGATTAATCTGTATGGAGGAAATGTTGTTATTTTGGATAATCTGAAAGAATCCTGCAGTTGTATTTAGAAATAATCTATGAAAACTTACCTACTTTCTACCCCAATCATATTGATACGACAAAAATTGCATAAGGACATGGAAGCCTGGATGATTCAAGTTAGAAGTATGCTGTGTATCTCAAGGTTCAATTCAGAACAAAGTTCAGAATCGTGGGAAAATACCCACTTTCTTATCGGGACAAATGTTGTCGCTTTCACCTTCGGGTGAAAGTGAAAGTATATTTTGTGATTCCTGTTTTGGGTTTTGTATGCAAACCGCACACCTATAGCTTTTCAGGAATATTAAATAATTAGGGGACAATACCTGCCCAATTTAAAAATAATAATGTAGAAGTCATTTATTCTGTCAGGGAAGTCGGCTCTTTCAGTTTTAAAATGATTTTAGGTTACCGTGTGTAACTTCATTGTTTTCAGACAAAACTAGATGGTACTTATCCCTAAAATTGCACCATCATTCTTTAGACAGCTAGGTCAAAGTGATGAAAGGAGGAAAACATTCACTGACTGCCCCCGAGTGGATGGTGTCCTCTACACAGGGAATGATCTGACTTGGCTGTACTATACCAGGGGTTTTCAAACTGTATTTCATGGAAATTTAGCAATCTGCAAGAATGTGCTATGTCATAGACCCACAAAAGACTAAAGCATTGCTGCCCAAATTGGATCAAAGTATTTTCTCCCCCCTTTGGGTAACTACCCATAAACCCATTACCCGATCACAACAGGGACATTTAAATACATTGAAAGGGGTTAACCTACATTGGGTAAAAAATAAACCAAAAACCTTTATGATAGAGTTTTGAGGTAATGAAGGGAAAAGTTTGGAAAGCATTGTACCGAAGACAAAATGAAAATTCATTTTAACACGGCCAGTTTTCTGTCACTGAGCTTTGCCTCTCGATCAGGCGTTCCAGATTTGGTTCAGGTCTTCTAGTAGTTGATTGTAATGAATGAACCCATTACATTAAAGTGGGCATTCACCTGACCTTTTTAGAACATCTTAAAAACTCCTTTCTAATAATTCACAAATTACAGGATGGTGAATATATAAAATTATTACCCAGTTTTTAATTGAAATAGAAATTTAGCTGCATGCCACTAAGAACGTTTTTCAATTTGTTCTTTAAAGCAAAACAAAATACTTAGCTATGAATTGAATTATTTTATATGAGTAAATAAAATAAAAGTTGAAGTTGGCACATCAACTAGACATGTCAACAGTTTTACTGGCAATCATTTGGCAGATTTTGGCTGGTTTTTGAAATAGGAATCAGTGTATTTGTACATTGTGGCCTTATATTAAACCTGCTCCTTATATAATTCATTCGTAAATAAAATCCAGCAAAAGCACCAAATTCTTTGCATTGTTTCGTTTTGTAAAAAGTACACCTATTTCCAAGATGATTATATCTTGGAAACACAATATTGTTCTTTCACTCATAGAGTATATATCTTGATTGTTATTACAACTATCTGTGCATTACTCTGGGCTACAAAGTCTATTCCCTGCTTGCTATATGGCTAGAATTCTTTTTCTGTTTAATTGTGTCCAGTTTTTGGACTCTCTGGACAGTTTTCTTGGCAAGGTTTTTCAGAAGGAGGTTGTCATTGCCTCCTTCCTAGGGCTGAAAGTGACTGTCCCAAGGTCACCCAGCTGGCTTTGTGCCCAAGGCAGGGCTAGGACCTGCGGTCTTTCAGTTTTTACCCTGGTGCCTTGCCACACCACCAAACTGGCTGTCTGACTAACACAATTATTAACATCACTGGGGATGTGCTGATTCTTTGAAAGAGGGGTTCTGTAATAAATGGGACTGCATTCAATGCACTCCTTTTTAATGATTAACTCAGCTGCCTTTTTCATCCAGCTGCTCCCAGTTGTCTCTGTGCATAAACGTCCATTTCATGCAAATGCAAAGTAAGATGGGATCAGCTTCTGAAAGACCTGCCTGCTTTAATAATTTCAAGAAAGGATTTTCATGTATGGTTCCATTCACTGGGAAGACTTTCACAGATTTATCACGGCCCTAGTATTTATAAAATAACTAACATAAATGTTAGTAGAAAGGAATTCATCAAATTATCAGATCACACAAAGCTGGCAGGAATACCCAACACGCTGGAAGACAAGCACAGGTTCCAAAAGGATCTTGACAGACTTGAACAATAGGCTCTATCCAATAAAATGAAATCTAATGTGGAGAAAAGCAAGGTTTTGCATCCAGGCTGGAAAAACCAAAGGTACAGGTACAGATTAGCTGTACTTGGCTCAAAAACAGTAACTGTGAGAGAGACCTTGGAATCCTAGCGGATGATCACTTAAATAGGAGTCAGTTTTTTGGCAGTAGTCAAAAAAGCTAATACAATCCTTGGTTGTGCAAACAGAGGCATAGAATCAAAATCACATGAAGTATTACTATCGTTTTATAAAGCCTTAGTAAGGCCACACCTGGAATACTGCATCCAGTTTTGGTCACGTTACAAAAAAAGATGTTGGGAAAAGTGCAGAGAAGAGCAACTAGGATGATTAAAGGCCTGGTGACATAAATATGAAGAATGGTTGCAGGATTTGGGTATGGATAATCTAGAGAAAAGAAGGACTAAGGGGGGGGGGGAACACCCGATAGCAATATCCCAGCATTTGAGGAGCTGCCACAAAGAAGAATGGGTCAACTTATTTTCCAAAGCACCAGCGGGCAGGACGAGAAACAATGGAGGAAACAACAATGGAGAGAAGCAACCTAAAACTGAGAAACTTCCTAACAGTGAGAGCAATTAACCAGTGGAACAGCTTGCCATCAGAAGTTGTGGGTGCTTCATCACGGGTTTTTTTAAAGAGACTGGACAGCCACTTGTCTGGAATGGCATAGGGTCTCCTGCTTGAGCAGAGGATTGGACTAGGAAGACCTCAGATATCCCTTCCAGCTCTATTCTGAATTGAAAATTGAATTATTCAATTCGTACAGCCGCTTATCTCAAACCAGTGTCTCTGCATGGCAAACAATGATTAAAGCACGATACCAAAATAAGTGAAATACAAATAGAAACCAAGAGATGATATTATCTGTCAGGGTCAGCATTACTACACACTTGGGATCTGAATCCAGGCACATTGCCATGTCTTCAAGGCCTTCCAGAAGGCCAGCAAGGGTTGGGGCCATCCTAATCTCAGGAGGGAGTGTGTTCCAGAGGACAGGTGCTGTGGCAGAAAAGGCACATCTCATGGTGACATTCCTTGGCTGAAGGGACCCAGAGCATGTCTATCCTGCTGGATCAGATTGGTTGGGCAGAAACAATGGGAGAAGACAGTCCTTCAGTTAAATCTCATAAGGGCTTTAAAGGTGATAACCAGCACCTTGAATTCTGCACAGAAGCATCCTGGCAGTCCCCGAAGCAAGGGTGTCACATGTGCCAAATAGCCAACATCATTTACAACCTGTGTTTCTGCATTTTGTACTAGCTGAAGCTTCCAGATGCTTCTCAAGGAGGCTTTGAGCACAATGCAGTAGTCCCAGTAGGACATACCTTTTTAAGATGGGAAAATACCATACAAACATTTATGTCTAATACAGATGTTTGCAGCCTCTGTACAAAAGATTAGTAAGCAAATTACAGTAATACATTTACATTGTTAACATGGAGAGTATGGGAGAGATTGTCAGAAAATAAACTGTTCATTTTAAAGTAAGTTTTCTTAGGCTTTCCAAAGAGTTAAATGACACAACATTGTAAATACCAGCCTTCATAAGTAAATTATATAGGGAAAGTCTAATTATTAATAAGTTTGATGTTTGTAAATATTCACTTTAAAAATACCTATGTCACAAAAATTGTACATTTAGGGATGAATTCAAATATATACAATTATATGACAGCTTCATGTTCCATTTTATTTCATATTTTATTAGTTCAATGTTGGTGATCATTCCTTTTTACAGTGTAGGGATATACAGTGACGGAACAGATTGGTTTAAAAAAAAAATCAGAGTCTTTAATGCTTTCGAGCATTTGAGGTACAACTGATGCCATAGACTTGTTTTGTTCAAATAATAATCACCTTGGGGTTAAAGTGCAGTACTTTACCATCTTCTTAAGTCTTATGCAAAACATTCTGAACCTGTATAATGTGTGCAAGAAAATACATTTGTCTAAAGATTAGACATTAGATATTAGGCAAAGATTCTATCAAAATACAAAAATAAATAAAATGATTGCATAAGAAATGGTAACTGCCGTTTCCCTGATTTTACACAATGGGAGGACTTCTCCCATCCAGCCAGGTAGAACCCCTTAAAACATTGTCGAGAGTCACACAACAACAAAAATATCATAGACCTTGAGCCCAAAGCTCTGTGCTACCATTTGGTTTTTCAGTTCAAGGTACTGTACATAGGAAGAGATCAAAACAGTGGTGGTTTGCAGGTGGTATGCCCCGGTACGGGTGTACCAGTGCCTGTCCGGAGCACCGGGTACCGTTCCAGTACGGTGCTCCGGAGGGCCACCCGCCTGCCTGAGCTCACCTGTATTTGAGCTCTTTGGCGCTTCGGCGCACAGAGCCTATGCGATGCTTCAAGCAGCTGGAGCATCATGGAGGCGTTGCAAGGGGTAAGGATGCATGCACGTATGCTGCGTGTGTACTGCGCACGTTCATGTGGCGGATGCCAGGTCCCGTTACAACCATACCGGTTGCAATGGGATCTGGAACCCACCACTGGATCAAAACCAAGTTAGTTTCTTCCTCTCCCTGGCTTGACCCCTCATTCTCTGCCAAGGAAGCCTTTTCTCTTAGTAGGGTCCCTACTAATAGAGTGCCAATATTCCAGGGTTAGTTGCATGGTATGTCTGAAGAGATACAATGGAGGGGACATCCAAGATTGCATGTTGCTTCCCCTCCACAAAAAAAAATGCCTCTCCTTTCATTGGAGAGATCCTACATACAAGCATAGTTCTTCTTGAAATGTGTTTGAGTATTAGTAGCTCGGGTTGGTAATTAGGCTGTTGGTTTGAGCTCCGAGCTTGGCGATTTGGTTGCAAACGTTTCATCACAATCCGAGGAGACATCGTCAGTGAGTTTTGAATTGTTCTTCTTATCTGGATGTTCCCAGTATTTCCAGAGCAAGGTGGAGGAAGCAGAATAAAAAAAATTTCAGCATCCACTAAATTGGCAAATCTAAAAAACCCCGATGTCACAGGTTTAATTTTAGGAACCAGAAGGGGAGAACACGGATCTGCATTGTGTGGAGACTAAAATTAGCCTAGTTTAGCATCCTCCTGAACACTGGAATGTCTTGGGAAACAAAGTTATACATTCGCAATTCAAGTATGATTAACTCCTTCTCAAGTACTTTTTAAAAAGAAAGGAGCAATTCCTAGTGTTTCCTTGTTCTTGCATTTTGAGTTTTTCTTTCCTTTTGATTAGAACTCTTGAAAATGTATATCCTTCAGAGTTTTCTATGATTTGTGCTTTTGGAAGCCCACTTTGATGGCTATTTCTTTCACATATGATATGGGGGCTTAAGACTTAACAGTTCTTGTAGCAGATAGTTCTTAACTTCTACCAAACTTCCTACTCTGAGGTATCATTGTGAATATGTTTAAAAAACTCCAAACTTTCACTTCCATTTCTTTCCTCAGGAAAACGTTTGTATTTTCTTTTGAAGAATCCCATCTGGAATACACAGTTCCAAAAACAGTTACAAGGTTTGCAATTTCAAAGCAATAATATGTATGCATATTTATATTTTAGAAAAAGAACATTGCCCATTGCTTTAATATACAAAGATTCAACTATACTCAAAATGCATCCCAAAGTTTAAATAGCCTGAATAAAAACTTATTTTTTATACTGAAAAGAAACCCAGGCACATTTCATCCAGCAGGAGGATCCCATGAACCAAGTAAAAAGCATTCTTCCTCTAATGTTTAAATCTGTATCATTTCCCAAATTGTAAAGTGTTTAAAATGAAGCAAGAATTCTTTATTTGGGAAGTCAGGCAACCTAAAATCTCTCGAGTTATATCTGATTACCACTTTCCCCCATAAATTCCAAAGCCTTATTTCTCCTTCCCCTTGTCATCTGTCCAAATGGCTATTGGAATTCTCTGCTCATTTTATGCTGTCAATTTCCCCAAATCACATTAAAATGTAACAGGCTACATAAAAACCACATATATTCCCGAATGCCAAATAAAAATCATAGCAAAAGCTGTGTGTTCTAGAGAACACTGCAGATTTCTTTTAGTGTTTAGAAAACCTATATTTTCCCTTTGGGATGGGTATCTAGCCAACCCATTAAAATGCACCAAGGTGTAAATTAATACTGAAATACGTACCTTCCATAAAAATAATACAAGAAGCAAAAGCAAAACAATTCCAAATAGGGAACCTATTACAATAAGCAGGGCACTGACACTATATTTTGTCTTCTGGTTATGACGTCCCTCCAAAATGACCTGTAGAAAATAAAACACACAGTTATTGCAGGTACAAACACGTATTCCAAATACTCTTTAGGAGGCCTTTGTTTCACTTCTCATAGAAGTACAATTTGGATTTGAGCTGTGACTTGTTTACCGTCAAGGTAGATATATAAAAGAGATTTCATGGAAGTCAAATGCCACTGATTTCAGATGTATGCTTTAATTCTGATTACAGTACGATTTCTGATGGAATAATCATGCAATAAAGATCCTGCGTTTATGACACTGCAAATTAGGCTTTCTTGCAAATAGATGCAAACAACATAATGTGTTTCTTCACAACAGTCCTTGGTTTAGATGTAGCAGAATAGGCATTGGATGCTGAAATAATGCAAGAACTAATACCAAATGAATGATAAACCATGCCTGCTCTGGGTTAGAAAATAAATCCAAGCAGATCTGAATTAATATTCAAATTGTCCAGTGTTTTCTCTCCTTCACTGTCTGATACTTACATGAGTGGTTTGCTTATTTTTGTGGAGTTCAATAACTCTAGGATTTTGATCTGCTGAAACTTCTCCTTTTATCTCAAAGGTAAGCACTGAAGCTTCATCCTATTGTTAAGAAGTAAAAAAAACACTATTTGAAATCAACTCTCTTTAAAAGTTCAAATAAAAAATAATAAGAAATAATAAGTGAGGCTAAGGAGGTAAGATGGAGAGTTTTCATAAGACTAAGCCAACTCAAAATTAAATGCTTTTCAACTGAGGGTATTCAGAGGAAGAATATTAAGCAATTACATAATCTGGTATTGAAATATGACTTTTTGTCTGTGGTTCTCTGACGCTTAAGAATATGATTACACGGTCTTCAGTATGATAGCACAAATATTAAAATATTTACTATGCTTAATAGTGAAGGTGTTGCCTCAAGATGAACATGAACAGTCGATTCCTTTCCACTCTCCATGTCTCCAAATTTGCAAAATATTTGCGAACACAGTTGATCATTCTTCATACAAAACTTTGGGAGAGAAAGAATATAAAGATGTATTATACAGAGTAAAATTAGTGCAACACACAGATATATATATATATATGCAAAATGGAGGCTAAGTATATTTGTACCCCAACTGGAATATATAAATAATTTTTGACTCCAGGCTTGCTCAAATTAGAAGAGAATAGGGGATTCATTTCTTATCCCACAAATCACATTAGCTCATAGGCAATAGCTAATATAAGCACATTTACATGTCCCCTTAAATGCAGCTTTGAGGATTTTTGAATAACATATCTATACGGCCCTCTCTACGGTAGTAGCTGACAGACAACTGTACAATGGACAGAGGATGATTTTTTGACGTCCTATTTACTCCTTCCTCAATCCCTCACCTAACATTTGGCAGATTGCATGATATGGCAATTGGCTGAAGTCAATGCTATCTACACTACTGTCAGCCTTATGAGATATACCAGACTGGGAACCATAACCAGGTGACCTAATTCTACTTTAGGTTATGTTAACATAATCTTGCAAGTTTGAAAGTGCTTCTGCCCCCCCCCCCCCCAAATCTCCTTTACAGCCCCCCCCCCCAATTAGGGAGGGTCTTTTGCAAGCCTCTTGCCCCACACACTCCTGCTGTGGGATAAGATGACTTTTATACGACTGTTCTATTGGTTGAGTCTCATTGCCCTGCCTCCCAAAGTCATCTCTATGTACCGTTACAGCTACCTGGCGTAGCTGGATTTGGGATCAGAAGGATGGGCAAGGAGCAATCTTTCCTGCTTCGGTGTGTTAACAGGTTGCATGAGTAATCTAGGAAGCCAATATAATGGTTCACTCCAACTCATGAACTCCAACAAGTGCTCTAAGACAGGGGCAGACTAGCAAGGCACTACTTCATATTTCACATGCTACTTGACAGCCCTCCATTTGCAGCTTTGTTTTGCTGCAAATGTTACCCTAACAGCTGTGATGGGGTGACTGCGGTGGATGCAAGAGAGACACATAGCAACAGTAAACCAGAACTCTCCCTCTCAGCTGATCAAGCTCTGACAAACTCAGCATTATAACCTTTGCTCCAGGGAGAGTAATAGGTAGGTGTTGTTTTTTTTTTTTTTGCTGGTTAGGTAAACCTATCAACCCAGCACATTGTTTCTTAGGACAGTTCCCCTGAGACAGAGATGGTATTGTTTGTATAGGCAGAACGTGTGTTTTGCTGAGCTACCTTGTGCCAACTCCTGTCTGGAAGAAAACAAGTTAATCTGCTTTCTGGAAAATCCTCACATGTAAGCATTAGATGGCGTAAAGCCTTGATAGTATTTCATATCCGGAAAGACCTTTAGAAGAACACACTTGTCAACTGTTTTGAATATGAGCCATTAAGCTTTCGGATTTTAATTGTACTGAAGCCTCAGCAGAGTTTTCCTTAACTCTTTTATAAGTTTGTTTCCAACTGTTGAATTCCTGACAGCATAACCTGCCTATATCTTTGGGTAAATAAAAACCCTCGTGTATAATGTGACTTTTCTCCAGATAGCTTAACACTGAAATAAGGCATAAATTAGATTATTTTAGCATAATCGAGCTGCTCTGTAGTTCTGAAAACTCTGCTTATAAGGCAGAAATATGCAACAGGACGTATTTACAGCTTTAACAAATCAGAAAAAAAAACACCCAATGAAATTACCAGTGGCCTATTGTCAAGTTTTGTGAGGAACGTAATAAGATCTTGCACCATATTTCCCTGTTCCTCTGGTAAAATACAGTCTCTCCTATGACTTTCATAGGTACATTGTCCATCAGAGGTCTGAAAATGAGCAAAATCATAATTGTCTTACATTTTGATACCAAAGAAATTTGTAGACATTGCATATAACAACATAAACAAATCAGCTCAGTAAAAGATTACCCTGTTTTAATAAAGCATTCTTAAATTAAATTAAAATAAATTGAAGTAACACTGGGAAAAGCAAGCTTATAGCTAAGCTTTAATACTATCTAAATTTGATCCATACTTTAATCCAGGTCTTTAAATATCTTGGGGCATGAGGATAGAGTGAAGAAAAGGGGATATAGTTTTATAACAGGAGAGTTGTTTTATATTTTTATTATTAAATTTATTTGCTGTCCATCTCAGTTTGAAGTGACACCTAGACAACTGCAATCCTTTGCAAGATTTCTTAAGGCATTTCATAGGATAGGGAAGCATGCAGTGATCACAATACATAAGGACTCGTAGTGCCTATCACAAGTCATGCCCATATTGGAAAAAGATGATTCTATTTGGGAAAAAGAACCCCAAATATTCTATGACCAACTGCACTCGCTTATGCATTTTATTGTTGATGCAGCATCATTGAGTCTTTTCTCCTAATATGAGCCATGAGAAAAGCTTCAAATTCCAAATATATTGTTCTGATATGCTACAGCTGTGTCACTTGTGCTGAGAGTATTTTGAGTGTGAAACCATCGCCCTGAGCTCAGAACACTTCCGAAGTGACTGAAACAATGCAAACCAGCTGTTTTGAACTCAAAACAACTATTTGGGACTTACCCGTTTGAAAAGTTTTGCACCTCCCTACCTAACCCTCTTTCCCTTTCTATGGAAGTTGCATATTACTTATTACTTTTGAATTAAAATTATGTGCTGATCTTGAATAGGACAGCCGAAAGGCAAGATGTCAATTACAGTGTAAATCCACATCAGGGAACCACAAACATTTCAGGCAGGCAGCATCAATCTTGAGGCAAATGCCTTCTCAGGAACATCTATGGGATGTGTGTCAAAATCTGCAAGAAGACAGGTCCATGAGACCAGACCTCTTCTTTTTGTACGTTTGTGTGACCTTGAGGGATGTACAAAAGGACTGGGTCTTGCATCATCCCCGCTATCTTGTAGATTGTGATCCCTTGTGTGGAAATACAATTATTCACCTATTCTTATATTTTCACAGTATTTTCTGATGATGTTTTCTGCAGGCAAAGCAACTCATCAATACACAAAGATCCTTAAGCGCCCGCCTGTCTTAATCTGTTGTAACATACTCTCCTCTATGCTGCTTTACACCTTTTTCCATTAATGGCACTGCTGGTATAGCCTTCCTCTTAAATCATAAACGTCAAAGACAGCCTATCACAATCATTCATAAAGCTTGCAGATCTATGCGGGAAGGTAACAATTGCATAATTTGTTATGCCATATCCCATTTCATGTTCCAAATCCAGAAAATAAATTAAGCATACCTTGACATCCAGTATATTAAACAGCTTGTTATCTCTTGGTAGAAAAGAATTGGGTATCTGTATGAGCAGATTTACATCGGGAGCCAGACTTACTCCAGGATTACTGACCTTTGAGGTACAGAAGGCGAGAGTTGAATTAGTAGTTTATCTGAATTGGTATCAGAACCATTGCACCCTATCACCTTCCTCCAGGTAAATCTTAAAACAATTGTAGTATTAAAAACCTTCACTTCCAAATGTTGAATTTTGAACACATAGTTCCTGATGCTGCAAGTTAAAGCATCTGTATAGTTTAATATTTGCGGATTAGAACTTAGAATAACTTTGTCATCACTTTGAATGTAAACTAATCGGCATACATTAAAATGAAATTACATTGCATACAGCTCTCAAAGGGTCACGACCTCCAAATATACACTGCATAAACATGACAAAATAAATACAAAATTATGCATATACCAACATATATTATATGACACAGAAAAAAAAATCTGTATCCAAAGCATACTTAAGGTAGACAAAATGGCATTAAAGGACAGTGCAAGACCACAGGAAAAGCATAATTAAATAATTAAAACTGTGGTAGAAGAGAAAAAAAATAGCCCATATTTGCCATTCCTCCAGCAAGGAAATATTTTTGAAACAATGGATATACCAAACAAAAATTAAACCCCATTTTTGAAAATGGATATTTACATTATAATAAACATGGCAATTCACAATGGCACTTATAGTTCAAAAACTGAGAGGACTTCCCTCATTGTGAAAAGACAGTAGTTGTGACATAATGAGTAAAATTAAAGGAATATATTTAGAGAGTGTTCAATATGGAAGGAGCTTCAGTGGCTAAGAAAGCAGCTTTGTAGAAGATGTCGGACTTGGATTGGAAAGACCTAGGTTCAAATCTATCTCAGTTCATGAGAAAGCATTCTTGTTTATAAAAAATTAATTTCATTTAATTCATGTTTCCAAAAGGCAATGAAAATAGAGAATAATATTCATACATAGAAAGTGACGTTGATTGTCTCCTCCATGCAAGAAACTGGTGAATTTTCTTCACTGGGTCCATAAATAAATGATCCTGGAGACACAGACCTATAAATAATGTGTTTCCCCCAAAAAACAAATGACAGAGAAAACATTGATTAAAGTGGGATCAATCATATGATAGATTCTTTGAGAAGAAGTTAGTTACATCCAACTCAACTCTCATAACTTTCATTGCTGTCCTTCCTCCTGCTTTCCTATGTGGCCTTTAAACCTGAATGTGACCTTCCAAATAAGTTCTGAGAAGTACAGGAGGAGGTGGAGGTGCAGATGAGATAGAAGTCTCATCTGCAGGAACTGACTGTCCTGGTAGAGTCAGTCACATATCCAGCTGGCTTCTGGGTATCAGAAAAGAACTCATCTCTTTTGGGATGACTGTTCTATCTACAATATTGTATTTATCTCTGCAACATTTGCAACAAGAATATATTCCAGCCTTCTCTGAAGAAGACAGGTGCATTTTAAATTGCAAATGCATGCAGTCTACCAAATGTATGGCACTTTTAAAAAAATAATAATAATGCTGGTATATATCCCTTCCTATTCCTTGAGTTTTACGTTATCCATATTCATTCATTCATACATACATACATACATACATACATACATACATACATATATATGCTGGTTTTGTTGTATTCGGGTCTTTTCCCGTGTAAGGTTGAGATTGTCTTTGCAACGTTTCGGCAGGATCTCACCTGCCATCTTCAAGCTTGGGCTTAAAATGGGAACGGAGCTGCCGTCTTTCTGTAAGTCTTGGTGGGAGGGGATGGGGTGCTGGCTTTGTTTCAGTAAGTGGAATGATTGGTTGTGTGGTTGTATCATGATTGGTAGATTGGTGCTGATTGGTGCCGGCTGTGTGTGCATTGATGTTTTGTATTGTAACAGCTTGGGTGGTGGGTGGTGTTCGTTTGTTGGCTAGGGCTGGTTTCCAGATGTTTGGTAGGCGGGAGGTATCATCACGTTTATTCATGTTGTGGGGGTGTTTCTCTATTTCGATGGCTTCCATAATTATTCTCTTGTGGAGGTGTTCTGTTTTGGAGACTTACAGAAAGACGGCAGCTCCGTTCCCATTTTAAGCCCAAGCTTGAAGATGGCAGGTGAGATCCTGCCGAAACGTTGCAAAGACAATCTCAACCTTACACGGGAAAAGACCCGAATACAACAAAACCAGCACACCTACACCCATGAAAATCTACGAAAACAAATACACACACACACACACACACAATTAAATACATATTTACAATTAGATTAAATACATATTTTATATACACAGATCTCAACAAGTTTTCATTTATTAAAAAGCTGTATTAGGATCAAGAGCTACTATGCACTTTAATATCTTTTTCAGAAATTGGGGTTTTTGTAGGTCAAATAAATCTCAGCTGTCCATCTTTATAAGTCATAAGGACAACATTAAGCCTCTCTATAAGGTTGAAAACCCAAACACTGAATTTACCTGGTTATCCTGTTAAAACAGCATTTGTGAAGCTTTTATACCACCTTTTCATAAAAATGAGCAAAGGCCAATCAATGAAAAGAACAGACAAGAACATCCACAGGATCGAAACACTGAGAAATCAGCAGACCTCTGAATGCAACAGTTCAATACACAATTCCAACTGCTTTCGCTTACCCATAAATGTTCAGTTCGACTTCGTGTTTCTGAGCCAAAGCTAACACCACACTGTTGTCGGACAGCAGGTCATGGTCTAATTCATTTTCACTACAGAAGGAAAGAAATGTATCACAATGTCTACTGACATCCCTGAGGTACTGTTTGGTTTTCTTTGTTAACATAGTACATTTGGCAATAGGTAGCATGATCAAATGCCAGCAAGCACATTTTCCTATCATTTTGGTACAAGAGTTTTACCCATCTGAGGATTGTATCCATAGCCTATTTACCCAACCCCAGAGAAGAGAAATATTGGTGCCCCATTACATTAGATTTCTGTGAAATTTGTGCAAATTATGAAATGTATTTTTATGCAGTTCTTTGATATATTTTTTTCAAATATGGGTCTAAGGTAACAACCTGTAGTAAGCAACGCTTACCAAGTTGCATTAATGAGGATGTGCAAGTCATCTTCTGCTCTGCTGAGTGAACTTGAATCCAACACAAAGCTAATGTCCACCTGAAAAAAATGATTTTTTTTCAGCTTCCATTAATCAATCTGTATATTCTATCAGAATGCATAATAAGCACTGTATTCAGTAAATTAGCTGTAATTATGCTATTGAAGTCTATAACTTATTCACTTATGAAGGCAGCGTGTAGATTAACTATCAATACAGTTCTCAACATGCAGATCTTTGACTTAACCTAATTTAACTACTAAGCATCATAGGAATCCTGTCTATAAAGATGTACCTTTGACCCTGTTTAAGAGCTAGCCATGCTCCATTTTTATGATTTCCAAACATTTCACTGAACTGAACTGAACATGTAAACAACTACAACAAAGAAGCCACAAATTGTTATCGTAAGTCATACTACTGTTCTCATACCTAAGAGATGCTGCAGTTTGACATTTTAATCTAATCTATTTAACCTTTTTTACCAATTATTAGACATACTAGAAAATGCATATGGATACCATCTTTGGTTAATACTTACTAATACTCTGGTAAGAAAATATATACTTGAGGCGATCCATCATAGTTCCTTGGTATACAAATATGATAGCAATGACCGGTATAGGCTATTATATACTAATCAAGTCACTTTTCATATTTATTCTTACCTTTGAAAGATGATCAACATATAAATATCCAATGTTACAGTTAATTGTCACTCCATGACTTTCCTTTTCTGATATTTGTAAATGTATCTGTGTTTCTTCCTATTGTAAAAATGAATAATATGTAAGAAGACAGAAGAAGGTGAAAGTTTTGCAAAAAAACAATTTTTTAAATTGACAAGGCCACAAAAATCTTTATCTAGATCAGAGATCCTCAACATTTGCGGTTTGGTGGCCCGGCTTGGGTGGGGGGGAGATGGGAACTGGGCTCTGTGAGTCGGCTGGATGCATGCAGCTCTGCTGGTGTGAGTGACAAACTAGTGTGCATGCACTTGCATGCCAGTCTGCCACTCACATCAGTGGAACTGCATGCGAACCAGCTCGCCACTTGTGCAAGTGAAGCTGCATGCGCAAAGCACGCCAGCCCGCAACTTGTGCAGCCTGGTTCCAAATAGGCTGTGGCCTGGTAGTGGGCCAAACTCTACATGTTCTGTGAGACTTTGATTATAAGGAAGACTGAAAAAGGAATGTTATCTAACCTTTTCCCGTTATGCTTCTTTCCTGACTAAAAATTTTCCGTATTTTCTGAAAGGGTTTGCTTTGCTAGAAAAAGGTACCAGTATGTCTTTCCAAAACGAAAATAGCAGTTTTGAAGGAATAAAAATAATAATCAGAAAATGATTTAGGGAGAAATGGCGGTGTGGCGACTCAGTGATCAAGATTCTGGGCTTATCAGCTGAAAAGCTGACAGCTCATATTTGAGACCTGAGCCATCCTCGCTCCAGTTTCTGCCAAAGTAGCACAAAAGTATGCAAATCTAAGTAGATAAATAGGTATCACTTCAGTGGAAAGGTAACAGTTCTCCATGATGTCAAAGTGGCCACATGACTGCGGAAATGTCTCTGAACAGCCCTGGCTCAATGGCCTTGAAACAGAAATGAGCACCATCCCCTATGGTGGGCAATGCCAAGCGGAGTAAAATCTGCAGGGGCTCCTTTATCTTTTTTAGGGAGAAAAAGTTAACAGCAATCCCACTTCTCCAAATCAAAATCCTACATCCCCGTTGCTCTTTATTAAAAAATACAGAGGTATTTGGAAGAGTGAATAAAACAAGAAAAAGGGAAACATTTACACAGAACATCTGTGGCAGTAATCATCGTCATACTGCCTGGGATCTTTGCAGGGCAACAATACCACCAGCACTACCACTGATTAAAAAATCTGAAAGTTTAATTCACTTCAATGTAAACCTCAGGTTTTTACAGAAAACATCGATTAGGCTTATCATGAACTCTATCTTTCCAGTTACATTATTTCTATTGATAAGTTTCAAATCTTTCAAATTATAAAGAAAACTTATGATTTATGAAGTTGATGGGACATTGTTATTTTGGATAGAGAAAAGTGGAAAGGAAATGGACCATCATGAAGAAGGCACAATCTTTTGTTGCATGTGTAATCATAGTCTGTAGTGTGGTCCAACAAAAGTGATTTCCATAAGGGATGATTTCCACAAGGGCTGTTGTGGAACTGTTGGCTGACAGTTCCTATAAACTTAATTTTTTCTAAGCAAATTGGAAGCTGTTTGAAGTCCTTACGTTCAACACAGAGTAAATTACTTTGTGTTGGCCATGTGTCACTGGCCACATGGAGGAGACAATTTATAGGTCTAAATAGCAAAGTGTTTTAATGTTAAAATTCTGCTTTTCACCTTTTTGTTTTGGACAAAAAGTGGTATTTGACATATAGTTTGCTTGCAGCTTCATCAGATAATACTTGGACATTTCCCTTTATAATTATACTTTGCCTTGCTAGAAAATTGTACCTGTAGTCTTCCCCAAAGAAAAAAGGGAAATTTTGGAAGGAAAAATTATATGGCTTTATAAACAACTTTACTATATAGTCCTTAACATACTTATTCTGCAGTAAATTCCACTGATTTCTATGAAATAAGAAGAAAAACCTTTTGTTTTAATCTATTCATCTTTTTCTTCTTATTCAACAAGTAATATTATGAGGACCAAACAGTCTGGAAGAATGACTGTAGTTTTGTACATTGGTTTATATCTGTTTTATTTCAGTCTGTCTTGTGAATTGAGTTTCAAATGTTTTAAAATGAAACTTTTGTTTATTTTTAGCTGAGCGAATGAAAAAGTGTCTGGCAAATTATTTTGTACACAGATATAGAAGATAGGTTTCTTACCTGTGCTACAAGTTTGGTGAAATAGAGACCTTTAGGCAGTTGGATATGAAGGCTGGTCTGATAAGCATCATCACCGGCATTGTACAAGCTGATATTTAACATCAACTGTTTTACATTTCCCACTGAAAGGTAAGGTTTCTTTTCATAAGGCCTATGCAAAATGAGTAAGAATATGCATCATTATAATTTAAACCACTTCTTTTTGACCTGCAATTTTAATACAACAGAAAAGGAAACACTGTGTTTAATTTTAGATTTCTTCTTTAGTCCTGCATCCTACTGTTAAAAGTTTAGACTTGGCTTTTCCATTGCAAAATTAAATATGTGCATCCTATCATTAGAAAAACTGGAATTTGCTCTTAACTATGCTATCATTCGGGACGCGGTGGCTCAGGAGCTAGGACACTGAGCTTGTCGATCAGAAATGTCGGCAGTTTGAATCCCTAGTGCCATGAAACGGAGTGAGCTCCTGTTACTTATCCCAGCTTCTGCCAACCTAGCAGTTCGAAAGCATGTGAAAGTGTAAGTAGAAAAATAGGAACCACCTTTGGTGGAAAGGTAACAGCGTTCGGTGTGCCTTCAGTGTTGTCATACCGGCCACATGACCACCGAGACATCTTCCGACAGCGCTGGCTCTTCAGCTTTAAAACGGAGATGAGCACCGCCCGTTAGATTCAGGAATGACTGGCGCATATGTGCGAGGGGAACCTTTACCTATGCTATCATTTTGGAAAGTAATCATTTCTGAAATGTATCTTTGATATGAAACACTGCCTGTGGACAATTGAAGTATACTACCCATATTTATATTTTTCAGATGAATTCCTGCAAGCTGATTTGATCTCAGAATGAAGAGAAGCAGCCAACTGTCTAGTGATAATTTACCAAATGAATATATTTGATTACTTAGTAAGCTGGTTGTTTATGTCCATCTTAAAGCATAAAAAAAAAATCTCAGTGCACCTTGTTCCAGGATAGACCAGCAGTGAGATCCTGGAAAAAAGTGAGGAAATATCAACCAGGTTCTGTGGATTTATGTGCTTTATGCAAATGTATGTAATAGATGAATACAAGAGCTAACTAGATCACAGATATCATAGCACCAAATGGGTTTCACTGGGTCAAAGGAAAATCCCTGTGTGATACTTTGAGCTGTCTAGATGAAGGGTAAGATAAAATAGTTATAACCAAATATTTTTTTCAGCTATATTTGGAGCCCACATGTTGTATCTCCCAAGGCCCTGAGTGTGGTTTCTACAGAAGTTCCTCCAGCAAATGTCAATGTAACAAAAAGGGAAAAAAATGCATTGGGAATATGCATGTTAACTTTACTTAACACAAATGCATTTTAATTAAAACTCATATCAGACCCAATTTAGCTTTTATTCTGCTTTTTGGAGGGTGGCCTTTGGGCTGAAAAAAGTGCATAAAATTCGGTTTCTGTACTAGGAATCCATTGATCTTTTTGCAAGATAGAGTAGCTGCCTCTGCCTTTCTACCATGGAATGAAAAAAACATTTTACTACACATTTGAAGTAGTCAGCACACAACTGTTATCTACTTCCCTGCTAAATTGAGAATTTTTCCATTCCTCAGCCGATTAGGTATGTGTGTGATTTAATTTTCCCTACCATTTAAGCAATGTATAATAGCAAATGCAGAGGTATTCAGCTGGTTTGGACAGATTTGCCTGAACCTGTAGCAGAAATCGTGGTTGGGCCAGCCCCCCCCCCCCCCCGCCCCAGCTCTATGCCATCCTATTTAGGCACGTTTTTGAGGCTGGGCGCATGCGCGGATGGTGCACGTGTGAACAAAGCAGATGCATGGAAGGCCAGGCTCATGTGCAGCAAAATGGTGGTAACAAAATGTGAAACCCACCCCTGAGCAAACGATCCGTAACCACACATCAAACACCACAACAAACTTTTGTTTGTCCTCATTCTCTGGTCAAACACTGATTCTTTAGTTCTTTATCCTTTCTAGAAAATCTGTTTCGCTCTATATAACTATAATTAACAAGACATACCTTCTATGTGTGCTACTCCCACTATCACTGTTGGTTAAACGTTCCCTTTTTAATGCAGCTGATACATTATCTTATGTTGCACAAGAGCGCCTCTCATTTCACTCTCAATCAAGAGTAAATGAAAGGCAGGACTTGTGCACACGAGTGAACATGTCTATCTTATGTTTCACCCAGTGTTCTCTAATCATGTTAACAAGTAAAAAGGAAAAAAGAAACACCTAAGAGGATTTGAAAGTAAACTTCCATTTGACATTAAACTTTAATTAAGACTTGCAGAAGAGCTGCCTTGCAATAGGCATTTATCAAACATTCTGGCTTGAGACCAATACATTAGTCATTTAATACCTTGGGGGAGAAAATTGGCACTTAGACAAGCAACAGAAGGTAAAAGTACTACATAAGCAGTAAGTTTCAAATGAAAATGTGAAATACAAATGCTAATATTTCAGTGGCTGGGCCTCTGGTTAATGGTATACTTGAAAATTTCTTTAAATATAAATAATTGATATTCTTTCCTTTCCTGCTTTCAGCTTTTATAGTGTTTTGCTTTGTTAGCAGAGTGATGTGTAGATTATAAGCATCCATAAAGCAAACTAACAGTTGTTCACTAGTTTCTTGTTCTTCCTTTCACCCAGTGCATGCAATTTATACGAACTATATACCTGTCAACTCAAACTAATTAAGTTATCTGATTAAAGTAATTTAGAAAGGGCAGATGGACATAAGTGTACACTAAAGTAAACCATAAATATTCTTACCTGGCTTTCTTAGGTAAGACGGTTGGTGGAGAGCCATGTTAGTGTAATGTAACAAAATGTCAGAAGAAATCTGATAGTGTCTTTCTGACTGACAAATTTTATTAAAAGGCATAAGTTTTCACAAGTTGCCGCATCAAATGCATAAACCTGATCTTATGCATATGGCAAGCAACTGATCGCAAAAACTTATGCCTTCTAATAGCATTTGTTAGTCGAAAACGACACCACCAGCCTCTGATTATAAGAAGTTAGTAGCCTGGGGAAAAAATGCTGTTTGCAGGTAAAGAATAAGTATCTGGAGAAAATAATTTGGCATTTCACACTTTGTGGAAAGCAAAACAAGGGAGATGTGATAGCACCAATCCCATTTATTTACACCTCTGCCTGCCACGATTCAAGTTGGGGGCTTTTTTTAAACCAGCAAAAGATGACATGATTAGAATAGGGGTTTTTCTTGTAGTTTTCATCTATTGAAAAGAAAAACTTTCAGGGTAGGAAGAGGAATGGAAATAAAAACAGTAAAGATAAGGAGATGTTCCCCTTCCCAACCATTTTGCCATAAAAGTTAAGCCTCCCTCTTTTACCTTATATATTTAAACAGATTGATCTCCCATTCTTATAGTAGGCTTGGCACTATGTAACTAATGAAAAAATGAATTAAATATTTTTTAAAGTGGCATTAATCTTCAGCCTAGTCTATTCCAACCCTAAGAAATAGGATACCCAGGAAAATTTGATGAATCTCAAATTGGGCAGATGTTGAAAGCTCCAGGAGATTTTTGAGAGGAAACAGAAGTCCTCTAAAACAGGCCAAATCACTATGAATTCCTGGATGGTTCAGAAGGGCATAAACAGGCTACAACTCATCTCTATAGGAAACAGGTCCCTGGAGAGAAGGGAAAGAGAGGAACAGTAGGAACTGAATGACTGTCAATTTCTAAGTAAGATTTAAAATGAATTATTTTGACATCATGCAGAATGGCTGTCAAAGAAGACAATACAAAAAAGAAATGAAATCAGATTAGCATTCAGGTAGAGAAATGTTTCTAAGCTAGGGCTTTGCTTGTTTCCTAAGGAAGGGGAAACTTTTTAATTCAGCCCTGAAAAAAAGGCTAGGTAAATTCATGAAACAGAAGAACAGATTATGCAACTTTGGCCTTTATAAAAAGGTAATTTAAAAATTCTAGTCTTTGTAAACCATAAATGCATTTTGCAGTTCAGCAGAATCACTGCTTGAATGTGAAAATCAATTACCATATTTTTTGGAGTTTAAGACGCTCTAGAGTATAAGACGCACCAAGATTTTGAAGAGGCAAATTAAAAAAAAACCTTTTTTGCATCCTGCAGCCCTCCCAAAAACGGTCCCGTTTTTCTTTTTTAAAAAGGGCATGAATATCCTTTAGGAGGCTTGTAGAGTGCTCCTGGGCGGTGGGCCCCCCAAAAAATGAGAAAAAAGGGCCTGTTTTTTGCTCATTTCTGCCCAGCCCCCAGGAGCACTCTGAAAGCCTCCTAAAAGCTATGCATGGCCATTTTGGTGAAGGGGGCGGGGTTTCAGGAGGCAAAAAATGCTGTATTCAGTGTATAAGATGCACCCAGATTCTCAGCCTCTTTTCTGAGGGAAAAGGGTGCGTCTTATACTCCGAAAAATCCAGTACTTTCCATTTAATTTATGCACAATGATTGTGAAAATACTTTTTTTTTAAACCGAAAACTAGGTTTGCAGATGGTATCACTGAAGTCTGTACATCTTTTTACCCACATCATGATAGATAAGACTGGCCTGCGAGACTATTATATGCACAAAAATAGAAAGACTGTGAACTATCACAACAGAAAAAATGGGTGGTGAAGATGACAGAAACAGCAGAGATGACAAAATTAACTTGTTTGATTAGAGAAAGATCAATGCCTACATTTATCAGTGACTGGAAAACACTTATGAGCCCCTTATAAACTCCTTGGAGTTCCCACAATCTGAATCAACTCTCATTAATGCCAGATCTCCAATTATCATTACAGGGTAGGAAGCAAAAGACAGCATGAGGTGACAGGTACAATTTTATAACAGAGGACATGCAAAGATCCAGGGAGAAAGGTGTATGCTTTCCATTAGTAAATGCAAAGTCTGTGGTGAGTAAGTCTATGCTTTCTAGAGAAAAAAAAGGGAGAACATTCCTTCTCTGCCTAAAATAGCTTGGGAAGGTATTATAAATCTGCGCATGAGTGGAATTTCATTGTTCTATCTAATCAAGTGGCAGCACCAAGGTGAGCTTGTACCACCTGACTGAATGGTTATAGGAATATTTTATATTATCTAATCTTAGGGAGTTGCTATGCTATTTCAACAATGTACTATTTTGTTAAATTATAGTGCAATGGTCTATATGGACATTAATGCATTTGTTGCATTCACACGTATTATCAAGCCAGGTTTTTTAAACCATTGTTTGTTGAATGGGACAGATTGACCTGATTAAACAAATAACATTGAACTGGAAACAGTCTGCATAGTATGCTGAACAAAAAAAGCAAACTACTGTATATAATAGTTCAGTATATATAAACAGACCAGTGAAATATGTTTTGAGGATAGCAGAATAATTGCAGAATATAATCATATAAACATAGTTTCTCATACAGTGCCAGGGCTCCACATGTTTATTCAGCTATCTTTGTGTCAATTTACTCAGCTCCTCTATGACTCCACTCAGACATGATTCTTTATGCCTTGCAGAACTTTCTGATACCTGATTCCAATCTTTCTAAAAAGAACTTTTTTAGATAGAAAGCTAAGTTCATGAACCTTATTCACTTTCTCTCAATTATAATGGACTTACTTTGGAAATATAAGTTTTCCAGAAACTTGAAGGTTTGCAGAACAGTTTTCTTGAGTACAAAATCTTGCAAAGGCAAACTTTGAAAGAAGAACAGAAACAACTTTTTAGAACAATTTTGAACGTATATATTCAAAAACATTATTACCATGAAATCCAAAATATCCAATAAGGAAATGTCATCTTCTGCTTTTCAAATTACACGAATTTGGCACCCTCTATTTCAGTTCATGCCATTCTGTCTCTACGGAAGGCTCATTTTAGGCAGCTTTTTAAATCAATAATTACAGTGGCTATATTTTCTTGGGGGGAAAAATAAATAAAACACAAACCTGAAAAAGGGGTTCATAAGGATAAAAAAATGTTTTATAACTTTATGAAGTAAAATCCAAAAGCAAAACCAAGAAAAGAAATAATTACATTAAATAAATCTAAAGGGCATCTTTCTGAAATAAAAGGCTTTTGTCATCACTGTACCAAAAGTTCAAATCAGCCCTTTTCACCACATAAAGCTTCCGACAAACCACAACATCAAACACGGGGTGTTCTTATAAGAATAGCTATTAAAAAAAGCCACAAAAGTCCTTTCCGACACACAAATATGCAAAGGTGCCAAACCCTAGAAAGAAGCAAAATATTTCCCCTAACTTGCCTAAAAAAACAGTAATAAATTAAATAATTAGCCAGTTGTTGCCATTTCTCAACAAAAATAATCAAAAACAATTTCTGGGACAGTCATATCACACTGCCTTATGACAAGATGCAGCAAAATTATGGGTGACGAGAAGAATACTTGACCTACCTTGCTGCGCACAATATTATCCTCCTTCCGTTGCTGAAGTACTGGCTGGAGTGGTTGGAGTTCATCAGCATTTCTCTTCTTCAAAACATGGTGTCCCAGGTGATAGGTGGCTTCAACATGTATAGGAGTCCTAATATCCCTTACATCTTTCTAAACATGGCGAAATCAAATAAATGAATTGCATAGAACTGGAAACAATATTTACCAATCAACAATATAAGCTGTTTCTAGATTTCATCATTTATCCTGAAACAACACACAAGGTTTTGCATGGCAGCGTACATCCCAAATTTGAATTCTGTCTTATAATGCTTCTGAGGAAATCCACTCAAAAGCAAACCCCAGGCAACGGTATGCAAAAAAATGAAGTCCAAATAGCTTGAACATTGCATATTTAAGAATGTTTTTAGCATAATTTTTATTAAGATTTTTCATAACACAGAGCACATGAGATTTTATTGCTCTAGAAAGATAGGTAAAGGTAAAAGGTCCCCCTTGCACATATGTGCTAATTGTTTCCGACTCTAGGAAGCGCTGTTCATCTCCGTTTCAAAGCCAAAGAGCCAGCGCTGTCCGAAGAGGTCTTCATGGTCATGTGGCTGGCATGACTAAATGCCAAAGGCACGTGGAACGCTGTTAACTTCCCACCAAAGGTGGTTCCTATTTTTCTACTTGCACTTTTACATGCTTTCGAATTGCTAGGCTGGCAGAAGCTGGGACAAGTAACGGGAGATCACTCCGTTACATGGCACTAGGGATTCAAACTGCCGACCTTTCTGATCGACAAGCTCAGTGTCTTAGCCACCGCATCCCTAATATCAAGGAAGATACCCTTCCCCCTATGGCCCACACTGTTTACTCAATCGATTTATAAAGCTCACACTGAGTCGTATTTAAATGTTTTCAGCCCCTTAGATTTATTGTACTGTAATACAGATTGAAGTGCTGCCTATATTGAAGGACTCAGGAAGGATAGTGGAAGAATGAGCATAAATCTTGAAACAGCAGTGAAGCTGATACTCTATTTCTTTCTTTGATTAATGGTGCAGTCCTAATTTTACTAGGATGTAAGTCCCATTGAGCATAACGAAAGTCATTCTTAACTTAAAAAGTAAATTTATGTTTAAATACAAGAAATGGAATCTTGTACGCTACATAATTACGACACTTTTATGCTGGAAAAAGTACACTTTTTTTACATTTAACTAAGTATGGAAGTTTTTATATTGTGTTTAACTGCTTGTAAAAATAAAATCTATCACAGATTATATTAAAGTTGATTAAATTATTTCCTTGATGTGGGAGGTTCCCTGCCCTAACTTTCAATAACAAGTTTGTTTTAATCAGTTCACATGTTTTCCAATTCGTTCTGATTTTCCACAAGGTTTCCTTGCATCTGCTCTATATTATTTTCATTTACACCAATTAGCTATTATTATTATTTTCTCAGGTGTTAACAAAGCACGATTTGGAAAATGGAAGTTTGATACCTGACACCAAATTCACTTAACCTTCGTGTCTTCTTACAAAGTCAAAAGTTGCAGGAGGAGAAAGAAAAAGCTGAAGAAGCTTCTTGGATGAGAAGCAAAAGGTCTTCAAAGAAAACCAAGAAAGTCCAGTTGCCTCTTGAAAAAGCACCTTTGGGACAACCATGACCTGCATGACTGAAAATCTCCATAGTTGACTTGTGATAGATGTGAAACAGTGGTGGGTTCCGGATCCCGTTCCAACGGTATGGTTGGAACGGGCCTGGCGTCGTCCACATGGATACGTGCAGCATGCGCATGCGTCTTAGCATCCAGTGATGCCTCCGCGATGCTCCAGCTGCTTGGCGGAGCATCGTGCAGGTGCTGTATGAGCTGTGCGCGTAAGTGCCGAAGATATTAAAGACAGGTAAGGAGCGTGGGCAGGCGGGCCCTCCGGAGCACCGTACCGGTACTCAGTGCTCCAGGCAGGTTCTGGTACGCCCATACTAGGGCTTACCACCTGCAACCCACCACTGATGTGAAACATAATTGTGATGTAAGAAGCAAAAGTGTCTATTTTCATGACTTGAATAAATCTTGACAAACATGGTAAGAGTTTGCTGTAGATTTTCTAACAGCTACAGCTTTTTGGATAACCTTCTCAGTGAATACTTCCATCCCAACAATGAAGACCATCTTACCCTCATGAATGCCTGATGGGTTCTGCATGTAACATTGTTATTGCCATAGATCCGGACACTTCCAGAGGTGGCTTCAGAGGTTCCATTTGAGAAAAAATAAAACCTCGCTGCAGTATCTGGCCTTCTATTAATATCCAGGCTTAGATTATAAAGCAATACTGTAAAGATTAAAAAAAATAAGAGGAAGGATTAAAAGAAATCTTTAATAACATTTCCATATTCATTTAAGTGATGGTGAGCTACTACTTATGTTAACATAAACAAGGAAGCCAGTTGTAAGTGGTTCTACATTTTCAGGATTTTTCTGTCCAATCTTTGGAACATCACTTTTTATTATTAAATCTTAAAAGGAAAAAAATATCAAAATGTGTATTCAGAATCTGGTATGTGCTTGTGCGCGAGCATGTAAATAACGAGGACATGTTGATGCCTTTTGGTGTGACATAGTTCTGTCTTCATACAAACATGACACTGCTTAAAGAATATGCAGCTTTTCTCCAGAGCATGCTCTAAGTTTGTAATTTACCAAGACACGATAATATGCATAAAATACTATGTACTTAACCTTTTTATTCTCTGTTTGAAAAGTAAATTATAGTACAAATGCCTATGCATATGTTTTAGGGGAACATAGCCTCAAGATTATGAGCAAAACACTCTCTTTATTATCATAACCCCTAAGGAGGAACATTGTGGGCTAATCATGCCAGGATAAATTACTTTCAAATTATTTACACTGTGTCTCTTCGTGTGTGCGTGCATGCCCATGCCTTTGAGAGATGTCTGGAGAATTCTGCACTGTTTTCATGGCAACATTTTTGTAAATGGATTGCAGTCTCCTTTTCCTGAGAGAGAACAACTGGCTAAAGACTACCATGCCTAAGGCAAGACCAGAATTCAGAATTTCCTCTCTCTAACCTAATGCTTTTAACCAAAAAACTTAATTTGCTCTCATATTAGATCACATTAACTTTAGTATTTTTTAAAAAAAGTTCCACTATTCATATTTGGAATATATACATACATCAGTAATGGTATCCTCTTATCTTCACTACCGGTTCGGTAGCGGGAGCGTGCACACCCATGCATGTGGTACGTTTGGGCATGCACAGAACCTTCATTATGACGTCTGGGTGGGTGGGCGGAGCCTCGCGCTGCCGCTACTACCAGTTTGCCTGAACCGGTGAGAACCAGCAGAATACTACCTCTGACATATGCACATATACATACACACACACACACATATGCAGTATTATGTGTGTGTGTGTGTGTGTTATACTGTATATATTATACGATCTATATTATAATATAAATTATCCATATATATACTATACTATAGTGTACATATGTATATAGTTTACATATAGAAAACACAGGGCTTCATTTCTAAACTTAGGACAAGGAAGTAATTTTCAAGAAAGAGACAGATATTGAAGGAACTGTTATTGCTCTGTTACCAACTTGAATTTCTGCTATTTTTCTTAATCCCTTTCAATCACTGGGTTTCATCCTCGCCAGACATTGCCTTCTGCCAGAGTTAGGAACCTTCATCCTAAAACACTCTTGTAGAAGTGAACTCTTTAACTCTCTGTCTTGGATTCTCTGTCTTTGGAACTTCTTGCCATATGAGTGCCTTCCCCCTAAATGTTACCGTACCAATTGGCCGCCAGAGATGAAATGAGTATCACCAAGATTTTTGCTATTGAAAGCTGACCTTCCCCCCCCCGGGGGGGGGGATTAATTTTGGCAACTTGGTGTGCCTTACTTTCTTGCTTTCCGATAAAAAAATGACAGGAAATCTTGCTGCCAGTTTCAGAGGCACCATTTCTAGGGAACTTAGAGGTCATAGAACCCTCATATGTATTTTAAATTACTGATAAAATAGTAGTGGATAACCACTAGTTTTGATTTATGGATCAGCTAGTAATAAATTTGTCATAACCACCAACTTTTTTTAAAATATTCAGTTATGAAAGTGCTAAGCACATAGAGGCTTACCTATGTAACCTGGAATGGTTTGGCTAGTATAGTTAAAACAAAGCATTAGATTAACACACACAGCTGGTTGTCCATTTCTCACACAGTCCAGTATGGTTCGGTTTACAGAGTTGGGGTGTTTTAAGGATGATTCCACAATAATTACAGCCCTTGTCCTAAAAAGGGGAAATTTGTGATCACAAGATGTTCTATCAATATTAATAATGACGGGCATTCAATTTTTTAAAGACATATACAAGAATTAAGATTCTAACAGATCAAATGACATATTAATTAAATAGCACACAAGTCTAATTTATTATTTAAGATCAGAATTGTACTGAGCTGAACAACAGAGATTGACTTTTTCTTTCCTTGCTTGTCTTTCCTGATCAAAGTGCCATTTGCCTTTCTGTGTGATAACATAAAGAGATTTTATAGAAAGGCATAGATGGGGATGAAAGAATTGGGCCACTTCTGAAAGTTAAAAATCTCTATCTGGATCAAAGTACACATACTTACTTTGAAAACAGATTGAGTTTTGTGCTAGGTACAGATAAATAGTTTAACTTGAGAAAGTTTGATGAAGAAATGCTACTTTTCCTTTTGACTTCAAATCATCCTCTGATTGTTAATGATCACCTAATGGCAATATCCTAGTATGCAAGACTTGACTGTGAGATATATAAATTCTGAGGTTCCCATTGCTTAGACCGTAACTCCTAATGGTCCCATATATTAAAGATTTAAGTGATATACTAATACTCTAGCTCAGTGATGGCGAACCTATGGCACGCGTGCCACAAGTGGCAGGCGGAGCCATTTGTCAGGGCACGCGAGGCACTGCCGTTAGCTGGCCAGCGCTCATGCGCATGCTGGCCAGCTGAGTTCACCTTTTTAAAAGCCATTTTTCGCCCTCCCCAAGCTCCAGAGGCTTTATAGGAGCCTGGGGAGGGCGAAAAGAGCCTCCCCTGCCCGCCCAGATGGCCTCCGGAGGCTTCAGGGACCGTCCAGAGGCTTCCCTGATGCCTTCGGAGTGCTTAAAGCAACCCTCTGAGCAAACTGGAAGTGACTTCCGGTTTGCCCAGAGTGGTTTTAAGCGTTCCGAAGGCTTCAGGGACCGTCCGGAGGCTTTCCTGATGCCTTCGGAGCGCTTAAAACGACCCTCCGAGCAAACCGGAAGTCGCTTCCGGTTTGCTCGGAGGGTGGTTTTAAGCGTTCCGAAGGCTTCTGGGACTGTCTGGAGGCTTCCCTGACGCCTTCGGAGCGCTTAAAACGACCCTCCAAGCAAACCGGAAGTGACTTCCAGTTTGCTCGGAGGGTTGTTTTAAGCGTTCCGAAGGCTTCAAGGAAGCCTCCAGATGGTCCCTGAAGCCTCCAGAGGGCCTCCGGGGGGCAGGGGAGGCTCTTTTCGCCCTCCCCAGGCTCCTATAAAGCCTCTGGAGCCTGGGGAGGGCGAAAAAAGCATGTAAAAATGGGGAGATTCGCGCGTTGTGCGCACATGCGCACTGGGGAGTCATGCATTGCATTATGGGTGCGGCACGCCCGCACACAACCCCCCTGCGCTCCCACTTGTGGCACACGAGCCAAAAAAGTTTCGCCATCACTGCTCTAGCTTAATGATTAAGTTCAGAATTTAATAGAGCTTGATGAAATTATATGTGTGTGTGCGTGTGTGTGTGTGTGTGTGTTTTACAACCCCTGGTATGCCCAAATATGGGAGGGAGCTCACTAGTCCCCCTTTCTGTCCTTCAGCTCATTACAGAGGTAGCTGATAAGGAAGAGAGCCTGTGGCTTAGTGGCAATTACATCGGCCTAATATGCAATACAGCCCTGGTTCAATTCCCAGTAAGGGTATGGCTATCTGATGAGACCTAAATAGGTTGAAATAGATCTATACTAGTCTCCCTTTATTTATTTATCAGCACAAATACAACAATATATATATATATGTGTGTGTGTGTGTGTGTGTGTTTGCGTGTGTGTGATTCAGTTGCCTCTAACCCTAAAATGTGTTCTACCCACCTCAGTAATACAGCAGAATCTGACAAAAAAGCACCAACTGCTACATCTGTAAAAATAAATGAATGACTGAATAAATGACTGGATAAATAAATAAATAAAACAGGAATATAGTTTGAGGACTGAGGCATTATAAATGTTCTATTTGGCACTTCTCTTTTATTGCACATTCATCTCCAGACTACATCAAAGTGCTGTTTGCACATCATTAATTACAAGAATATGCTGATACATTAAGGCATGTTTAAAATCATAAAACAGATTTATCAAAATATGGCTTCATTATTTTAATTTATTTATTTACTTCTGCTCCAAATCCATAAGAAATCTGAAATGGAGGAAAGTAAATTGTAGAGTCCTCTAAATGGAAGATCAGTTATTTGTAGCAAAAAATTAAAACTCCTGCTCAAAATCTAAAGATAGTAATTTACGATTCCCCCTTCTTCTGCAGTCTTCTTTCCAATTATATGTTGCAGGGGAAAGGGGTTCTTTGAACATAACCATCCCTGGCCTTTACATTTTGACAAAGGTTCTTTAGGTAGTTTGCCTCAGTAACATCTGTGGGATCTTACTGAATTCGTCAGAATGAGAAAAACAGTGTTGTGGCATCATGGCACAAATTCCACTTCTCTGGGGCCTCTGTACAATATAATATCCAATGTAGAAAAAAAGCAGGAAGTGCCTCATGATGCCATAGCACTGCTTTTATCAGTTTGACTCCTTCTCTTACACATGCTGCTGCTTCAAATTCCATATGCAATCAAGAACATATGGAAAAGTGAAGAAACCTTGAAGCATATCCTAGTTTCAATGGGCAAAGAAAAAGCATTTCCCCTCTAGGGATGTGTGGATAAAGTTAGTGCATGCTTCCTAATTTCTTCTGGCACCATAGAACATACGGTCCCTCTGTCCTTCTGTTGGTTGCCTAAAGGGGTCTGTTGCATCACTCTGGGAAACACTCAATTAACGAAGGAGTTATAACAAAATATTCTCGTCAAAAAAGCACTTTCCACAATATTTGAGAGGAAGCATTGGAAGAGAATGATATACATTCTAGTTGTGGTGTATATATACCAAGTGTCCAGTCCACTTTTTATTTCTCTTTGCTTTCCTAGGAAATATTTATTAGAATTGTTGAAGGACTTGTTCTGCCTGCAAATGTGTTTGGATTACAAACTACCTCCAACAATATACAGGAAAAAAGAATGTTGTCAACATCATTAGCCTCTGTGCTGGTACATCACATCTAATCTTCACCTCACACTTCCTAAGAGTCAAAGTTAGACAGTAGCTAACATGAGTACTATAATAATGATTTATTTTCATTTCACTCTTCTTTTGAATCTTCTCTTTATAACTTCTCTCAAGTAAAATCTTGCATGCAGAGGCTATTTCCTCAATGTGACAAATCAACTTGTTAAAATTTCAGTGAATATGCCTGCATGCTTCTATTTTCAACAAAATATGCCAGGAACATTTGGCGAGAACACTTCAGAGAGCATCTTCATGATTTCTTCTGGGCTTCTCAAGGGTGATACTCATTGGATAGAAGCTTCTAGAGTGCAGAATTCACATTTCAGTAAGTCATGAACAAAATTAAACAGTGTTCTCGAGCTGCATGTGGTCTAGAGAAGGAGCAATAGAACAAACAAGTCTTGTTCATCAATACCTCACATGTTTTTCATGATATGACCATCCTATTTATTATCATGGCATTCTTCTGGACCAGTGGATTCCACCGGACCCCACCAGTGAAGATTGTAGATTGGAGGTGTCACGATGTTAAAAAGTTCGCTAGGCCTGAACTGCCTAAACTGACACTCAAGAGTTAAACTAAGAAAGCTTTATTGCGCAGGTCATAAAACAAAAAGTTCTTATCTGAAAGTGATTTATTGCGCACGCGTTACACATTCCAAAATTCCTTTCTTCTTTGTTCGGCTGCCAACTTGGCAACCGGAGCTTTTTATTATCAAAATGTAACAATTAGTTATTTTCTGTTTCATTTACTTTTATTATTTTCGTATTAAAGTTTGTTTATTAATTAGAATATACTTGTCAAAGACTTTTATTTTATTTTTTAATATCTCAAAAGATATGCGGAAGGGAATCAGCCACGGTCCATTGATCTCAGATTTCCCCAGGGCATTTTTCCCCTGACAGGAGGCACCCTGTTACATTGGCTTTTCTCCTTTCTTGTTCCAGCCCAGGACACAAACAGCCAAGCTCTGCTGTGCAGTGCAAGAGGACTTGGTTCTCTCCCTTAAACAATTTAACGTTTATATGATACCATTGGCAAAGTCAGCAGCCAGTCTGGGAGGAAGGATACTGCACACTGCTAATCCAGGCTGTATGAGAATACTGTGGAAATCTTCACCCAATGTCTTGAAGCTGTGTAGTCAGCTATGACCTTGTATGGTCAAAGTAAGTTCAAATTAAATCCTTGCAAGATGGAGCCATGATCACGCTGGCTCTACCCCGACTTGTGTTCACTGTAGACAGAAGTGCAATTCTCCCAAAGGTGTGCTTCATTGTTTAGGATTCTTCCTGGTGTTGCCTGCTAGAAAAGCTAGTGGAGCATTAGAGTTGGGAGGCTTTGCCCAACTTCAGTTGGTGCATTAATTGAAAGACCAGATCTTTTCACTTTTTTGATCAGGAAGTTTTGACAACTATGACTCATTCCCTTAGCACCACAAAGTTAAAGACTGCAATGCACTCTACATAAGACTGCCTTTGAGAATTTGGAAACTATTACTCTTCCAAAATGTGATGGTCTCCCTACTAATCTGCTAAATTGCTTCTGATTCCAATTCAAAGTGCTGGTATAAACTAAAAAGCTTTATGTGGCTTATCTTCTAGGTCCCTCTAGAATTATCTTGCCCACAACTTCTGGGGAACAAATGTTAAACTAGAGACTGCTCCACTAAAACTGGGGTTCACAATTGCAGTTGAATGACGAGTTGGCAAGGGGTAAAGTTCAGAGACCATTAACCAGAAATCAGTTTCAGCTCTGCAGAACAACATGTCAAAATGTTGCTCCTAATCAATGACTGGATTTCTTTTGAACTTTGTCTCACGGCTCATAAAATAATTAGGGCATCTTTTGGGAACTTTGCACCAGCTCTCTCCAGACAAGGAGAGAACTTGAGATCGCCCACAAGTGCTCCTTACAGCTGCTCCCTACAGTGACAAGACAGTGATTTCTGGTGAGTTTAAAGCTTGGGAGACAAGGTAGTAGTCATCTTTGCTCAAATCATGGTTAGTGCCTTTTCAAAGGTCACAGAATTTTCATTCTTAATTATAAGACTCTTTCCCATGAGAATATGCTGTTATTTTGAATTCTTAAAATGATAGGATGGAACTTTTGAAGGCTGGACATTAGAGGAGCCGGAAGAAACTAAATATTACAATGAAAGGAGAATACTTAAATTTGATTTACTAATACAGAATGGAGCAAAATACTAATGTCACATGTAGGTATACTGCACTAACATTTGTAAGTGTTTTGATCTTCTTACCCCACTACTAAAGACCTCTAATAAAATTATATGTCTGGTTCTATTTTTCCATTTTCTTTTTTCCAAGTTGTCAAATTCCAGTACATTAGTCTGAAAAAAAAATTAGCATAGCAATGCTACAATTTTAAAGCATTAGAAAGGTATGTTTAATTCAATAAAACTCAATGCTAAGTAGATGCATATGGGACCATGCATATTAATTAACTTACTTATAAACAGGCTGTCTTTAAATTGCTTTTTACAACTTGTGTGTTCCATGCCAGTTCTATTGTATTTTGTTATTTGCTTCATAATGATTTTTATTTATTCATTTAGGTTTATGTCCCAGACAGTTGTGCAAGAAATAAAAAACATTGCCCAAGTGATTTAAAGCACACAAAGTACTTAACTCACCTGAATACCCATTGCTGTCTACATCAATTCTCCCAGATATGGATTGACCAAACATGCGTAAACTATTGCTGATTTGATGTCCTTGAATTCTCTAAAATTATTATTAAAACAAAAATAAAAAAGCTGCAGTAGAGAAATAACAGAAAATAAAATCATCCTTCCTTCGTTGTGGGAGCTTTGTATTCAGTGCTAAGCAGGGGTGAAATGCTACTGGTTTTTACTACCGTTTGCCCGAACCTGTAGTAAAAAAAATCTACCAGTTCAGGAGAACTGGTAGTTCCGATGATCAGCTGTGCGACAATCAGCTGTGCTACACGATTTATATTCACTAGAAATCACGTGGCACAGCTGATTATCACACAGCTGATCATCGGAACTTTTTAAAAACTTTTTAAAAGCATTTTTTTGCTACTGGTTCAGGTGAAACCGGTAGTAAAAATAATGCTAAAAAAAAGTTTTAAAAAAGTTCCGGTGATCAGCTGTGCCACACGATTTATATTTGCCTGAAAGCAGGAAATCCTGCTTTCTACCAAATCTAAATCCCGCGGCAAAGCTATTCCCAACCCCTCGCTGTTCTACTTATTTTTGCAGTCTCAGAAAAGGCTTCTTAGCGCCTGTGGTGTGGGTGAAGCGCACATGCACTCGTGAAGCAAACAGGTAGCAAACTTCAGAGCATATCACTCCTGGTGCCAAGTATAAATGATGATACCTTCAATATCCCAAATATCTTCTTAGGATTAGGTAAGGTGGTCTGAGAGCATCCTCAGATTGTCTATTAGGCCAACACAAAATTGGCCATATTCTTAAAAGTTAAAGGGGGGGGGGGGGAAACGACACAGAAAAAGTTGCACTGGTTTCAATCCATCCACATTTAAAGGAATGCATTCATGATATAATTAATTATAATTACACTGGTTAGAGGTAACATTAGTTACTTTGTCTTTTTTCTGTCTCATTAAATATTACAATTTGGTAACAACTTTGGACAGGGATGGGATATGTAAAATATTTTCAACATCTACAGGTGGCTTTGGAACCTGGCATATGCATTTCTGTTCTACAAATACTTCTGTGCTGCTACCTTAAAATATTGTTAACACAAGCAGCTTGTTTCTACATTTGAGCTGGACTACTTGTGAACCATTAAGTCTGATATTATGACTCACTTAGATTTGCCATTTAATACTAATAGAAAAGAGTTGATACAAAGTGGGTTTTTTCCCATTAATGGCTGATAGAGGAAAGGGCTGTTAAGCAAGTAGCAAAATACAGTTAGCATGCATAAGGGTTTCGATTAAGAATCAACACTGACAGCACCAAGTAATTGGGACAATTAAGATCTTCGTTAGGTATTCAATCCTTCCTCTTTCTCTGCCCCAGTTTACTCCTACTTTGCATGTGTAACACAGAATTTGTGACTGGGGAACTATTCTGTCAATGAATTCCTACCCTGCATGCTTTCCACTTCCATGTTCTGCTTAATATAAAAAAATGTGAATATGAGAAACTGATTTATGCTAGCTTATCTAGTCCAAATTGGCAATTGTCTTCCAGGACTCCACGCTGGAGAAAACCTATCCAAACCTATCTGGAAATATTGAACAACTGAGCAGGGTCCTTGACAATTGAGCCTGCTTAAACCAATGAACAGCTAATCTGTAACAGCGAGATATTAAAAATAGTAGTCACAAGGACAATTTAAATAGGCCTACTTGTGAAAAGGTTGGTGATATTCCATCTTCTCTGCCATTGTATATATAAACCGAGCCTTCTAAATCATTTTCTTGTGGAGCACCAATGGCTATATCTGTTTAAAAAACAATGGAAAATGAAATTAACCATGCATTAATTACATTGTACAATTCTTTTTTTAAATAAAAACATAATTATGACTACTATAGATCCCTCCCTTCAATTATTTTTTATAGAAGAATCACAAGAGAAATCTGGACAGAATAATAAGAAGAAAAAGGCAGATCGGTATTAGGGGACAAACCCTCAGAGCTAGGGAGGGATATTCCAATAAGCTAATTATCTTGTAATTAACTATTGGAGAACTTTAAAATGTAGCAGAAACTTATCATTTGCTCTATCTCTGTATAGAAATTATTAAACTGCTCTCATAGATCATATGGAGAAGCAGTAAAGCAGAGAAATGTCAACTGCTGTACATTCTTACACAATTCGTTTCAGTCAATTATAAATTATACCAAGCAAAATCCAATGGGAAATAGATTTCTTGGGCAAAATAAATTTCCATTTCCTGAATAGGTCCCACGCTCCCTGAATATTCTCTAAAAGTTCTATCACCACAATGGACTTGGGGGACATAAAGGGATGAAAGGGGAAAGGATGTTGCATGGAAACTCCTACCCACGCTCCTCTGCCAACATTATTTTTTTAAATCAGAATTCATCATCTTGAAAGTTGCATACAAAATGATGTTAAGAATTTGGAAAACCTTTTTCTCGAGACAAAAATTGCTACTGCCAATTAAAGGGGGTGCTAGATGAGAAGTCATCAGTTTTGATTGGCTGTACTGTAAATATTCTGCTAGACATAACCAGGGAATCAAAATTCTGCACTCTTAAAATAATTACATGCATCTCTAGACATGGTTCAGAATAGCGGCACTTACAGGTAATACTGAGAAATGCATCCTCCCTTTACACTACTACAGATTTTTTTTAAAAAAAAAACATAATACCTTCAAAGCCATCATTATCAATGTCTCCTAAATTGGCAATGGAATCGCCGAACCTTGCTGCATACAAATCACTTCCAGCTAGTGCTGTCTGCAGCTCCACCATCTTTGCTCCCTATAAAAATAAGTTTGATTAACCCCGAGTTTCTAGGTATTATATTACAATCATGAGGAGTTCTCTTTTATTTTTAGGTGTATAATTTGTATCCTGCAACCACATGCAGCTTCCATTAAGTGTACCTTTCACAAATCTCCAGGCATGTTACCAAATTAAAATGTTCTCCGTATCAGAGTCATTCAGTCACACTTTCTATATGAAATCATTAAGGCTGAAAACTGATTAAGGAAGTCATACCTCACCTGACCCCAAATAATCACACAAGTAACTGACTAAATCTTCAACTGAAGAAAACAACTTTTGAAGTGTAGAAATACACTTCAATGGTGCTCTACAAAGTTCTTCACTGCCATCTCCTTTAGAGGATCATTTAACAAAGGAGAAACCTAAATTAAAGGCATTTAGTCTCTGTAAGTGACTTGGCTTCTGGGTGAAAGGACATTTTAGTAAATTACAAGTATAAGATGAAAAAGCCTTTTCATTAAAAGTGTCGTATGTTTATATAACTTTGAGAAATCAAAATCCACACCCAAAAGTTAAAAAGTAGAGTTCCTGTCAATCATTTTCAAAGTGGGACTATGCAGATGTTCAAACAACATTTGAAGGAAAAGAAGCCATCCATTGTAGCTAACCATTCTCATGAAAAAGTTACATGCCCAGTTTCACTTCCATGAATGTTCTTTCAACAGCATTATAAAAATGTAAAGAAGTAGCTGTGCTTCCTAGCTTTTCGATACTATCTTTCAATTATAAAGAGGGAGGGGGGATGACATCCAAGAACTGTTTTGCATCACTCTAAGCATGTGGTGGCACGCGTGCTGGAAACGGCATGCAGAGCCATCCCGCATGGGATGTGTGGCCTCACTGGCTCCTCTTCTGCATTCCTATGCACACATGTGCACTGGCTAGCCTGCCTTCATGCATGTGGGAGTGCCGAAACCCGGAAGAGCAGCGTTCCATCACGCATGCGCGCCGGCACCAAAACTTTCAGGTTTTCGTTGCACACATGTGCGAAGGCCAGCTATTTGTTGGGTGCACATGCCAGAAACCGGACGTTCAGGTTCCGGCACATGCATGTGTGACAGAATGCTCTCTTCTGGGTTTCGGCACTCCCACAAGTGCAAAGGCCAGCGAGGCTGCACGTTCCTTGTGGGATGGTTTTGTGTGCCATTTCCGGCACGCAGGTTGGCACCTGGTGATGAAAAAGATTAGCCATCACTGCTCTAAGCTAACCTGGTACAAGACAGAAATTAGTCAGAAAAAACTTAGGTGTCTCCAGATGTAAAGGCTCCTTCTAACACTACCAGTCAGAACATGACTTTTCTTTATAGATGTGTGGGGAAGAAGAAAAAAAATAGCATGGAAGAAGAGTTGAAATATTTGGACCACTGTAAAATTTCATAACTATATTCTGACAGTTTCAAAATAGATGCTTTATCTAGAAATTTGTTGCATTTCCATGTTAAAACATTTCTACCTGCAAAGGAAGCAATAATAATAATAATAATAATGACTGAATTTCATGTTTAATGAATAAAAGAAATAATAATAGTTTTGAAAAAGCTGGGCCTAGGAATGGATCTTTTATCCATTTAATGAACCCCACAACATTCTTCAACAAGAATGAAGAAATACTTACAGAACCTGAGTTGAGGTAAACATAAACCCTTCCTTCTTCTCTGACTTTACTATGCATGGGTGCTCCAACTAGTAAATCTGAAAGGCCATCACCATTGAGATCCACCGCACAAATAGTAGCTCCAAAGTAAGAACCAAACTACCCACACAGAAGAGAAAATGGTTAGCCGTGAAATCACCAAGGTGTATGAATGTATCGTGACATTTAACAAACTTTATAAATGCAGAAGTATTATTACCTTTTTACCCCTTAATTCACTTAAAATTGATAGTTGTTTGGGTTCAATTTTAAAAATGTAAACCTGAAACAAACAACAGAGGTCAGCTGCATCAGAGGCCCTAAACAAACAAACAAAACCCAAGAAGTTTCTTTTATCAGTAAAAGAAGCTAATAAAATATAGTGTTTCTACAAGGTGAAAAATGAGAAATGGCCTGAATGGAGCAACTGCCTGAGGCAATGGGGTTGCAGTAAGCCATAGCAACTTTCATGAACTTCCTGTTCCTCTGTCAAAATGATTATGTTGCACAATTTGACCTAATCTTGCTTGCTGTCTTAGCTGAAATAGGAGGTTACTTCATCAGTTAAAATGTAGGGTTCAATCACTGATCCAGCCAGCTTCTCTATACAGATCAGTAGTAGGAAATCACTTCAGGCAGCAAAATGTCTTGGGTCACTAAAGTGCAACACTGATCAACTTAGGAACATCTCTTGACAATGGTCTGAATTGGACACGTCAAGTCTTCTAGCAATGAAAAAATGAACCTTCTATTAATACTTGGTGGATAAAAGTCTGAGGATCGTTGACCATCTCTAGCACAAATACACATTGGCAGTTGCATCCACTGAAACAAGCAGCATATGTATACATGAAAAATATGTCTTTGGAAAACATTTATGGAAAAAAATAGCCTCGTGTTATTACATTATCATCAAAGAACCTCTGGCAGTTAGTTCTTCCGTATCATTGCAAGCTATACATTTATTTTTTACACAGAAATATTTTCATAATCTACCACTTTAAAGAAAATCCTCTTACTTTACCAGTCTGCTCCTGCTGGGGAGCACCTCCAATTACTTCTGAACTACTTGCAGAAAGGAAGTGACCTGCTCCAACAGAATAACCTATCCATAAAAGAACAGTGAATGGAAGCAGTGAGTTTTCGGGTGCAGCATTGTTTCATTGCAAATAATCTGAAATTTTAGATTAAAGGAATTCTTTATTTGAGCACTGATTCCCAATTAATTGGGAATGAGTGTGTTTGCATACAAATATACAGACTAAGTCTGTGCTTGTATGTCCAAAAGCTCGATATCCAATCCCTTTAGCAATCTATTTAGGTACAACTATTAGGATATTTCAACAGAATGTGGACATATGCTTCTATAGAATAATTCCCATTTATACTGCCCAGAGGGCAATCAGGTGTCTCTGTTGTTTATCTCACAATATGGGTGGGAATACATGCCACTATATGCTGAATTGGCACATTCGACATATCTTACTGAACAGAATGACTGAACAAGGGGTGGGGGGAGGGAAATGCTCAATGTTTGCTTACACCAAAGTTAAAATTGGTAAGTTTGACTATAAAACCAACTTCCTGGGTGTATATATATGCAGTGCAATCACTGAGAACTGCTTTGCATATGTCCTGTTGAAAATCTAAAAGGTGAATAATTTTTTTTTAAAAAAATGAAACAATCCTTTGAGTTAGAATCAAAATAAATAGATTTTCTACATAAAGAGTGCAATAAAGTAATGCATGCTACACATTCTTGGGGAAAACAGAAGAAACTGCAGTATCTTAATATCAGCTCTGGTGGAATCTGATTTACAACCCTCATCACATTAAACGAAAAGCACAGCACAAGAAATGTCTCACACTCAAAATATTTTGCATAACCCACAAAATCCCATATATAAGGAAGGCAACTAAGTCCATTAACATTTTCCTTTTCTAAGAATA
Source organism: Natrix helvetica (assembly GCF_964273705.1). Classification (NCBI taxonomy): domain Eukaryota; kingdom Metazoa; phylum Chordata; class Lepidosauria; order Squamata; family Natricidae; genus Natrix; species Natrix helvetica. Next base: position 169,788,984 of record NC_138548.1, on the reverse strand, counting down.
CGAATAAAGTCCATGGAGGGCTCAAAGTTGTTTCTCTCCCCCAACTCCCAATTTATTAGTCTTAGACCAGATACCAGAACAAATAAAAGTGTTCAGTAAATATACAATTAAATTTTTTAATATAAAATAATAAATAACTAAAATCTGTAATAAAATCCAGTCTGTCAATTATACATGGTCTAACTCTACTACAACTACAATCCATAAACTGTGTGGCCTGTTGTAGGTTCAGCGCTAAAAGGGAAAATCCCATACGTCTGGAAGACAACAAAGTCCCTTAACATTTTCCTTTATTAAGAATATGAATGAATACGAACTTTGACGGCTCAAAGTTAATGCTGATCATACTTGAAGCTTCTGCTTAGCTCCACAGCATGCTTATTTCTCACTCACTTTGTTGAGTGAAACGTACAAGTTAAAATTAAACTAGGTAGGGCACAGGAAACCTGTCAGGAAGTGCACTGCTCCCTAGAGCTGTGATGGTGAACTTCTGGCACGCGTGCCACAGGTGGCACACGGAGCCATTTCTGGGGGCACGTGAGGCATTGCCCTGTGAACTCCAGCGTACGCATGATTTCAGCCATGACTTTCACCCTCCGGAGGCTTCAGGGAAGCCTTCTGAAGCCTCCAGAGGAAGAAAAATGGCCTAACAGGGAAACCCGGAAGACTGTTCCCAAACTTCCGGTTTGCGTGTTGGGCCATTTTTCACCCTCTGGAGACTTCAGGTGGCTTCCCTGAAGCCTCCAGAGGGCGAAAAACAGCCCAACGCACAAACTGGAAGTCGAAAAACAGACCATTTCCGGCCTCTGGAGGGAGGCCACTTTCACCCTCCCCAGGCCCCTAGAAAGCCTCTGGAGCCTGGGGAGGGCAAAAAACGAGTCCACTGTGCTATCGCGCACCAAAAGCGGGGGATGGCAGAGGTTGCATGCATGGGGGGAGCTGCGCATATATACACGGGGGGCGCATAAAATTATGGGTGTGGGCACGTGCGCACATGACCCCCGCACTCCCCCTGCTTTTGGCATGCGATGGCAAAAATGTTAGCCATCACTGCCCTAGAGCATCAACACCTTCCTTTTTTTTTTTTGTCTGGGAAGCATACTGTCAAGGAGGCATGTTAAGCTGAAGGTTCATACGCAAATATTAAAAAGAAAAACATTTACCTAAATAACTTCCATACTTTATCTGATGACTCACATCCAGATATGAGATAAATATGTTTGCTGTTTTATTGTACACGAAGATGGAACCAGCCCAATAATCTGATCCTGGGGCTCCCATAATAATTAAATCCTAGGAGAAAACAAAAAGGGTAAACCTTTAATACACCGTTTAGAAGCTCCAGTAAGCTATTCCATTCATAAATACATCCAAGCAGGCCAAATGAAAAAAGGCGTTTTGTGAGCAATACACTATACAATGTTATTTTCTCATGTAAAGCATAAAAAAAGTTCAACCTCAGAGAGAAGGTGGTGAGTTTTATTATTGCTTTGCATGAATAACGCCAGATCGCATTATAATGTATGTTCTGGTAATTTCAAAATAGAAATGTTGGGCGTATACAGGGTATTGTATTTATGAAAAACCTTGTCACAATCTTACTATCTTTGCAACAGCAGCCCAAGATTACAGATTGGTTTTGATTGAAACTAAACAACAATATCCCATCTTTGCTTGGAACTCCAAGCTGCCACTGTGAAAACATCTGCTTCTCAGGAAGAAGATGCAGCAAGCAGCCTAGAGCAGGGGTCTCCAACCTTGGCAACTATAAGTCTGGAGGACTTCAACTCCCAGAATTCCCCTTTGCTGGCTGGGGAATTCTGGGAGTTGCAGTCCACCAGGCTTAAAGTTGCCAAGGTTGGAGGCCCCCTCTTCTAGAGAGGACAACCTGAAGCAACCTCTTTTCAACAGCTCATTCCACTCATCTCTCACCAAGGAAAGAGGTGATGGTTGGGGTTAAAAAGGGAGAGAGAAAGCTCAATCTTGAAGAGAATAAAGGAGAAGCTCCAGTTTGCAGATAGATGAAGTAGCAGCTTCCCAGAAAAGTCTCGTTTCAGACCTTTGAGTTAGCATGCAATAACTGTGAGTTTCCCAATACAGGTAGCCCTCAACTTATGATCACAATTGAGCCCCAAATTTATGTTGCTAAGTGACAAATTTGTTAAGTTTTGCCTCATTTTACGACTTTTCTTGCCACATTTGTTAAGCAAATCACTGCAGTTGTTAAATTAGTCACATGGTTGTTAATTGAATCTGGTTTTCCCCTTCAACTTCAACTTGTCAGAAGGTCGCTAAAGAAAATCACATAACTCCAGTACATTGCAACCATCATAAATATGAGTCAGTTGTCAAGCATCCGAATGTAAATCATGTGATCATGGGGATGCTGTAAGGGCATTAGTGTGAAAAATGGTCATAGGTCACTTTTTAAAATGCTGTTGTAACTTTGAACGGTTGCTAAATGAATTATTGTAAGATGAGGACTACCTGTATATTACCAAACTAAACCTATTTTATTTCATGAGTAAAATAAATAGCTTCAACAGTGAAGTAATAATCTTAACTTGCGCACCTGAGTGTAAAACGTTGATATCCCAGCCTGACAAGATCCATATTTTTCTCCATATTTTCTCCAAAAATCTGAATATTCACCATGTGATTCAGAAAAAGAACATATTAAGGCCAATGAACTAAAAGAAATAATTCTTCATGAATATCACATGCGTTCTACAGTTGTTTTGACAAGCAAATCGAAAATAACTAAACTATTACCTGATGGCAAGATATTATCCTTATTAATGCCAGAAGAATAAAGGTTTTTAAGAAAGCAATTTTTTCAAAAGAAACCATCGCTATCCAGTCTCATTTCCAGAACTCTAGTTTAAATAATTTAAATAATGAAGAGACTCATTATTTTCCTAATAAATACGTATGCTATGTAGATTTTTATTTGTTTATTTTCCATTTTAGACTTTACTGACAACAATTGTTTGAATTGCTGTTTTCTTCCATTCCCTTTACAATTTCAGACACAATCTGGTGAAAAGAATATGAGAATGTTCCCGTTTAAAAATATTCTGGGACCCCTGATCAAGATGTAAAAATCTCATCACAGAAAACTTGTTCTGTTCAAGTGGATTTCTCTCTCTCTCTAAAACTCTGTTTATTCTTCCAGGCCTTGGCTCTGCCTCAAATGAAGACCAGCTTGCCTTGGTCCAACTAACTTCCACTTTTAGTCTAAATCAGCATGGGGAAGGTTGTCAGATAATCTAGCAAAGAGGAAACCAAAATAATTTTTTTAAGTTATAATGGCCAATATCTTGAGGAATCCTGGAAAAACTAAGCAATCTGATGAAATTTTATTATTATTGTCATTTTTAATGGGCTTTTGTCCATGGATGGAACCCAGCTGTATTGGGATGATACTCTAGGGCTAAGTTCAGCCTAGGTTCAAGGAACCCTAAGAAATTTTTTGCTTCATTCTTGTTCATGTCTTCCTATGGATACAGGAAATATTAGAAGAGACACCAATCATGCTGTCTTTCCAACACAGCCTTAACATTTCCTTTTATATAAATAATTTTAATGCACATTTGCAGTCACACAGAGAGATGTACTATAAAATTCCTTTGCAGGATTTCCAACCATGTTGTTAAATAAAATAAACACAGACTGCATTCAAAGCTGCCTCAAAATACATGAGGCTGAACATGAAGTTTTCCTAGTTGCCTCTTCTCCAAATTGTTTACAATTCTATTTTCTATTATTCAATAGCAAGATCTTTTACTTACCCTTATAGCAAGGGCATATTCTTTGACTTAACAAGGTTCGAAAATTGGGAGGTACCTCGTAACAAATGCCATGTGGAAGTTTGTGCTCTGAGATATAATACACATTTTTCCACCTATGTCCACAGACCTAGATAAAAATGAGACAGGAAAATGAGTGTGGTGATTGAAAAAAAAAAAAGCTTGACAAAGGATAAAATTACTTTCAGAGCCACAAAGTTAGGCTATTAATCCATCAATCAAATCCTACTATAGGATTTTAAAGAAAAATGTTTCAGAAATGCAGTATTTTTGCCTGTCGAACTACAGCCCTCTGTTTAATTTGTTATCAAACCAGAGACCTTTCCCAAATACTTAATTTACACACGGAAATGCAAGATAATACTTACAACAATAGAGCCATTTTCTCCTGGCTGCCTTGCTAGGCTCACTCCCAACCACTGATTATCTCTTTCTTCAGTGCAGGTTTTTCCACACCTTTCGCCTTTTGGATCACCTTTAATAATAATTAAAAAAAGGTTTGAAAGTACTCAAAAGCACAGTAACATTGTAGAGTTACTCTTTAGTTACAGGTAGTCTTCAAACTATGGTCCTAAGCCGTGTTGGAATTTCCATCGCTAAGCAAAGCAATTGTTAAATATCATGTGAACGCACCACTCAGCATATGGCAGTCCCAGCCATCCCAGTTGTAGTCATTAGGCCAGGACCTCATGCTTCTCCTGCCCTGTGTGAACTGTCTCCATTTCAACTCTCTCAAGCTTCCCAACATATCTGTCCTTTTGTTTGCCCTGCGTAGCAGTGCCAAAATGAAGAGGCAACCGGAAAGCGGTTGTCCCTTCCCACCACAGCCCTCCCAGCTACTTTGACTGTCTTCACCTCTCCTCACCTCCACTGGGCTTGCTGCTCCAGCTGGTGTGTGTGTGTGTGTGTGTGTGTGTGTGTGTGAGAGAGAGAGAGAGAGAGAGAGCGTGCTGCTGCAGGGAGGCTATGGTGACAGAACAGAGATCTCTTCATTTTGGCCGTGCTGTGCATTTTGACAGCCAAAAGAGCAGAGAGAGGGAGGAGATAGGTGAGGAGGGGCAGTTGAAGCAGGATGCAGCAATGGTCATAAATGCTGGCTGGTTGCTAAGCGCCCAACTATAGATCACGTGACCACGGGGATGCTGCAATGCTCGCAAGTGCTAGGTTTCAAGTCCACTTTTTCAGTGCTGTCAGAACTTTGAAGTCACTGAACAAACTACCTCTGCTTTGTCTATGTGAAAATAAAATTATAATTAAACGGGTTACATTTCAAAATTACACCATAATGGAGATGCCCTAAAAGAAAATGACATTGCATTAGTGCAGGGGCTCTGAACTTTTTGCCCTCACATGTCCTTGTAATCTTAGTTAATCTTAATCCTAAATATAATCTTTATGTAAAAATTTCTCCTAAAAACCTAAACATCAAAATGAACACAAGCGGAATGATGAAAATAATACAATGAAACCTTGGAAAAGATGGCTTTATTGTTAACAATGCAATTAAAAGGTTTTTTATACTCACCCAGGTTGCCTGCACCTTAGTTTATTATGCATTCGTACGTGTGCATAAATAAAGTTTGACTCAGTAAACATAATTCACCTACTAAAGTAGTTAATAGCTGTACATATAAAATCTATATACTGTATTTTTCAGAGTATAAGACGCACCCTTTTCCCTCAAAAAAGAGACTGAAAATCTGGATGCGTCTTATACATCGAATACAGCATATTTTTGCCTCCCGAAGCCCCGCCCCTTCACAAAAATGGCCACGCAGAGCCCGTAGAAGGCTTTCAGAGAGCTCCTGGGGGCTGGGGTGGGCAGAAACGAGTGAAAAATGGGCTGTTTTTTGCTCAATTCCCCCCCCCCAGCCCTCAGGAGCACTCTATAAGTCTCCTAAAGACTATGCTTGCAAATTTTTTTGACAAAAAACGTATCAGTTTTTGCGAAAATGGGCCTTTTTTGCTCATTTTGGGGGACACCCCACAGGAGCAGTTTGCAAGCCCCCTAAAGGCTATTCATGCCTTTTAAAAAAAAGCCGGGCCAGTTTTTGCGAAAAACGGGCCATTTTTGGGATGTTTGCAGAGTGCAAAAAACTTTTTTTAAAAAAATTGCCTCTTCAAAACCTTGGTGCGTCTTATACTCCAGTGCGTCTTATATGCCAAAAAATATGGTAGTTAGATTTATCTCTGTGTCCATATAGAGAGAATACATGTTTGGCAGGTGACCCAGCAAAAGAGAAGTGAAAAAGGCAGGGTAGATGAGTAACACTTTGTCCTCAGAATTCTTAATTTCATAGCAAATCCAGTGCAGGGAGAAAAAAAGCACACAACCTAGACAAAAATCACATAAACCCTCACCACCAGAATAACAAAGACTGTTACACCCAGCTGTAAATAAGAATTTGCAATTTCCACTTGCCACATATAAACCACAGGGGAGGCCACCAATTTCCTTAGTGTGATCTCGGGCTATGCGGTTATCACCTATTGCAGATATACATTATTCTATCAAATGCTAAAATGCTCTTATCAGATAGCTTTTGCTTTTGAGTGCATATTTCATAGCTTCTCGTATTTTCTTGCTGAAAAATAAGAATTCTACTTCTCAATCTTTTATGACTTTCATGAGTGTACATTGTACAAGTAGACATATCTAAAACTGGCTATAAGTCCAGTCACATCCAACACGATTCAGCAACTTTTTTCAACCTCTCTCTTCACCCTTGCTCAGCATTTTAGAACTACCACTTGTCAAATTTGGAAAGGTTCCGAAATCTGAAGGTTGGGGGGAAAAAACCTATGGTATAAGCAAGCAACCTTAATTACTGATTTCTCAATATAATTCTTTCATAAGAGAGCTTGAAAATAATTTCTGCATGTCAACTGATAACTTCACTGGAAATTCATAGGTGTTCCTATAAAAACTTAAGGAAAATCCGTAACACCATCTCAGTTCAAAGTCTTTATAATAATGTTTCTTAGCCACATTCTGTAATTCCAGCAGCATCATAAAATATAGTAAATTTCATTCCAGGATTTGAAGATTGCAACTGTTTATGATTATACTGTGTATTATTGATTTTAGAGTAAGAGATTAATTTATTTTATATTTGTATCAAATAACATTTGAAGTTGTTTTATTTCCCCTACACACTTTTTTGGAATCCAAATTTTGCGCTTTTTGGACTCCTTTTTCTAACTCCCATTTTCCTGTTTCTTTATATTTTAGCTTTTCTTAAAATTTAATAAAGTTTTTCTTAAAAAAACAAAGGTTTCCTTCCCGGGCCCAACAAGAACCGGGAATCCTAAGGAATGGAGAACAGGTTCCATTGACAAAACTGCCATTCTGCCAACTCATAAGTGCATAAAACAGAAGTAGATGTGTCCCTAAATAATGGTGAGGCTGTGTATTACTTCAAACCATCTGATCCAACCTGCTTAGTCCTATTTCATCAATAGTTGTATTTAGGATCAGAAGTATGATTTTTCTGGATTTTAAGCTTAGTCAACCCTGTTTGAACTATTTAGCTGCTTATATAACTGTCTCTCGCATAAGCTTTCTAAAACAATACACTAAATGTAAAAAGTAAAATGCAGCATACCATAAGGCACAGCTCATTTTCAAAATAAATATTCTAGATCTAGAAACATATATGATCTAACACGGGACAAGTACTTTGTATTAAAACAAAAATGTTAATTCTTTGTAAAACCCTGGGATTGTATTTCCTAAATTAGGTAAAATGTTTATTTTGAAATACGAAACCATTCTAAAAGCAATTAGTATTCTTTTTTTACTCCAACGTATTTCCAGTTTGGCCCATACATAAGATTTGCATTTGAGAGTTAATTATTTTAAAGCAAACTATATGTAACTATGTCAAAGGTTTTTCCTTTTTACAACTTGCATTATAGAGTGAAAAACGGAATGTATGTAAATACAAGTTTATGAGCAAGCATATAATGTTGCAAATGAAAATGAACAAAAATGCTTCAGAAAACCAAAAACAGCCTCATATGGATTAACTCTTAGAGGGTAAGAGGTCTTGAGAACTTCAAGACCATTTTCAAGAAGCTGGAGAATTCATTCACATATTTATTCTGTTCTCATGGCTAAACTATCCCAATTCGTTTAGCTTCTCCGGAGATTAAGTATTCAATTCTTTCATGATCGTTGTTACTTTTGTCTAAATCAGTTTCAGTTTCTTTGAACCCTTCTTAAAGTGTTGTACTCATAATAGGTTAGTTGAGGTGACTCTAAACAATGTAGAACACATGGCAAACATATAACTTTCTATGCCATGGCAATTAAACTTTTGCTGATACAGCCTAAAACTGCATATTTTGGTATTCACATTACATTGCTGATGCATACTCAGTGCCCAATGCAGTGCCCAATTATTATATTCTAAGATCTTCCTGAAAAGCAGTATTATTAAACCAGATAGGCATCATCCAATATTTAGTTCTGTTTTCTAGCAGAAGAATTTTGCTTTTATGCAAAATTTAATTCTGTTGATTGCTAAACCTACATATATAAACCTAATTCTTACTAACTTCTCCTTTAGTTATCTTATTATTTATCACTTGTTTGTATCTTATGATTTATAATCTGTGACATTACTTTTTTGTTTGTATGTATGCTGACAGTTTATGTACCAGAGACAAATTCCTTGTGTGTCCAATCACACTTGGCTAATAAAGAATATTCCTATCAACGCTGGATTTTTTTTTTTTTTACTCCCACCTATTTTTTTTCCATTTACAACTGAGGGCAGCGAACATACCAATACACCTTCTTCCTCCTATTTCCCTTATAGCAACCACTCTGTGAGGTGAGTTGGACTAAGAGAGAGTGACTGGCCTAAAGTTACCAACCTGTTTTTCATCATAGGATAGAATTAGAACTGATAGTCTCCAGGTTTCTAGGCCAACACCTTAACCAAAACACCATCTGGCTCTCTTTTTTAATCTGATTTCTGCCTTCTGGAGTAATAAATATCCCATCCAATTATGCATCATTGCAAATTTGGTATTTTTCTATCCAAGTTTCTAACAGAAATATTAATAAGTACAAGGCCTAGAACTGAAACTTATGGCAGCCCCTCAAAACTACACTGCATTCTATGAGCATATTTCAGTATAACTATCCTTCTTCGGCTTAGGATATTCAGTCACAGAAAAACAATCACTCTTCATATCAGATTATAGCCTTCTCCCTCATTCTACTCAAGGGTCCCCAACACCCAGCAAAGGTTCGCGGCATGGCAGAAAACAAGTCGCACAAACAAGCAAAGCCCCTCCATGGGATGCACGTGAAACCACTCCCCTCCAGTCTGCGAAAAAACTGTCTCCATGAAACCGGTCCGTGGTTGGAAGTCAACTGTTCTAGCATATCTAGCAAGTGGGACTGCAATTCATTGGAAAGGCACATGCTGTATATAACTAGTAGGTCCAAATCTAATCATGGCCCTCTCTAGTATGGCTAATCTTGCTCTGTCTGATACTTGGGAGAGATGTCACCAGTGGCTCTATTTAAACCTTTCGGTGTCCCAAGTCTTATTTTATTTATTTATTAAATTTATATGGTGCTCATCTCTCAACCAAGGAACTCTGGGTGTCTTAAAATACCTTAAATAATAGAATAAAACAATTACAGGATCAAAACATTTAAATACCAGACAACAGAAATTAGAACTTTAAAATTGTTTGCCACGTTCCATAAATTATTATGAAACATGAGAAAGGATGAGTTTCAGTAGAGAAGAAGCTCTTATTTGTAAAGAGTGAAACCAAAGGGAAGCAGAGTTTGTATACTAGTTCCAAATGTCCCCCTAAAAGAAACACGAGTAGCATCATACAAGTTCTGATCTGCCTTAAAACAAATTTCATTTCTTCATGTTTTAGTTTTCAACAGTGGCCCTAACAAAGTTTACCGGTATGACAAATCCATCAAAGGCAAAAAAATCTCCCTTACAGTTAATTTGCTTACTTCTGTATGCTACCAATCTATACTGTACATACTTTGACTTTCTTGACTGTGCTGAGCTGAGCATCACAATAGCTTTTTTGTACAACTTATTTGGAAATGAGACAATCCTCCATTTCTGAGTAATTGCTATGTACTTAACAGACAATCCCAATTCCACTCTTAAAGCAAATTCTAAGCAGTCAATTTATTTAATTCACTGCTAAAAACCATAAGATTTATCTATAAAATAGAGAGTAATAAATGATAAATCTTACCGATTGTGGTGATTCATTCTGAAAGTACTTTTCAAGTGCCATGACCTGTCTGATGACATACCAATCTGAAAGTGCATCTTTGCTGAAAGTGCATATCTTTCCTCAATGTGAAAATCAATTCATTCAAAGCTGTATTTTTAGTTCCAGGCTGATAGACTTGGAAGTTTAGTTTCGGATTTAATTATACTGCACCTGGATGCAAGACTTCAATGTTTAAATAAATTTACTGGCTGGCAATGAGAGATACTGTAATTGTTTTCAAATTAAGAAAACCAATGAAGGTCTGTTTTGTCAATATCTTGGTGATTTTAATGGAATTGTTACTATCCAAAGTTAAATGATAATTCTTCATGAAACCCTTTGCTTTATTATACTGTATAAACCTACCACGGACTGTTTGAACATAGTGTGCTAGGGAAAGGAAGCCATAACTAAACAAACAATAATGCATCTCTTCTTATAATCAACAGACAACTTATTTTATTATATTACACTACCCTGTTTCCCTGAAAATAAGACCTCCCCAGATAATAAGCCCAATCGGACTTTTGAACGCATGCGCTAAAATAAGCCCTCCCAGAAAATATTGCAACACAGCAGCAGCCATGAGGTGATTACGGTAGCCGCCTCCTGCACTTCAAAAATAATACCTCCCCGAAAATAAGGCCAAGTACTTATTTCGGGGGTCAAAAGAAAATGAGACCCTATCTTATTTTCGGGGAAACGTGGTATATATTATACAATATATTATACTATAACATACATTTACAATCATAAGACCTATAACACGTTCAAATCATACATACTACATTGCAATGTGTCAATTAACTTCCTGTATGAATTGCTAAAGTTCACACAACATACTAAGCTACAAAAGTTTTTTGTTTTGATTTGATATAGCATGACATCAACTTGTCAACTTAATCAACTTTTGTAGTACAAAAATTTACAAATAATAAAACCAAGTGATCTGTGACTTATTTGGCAAGTAAATCATGGTTTTGCATGATTTGTGAATCAATTATTGAATGATATGAAGATATTTCCTAAGGTAGTAAAATAGTGCAACAACTTTCTTTGGCCCAATTCCTTCACACATACTGTAAATACTGCCATTTGAAGTTGCAGCTATGAAGTAATGAGCAGAGATATGTGATCCAGTCCACAGGAATTCTTAAGATTTAAAGAAAAGAGTTGATCTTTCACCTAGTCTTCAATGCATCAACACAGAGATTTTACTGTGTTCCCAAAAAGCCTACAGGGAATATATAGCACTCACTATGACCCTTTTCCTTGAATGGTTGTATTTTACATAAAGCTACACATTATGGCAGACAGATGCTCAGTGCTGAGAGCATTCCTTTGCCAATTTATCATGATGTCTTCTACTTACAGCATCTACTCATTGAGTAAAATGCATTTCAGTAACTGAAATGAAAATCAATGTCCACTTAGCCTAATTTTAAAATTCCAGAGGTTATTCTCCTCTTTTTGTTTACTGGCTAAAATTAAAACTTAACTTTTTCTCTGAAATTCATACACTCTTATTTCTATAAATCTTTAAGAGTAAGCTTTTGAATAAATACTCCACAAACTTTGTCTGTAAGAAGAAATTGAGACTACACGAGAGAACAGTTTTAGCTTCAAGAACTAATTCAGTGTCAACAGCTAAGTGATTTTAATCTGTAAATTGCCTTGAATCTTAATTATGTTGGTAGTCAGTGTCTTGTATGTTTTAACTATCTTCTTAAAAGTGTATGGATACACTTCAAAGAGGTGCAAACCATTACAGAGCTACATAGATATGTAGAAATTATTTGCTGTTTATGGCCTCTAACTCCATTTCAATTTATGAAGCTTTTCTTTTGTTTGTGATTTCAGTGTATTTTTAAAATAAGCATTTGGTAAAAGAAACTGAACTGTACTTTTGACAAAATATACAATTTGGAATGCAATTTTTGTAATTAACAAAACATGCTGCTTTGGATGTCTTATTGAAGAAACTATATTTAAGTATTATATATTTATTTATATTATATAAATATACATTACAGTTCAGTAAATATTAATAGATACGTTAAAATAAAGAAAAAAATCCAAAGTTAAAGCATCAGAGAGCATGTTTACCATGGGAAGCACTACCTAAAAAGCTAATCAATCTTTGTTTTCTTCCAGAATAATCAACTTTTATGTGCTCACCTTAATCTTTTATCATTTCATTTTATGAAAGCCATGACAAGAGTGGCACCAGGAAATTACTAAAAGACAATGTAGATTTGGTATATAAATGTTATAATGAAATAAGGTGATGCAGAACACTCTTGTAAAGCGTTTACCCAATATATTTGATCAACTGATCGTGGTTGAAGCGTTGCAAAGAACTTCCTATTTCAGGTTAGCAGGACTGACCACCAGTGCAAGAGATTCTTCATTGATATGGTTAGTAATCAAAATCCCCAAGGATAGAGAAGGGAGTTTGTCCTTACAGTGAACGCACAGGAGGAAGATAGGCAGATTCTAACACTGAATTGCTTATACATAGGTACCATTTTCTGGAAGCAAAGTTATGTGCTTGAATACTTGTATTAGCAACATTTTTCCTAATAAAGCTTATTAAATCTGAGAAGTCTTTCTTTGCTCTTCTTCTCCAGACCCGATGGTTGCTTAGGAAGGGTTCTGACAACCAAAAAGGCAAGATCAAATTTTCAGTTTCCACTCACCCACTTGGAGAATCTCACAATCTCTTTTAGGATTATTTCCAATTTGGCATCTGAATATTGCCCCTGGATTCACCACAGAGCTATTACTGGGCCAGCTGGCTTTAGGGGCTCCGGCTATAAGCCTGAAGGAAGAAAGAAAAAGATTTAAAACTCTCTCTCTTTCTCTCACTCACACACACAAAAGCAGTCCAGACTTGAGTAACCAAGCATTCATTCAGTGCCTGGGACTCACAGAGATAGCAAGAAAGAAACAGAAATGAATGCTTCCACTTATAAAACTGGAAGACTCCCCCACTCTGCATTAATAGCTAGTTTGTGGTAAGTGTGGAAGGGACTGAAGAACACAGAAGCCATAACCCAAATATGATGTGAGGAAGTAACTTGTCTTCCTGCTGGTAACCTCTAGATTATGGTGAACTTAGTTTCTTGGAACAATTAATGGCCAAATCTGAAAGGGGGGCAATTCTGAAAGAGGTTCATAAGGATAAATCATTTTGTATGTTTATAACTTCACTTTGCAAAAGAAAATTCAAGGACAAAAAACAAGAAAACCTTTACAAAAAGATCAAACCGTGTATGTAAATTTAGTTTAAAAAGTTAATTCAGCTTCCAGATTTTTCACATCGACGTGCATATGTATATCATGTATAAAAAAAATGCCTGTAGGATACGATAAAAGCCAGTTTTAGAACAGTAAGGACATCCAAAGGGACAGCTTTTCTTCGAACAGAGAATATTGTCATCGTGTTCCAAATGTTTTCAGAGATCACTAGGAACGGCAATTCTAAGTCATCTGAAAGGCACACCAGGGTATTGGGAAGGCTGTGATGCCAACACACGCCACCAAACTTTGCTGGAAACAAAAAAAAAAAAAAACCCTTTCCCAGACTAGCCTGACTCAGAACAGGAGGACTCACCTCCTGCTTTGAAACCACCGTTGAATAAAACCATAAACCGTCCAACGTGGGGCCTACGCCCCAGAGGGGGCCAATTATATTTTTAACGGGGGAAATCTGAACCTTGTTTAAACCAAGTTAATGGCCTTTTAGGCTTCCTCCCCTTGAGTGGAGTTCACTTTTTGAGTAAAGTAAGAATTATATATCACAGGGGGACATCAGGATTTTAGAGATGCTTAGGTGGGGCATGGCCAAAAAAAGGTTAGGGACCACTGGTCCAAGGCAAGGCATGCTCAAAAAGGTGCGCTGGGGGGGGGGGCTAAATGGCGGGGGGGGGGGGGTTAGTCACAAAATCCTCAGTCCCACGGGACAAGCGAGCAGCCTCCAGAGAAAAGCCCCCCTCTCCTCCTCCTTTACTCACCACCGGCTGGTGCCAAAGCTGTGCAGCAGCACCGAATAGCCGAACCACGTCGCATTGAGCCCTTCGAAGACCAGGGGGCTGCGAGTATCTAGATTGTAAAGGCGGCAAGCCGTCGGGCAACAGCTTAGCAAGAACAGCAGCTGGGCGGAGGAAAATCCCATCTTCGGCTTGTCCCAGGCAGCCCACATCACTAACTTGGGGTTGTTGGAGGGAGGGAAAGGGTGGGCGGGCGAAGTGAGGTGGGGTCAAACTATTCAAGCAGGGAAAAAATAAATTGGTCGCCTCCAGCCGCTTCGCTCCGTTAAGACTGGACGAGACGGACGACGGGGACGGGGTGGGGAGCAGAGAAACTCCCTCCGCCCTTACCGCCGCTACCAAAACGCCAAGTCGGGATGGCTTCTCATGACTTATTATTGCTGACGCTGCGCTTTAGCTGCCCTCGCCCTCCTCCACCACCACCCGCCTCCCCGCGGCAGCTTTAGAGTCGTGGGGTGGGCTCTGCGGGCCGACTCCGACGAGTTTCCGGGGGCGCTTCGCAACCCCCTTTTTTTTTCCACACAGCGCCAAGTTGACTCCCGGAGGGCGGGAGTCCGAGCTCTCGGGGCCGCCGCAGCTGCTCTCAATTTGGAGCCGATGCCTGCCTGGCTCTGCGGATGTCAACGAAGCGGGCGGTCGGGCGGGGGGGGGATAGTGGGGGTTGTGTGTATATGTGTGTATGAAACGTACTTGGGTTGCCCCGGAGAATGACCTGGCGGCGCCGGGCGGGAAAAGTCTGCGGTCTTGGGAACTGGCGGCAAATTAAACTAAAGGGAAAATGTTCTCAGAATTACCTGGAGGTAACTCTACACGTGGCACTCCTCCTCTCCCCCCCCCCATATTTACGCCACAGGTAGACAGGCTACTCCACCCGGGGGAAAAGCTCCTTCAGCCCACGGACTTCCCCAAACCACGTGCCAAGCAGAGGCCACGAAAAGCGGCCAGGGGGTTCCAAATTCTCTCGGGCGACGTTTAAGTTCCAAAGTCGTGAGTCAGCGTCTGCGAGCAAATTATTTCTCCCTTATTATCCCAAAGGCGTCCATCGGTCCGGGCG
Source organism: Natrix helvetica (assembly GCF_964273705.1). NCBI lineage: Eukaryota > Metazoa > Chordata > Lepidosauria > Squamata > Natricidae > Natrix > Natrix helvetica. The sequence goes on along the minus strand of NC_138548.1, from coordinate 169,773,799 downwards.
AATTTTTAAACCCTCAGGAAAGAAGTTAAGAGGATCCAGAAGTCCGTTGGTAACATGTTCTTGGCTGTGTCTAATCGAGATTATTGCTCCCCACCCCCCATTGAGGTCTCGAGGAATGTGTAAAAATAAAATGGAGTAAAGGGGCTTGTAAAATAAAACTGAGGCGGAACCAATTGAGTATCTTTGGAGATGAATGAGAACAATGCTTATGAATGGAAAGTCTTTGCATGGTAGACTTTTACTATCCCCTTAACTTAACGAAAGCTACCAAAGACAAATTCCTTGTGTGTCCAATCACACTTGGCCAATAAAGAATTCTATTCTATTCAGAACAGGGCAGAATTGTAAATTGCTTTGAAATGAAGTGACATAAAATGCTCAGTACATAGATCCATAAACACTCCGAAAGGTTGCCAGAAATGATGGAGGCTAATTTGGTGTGTGACTCCAACCTTTGTTCAACAATGTGGCTTCACATATGTGAAGTATAGCATTTAAAAGGCTGTCAGCTCATACTGTTATCCAAGCATTGCTAATGTGGTATAAAAAGCAATTAGATTAGGATTAGAATGTCTATATCAATATTCCTTAACCCTAGCAACTTCCAGATGTTTCAGCAATTTTCATTGCTGAAAATTGTAGAAGTTGTTCTACAATTTTCAATAATAGTCGTATTTGGTGGAAAATTCTGGGAGCTGAAGTTACCAGGTTTGTGAAACATTGGCGAATGCCATACCACTGTGTAGTGGACACACAAAAAAGTTGTGTTTACTAACAACCCTGATCAATCAGAATCTGAAATCGTAAAAAATACATTAGATTACGGAGGAGGAGCCAATATCGCGATGAGACGCCATGCGATCTCAATGCTCTGAGATTGCCGTCGATGCTTTTGCCGCTGGGTGGTCCAAACAGACCTAAACCGTCCCGCAGAGACTGTGAACAGGAAGAATACATCTTGCTGATTTCAGGGACATCGCAAAGTCCCTGATCAATCCAAGAAAAGTTCTTCAAGCTGGCGACAAAAAATCCAGCCGTTAGGCTGATGAAGTCGGGGTGGCTCCAAAACAGAAGGATAATGAAAGAGAAAGTGTTTCCAGCTGGTGAGGAATTTTTACCATTTTAAAAGAGACTGCCTATAAAAAACTTAAAATTAATTTAAATTGGAGAATAGAAGAAATAAGCGGCGGAATTAAATTTGGAATGGTTTTGGACAGTTGGTTATCTTACTTTTTAAATGCTATCTTCATGGATGGAATTTATGCAAGCCTTTTAAAGCAAATGGATTAAGTTTTCTTCTATTTTTTTTCTTTTATTATTCTTTGTAACCTATGGACTAGAATTCTCTTTCATTACTGTGGGTGTTTTTCTAACTCATTTAAGAATTGAACTTTTTTTAAACTTGAAATACAAAAAAGATACAAAAAGAAACAAAGAAAATTGCAACAATAACACTGCTACCCGGAGGCTGGAGGTTTGTGTATTGGAAATGAAACACTCTTACTTTTCTCACTGATTATCCTGGCTTGGCACTCCAAGGTCTCACTGCTTGTTTATAGAGAGTGATAAGAAGAAAAGCATACAGATGTCCCTTTGAAGTATATCTTTAACCAGAGAAAGGTGAAAATAAACCGTTATTGTGAATCTATGCTTAATCTTGTTAAAACCTTCCAAGCTAGAACAGCAGTGTTTGTTAGCTCGAGATAATGGCACAATTTCAATAGCAGAAAGAAATTTTAAGTCTGCAAAAGATATTCTCAGAAATACAGAAATTATCAAATACATGAGAGGATAGAGAAGAAGTTGGAAGACTTAGAGCATCTAACAGCAAAATATGATGAAGAAGTTGGAAATGTTGATCAAGTGAAAAAAGTGGTGGTTAAAATCCTAAAAATCGAAGAAAAAAATGAATATAAAGAAATTAAAATTGCTGATATTTATGGTGATTGGTTTGTCTCTGAAAATCGAAAGAGTGGAATACTGAAAGAGGAATTAAATGGAGGGGAAATCTACCCCAGATGGCAAGATACAGAAGAAGAAAAGACAAAAGAATTTATGGATTTAAAGAGAGAAATTTTATTAGCAATATCATTGATAACACTACCGACAATCAAATATAAGCTGATTAAGGAAACAGAAGAAGGGCATCGAAATTACATGAGAGATTTTATAAGCAAGGAGTTGCTAAGAGGAGTCCAAAGTTGATTAAGGAGATGATTAGAGGAGTGATACCACAAATGGCAGAAGATATGAGATTGTTTTGCTACTGGAAAGATACAGGTTGATAGATGGAAGAGTAAAATTTGAAACTAGTTAAACTTAGTGAAATTTAGTGACAATAGATATAGTTAAATAAATAATTGATAATGATAATAATGTATACAATGTGTAGTGTTATGATAAGTAGTAATTGGATATGAATATTGAATGGTACCCATGAAAGGAAGATTAGAAATCCTTTTGGATTATATATAAAGGTTAATAAAAAAGAACTAAGTTAGATACAGTTAAGTCTTGATTATTAGGGGGGAAATGTTATGATGCAGGATATAGTTAAATAAAGGAGGAATAATGATAACGTATATACAGGTATGGGTACAACATAAGGAAACTGGATGTAAATTGTAAACTGATTTGGAAAGGAGGATTAGAAAACTTTCTTATTAAATATTATGGATGTTTAGCTAGAATTGGACATAAAGATTCAGTGTTATTGGAGGATTTTAGAAATAGTAAATGAAATGCCAGTATGTGGTTATGTATTAAATCTTTCTATATTTTATGTTGAAGGACGTTTAAACAATTATAGTCAAATGAAAATGGAGGCATGATGATGGTAACATGTATAAGTATCTGAGTTAAAATACTTGAGTTAATATGGATTATGTTTGTTGACTGTGGAAGAGATGCATGAAAGCCTTTTTGTAACCAACTGATACACTTTCTACAGTATGTAAAGAAGGATGTGTTGTGTTTGTTTTGAAAATAAAAAATAATAATTAAAAAATACATTAGATTACAATGTTACTATGTTCTGCTAACTTCATTTTTTTAACCAATAAATTTATGAGTTGTGCAAATCCAGACAATTGTGCTAATGATCCAATAAATTCTAGTTCTATCGATGTTTGTTTAAATTTATTATAGCCACCCATTCCTATATGCCCGTGATGGCGAACCTATGGCACGCGTGCTACAAGTGGCACGTGGAGCCATTTGTCAGGGCACGCGAGGCTCTGCCCTGTCAGCTGGCCAGTGCGCATGCGCGAGCTGGCCAGCTGAGTTCACCTTTTTAAAAGCTATTTTTCGCCTTCCCTAGGCTCCAGAGGCTTTATAGGAGCCTGGGGAGGGCGAAAAGAGCCTCCCCGCCCCCCCCCCCCCGGAGGCTTCAGGGACCGTCCCTGAAGCCTTCGGAATGCTTAAAACCACCCTCCGAGCAAAACGGAAGTGACTTCCGGGTTGCTCGGAGCGTCATTTTAAGCGTTCCGAAGGCTTCAGGGACCGTCTGGACGGCGGAGGGAGGGGGGACTCTATGGCCTTCCTGCCATGTGTCCCGCACAGGAATCTGTCCCCTCGGGGCTTTGCGCGGGCGTCGCAAGGATTAAGCCGAAAGGGGGGGGGAACGGGGAAAGCAAAGGGGGCTTTGTTGTCCTCCTTCTCCTCCTCCTTTCCCCCTCCGGCTCGAACGCGACGCCAGGGCCTGGCAGGAAGCAAATGAATCGGAGCCTGCCGACTGGAGGAAGAGGGTGAGAGGCGGGTCCTGTGAACGGCGGCAGCAGCGGCGGCAATAGTCGCAACTCGGCTATGAATTGAAGGAGTTAAGAAGCACTGTGTTCAGATTGCTGAATGACTACAGGGATCTGGTGCATTGCAGAACCAAACCTCCTGCATCAGGGAAAGATAAGAAGGATAATAGACTTTCTACTGGTGATATCCATAATCAGGATCACTAGTGAATATAAGATAAATCATCCAATTGGTGCAGTGAAATGAACACTTGGGACAACCTCAAATGTGGAACTAGGGCAACTCCTAAGTTGCAGAATTCAGGGTTCATAAGATATACAGGTATCATTCTGGACAGCTGAGCTAATTATTTAGGAAGCTAAGCAGTGCAGCAGCATGTTGAAAGCAGAATTTATTAATATATATTATGTATCTGAAGAGCAAGATGGACTACATCTAAATTTAAATAAATACATATTTAAATAATTCATATTTATCTTGCCTTTATTATTTTTATAAAGAATTCAAGGGGACGAACATACCTAATATTCCTTCCTTCCCCACAGCAACCCTGTAAGGGTTGGGCTATGAGAATGTGACTGGCTCAGAACCAGTTTTTATGTCCAGATTCAATTGTATGCCTAAATATGCCCACAGTCTCCAGTTTCTACCTTGGTGCATTACTCACTAGACCAAACTGATTCTCACAATTCAATGAGAAGGATGTTACGGTTTTCCTACATTTATTTATTTCTGGGTGCAGATGTATGGCATTACACACCCATTATGCACAATAAATCATCATTTGTAACTGCTTAACCTATCATCTTTCTATTGCAATGTTCTGTAAGATTCCGTGATCCTAACTGAATGCTGCAATTCTTAGTGCTATGCAAAACACTTCAATGTGTTGCACTTTTGAGTGCAAAACTTCATGAAATTGCAGTCTCCCATTCCAGGTATGGGACCAGTTGTATCCAGCACAGAAAATCACTTTCTGAGCACTCCAGAAGTGTTCCAAACTTAAAATATTTTGTGCTTGAATTAGAGGTGTTTTGACCTTAAAATGCTTCCAAAATGTAAGTAGCCTGTTCATGTTTGAAACTCTTGTTTTACATGCAAAATGGAAAATTTCACATATTCTTAGTTAATCTGTAATTAATCTAGGGACTTCCCTAAATTTGGTTTTATTTCTTATTTCCCATCAACTGGAGGAATGTGATTTGGGTGGAGGCAAGATAACATGACAAATGGCAAGACCAACAGAAGCAAAAGTTAGATGAGATGAAATTCTGTGGCTTCCTGATACTAGTGGGAAGATGTCAGGGGACAGTTATTTTGCAGAACATTCTTGGTTTAGAAGTTGAGTAGTTGGAGGGAGGTTCCTCTTTTTTTAAATTTCTGATTGGGAAAGATGTTTTGGTGAAATGAGTCCTAGCTGCCCTTGATAGGAGGAGGAATAGCCTTGTAGTTTGGGCTGAGGGCTATATGGCTGGAGGTGTCAGATTGGCTGTCCCAGGAAAAGGGAACTCTCTCCACTTCTAACCTGCCAACCCCATCCTGTGAACCAGGTGGTCAGTTGTGGGTGCCATGAGCCATAAATGGTTGATAGTTAATGCTAGATATTGTATATCTGCAATAAGATTATTCTTATCCATGATTTGGTATTGGATGAGACAACAGATCTGGCATGTATTATCAAAACCTAGCTAGGTGATGATGTTGTCATTGATGGGGATTACCCAGCCAGGTATCAGGTCCTTCAGCAACATCAGTACCATGGCTAGAGAAAAGAGTGCGGTGTCTCTAATTGTAAGGGTTGTCTTATCTGTGACCAGGACTGCTGCTGTGGAGATAGCGGGATGTGAAAGTCTGTTTATCCTCTTAGGCTGGTATGTCAGTTGTAAATCTACCCAGGGCAGGAAGATGTACAGTACCTATAGCAATTCATATAGCTATCAGGTTGGATCACTATATACATGCTATATACAGTACTTGGGACTCTTATTAAAAACTGCTCTGAACATATCCCAAAAGTGCTTTTTTCAAAAGGCAACTGGACTTCCTTTGTTTTTCCTTGAAGACCTTTTGCTTTTCATCCAAGAAGCTTTTTCAATTCTGACTCTGAACTTCGTGGATGAGAAGCGAAACATCTTCAAGGAAAAACAAAGGAACTTTGTTGACTTTGGGACAATTATGACCTGGATGACAAAGAATCTCCATAGATGTTTTGCTGCTTCCATAGTATTTCTAGAGAAATATCATGCTTTACTTTATATAACATACATATCAAGCCCTGCCTCTACCATCTTTGTTGTACATTAAAAACATCTATATAAGTTTGTTTCCTGGTTCAATTCAAGGGGTGGGTTCTTACCTTTAAAGCCCTTCATGGCATGGGTTGAGGTTAACTAAAGGAATCGTCTCATCCCAATAGGATTGGGATGCTCCACCCATGCCAACAGAAGTAGAATGCTAGGGACCCTGTCAAGGAATTTTGGCTGACAAGGTCCAGGAGAAGAACTTTTCTGCCATGGCTCCTACATTCTAGAACATCGTGCCTCCTGAGGTGAGATACACACTCACACTTTTGGCCTTCCAAAATGGTCTGCAGACCTGGATTTGCCGATTGGCCTAGGGCTGTGATGGCAAACCTATGGCACGTGTGCCACAAGTGGCACGCAGAGCCATATTTTCTGGCACACAGCCCTCAGCTCCCATGTGCATGTGTGCACCAGCCAGCTGATTTTCGGCCTTCCAGAGGGCTGGGAGAGGCCGTTTTCACCCTCCCCGGGCTTCAGGAAAGCCTCCGGAGCCTAGAGAGGGTGAAAAAGAGGCCCAATGGGCCAACCAGAAGTTGTTCCCAAACTTCCGGTTGGCCCATTGGGCCATTTTCTGCCCTCTCCAAACTCTCGAGGCTTTCCTGAAACCTGGGGAGGGCAAAAAACAGGCCCAACGGGCCAACTGGAAGTTTGAAAATGATCCATTTCTGCCTTCCAGAGGGCCTCTAGGGGGCCGGGGGAGGGAGGCCATTTTTACCCTCTTTAGGTTTCATGAAAGCCTCCAGAGCCTGGGGAGAGTGAAAACTCCCCCTCCAATGCGAGGGGGGGCGTGTGCATGCACAAGTGGATGGGGCACATTTCATTGTGGGTCTGGGCACGCACGCGCAATAGCATACACGCACACAATTTTGGCACACCTTTAGAAAAGGGTTAGCCATCACTGGCCTAGGGCCTTGATGGGGATGCGCCATAGTGGAAGCAGTTAATGGACTGGGATAAGACTCCACCTTCCCCCATATGCACCTTGCTCCCTTGCTTGCCATCTTCATTAATTTTTAAGTCAATTTGAGTGCTAATATTTACTATTTCAATGCTTAAGTCTTTTTTCTTGTTGTTTTCATTGGTTGTAAGCTGCCTAGAATTATCTCCAGGCAGGATGGGTGGCATATAAACTTAATAAATAAATAAAACAAGAATATTGTTTTGGAAATATTTCACATTGCAAGTAAAACTTGTTAAGCAACATTTGAAAATACATATTGAGTATTTCTGAAAGGACATGCTCTTCCTATATAATGCATGAAGATATTTCAGTTTCTCTTTTAATTTTTGGACACATTACACCCTAAAAATTTAAGCAGTGCATGCCTCTTGAAGCTGAAAACACTTATCTAGTTTCTTGAGAGAAGGAGAGAAAAGAGTTGTAAATAATTTTGAATGTTTTATTTAAACTCTGTAATACTTGCAACTCCACCTTTTGGGCTTTTAATATGGGCTTTTGATGTGAATTTCTGAAGTTATATATAACTACTTTTAGTTATATTTCTAAAAATGTAATATGTTAATTAAAAAAAGGCTTGTTTAAAACACACTTCCCTTATGCTTTCTATAAAATACATATTCATTCTATATGCTTAGTGGCATAGAAATAGATTTTAATTAGAAAACAAGCCATAGGGCCAGTTTGGTCCACACACCTAATATCAGTTTCAGGACATGGTCAAAATGCCACATAACACATTTCAAATGTCAAGAATCTTTACATTTGGGGCATGTTATATTTATATTAAATATAAATTTATAAATAATGTAATATAAATTTAATAAAATTTATAAATTAAAATTTATAAAATATAAATAATAACCACCAATAAATAACCTGGCTAGATTGGACATAGATTTCAATCCTGCATAATGCTAGAATTAATTTACAACCTTTAAGCACTTATCTATGAAAACTAATGAACAGACTCAGATTTTAGAATCAAATATGGCAGACTCTTTTATACCATTTCAAGTTTCTAGGGTAGGGTGCGGGACAAGAAAGAAGGTATTGCTACGAAATTGATAAATCCATCAGGGTTTATTCCAGTGGTGGGTTGCAGGCGGGTTGCACCGGTACAGCCGCCCGAGCTCCTTACCGTCTTTTGAAGCTGTTGGTGCTTCTGCGGATGCGCATGGCACATACAGCACCTGCACGATGCTCCACCGAGCAACTGGAGCGTCACGGAGGCTTGCAGAAGCATCATTTCCAGCTACAACGCATGTGCGTGCTGCGCGAGTACATGTGGGTGACGCCGGAGCCCACCACTAGTTTATTTCCCCAGATTGTGTGATTTCTTTCAGTTTACACTGAAGACATCTAGCCTATTTTCAGATTTATTTATTTACTTAGTTTATGTACTGCTGCAATCACAGAAAACTTTAAGCTTGATGCTCTACATCTGTAAATCAAGTGGAAAAAAATGACAGAATTACAAAATTAAAATCTGAAGTTAACTGCGTAGCTAAACAACGGGACTATCAATTACCTTAAACAAATTTTAAAATCCCAACTCCAAAGGGATGCTGATAAGTGTAAAGTAATCTTTCTAAAACCCAATGGGGAAGGAGTCATTTACCTTTCCAGGGAGATAACAATTAAAAAAAACCCTTTCCCCAATTTTAAAGTAGGGAATTCATTTGCTGTTTTATATACAGATACTAGTTACTGCCTTTTGCAATCTTCTATTTACATATAAATTGCATTGGATAGCACTGCAATCACTGTTCCCAGTCAATTCAACAATTTTCATTATTTATTTATATCCCACCTTTTATTATTTTTACAAATAACTGAAGGTGACCAACATATCCAACACACCTTCCCTTTATTTTTCCCACAACAATTGTGTGAGGGCTGAGAGAAAATGACTGACCCAAAGTTACCCAGGTGACTTTCATGCACTCACAGTCTCCTCTTTCTAGGCTAGTGGCTTCAACATTTGGAGGTTACACATAAAATTTTGGGGGAAGCCAGCACCATAGTGCAGGGGTGGGTTCCTGCCAGCATTACTACTGGTTCGGTGCGCAAAAATGTTTGCTCCGCGTATGTACTCATCTGCACCTTAAAAGGTCTGCACATGTGCACAACATTACAAAAGGAAAAAAGATACATTTTTCCAATGAAGATTGTTGTTTGCGTGTGCAAAAAAGAAAATCAAGATGGCGCCACCAAACATAGAACCGGTTCGGGCGCGAGTCTAGCCGAGTTACTACCAACTCAGCTAAAACCGGTCCGAACCGGTAGGAACCCACCAATAAATTGGTTTATTGGATACAAGGTTTCTCACTGCTACTTTAAAATTCAATATATTTTTGTTGTTATATATGTCAATCAGCAGGGTGGTGTTACTAACAATAAGAGTAAGAATTGTACAATTTTATTCCTGTAGCTTTTTGAGAAGGGAAGGGAAGGGAAAGGACACCTAGATTATGACCCAATTACTGATAATCTTTTTCATACCTAAAAAAGCACACAAACTCTGTTTGAAAGATTGGTTGTAAAGCTGCAACCTGACACCAAACAAATTACAAGCAGTGAGGGAAAATTCCCAATCTCAGAGAGGTTATAATTTGATGAAAGAAGAGAAGACAGAAAATAAGAGTTCAGTGTAGAAACGTAGGAAAATATGTAATTTAATAAAGCATTTGCTTGAGTTATCTTTGGGAACTCTATTCATATACTGATGGGAGAGGGTTAGTCAGTGCAGACTAGAAATATGTTCCAAACATTTGTTTTCTTTCTCATATTGTATTCGGGAACATTTCATTGTCCCTCGTGTCACCTTCTGATATAACCAGTTCAGTAAGACAAAGATATGCCAGTTCAACACTCATCAAAAATGGGGGCATACTAGATCTCAGTCAAATGCCCCAGAGCCTAATTAGTTAGCTGTGCTCCACAGATGGTATTAATTAAAAAGAGGGCATTACATTGATCAAGGCTACAACAGTTCCTTGGATTTGAGCTGAATTTATTAGGACACTCTCCCACCTGCTGTTCGCTGAGCTATGTTGTGCCAAGAAGTTATTTCCCTTATTTTGCATCCGGCATTATTGTTATTTTGTGAGCTGCTTATAGGCCTTCATGGATTCCAGGCCACTATATCACTTCGTATGTAAATATATAATATAGGATCTTGCTTTTCAGTCAATCAGAATAGAGTTGGAAGGGACCTTGGAAGACTTCAAGTCCAACCCTCTGCTCAAGCAGGAGACCCTATACCGGGGGCTTAAAGCATCAAACACTATAGAGAAGCTGAAACTGACCTGTACCTAGTGAATATGAGGTTTCTTGGCTCAGTTTGATCCAATCACGTCCAATCTTTCCTAGTCTACCTCAGTGGGATGGCTGGGAGGATCATAAATGATGGATCATATATAACACCTTGAAACCTCTGAGCAGAAAGCTGATACAATTGGGACAAATATTTTAGATGCTTTTATATATAATTAGATCACTGTGATAATTTACCTAAAAGAACATGAAAATGGATTGGGATTACTACAACACTCCAGAGAAAGGAATATAAGAATAGCTTTGCTCTTTACCGTGTGATCCCATGTGGCTCAGACACAACTGATTGTGTGAACTGGAGCTCAGCCAAAAAGTTCTTAATTAATACGATTATTCCCCACATATTAAAAAATTAACTTTGGAAACATTGGGAGGTCTGCATCCATGGCTTTCAAGAGCTAAATGTATCCTGAGAACCAGGCCGGCTTTACCCTTTTAGCTAATCTTTTGATTTTGATTTTAAAAAGGTGCCTCTTGTTTCTTTTTTTTGTTGTTGTTCAAGTTTTTTTTAGCTTTGTACTTATAATGTCCAGTTGCATTTTTTTCTTTTCACAGATATTTTCACCCTATTTACACTGCAAAAAATATATTTAACCCTCAAACAGGCATGGTAGTTTACAAAGCATACTGTTACTGCTTTTTGCTATTAATTGTGTTTTCCCAAAATCTGTTCAATTTTGGCGCCCCCTAAAATTTGGTGCTGTTAGGCTGATGCCTTCTCAGTCTTAATCTAGAACCCCACCATGCTTAGGACCTCAAGTTGCTTTAAGAAGTTCTGCTGTTTCTGCCACAATTAAAAGAAGGAGCCAGCTTCCATTATGATCTTGGAGCATTTAAAAAAAAAATCTTTGATTGAAATTTATCTGAAATTACACAAGTAGAAAGGATGATGCTTATAAGTTGGTGTTCCATAACAATTTTACATGCATAGGACTTAACGTACATTTCACTTTTCAATAATAACATATACTAGCATGGTATTCTAGGAGCATAGCATTAACAATCCCGTTAAATTTAATTCCTACATGCATACGTGCACACACACACACACACACACACACACTCACTCATATATATGTATAGTGTGTGTGTGTGTGTGTGTGTGTGTGTGTGTGTGTGTGTGTATGTATGTATGTATGTATGTATGTATGTATGTATGTATGTGTATATATCAGTGGTGGGTTTCAATTTTTTTAGAACCTCTTCTGTAGGTGTGGCCTGCTTTGTGGGAGTGGCTTGCCAGCCATGTGACCGGGTAGGAGTGGCTTGCCAGCCATGTGACTGGGTGGGCATGGCCAACTTGTAAAATGTGGTGAAACTCACTTAACAACGCTTTTGCTTAGCAACCAAAATGTTGGCTCAGAAACTCTGGCATTTGAAGCACGCAAGTCTTAAAGCTGTCAAGTTACAAGACCCTTGTACCCCTAACCCTTTAGAAAAAAAAAAACCAGGGGTGTTCAAACTTGACAGCTTTAAGACTAAGATTTAGATAGGACTCTTAGAGGTGGGCGGGGCGATTTGTGAGCCAGCCAATCAGTGAGCGGTGGGCGGGGCAAGTGTGTGGATGGGCGGGAGAGGGAGCTGGAACCGGTTCTAAACGGCATGGTAGATTTGTATTTGTCTTCTATAGACGAGGTTAGAACTGGCAGGAACCCACCCCTGGTATATATATACCTACCATGTTTCCCCCAAAATAAGACAGGATCTTATTTTCTTTTGACCTCCGAAATAAGTGCTTGGCCTTATTTTTGGGGAGATCTTATTATTTTTGAGGTGCATGAGGCGGCAAGCGTGGTAACCTCAAAGCTGCTGCTATGTTGCAATATTTTAGGGGAGGGGTTATTTTCAGGGAAACAGGATGTCTGTGTGTGTGTGTATCTTTGTGTGTATATACATACACACACATATATAAATATACATACATACACACACATATGCATATATATCATACATACACACATGCGCGCACATGCAAGCACACGCACAAAGATAGCGTTCAGGCACTTGAAAATAAAAACCATGTCCTTATAACAATATATGGCAAATATTTAATACTTAGAAACAGCATCTGCTGTTTGGGTGGTTTTTGGGTGGGTGGGTGGGGTAAAGGGTAACCTATTTTTCCCTTACACAATTTGCTGCATAGGGTCAGCTTAGCTATCTAATAAAAGTAAAGGCTATTATGTGAGAAGATTCACAATACAGCATTGTGTATTTATGCACAGCTTTGATGGGTTCTGATGGAGCAAAATAAAATAAAATAAAATACCCATCCGATGTATCCAAAGGTGAGCAGAACAAGAGTTCCTTAACATCAGATGAACAGTTTGAGTTGTGATATGCCCAGAGGCATTTTTGTTCCATAAACACAAATGCCTACATCGCTTTCAGATACCAGATGCTGTTGCCACAGCTTTCCTGAAGCTTGGCATCTGTGGCCCAGTATGCCTGTAGAAATTCCTTAGGTGCTAACCTCATTCATGATGTAGGTGCAGAAGCATCTGATGAAATCACAGATCCCTTTGTGGAGAGTAAGAGCCGAATTCTACCTTAAGCTTAATTAAAGAAATTAATGTTACTGATATAAAACAATCCTTAGCAAAGATATATATATATATAAGTTTGAACATACATCCATGAATATTACAAAATATTGTTAAGCTATACAATTACACATTTACTGTGATTTAAAGGATGGAATGAATGAAATGACTGAACGAAAGAATGATGTAAAATATATTTTGTTGGCACTCCAAATTTTGCAGATTCAGCCTGGTGGCAAAGAATAACTGCAGCTAACAGTTCCATCCCTCTTGTATTTTTGAAGGATGGTAACAACACAGTGATGTGATTTTTAATTTTAAAAAAGTCTTTGTCATTCTCCCATCTCTCCTTCCAATCCAGATCTATGTTGCAATCTAAACTCAGTACTTAATTTAATTGCAGAAGTAGGGATAATAATTTAATTGCAAAAGTAGGGATGATATATAATGACTTACGAGTTTAATTCTTAAGAAACCTAAGATCTGTCCATGAAGGTCTATTGATCAACTGATTGTGTCTTATTAAGTCAATGTTGGCTCTTAATGACCACATAGATAGATATTCTCCAGGAGGATTTGCTCCCAACTTGATCCTTCAGGTCTTCCAATAAGGTACTCATAGTTGCTATAATTATAATGTCTCATGTTCCATAGCCTTTTAAAAAGCTACCTTGAATATCTGACATCTGGAATGTGGAGCTTTAGTGTTGGATAATCCTAAACATTATTTTCCGAGTGTATGAAAATAAGAATGTTGTGCAACAATTTGCATACTCTGATAAGTCTCCTTTCTTTGGTGTTAGATATGTAGATTGACCTTTCCCAATCTATTGGCCACTGTATTGGTTTCTAATTTTTTTCTGCCATAGCTTAAGATCTTTGCTGATTCTTCTTCTGTTGCTCACCATATATTCCCAGGTATTCTGCCAGTTCCTGTAGCCTTTGACTTGGTAAGGACCAGATCTAACTTCATCTTCTAGTAATAGATGTTAATAGGGAATATTTTCTAAAGTATCTTAGATGTTGACATCTCTATTACATAGGCTTTCAATCTATTTCTTCTATCTTTACTGGTATGTGATCATATAACTGAGCTTTATCTCCTTCTATCAATAATAAAGTCAATATAATTTCTGTGAACTCCATATGGTGATGTCCATGTAAATAGGTGCCATTTTGGTTGTTTGAAGGCTGTGTTAGCAATGCGGAAAGCATTGGATTGACAGAAATTGATCTGTCACTCTCCTGCCTCATTTCAGTTGCCTTCACCGTATAGTCCAGCTACATTTTCTTCCTTAATAATTCCAAACTTGGCATTCCACTCTTCAATCATAAACAATACATGTTGCATGAATGTTCTGTCAGTTTCAAGTTAAGCTTCATCATAAAATTCATCAACCCCCTCCTTTCCTGTTATCAATATTTCGAGTATATTACATGACATGTAATTTATATTATTTGGTCATTAATTACATTATAGCCTAGTACTATTCCTACTATACCCTTGATAATTATGAAAGCAATACCAATTTTTTCATGTCCATATAAACAGTGTGACTCACTGGGATTGTATATTCTTGTCATAGGCTCCTGACATTCTTTGTTCATTCCTCCCATGAACACTCCCTTGTCACAATTAGGTAACACAGCAACACTTGGGGGAAATATCATACATATCATGTTAAAACGTTGTTCCAATTATTACTTTTAGTGATAATTGCTGTAGAAGCTGGAGAAATGCTCCAAGGATGGGATTCTGGAACTAATGCTAATGCCATGGACATTTTGTGCAGAGAACTTGGCTGTGCTTTTTGAACCTTGACATTGAAGGAACAATAAAAAATATTAGCTCAGCTGTGCTGCCTGCCTGTAGCAGAAGCTGTGAAAAGCTCGCTACATAACTCTGGTGATCAACCTGATGAAATTACACTGATCTAATTTGCACGCTATGGAGATATTTGGCACAAGCTGTATGCTAGCCTTGACATCTTCATCGAAATGGTAAAAGTGATGACACCGTTAACCAGTTGTCTAGCTGAGCTAATAGCCTGTTCTTCCTCCTCCTCTTCCTCCTCTGAAAAGGGGGTGGTTTCAATAAAATTCCCTTATGTGTGTGGTTAGTGCCTACCACTCTGTGTGGTGGCTCAGTGTGTTAAGCCAGGAAGCTCAGGTGTGATGAAGTTTGGCACCAACTGCCTGCTCAATACCTGAGCCATCCTTTGCAATTTAATTGGCATTCAGTTGTGTGATAAATGGATCAGCTTAATGAAACAATATATTTGACATATGCAGGGTCCTCCTGAGAAATGTGGCTCATTTTTGCCCTCTGCACATCAACCTGCTACAGATACCAGCACAGCCACCTCCAACAGCTGTGCCATCAACCAGGACAATGCCATTCCCCTGTTCTCACCAATAAAGCTGTAGTCTCTAAATCAATTCTAGTATAATTCTCTCTATAACACACTTCCTCTAAATTGTTGCAGCTTGGATATCCAAAACATAAAAGCCCTTCCCAGAATTTCACATTAAGTAGCAAACTTGCAAGAACGAAGACCTAGACCCCGGATGGTGAGCCTATAGCACGCATGCTACAGGTGGCACGCAGAGCCATTTCTGAGGGCACGTGAGGCGTTGCCTTTCAGCCAGCTGATTTTCGGCCTTGATTTTCAGCTGTTTTTCACTTTCCAGAGGCTTCCCTGAAGCCTCTGGAGGGCGAAAAACCGCCCAATGTGCAAATCAGAAGTTCAGGAACGGACTTCCAGTTTGCGTGTTGGGCAAACTTTTTCGGGCGCCGAACCGGTAGTAATGCCGGCAGGAACCCACCCCTGCACATCACCCCAGGGCTGCAGGTTCTACATTAATTACCAATAGGTTTCCAGCAGGGGTGAAATGCTATCAGTTCAGACCGGTTCGCTCGAACCAGTAGTAAACATGCTACCAATTCACTCGAACTGGTAGTAAAAAAAAAATGCTACCGTTTCAGGTGAACTGGTATTTCTGATGATCAGCTGTGACACGAGATTTACATTAGCTAGAATCGTCAGATTTCTTGCTTTCTAGCTCATCTAAATCGTCTGGCACAGCAGATTCCCCTCTTCACTTACCTTTGCAGGTGCGCTCAGTAGCAGGCTTGTCCCATTTTGATGCTCTGCACATGCACAGAAGGTCCTACACGTTCTCACATTTGCGAACCGGTAGCAAAGGTAAGTTCATTTCACCCCTGGTTTCCAAGTACAGTTCAAAGTTTTGGTTTTGACTATGAAGTATATGGGTTGGATCAGAATACCTGGAAGATTATATGCCTGAAGTAATTCCTAGCCAGGTAGATATGATGTGGATTTCCTCCTTATGGGAGATTCAGGAGAAAGTAGGAAATCTATGTTTCTCTACAGTGGTAATTGCTCTTTGGACAAGCTTGTCACCAGACAGGTTGCTTATGTCTTCACCCTGATCTAAGGCAATTAAATTGATGATTCAAGGTCTTTAGGCATTTAGATCCAATTATTGGAATGCTTTATGATTATAATACATTAGATTAAATTATCTTAAATTTTAAAAGTTCAAATGAATTTATTACAGTGTGTTTTGTTGGATTATTATCTTCTTTTTTTCTGAGCCATCCACTCCCCCGCCACACTTTAAAAAATAAATAAATCTAATAGTATAATATTTGATTCCCCCCCCCCTCCCCACCCAATCACTTGAGTTATGGTCACTTGAGGTAGAAGTCACTGAGATTCTTTTTGATTGTCTCAATTTCCAAATAGCCCAAATTAATGTAATCAACTTACAACAGTTTGTTTAGTGACTGTTTGGAGTTACTGAAAAAAGTAACTTATGTCCAGTTTTCACACTTATGTCCATTGCAGCATCCCCAGAGTCCTGTGATCAAAATTCAGACACTTGGGCAACTGACTCATATTTATGATGGTTTCAGTGTCCTGGGATCCCCTTTTGCCACCTTCCGACAAGCAAAGAAAATGGGAAACCAGCTTCACTTAACAACCGTGTTACTAAGTTAACAACTGCAGAGATTCACTTAAAACTCTGGTAAGAAAGGTCATAAAATGGAGCAAAACTCACTTAACGAATGTCTCATTTAGCAACATAAATTTTGGGCTCAATTGTGGTCATAAGTCGAGGACTATCTATATTAAAGTGCCCATGTCCAGGAAGAGCCACTTGCAGAAAGGAATGCAATTGACAGTTGCTTTTTTGGAACACAAAGAGGGATGGGCTTGGCAGCAGGGAATTATCCAAGCTTAGCTTGCAAGAGTATTTTGGTAGCTTGCAGTCTAAACTGAATACCTTGAAAACTGTTGTCCAATCAACTCTGTCCATAGAGGGGTGTCAAGCTGGCATCAGCACAGAACAGGAACACCTTAAGGGTGCAAAGTGCATATGCCTTAAAGAAAGCTTCATTCCAAGGAAGGTTAAAAAAATGAAAAGGTATGTGACAGTTTCTAATTACTGCATCAGGAGAACATATAGAAACTTCATTGTCCATTTCATCTTTCAACATGTACCAACAAGTCAGTTTTAGTTTTGCTCAATCGTTCTCTCCGGAGCCCTTTTGAGCCTTTTCTGTATGCGTTCAAGGGCTAAACAGGCAGCTCAACAGAAGCAGGGACGCTGCTTTGATTTCCCAGCTTCAATTTAAGTTAAATTCTACTTTGTTGGAATGCATTAAAACCAGCCTTATTGCACCTCAGAGAAGAATAAGCTAATGTGTTCTGGTCCAAAACGTGTAAACCTCATTTGAACAAAGTCATTTCCTAACCAGCAAATTGAACCATTTCAACTCTGAACAAAGCTGGAGCATCAAACAACATCATTCTTTCGACAATCGGAAGAAGAAAAGAGGCACTCAACATTTTGCACTTTTACAGATCATTTTTCAAATGTATAGATTAATAATGTCAAACATGAGGCAAAAATGAAATAGGCCACGTTTGAGCCAATGAACTTAGGTCAAACCCCCCCCCCCCAATTTGTGAAGACCAAGAAGCCTTCCAGCTTCCATCCTATTATAGCCTCTGGTCATCAAAATGGAGTCAGTTAATGAATCAGAAAAAAAGCTGGTTACCAGATGTCCCAGCTTATTAACACACGCGCCGTGTCCTGTAATGGCATTAAGCAAGCGATCTGTGAGGAAGCAGACTCATCCTCAGCAAAATAGGTCTCTCAGAAAATATTCCCCTCCCTCGGGTGCCTTGCAGGGATAGTTGTTGTTTAGTTACGTTTGTTTAAGGCGCTGTCAACCATTTTGCCAGAGACTATCATGCCTCCCTGCCCCTCCCCAATACACGCCTCACCAACACTACACAAACGCAAAGAAGAATCTAGCATCCAGGCAAATGGTGCTCTCTCTTTTTTTTTTACCTTACTCTACAGGGAATCTTTATGAAAGTATAACAGCAAGATAATTTTAAAAGGCTAAGTGAAAATCTAAAAGAGCAAAAGGAAATCAATTCTCTTCAATTGGTTTCCCCTGCTGGTAATTTTAATGCCACCCATTGTTCAGCTCTGAAGTCTAATTTTATGTTAATGCCCTGAAAGTTGTCAAATCTTGGCAAAACCTATGCATAAATTTCACAGAAAGTAACTCACAGGAGGGAGAAATGGAATGACTGTCATGGTTAGCCAAATCCATTAATAGTCTGACAAGCAATAACCCAAGAATTCTGGTCAACTGCTGCTGGCATCTGTGAAAGTTTTGCAATTAATTTCAGGGGAGGGAAACCAAGGAACGAGAGGATATCATCTGCAGACCAGTGTCCAAACGAATGATTATGATCAGTTGTAGGCCTGATCATCCAACCTTCCTCCATTTTCTATATGATGGCCTTTGTGTTTGTTTGACTTCAAGTCAAAATCTTCCTCATTTCTTACCCTGGGTTGGGAATGGAAGGACGTAGCCACGGGCAAAAAACCACTGTGGCAAAACTACAGCTGGACAAAAGCAGCCATCTTGTTTGCTTGTGGTAAGATTGCGATTTCTAAGGCAGATAGAAAAAAATAGCTAAAATCATTCTGATTGGGTGAAAGGCTTAAGAGTTCTGCATGGTTTGGAATTAGAAGTCAATAATCTCAGAATTTCCTTCCTTTCTATTCTCCTGTATCTGTAAACATAGCAAATAAACCAGTGGTGGTATTCAGTCAGTTCACACTGGTTTGGGCAAACCAGTTGTTAAATTACCCACCCCCTACTATCAAAATGCAATGGAGAAATGGGCGGTGGGATGGCCAGCATGAGGAAAGGAGGTGGCCACTTTCTCTATTTCTTCTCCCTCCCTCCTCCTTCCCTTGTGCCAGTTGCTCCATTGTCCGTTTTTCCATTGCAGCGCAGCCCCCAGGATCCTCTGATAGTGGGGTGTTGTTGTTTAATAATTTGCCTGAGCAAACTAACCCCACAGTCTCCCCTTATTATTAGAGATTTGGAGTGTCGTTCAATTTCTTGCAAGTCCAAACAAGAAAAAGGTCACATACTTCCCTTATCTTTCTGTCTCCCCACTCCCTTTACTTCTGTCTCTGTCTCTATAAGGTAAAATGCCTAGTTTCACTGAATGGCGAATGCCAATCATAATCAGAAGGCTTATATTTTCCATATTTTTTTAGATTGAAATATTTAGAAATCTACTACAAAATGGAAGGTGTGTTATTAAAACCTGGAGACAAAAAATGTATTATCTTAACAGACTAATGAAAATTGCTGTTTGCCTTATTTCTCTGTATGCTTTCTTCCTTTGCCACCTTTCTTGATACCTTAATATACTGTATCAGTCATTGTTCATAGAATTATAGAACCATAATGGCGGAAAAGGCTGTTTAGTTGCAGTAATTCCAATTAAAGCATCCCCTAAAGACAATTGTCTAGCTTTTGCTTGAGCAGGTCTACTGAGGAGGAGCCCACCACCTCACTGGATAACTAGTTCTGCTGTTGAATTGCTCTCATTGTTAGGAAAGTTTTCTACTATTTAATCAGTCTTCAGTAAGTAAATATTCTCCAGATACTTCATAGCTCTTCATAGGACTTAATTTCTAGTCTCCTGATAATTCTTGTTGCTCCTCTTTCTTGCAGCTACATATTCATATTCAATTTGCAAACAATAACTATTCCAAGATCTTTATCCCAAGGGTTTATTGCTGACTCTTGATATCTCCTGTCTTGCGGTATAACTGAAGATCTGGTTTTTGTTGCCTGAACTGAAGAATTCTGCATTTGTCTCTGTTAAGTTTCATTCTGTTTTTTTTCCAGCACATTTTTCCAACCAATCAATTTTCTTTTTACTTTTATTTCTGTCTTCTGTTAAATTACAATGGCTATTACCATTCCACTTTGTGTCATTTATCAATTTAACAGGCATTACCTCTAGTTGTGGGGTCCTTGATGTTCTCTGAACTTGGCTGTTTTCTTGCAGATATTTCATTGCCAAACTAAGTTGCCAAGCTAATGATGTTACCTAGTTTGGTAATGAAACATCTGCAAGAAAAGAACCAAGCTCAGAGATCATCAAGAACCTCACAGTTCAACCTTGAGCTACAAATACGGTATTCTCCTTTATTGGTATTACCTCTAGCTCTTTGTCACTAATACAATTCTGAACTTTTGAAGGGTCTACACTCATACACTTCATTCCAATCCATTCAGATAAGCTAGCAGAAATTCCAAGTTCTTGTCAAAACAAGAAAAAGACAAGGTAGGTTTAATATTTTTTAATACCAGATGGAGAAAGGAGCGGACAAACTCTTTGGACTCATGGTTCCTATTTTAGGTAATTTGAGAATATACTGTCCTACTTCTTCAAGGATTTACATTTATACTTACAGAGTATAAATACTCTGAAAATATACATATATTTTCAAGAAAATTAAAGTATATGTTGTTGTTTTAAATAACGCTAAAAGATTTTGATAACTTGTATCATCTGTTTCTAGGCTGAATATTCTGGTTAGATATGTAGGCTTTAGGAATGTCAATCTACAGTAATCCCTGCCAATCTGGCTCAAGTGGATTAAAGAATAAAGGCAGAGGTGGTGAGGGAGATGATGACTCATCCTGCAGGTTAATGAAATGGAAAGAGTCTAATCCAAAAGAAATTAAATTATAATAAATTGGGGATTAATACAAAACAAAGTCCTTGGTAAGCCTTTTATATTTGCTATTGTTATGTGTAGCATTACAAAGACAGATTTATTTATTTCAATTCGTATTGTGGTCCTAACATTTCCTAGTTTGAGGAGACTTTATGTAATGAGTTATTTTTATATGATTTTAATAATAGCAATGCCTCTTAAACTTTAAATAAAATTCTTTTGGAATTGATATATCAAGTACACATAGGGCAGCCAAAGAAATTTCTTATAAATTATTTGAAATATTCTAGTAAAGATTTATTGGATTTGTAAAACAAAGAGAGAATGTTCCTTGCAAAATAATAATCTGTGAATATGGAACATTAAGATAATTTTTGTTTCTTAAACTAATGGACAGCTAATGCAAAATCTGGGCTCTCACTGCTGTCAAAGAAAACTTAGAAGCGTCAATTCATAGATGAAATCTGGGCAGATTACTATCTTTCTTTCAGAATAGTCTATGATCAGATTAAAAAAAAAGTTCTAATATTCATTCATTTTTAAACCTCTCATGAGACCCATTGACACTTTAGCTGCTAAGTAACTACAATAATTTGGCCAGCGTTCAATGGGAACTGAAAAGGCTAAAGTCTGCTGTAATGAAATGAAGTATAATTATGTTAAAATAAATAGAGTTTGTTATATAATGTTCATTAAGGATTACCTCAAGTTATATTCATGCATACTTTGCTTAGAACAGGCCAAGAGTATCTCTTTAATATCTTTTGGCAGATAATAAGCCATTTATTATGCCAGATTCCATGGCTGACATCTGCCACAGCATCTGTTCCTATGGTAGTAAGGATGTACAAAATGTTTCAAATTCAAAATAAGAGGAGCTCCAAAGAGTTTGTTCCTATGCTGTTTCAATAATTCCAGAAATCTTGAACTCAATGTGTCTGTTTGAATTGAAGCCTTCTTACATGAAAGAGGGATGCGGTAGCTCAGTGGGTAGAGACACTGAGCTTGTCGATCAACAGTTGGGCGGTTCGAATCCCTAGCGCCGCGTAATGGAGTGAGCTCCCGTTACTTGTCCCAGTTTCTGCCAACCTAGCAGTTCGAGAGCACGTTAAAAAAAAATGCAAGTAGAAAAATAGGGACCACTTTGGTGGGACGGTAATAGCGTTCCGTGCACCTTCGGCATTTCATCATGCCGGCCACATGATGACATGGCTCTTCGGCTTTGAAACAGAGATGAACACCACCCCCTAGAGTCGGGAACAACTAGCACATATATGCGAGGGGAACCTGTCAGAAATAGTGGGCATCACTTTTGGCTCCTAGCTTTACTGGAAAAACCTTGAGAATTTGCTCTAGTCTTCCAATCAGATAGGTACTACACTGGTATGTAGTACACATATTGGCAGAGATTCAGGGAATATTCATATGACCCACAGGAAGTAGTTAGAAAGTAATGAGCCAGGTTGCCGAATTTAGGAATCAAATACAATGTTAAAATTGGTGGACAAGGGTCAGCAGCTTGGCAGGATCTATGTAGAAAAACAGCAAGTTCTTTCTTGTGAATGAAAAAAATGGGACAGAGAGGTGAAAAGGTAGATTTGGACTGAAAACTCCTGCCTCAGAACCAGAGCCAAAGCCCTGCATATGTGCTCCTGCAACAAAAATTATCACTGGGACAAGCAATAAAACAGGCTTGATGCAACCTTTTCTGCAGCAAAGTGGGTTTTTTTTTTTATGGTGGTGGGGAGGTTAGGAAGACAGTCGATGGCTGACAAAATTCTTCCAATTGACTTGCCAGAAAGAGATGAAGTAGTTGGGTGTAAGGTGGGAGTAACAATCCCTGATGCTAAACTCAGTGCTGACAAGAAATATTTCCATGGCAGATTAAGAGAGGAGAGAATTGTTGTTGTTGTTGTTAGTTGCAAAGTCATGTCCGACCCATCACGACTACATGGACAATGCTCCTTCTGTCCTCTACCATCCTCTGGAGTCCATTTAAGCTCACACCTACTGCTTTGGTGACTCCATCCAGCCACTGCATTCTCTGTCGTCCCCTTCTTCTTTTGCCCTTGATCGTTCCCAGCATGAGGCTCTTCTCCAGGGAGTCCTTCCTTCTCGTTAGGTGGCCAAAGTATTTGAATTTCATCTTCAGGATCTGGCCTTTCAAAGAACAGTCAGGGTTGATCTCATCTAGGACTGACCAGTTTGATCGCCTTGCAGTCCAAGGGACTCTCAGGAGTCTTCTCCAGCACATAGATCAAAGGCCTCAATTCTTTGGCGCTTGGCCTTTCTTATGGTCCAATTTTCACAGCCATACATTGCAACTGGGAAAACCACAGCCTTAACTATGGCAAGAATTAAGTAAGGCTATTCTTCAGTTGGTAGACCCAGCGATGTCAAAAGAGGAGAGTAGATGAGGTAACGATTTCCCAAGAAATAGACAACAAGTGAGGGAGGAGAGTGTCCTGAGCATGGGCTGTAAAAGAAAGAAACTGCGAACAAAATGGCTCCTGAATGATTAGAACCCTGATTCTAAGCTCAGAGCAACCCATTTTAAATATTCAAAAATGCTTCAAACTTTGAAAGAACCCCATATGAATGTTCTACAATGTGCTGATATGAAAAATGTTGCAACTCATTGTTATGGTACATTATCCATAATGTTTGATTGAGACAACGAACCCAGAGCATTGCAGAAAAATTAAATAGCTAGGCCATATACTTGCATTATTCAGCTCCCTCTTAAGACCACTGCCTGCTATTTTTGTGACAAAATACTTATTCTGGAACTTACTTATTTCAGTTCCAGTGTAACAAGCAAACTCCAGTGAATCCATATACACTGAAGAGTATTGAGGAAAGAGTGCAGGTTTATGAATCTAGATTTCCATTCCTCCTCCTCCTCCTCCTCCTCCTCCTCCTCCTCCTCCTCCTCCTCCTCCTCCTCCTCCTCCTCCTCCTCCTCCTCCTCCTCCTCCTCCTCTCCTTCTTCTGCCATATCCGTCATTGGACATTGGCGATCATGTTGACAATCCTATTTTTGTCAACAGCCACATGAAAAAGTGCTGCTGAGTTTTGTCCAAACCAAGTGGACCGGGAAATTCTTAGCATCCCTGCCCCATTTAAGGGGTGCCCATACTAGGGACCATTGTTAGGTTTTGCCACCATTAACATGATTTCCCAGGGAAATATATAGTATGGTAGTCTTCCCTTTGCTTTCTACAATGCTGTGCACACACTGTTCAAGTGGCTGCCACCACATCATGTGCTGTTCTTCTGAAGCCGTTCTGATCAATGAGCTCTCCGCCCACAATCGATACCGATGAGCCAGCTGCCACTCACCAGGCCTGTTGTTCCACAGGAGGTATTTGATTCGTCCAACCCACCATTATAGCATAAAAGCTAAACTGGGTAGGGCCCCCCACTCTGCCACCCTGGGACACACTCTGTGGGGGTTCCAGGCTCCCCCTTCCATTCCTTGCCTGATGGATATGCTGCTGAAATAATATCCAAAAGCATGTGTGTGCATGAGCTTTCCTGCATGGTCCTTCACCATCCTTAGAACCAAGAAGCTAAGATCTGGTTTCATGATAGGATTTAACCATGAAGTGCTTTGGACCATAAATCTCTAATCCTAAAAAAACTGAATGGAGTTATGCAGCAGTCAGTAACATCCATGTGATATGTTAGTTGCGTGACTTTAAAAGGCATCTCAAGCATTATAACATTAATATACTTTGAAATGTGTATTAATAATGCTTGCTGGAGTGCTGCTGCTATAAATATTTTTATCATATCAATTCTACTAATTCTAAATTACACCTATTTTTTCAAGCCAAGAAGCCAGGAAAACACTTTCAAAAATTATATCGGTTTGATGATTATTTAGGTGCTCGTTAAAAAATAAATTTCAAGATCTGTTAAAAATTTTAATAGAGTAAACTTTCCTAATCTGGTGCCCTCCAGATACATCTCCCATAATCATATTGAAAGAGAATTACTGTATGAAAATCTGAGGAACTTAGAAGACAGCAATAAATATGTTATTTATTCGTATCATTGGATAATTCCCATCTGTTCCTTGATCAAATTTCATGAAGATCTCTGTGCATGAATTATGGCTTTTGAGACTGTATCAGAGCATTTTGAGAGAGGAAATGTTATATTCAAAGAAATATTTACATTCTAATGAACTTTTTAAAAAAATATATTTTTATTAGCTAAAAAGATCAAATATAAAACACAACAGTACTTGAAGTAGCATTTCTCCCATATCATTCCTTTGTATATTTTATTTGTCAGTAGCATTATTCAAGAATAAAAGTGCAATAAAATAAAATAAATTTCATTTGCTGAAATAGTAATATGTTAACAAGTCCCAAAGCTGTTATAATTGTTGTAGTGCAATAAAAACTGAAATCCATATAACCAACAAAAGTATTCAAAGTTTTGCCAGACTTTCCTCAGTTTTAGTTTTTAAAGCAACACAGTGGTGTATTTTAATTAACTGACATTTCATTTTGTGATTAATTTTAGACCAAGAGCACAAAAACTACAAACTCATTTTAATGTGACAAGTACTTGGTAATTAATTTTCCAAGAATGCTATGGGATTCTAAAAAAGCACTCCTCATTTGACATGTATTTTATAATTTATTTTAAAACAATGCTGCACAAATCTGCAAAGGCATTATTCATCAGAGAGTTCATTAATTATGCAAATGTGTAGCAATTAACAAATCTGTTCCGAGGATGGCTTATGCATAATAATGAACTTCATGTTGGCGACATTATTTAATAAGATACCTTTGTGCAAGCTTTCCCCTCTTCAATAAGACAAGTTCTGTGAACACTTTGAATTGGCAAGCATTTAAAAATAGAGGGGAGGATTAGAAATGTGGTCCAAGAAACAGTATTTAAGAAAACCAATATTTCAGAAAACAAACAAACAAACACACATGCTACAACCAATTTTGCTTTAGCAAGCTACAATATCTCTAAGGTATCTCCAGGACTGTTTCATTTGAATTTATGTCTATGAAAGCAATGCAATAGAAACTACTAATAGAAGTATTGATAAGTGTGGAAAAACAAATAAAATTATATGCAGACAACTATTTAGTATTACCGTGTGCAGTATAATTCTGATGGGATTACTGCAATAATAAGGTCTTTACTAGGTATAGTCAGGAATGATAGAAGAGAGACAGAATACATGTTTTGGCTACTCTTTTTATTTATAAGACCACTGCAAGATATTCTAAACACTGTACAGTTATTTTGTAGTAATACACCATGAAATATAAATTGAAAATTAAAACTACTAGTTTATAATGTCAATTAAACAGCAGTAATTTAAGCCTTTAACTCAGGGGTAGGCTGCTACAGGTTTGCGCGGGTTCTGGAGAACCCACCGCTAATGTTATGGCTGGTTCAGAGAACCTCCAAATCCCATCCCTAGCTGTCCCTCCCATCCTGCCCCTCTCCTCCCGCCCCTCCCAGGATGTAGATGTACACCCATGTGGCAAAGACCTTCTGCTGGAAAAACAGCCAACACCAGGGGAACCAATCTGAAAGGGAGCTCACAGAAGGATGGCTTTGAGCCTATCCCCACAGGATCAGAAAATGGTGAAATAGGAATATTGTGACTGTGGTATATGGTCTTTCTCACCACCAGACCTCTTAGGACTCCTGACCAAGCTCCTAAAAGTTCTAAATTTAAATAAATAAATAAATGCTAACATAAATATATGTACCTCACCATGACACATGCCAGACAACTTGCCAATTTCAAAAAGTTCCCTCTTTTTCTAGGACTTGTATAGAAATGTAGGAATCTGTTCAGCTCTGGAAATTGGCTCACGTTCAAGAATTTATTTTCTTCAGCTGGCTTTGTAGAGAGAAGGGTGCTACACAGAAGACAGGTGTGTCTTTTTCCTCCTGGAGTTCAAGGCGTGGAACATATGGAGTTGCGTTTGGACTAAATGTTACAAAAAGTATTTTGAAGTGGAATGAATTGCCAAAGAGATGAAAGCTCCTTTTCATTGGCTGTGAGCAAGCAGAGATGGACAGCCATCCGTCAAATGCCTTCATTTGAGCTCTTTCACAGAGCAGAGTTGGCCTTGATGGCTCCTTTCAATTCTAAGATTCTAAGTTAATGTTAGGGAGGGCTGCACTCTTCAGTCTATTTTATTTGCATCTAACCCGCTTTCTCTTTTAAGGAAATCAAAATGAATCCATTTTCCAGAGCAGGAGTGTCAAACTGATATTGTCATGGTGACGTATCAGGACTTTTCTCCCCTTCGCTACACCGGGCGTGGGCGTGGCCAGCATCTGATGCATCGGGCCCGTGGGCTGGGAGTTTGACAGCCCTGTTCTAGAGTCTCAAATAAAGCTAAGAAAATCCTAGTTTGCCCTTTAAAATAACTTCACATTAGAATACTAAAAAAAGAGGAGAATTTTAATCTTGTTTCCATTCTTCATTAAGATGTTTTGTGTAATTAGTAGTGTTTCTATTGGAATAAATAGTAATTTGGAATGCATCCAAATTGAACAATTTAATGAAAAATGAATATTAGCACTGCCTTGAATGTTAAGGGATTAAACGTATCTAGGGCAGCTGCACTTTGGACCTACTTAAATAAAATCTACACAATCCTTGTGGAATTTAAGAGGGAATAGATAAAGTAGGAAGGAAGGGAATGTGAAGGAAAACATATTTTCAGCCAGAAGGGCAATTCATTTATAGTTTAATGAAAACCCTTAAAACTATGCAGAATTATGTATGCTGCACTGAAATTTGTTTTGACTACATATTTTTCATTATTGAGTTCTTATTGAACGAAGAAGAACTGTTTCAAAGTTCTTCTGGTCTAATTAAATTCTGTTGAGCATCATAATTGCTCTCCTGAAGCTGTTCGGGGAAAGATTGTCACAGGCTGCAAATTATAAATTCAATTTTTAGTTCACAATGGGCAATTCTAAAGTAAGAATATTCAAATGTGTTAACATTTACATTTGTGAACTGAGGCAAATTTACATTACACCTCACCACCCACCCACATACGTGCACAACCCTAGCTGAATTTCAAATTTTGATTCCCTGAAATATTCAGGAATTTTACAGTATTTGGGTAGGAAGAGAAATAACAAATCAATTGCCAGAAATGAATATTGGTATAAGAGTGCTATAACATCATATTTTATTCTGTTTTTTATTTTTTCCAATTTTATTCTCTTACATACCATTGTAAGTATACATTCACATAATTGTTATTCTTGTTTACATTTGTCATTCTTATAGATTTGTTATTCTATTTAATAGGTTATAATATACAGTTTGGGTTGCTTTATTTACCATCCCTTCTGCATGTTGTAACAACCTTATTTTCCCTTTCTTTTCTCCCTCCCTTATCTACTTCCTTCCTTCTTCCTCTCCTTCCCCTTCCTTCTTACCTTACCTCTCCCCTACTCCTACTCTTCCTCTTCCCCTTCCTACCCTCTCTCCTTCTCTTTCTCTCCCTTCCACTCTCCTGTTCTTACCTCATTTTTCCTTCCCTCCTCTTCCTCTCATTCTCTCCTCCTCTCCTCCTCTCTCCCTTTCTTTTTCTGTTATGATAGGTGTCTCTTTCCAATCTCAGTTTATCTTTTCTTGGGATGGTATTTCCGCAAACCCAAATATAATTTGATATCATTTCTTATTTCCTTACCTTATGTTTCTCTGGGATAATACCTAATTTTATTCTGTTTTTAATGAAAAGGTAGAAAGACCAAATAAATTGCCAACAGGGAAATAAGTTAGTTGGCATCAGAAACCCAAGAAGAAATTGTCATAATCCATAGCCCAATCTATCCAACAAGAAAGGTGTGATATAAAATATAGTAATATGCCGAGTAGTCAACCTATATTTGCATCTATAAATAAGTTCCACTGAATTCCACTTTCATATAAAGAAAAGAACTCTTCAGGATTGCAAAATTAACTCCATATATCTAGACTAGCTTTGAAACCTTGGTTAATTTCAATAAGAAAGGAGAAATAAAAGCTGAGAATAAGAATTTAATCTATAAAATCATTATGAGACTAATGTTGAATTGTTCAGGTTTCTGGTTCCTGAATCATACCTAATACATTTTCCTCCCCCTGGTTTGTCCATAACAATGATCTTGCAAGGTGAGATAGGCTGAGAGAATGAATGGCCCCAAAATTGCCCCATTGGATTTCATGACTAAGGTAGGACCAGAAGTAACAGTTTCCTGCTTTCTCACCTTGTATCTGAACCATCAGACCAAAGATTTAAATGCCAAGAAATACATTCATTTTCAATATACTAGTTTCTAAAACTTTTCTCAACAGATTAGTAATCCTATAGATGCTCGTGCATGTTTGCTGTGCTCCATGGAAATCAGCGTTGTTGACTCATTGGATAGCCTTCATAGGATCATACGATAATAATGAAGATGCTGTAATAATTGGCCCAAGCACCCACTGAATGGAACACCTTCCAATTAGCATTTCACAGTATGAATTCTACCGTTAACATTAAACAACAAAGATCAAAATTGGCTATCACTCTACATAATAGAAAATAATTGATGAAGTTGGGATTTGATTATTTGGTAGTTACTTTACATTTGTGCACAAAAGAAAAAAAATGTTAGGGAAAGCACAGTTAGTACTTAATCTCTGGCTACTTCTTTGAAGATAATGAAATTGGCTTCCTACTGCTGATTATTCATTAACAATTAATTCTTTCTCAGTGATCTGCTTCATTTTCAGCTTCTCACTACAAACATTCAATGGAATAATTACAAGTGGAAATGGAAAAGTAATTAGTGGCAGATAATGCCAACATCTGATTAAACACAACCAGAACAGATTAGCAATTTGGTGGCACAACTCTACTACCTTCAGTGAGGTAATGTCATTTATCCAGCAAGACATTAATTCAGGCGACGATTCTGCTTTCTTGTTTCTTTACCTCAGGTTCTGCCTCATTCTGTGCTTCCTTTTAATCATTGGAGATCCTTGCATTGATGTTGGAATTTCCTAAAGAAGAGTATCATTCATAGAACATTTTTCTTTCTATGTAAAATTACATATAGGATGAAAATGATGATAATGAAACATCTTTTCCAGATGTTAACAATTTCAAGACATAGAGAAGACACACATACCAATTCTATACACTTACCTCTGACCTCTCTGGTTTCACAGTCGTGCTGACAATATGGTACCATTGATAAAAAGAACAAATAGCCAAGCATAAAAAATTAGTTGCAGCTTTCATGATAGGTGCCATTAAAACTTTGTTCCCTGCAGAAGTAAAGGAAGTTGCTATAGCAAGTTTTTACTGTCTTGGTTCTTTCTCATTGTGAGTCCCCTAGGACCATCAAACAGCTTCTGTATAAGAAAGCTTTACAGAACATTGTACCTAATCGTTCTTGCTGAACCAATTCTTTGTGAATCCCAAGGACTGTCATCACCCCTTCTTCAGGCTTCTTTTACTGCTGGTTCACTCAGGGATGCGCTTCAGGCGTGTGTGTAAAAAATTGCTTCTGCGCATGTGCAGAAGCAAAAACCAAGATGGCGCTGCCTACAGTGCTGCCGATAGAACCAGTTCGGGCGCGTGTCCAGCCGAGTTACTATCTACTCAGCCGAACTGGTCCGAACTGGTAGGAACCCACCTCTGTAGTACATGCTGTACAATTTCTACATTGAAAACAAAGTATCTGAATGAGATAACCTCTTTCATTGAGTGATCCTATGAGAGTTAGCAAGCACTGTCCCCTCCCCCCCCATTTAGATAGACATACTGTATAAGATTCCATTCAGGTGAATCAACAGACTTCACCACATAGAGGGAAATGTCAATAAGACAATTTAATGACTTGATATGAGCCCTTTTTTCCCTTTGATCACTTTCTCTATGATCATATTACTCTGAATCATACAGAATTTATAGTTGAGTCATATTCTGCCTCTATCATTGTTTTTTCTCCTCTAAGCTAAAAGATTCCAAATGTTTTAGCCTTTCGTCCTAGTAAAAGGATTGCAACCTCTTAATCACTGTGGAACTTTTTTTTAGGTTGATGTGATGTTGTTGCTGCTGTTGTTGGTAAGATAAAGTATTCTTCAGATTGACCCCAATTTCTGTTGAATTCTTGGACACCACAACTGTGATGTTTTCTTTGTAGCTACAGTATAAGGAAATTATTTTTGGAAGTTTTATACTGGCATGCTATATTATTTTGACTCCCCAGTCTAGTCTACAACCCTATGAATTGTTTATGTTTTCTTCCCTATTTTTGCCGGGATGGCGCAGTGGTTAGAATGCGGTATTGCAGGCTAACTCTGCTCACATTGCCAGTAGTTCGATTCCTTCAATCCTGACGGGGCTCAAGGTTGACTCAGCCTTCCATCCTTCCGAGGTCTGTAAAATGAGGACCCAGGTTGTTGGGGACAATCTGCTGACTCTGTAAAAACCACTAAGATAGGGCTGTAACA
Organism: Natrix helvetica; assembly: GCF_964273705.1. Lineage (NCBI taxonomy): Eukaryota > Metazoa > Chordata > Lepidosauria > Squamata > Natricidae > Natrix > Natrix helvetica. Next base: position 169,742,302 of record NC_138548.1, on the reverse strand, counting down.
CACTGTGAAGCGGTATACAAGTCTGTGCTATTGCTATTGCCGTTGCCAATTTTCATATGGAAGTCATCATATACCAGGTATAGTTAAAATGGATCATGTTCTGTTTTCTGAAATGATGAATGAATTTGCCTTACTTTAGGGAGGACAATCTGTGCTGGGCTTGATGCAGAAGCCCCTTTCTATCTGAATGCAGAAAATGGATCCCATCAAAACACACACTTGTGGTTAGCTCTGCACTTCCTAAAGCTTTTGCTGCTCATTCATTCATATTTCTAGTTTCTTATCTTTGTCTTTAACTTCTGTTTAGCTTACACTTTATCTTGAGTCATGGTACACAGTGGTTAGAAAGCAGTACTGCAAGCTACTTCTGGCGACCGCCAGCGGTTTGGCAGTTTGAATCTCACCAGGCTCAAGGTTGACTCAGTCTTCCATCCTTCCAAGGTGGGTAAAATGAGGACCCAGATTGTTGGGCATCATGCTGACTCCGTAAACCTCTTAGAGAGGGGTGTAACGTGCTATTGCTATTATACCTAAATGTTTTCTTTTTTCTGTTTTTAAGAACACATTTTATGTGTTCATTATGTGTCCCTTAACCTCCGCTGTTAACTATACAGCTGCTTGCCTTCCTGCCTGCCTATTTGCTTCCCTGGTCAGCAAATCAAGAGGTAAGAAATCAACCTGAAAGCAGTACCTTCAAGAAAGACATACTGAATGTGTAACGGTTTGTAGGAAATCCTTCATATTCAATTAATATATACTGCATGCTGCATTTCTGTATGCTAGGAATAAAAATTTCCAAAGGGTAATAGAGCATGAGTGTGCAGTGTTAATAGAATGATTTAACATTAATAGCTGAAGAAAATTCTAGGAATACTAATAAATTTCCCCCCTGAATACTCATGAACAAAGCTTGCTAGGTATCAAGTCAATTCTGAATAAGAATATTGTCGTTCACTAATGACTTTCATCCAGGAACATGTTAAGACTAGTTTCTACTAGTTAACTACAAAATGAATATAAGTTTTTTGAGGGGGGGGGGGGGAGAGAAGAAAGACAGAACATTTTCTGTTTTTAATTTTAATTTATTACAAAAGAAATGTTGAAATAGATGGAAAAATAAAATGTTATGGTGGAACTGTGCAGAAGGAGGAAAATCATGTCTCTAATAGTTAGTAGAATCCAACTCTCATAATTAACCATTAGACACACTGATTAGCAATTATTATTATTTTTATTATTAGTGTTTTACTATTATGGGACAAATCTATGTGGTCCCTGAGAGTTGACAAGAACTTGATGGCACATTATGTATGTATGTATGTATGTATGTATGTATGTATGTATGTATGTATGTATGTATCCATCCATCCATCCATCCATCCATCCATCCATCCATCCATCCATCTATCTATCATCTATCTATCTATCCATCCACCATCTATCTATCTATCATTATTCCAATTTGGGGCCACCTAAATCAGAGAGAGGGAGGGAGGAAGAGAGAGAGAATTCTACACATCAGGACAATCATTTGCGATATTCCAAAATCTCCCAAAACCAGCAAGGCCTCCATAAATACCCTCCTCCGAGTCCAAGCCCTGGGAGAACAGCCACATTTTTAAAGACTTCTGGAATTTCACTATTGTGGCAGCTACACAGAGTTCAAGCAATAACACCATAGGTTAGTTGTTCAGCCCTAATTTAAAGAATGAGATGGAAGCCAAAGTTATCTCATTCCAATTTAATCCCATCCACACGCTTTTTAAGTACGGTAGTCATTCATATTCAGCCTGTTTAAGAGAATTTTTGGAGCCTGAGAAAGAAAATGGAAAATATTGGAGTAAGAGCAGAGGGATGTTTTATCTGCTAAAAGAGCAGTTATCCCTCCAGTTAAACAACTTGGGGGGGGGGGGATTAAAACGATTTACAGAGCCCTTTAGATTATTCACCAATAAATGGAGGGTGGAGTTTTGATTCATCTGTTTCATTTTCAAAACTCTGTATCTTAGCTCCCCCACCCCCTTGGTGTTAAATTGGATTAATGAAAATGGATGGATCTTGCTTTCCTAGTCATGCATTGCTTTTTTGTTTTTTTTCCAGTGAACCAGACCTTTTCACAGGACACTATTTAAATACTGTTTATTGTTATAATTGAGGATATAAGAAGATGCTGGATAAGATCAAAGATCCATCAAATTCAGCATCCTGTTTCCCACAGTCATCAACCAGATGTATACAGAAAGCCAACAGGCAGCAAATGAATTGCAGTCTCATAGTATTGTAATGCCAAACTCTTCTGGTTCCTGATCTTGAGAACCAAATTTCAGACTCACATTCCAAGACAGTTCTGGGACCTTATCATCTATGTGCTTTGTGCAGTGACGACATTTGAAAGTTTAGGTAAAAACAAAGCTTCAAATTATGGGCAATACATCACAAATTTGTAATAGTCATTACAAATGACTGTTTTTTTTTTTTTTGCAAATACAGTCATGTGTATATGAAACGGAATTATTGAAGCCAATAAAGTCAAAGGAAAGAATGAAGTAGACCAAAATAGCTGGCTACTTACATAGAATATGGCATGGTGGTTACAAGATGTTAGTTTAATTTAGTTTAGTTTTTAACTCATCCTAAATATAATGCAACAGGAAACAAATATATTTGAAAGTAATCAGAATATATTTTCAAAGTATTTATGATTATGTCAGATTCTAACATAAGATAAATTTGGCAGCCAGGACATTATTTTGGTAACCCCACTAGTAAGGGTCTATTCCAACAACCAAACCACATTTTGCATTCTGACAACATCCTGGCAATACAATATTTTGCTTGCCCTCCAATATACACAGACACTCATACAAACTATCAAGGACTGCTAAGGTTTTCACCCTTTCCTGCAAAATTCCACTTCAGGTCTTTTTCCAGATCTGGTCAAGAGTCTACTGTGTTTCCCCAAAAATAAGACAGGGTCTTATTTTTTTTGACCCTCAAAATAAGCGCTTGGCCTAATTTTGGGGGAGGTCTTATCATTTTTATGGTGCAGGAGGAGGCAAGCATGGTTACCTCATGGCTGCTGCTGTGTTGTTGTGTGTTGCTGGGCCTGCTCCTTTTTTTGCAGTGGCCCTTATCCTGACAAAAGGGGCATGGTGGCTAGGGTTGCAGGAGCGGCTGTTAGGTAAGGGCATGGGGGGGCATGGGGCATGTTCTCCTCTTCCTTCCTCCCCTCTGGCGTCACCTCCTCACCTCATGTTGTCTGCGTGGCAGGCAACCAGAGGAAATGGCAGGGACCGACTGTGCGTGCATTTAAATACTTTTGGGAGGGCTTATTTTTGGGTGAAGGCTTATTTTAGTGCATACGCTCAAAAGCCCGATTGGGCTTATTATCCGGAGAGGTCTTATTTTCTGGGAAGTAAGGTAGAACTTTTAAAAAACAGACAGATGTATCAAATCTTATTTTTCAGAAGTTTCTCATGTATTTTTGACTACAGGCTCGATTTAATTTCTAGGTTACAAAAGCACAAGATGTTTCTTGAATATACAGCTTTTAAAACACACACACATGGATTTAGTGCAAAATTGTTTTCTGGCTCACCTATTGTATAAGTGTGTGGGAAGTATATATTTAAAAATCCTGCAAAAAAAATTAAGTGGAATTAATAGATCACCTGGTCTATTTTGACATGCAAATGATCTTCTGTCATCAATTAATACTCACGAACATTTAAATGAAAGTAATGAGTTGCTCTTCCCAGCAACCATATAGCATTGTTCTGGATATTCTATTTCATTGTGTTTTCCAGTCAGTTTAATTATAGAAGCCTGATGATGACTTTTTTAAAACTGTGTTTCTATCATGCCCTTTCTCCAAGCAGGCAATGCACAGGGCCATCACTTAAACTTCTTTTTTTTTTCACATGGAAAACTTGTTTCCAGCTGGGTTAGACTCTCTGTTGATCCTCTGCATTTCATTGTGGAACCTTAATTCATAATAAGTCTTCCCTGCCTTCTACTGGACTAAGGACTGGGCCAAGTTACATTTCTGTCTATGGCAGACCACAAATGTGTTCTTAGGGCAACTTGAAAATCAAGGTCTTCCGACTTCCGCTCCTTTCGACAAAAACTGAAGACTCACCTGTTCCGTTTAGCCGGCCTGGCCCATTTATAGTTTTATTCTACCTCCTGGCAGATATTTTAATTGGGTATTTTTAGGGTATTTAAATATTGCTTTTAACTACTTTACTTCAGATATGTACAGTTTCTTATTGCCTCCTCTTTGTGTTTGTATTTTCTATTTATTGATGTGTTTTTATTTGACTGTACACCGCCCCGAGTCCCTTTGGGGAGAGGGGGCGGTATAAAAATCTAAATAAAAGTAAAAAGTAAAAGTAAAGTAAAGGTCATGTAAGATGATGAGGGTAGCGATGTTGGTTATAACAATAACAACCAGCAATGTGCTCTCTAGTCATTAGCCTGCAGTGGTGGGATTCAACATTTTTTACTACCAGTTCTGTGGACGTGGCTTGGTGGGCATGGTGTGGCTTGATGGGCGTGGCAGGGAAGGTTACTGCAAAATCTCCATTCCCTCCCAATCAGCTGGGACTCCGGAGGCAGAGAATAGAGGGGGGCAGGGCCAGTCAGAGGTGGTATTTACCAATTCTCCGAACTACTCAAAATTTCCACTGCCGGTTCTCCAGAACAGGTCAGAAACTGCTGAATACCAACTCGGATTAGCCCCTAAACCACCTTTTTAAATGACAAAACACATACACAAAATTAATGATGTGGGAGAAATAGGATAATGGCAGCCAAATCCTACCACCAGCAGAGACACATGTTGTTGACTTCACAGTTCCAACACATCAGGTATAAACAATGTAACCATAGATGCCCACCATTAACCATGCATACTAGGCATTTCAGCATGTGATCTAAAAACTTCTGGAGTGCCAAAGGTTGACACACTTTTACAAGCACTGTATGTGAACACACAGATTTGGTATGTATGGACACCATAGATTTATAAGTGAAATGCTGTCCTCTTCTGCTTTGGAACGCTCCTAATATTTGGGGAGGTGTTTGCTAGATCATCTTTCAGGCACTTAGACACTTACTTCCTCAACCAGGCTTCCTGATATGAATGTTGGTAGACAGTTCCCCTTTTGCCTTCTTTTTTTCAGTAAATGTTTTATTGAACATTACTTTACAGTTTTTATGCTTCTTGTTTTCATTGTGCGCCCTTCAAGATGCTTTGGCATATGAAGTGGTGTAGTACGTAGCATAAGTTGAGATTTACTACGTTGATCCTCACTTACAACATTACATACAATTTTTATCTGAATAGCACTTTTCTTTCTGCTCCAAGTGGCAACATTCAACCAGAGGAGTGTTTCCTTAGCTAATCTCAAATCATAGCCAAAGCAAACAATAGAATGCTTAGCCTTGATAGACTTTTTTTTTCTTTTTACAACACTGAAATCCCCTTTTTATTGGTATGAAGTCGGGATGGCTATATGGAGCTAAGCCTTTATTGGCTGGATTGGCTGAGCCCTCTGTGGAGTTTTCAGCAGATATTTACTCTTTGCACTGATAGAGAAACATCTGTATTAGCATTGACAGATTAATACTTTCAAATAGCAAGCATCCTTCCCCCAAGTAGGAATTCCCATCACGGTCCTGTATTGCCTTCCCTCCCCCTCTCCCTCTCCCTCTCTCTCTCTCTCTCTCTCTCTCTCTCTCTCTCTCTCTCTCTCTCTCTCTCTCTCTCTTCTCTCTCTCCCCCCCTCTCTCTCACACACACACCAAAGTCAATTATACATACAAAAACATAGGCCACTCTTTAGGGGAAGGACAGTTGACCATGTTCAATGACCTGGCATGGAATATTATCTCTTGGGGAAAGAAATCAGAATGAGACAGTTGTCTGGAGATTGGATGGGTTGGGTTGTTTGACTCCTGGAACCGGAACATTGAGGTGAGGATCCCATTTCTTTTGAGCAGGCTTTACCCTTGTACATTTTATCAAGAATTTACAGCTTGCCAGACGGTGGATAGAATGTGACCTATAGGAGTTGGATGTTGGGGGAATAAAACTGTGCCTGTTCTGATAACGTGCCCTCATGGTGAGAAATGCTGTTAGATGAATTGTGGTTTGTGCAGCCCAAGACACAATTCATGGTGGCAGTTGCTTATCTCTGGAGGGCATGAGCCAAGGAACTCCAGTCCTGCAGGCTGGGCTGGAAAACACCTGCAACCGAAGCTTGCCTGCTGAGCCATTTCCTTCCCCTAGAGGTTGAGGTTGCTTTTTCTTTAGGTTAAAGGCAGAGGGCTGTCATCTTTCTAGAAAACAAATGAAGTAATATTTACCTAACCAAACCACAAAGCTGAAAGCCTTCCGTTTCAGACCAACTGCCCTATCCACCAAACCCTATTTGTACTGTAAACAGAAAAGTAGCATTATGTCTGATGCATTCATTTAGAATTTGTAGTATTCTAATGCAGAAGGCATCCTTGTATGAAGCAGAACAATTCTGGACCAGAATTGCTCTTCATGTTTCCTTGAAAGTTTATAGATATTCTCTTTGTCTACCTTATTCCCCAGGTATTGTAGATGTGGGAGGGAGGGAGGGTAAGGAGTGGAATTTTTCTGCTTGCTTTTTTATTTGTTTGAGAACTTTCCTGGTTCCTCCTGCTTCCTGATTGAAAGGAATGTTGTGAGAAGTATTTGCTCACGGTGCGTATGTGTCTTTGGATTTCAAGAAGACCATTCAAGAGATGACTTCTCAGCACTGATTGTTGAATTGAAGTGTTCTTTTTGTTAAAAAAAATCAAGAATAGTTCAAACTCTTAAAAGCCAAACAGGGATAGTTGAATACATTACAGGAGAAATTTTAAGTCCAGCACTAGCTCTGTTTTGATTCCAGGCTGCACTTCTATGCACATAATAATAACTACAAAAACTCTGGGTCTTCAGAATTCAAACCAGCAAAATAACAACCTTGACTTAACCATTATCGAAAAGAAAGATAAAAAAAGTCTGGATCGTGATGTGGCAGTACCTGGAAACAGCAGAAGAGAAGAGAAAGAACTAGAGAGATTTGTAAAATACAAAACCTGCAAATAAAAGTAGAATGATTGTGGCAAAAGAAAGCAAAGTTAGTACCAATAGTAATCGATGCCTTGGGTACATTCCCAAAACAACTGCAGCACCACTTGAACACCGTCAGCATTGAGAAAGTCACCATCAATCAGTTGCAAAAGACAGCTTTATCTGGAACAATTTATAACCTGTGACAATAACTTTATGAGCCACGGTGGCGCAGTGGTTAGAGTGCAGTACTGCAGGCTACTTCTGCTGACTGCCCGCTGCCAACTGCAATTTGGTAGTTCAAATCTCAACAGGCTCAAGGTTGACTCAGCCTTCCATCCTTCCGAGGTGGGTAAAATGAGGAGCCAGATTGTTGGGGGCAATATGCTGACTCTGTAAACTGCTTAGAGAGGGCTGCAAAGTGCTATGAAGCAATATATAAGTCTAAGTGCTATTTAACAGCATCAAACAACACGTGCCTATCCTAAGTCCTTGGCAAAAACTTTATAGATGGATAAAAATGCCAAACTCAGTGTAAATATCTGGCAGACTGTGCAACTAACCATAATTAAAAATATTGATAAATGTTATCAAATCTTATCAGTAGGGGTTTTGGGATTGTCCAGTTAAAACATTAAATCAGTCAGTTAATCAACCAACCAACCAATTCCTACTTATCTAAGTCCCCCATTAAAACCATGAAGCAGAACTTAGTGTACCAGTTGGAAACCTAACATTATGAATTTTCTTAGGGTACAACCCAGATCATTTCTGTCTGCACCAGTGGTGGCTTGCAGGCGGTATGCCCTGGTACAGGCATACTGGAGCCTGCCCAGAGAACCGGGTACCATTCCGGTATGGTGCTCCAGAGGGCCCACCCGCCCGCCCAAGCTCCTTACCTGTCCTTTAAAGCCTTCTATGCTTCCACGCACACGCATGGCGCGTACAGCACTGCACGACACTCTGCTGAGCAGCTGGAGCATCGCGGAGGCTTGTGGAGGTGGCACTGGCAGATATGACATGTGTGCATGCCGCATCCATGTGGACGACACCAGACCCGTTCCAACCGTACTGGTTGGAACGGGATCTGGAACCCACCACTGGGCTGCATGGCAGATAAAAAGACTCACCGCATTATAAACTGACTTCCTTCACAAGTCCATTTGAGAGTATGGCTGTGTGTTTAGATGAGAAACATGATATTGCGATGTTGGTCTTGTGATGAAATAAGGCACAGATCTCTGTGCATAGTTAGATACTTAGAATTTTAAGTGGACAATTTTAAGAGAACATGCTGAACAGGTAAGACTTGCTAAAATTTGGAAAAGAATGTAAAAGGATGGAAAAGGATGGCGTCAGGGAAGCCTCCGGACGGTCCCTGAAGCCTTCAGAGTGCTCAAAATGACCCTCCGAGCAAACCGGAAGTGACTTAAAAACCGGAATCCTGCGGACGGTCCCTGATACCTTCGGAGTGTTCAAAACGATCCTCTGAGCAAACAGGACATGACTTCTGGTTTTCTCGGAGGGTTGTTTTGAGCGCTCTGAAGGCATCAGGGAAGCTCATGAAGCCTCCGGAGGGCCTCCAGGGGGGGGCTCTTTTCGCCCTCCCCAGGCTCCTATAAAGCCTCTGGAACGTGGGGAGGATGAAAAATGGCTTTAAAAAAGAGTGAACTCAGCTGGCCAGTGCGCGCATGCTCGCTGGCCAGCTGACAGGACAGTGCCTTGCGTGCCCTGACAAATGGCTCCGCGTGCCACCTGTGGCACACGTGCCATAGGTTTGCCATCACTGATCTATTGCAATATATTAATTCTGAAAGCTGCATTGTACAGGAAGGCACAACCGAGGGTGTATCACTTTAGGAGTGACTCAATGTGAAAATGTGAGCAGGTAGTAGTTGTCAAATAATTGGCAATACCAGGATTTGGTGTTTTATATACTGCAATTATAAATTATGTCATGAAACCAGTTATTTATATTTTCTACTGTCCAAGTATTACTTCATTCAAATGAATGGATGGATGGATGGATGGATGGATGGATGGATAGATGGATGAATAAATGAATGAAAGAATGAATGAATGCTGGAAAGGCAATGCCTTTAACTGAAATCTTAATTACCGTAGCAGTTTGCAATGCCATAACATCAACAATAACAACTATATATTAAACTAAAAAAGCTACATGTATTTTTTTTATAGAATTATAGGGTTTTCCTGCCGCATACATCCCTGCGACCAATTCGCTCTCACAGGGAGGGACTTCTCCTGGTGCCGTCCACCAAGCAATGCCAACGGGCGGCGCCTAGGAGTAGAGCCTTCTCTGTGATGGGCCCAACCCTCTGGAATGACCTCCCCTCTGACATCAGAACTACCACCGACTTCCGCTCCTTCCGACAAAAACTAAAGACTCACCTGTTTCGATTAGCTGGCTTGGCCCACTCATAGTTTTATTTTACCTCCTGGCAGATATTTTTAATTGGGAATTTCTGGGGTAACTATTTTAAATTTAATTCTTTGGGGTATTTTTAGGGGTCGTTTTTTTAAATAATGTATTTTAAATGCTTTACTTGAATGTACAGTTTTATAACCTCCTCCATTTAAGCATTCAGTATTTAAGTATTTAAATATTTAAGTATTTGTGTATTTATGTATTCTTTTTTATGTATTCCACTGACTGTACACCGCCCCGAGTCCCTTTTGGGAGAGGGGGCGGTCTAGAAATATGAATAAAGTAAAGTAAAGTAAGTCAGTTTTTCCAAAAGCAATTATAATTTTTAAAGGTTATTTAAATGAGAAATAATAAATACATTTCTCTTCTATTGAACATATTTGCAGGCTCTTGGTTTAGAAAGAAAAAAGATAGTTTGAGACCTTTGCTTGTCTGGCAATGGACAAATGTAAAAATCCTCTGGTTTCTGGCTTGTTGCCACATTTCAGGCAGGTGTTATAGTCAAAAAAAATTGAGAAAAAACTTGGTTGTTGATGCAAAGTAGATCTGACAGCTTCAGCAGTGCGGCCTCTTGGGTAAAGTCTCTGCCAAGGCCAAAATGTTTTAAATTGCTTTTTTTACTTGGATTCATGTCTGTTCCACACTCTCTTCACCAAAACCAGCTTCCTGTTGGGGAACCTCTATGTATCACTGTCTCTGTCTGTCTGTCTGTCTGTCTGTCTGTCTGTCTGTCTGCCTGCCTGCCTGCCTGCCTGCCTGCCTCTCTCTCTCTCTCTCTCTCTCTCTCCTCTGCTACCCAACTGTTCCCCTTTCTCTGGCCTGAAAGGAAGGGACACACTTGGCTTGCACTTCTCAGTGTGTGGAAGCAGGAGTGCAGACAGAAACATGGAGCAATATGACAGCAGCAATGGCACTAATATTGGGTTTGCCCTGCCTGGCCACATTAGGATTGTGGTGTGATTGGTCTAGATCAGTGATGGCGAACCTATGGCACGCGGAGCCATTTGTCAGGGCACACAAGGCACTGCCCTGTCAGCCGGCCAGCGAGCATGCGCACACTGGCCAGCTGAGTTCATCCTTTTTTAAAGCCATTTTTCGCCCTCCCCAGGCTCCAGAGGCTTTATAGGAGCCTGGGGAGGGCGAAAAGAGCCTCCCTGCTCCCCCAGAAGCCCTCTGGAGGCTTCATGAGCTTCCCTGATCCCTTCAGAGCGCTCAAAACTACCCTCCAAGCAAACCAGAAGTCACTTCCTGTTTGCTCGGAGGATCGTTTTGAGAACTCCTTAGGCTTCAGGGACCGTCCAGAGGCTTCCCTGAAGCCTTCGGAATGCTTAAAATGACCCTCCGAGCAAAGGCTCAGAGGGTCGTTTTGAGCGCTCCGAAGGCGTCAGGGAAGCCTCTGGATGCTCCCTGAAGCCTTCGGAGCACTCAAAACGATCCTCCGAGCAAACCGGAAGTCACTTCCAGTTTGCTGGGAGGGTCATTTTGAACATTCCGAAGGCTTCAGGGACCGTCCGGAGGCTTCCCTGACGCCTCTGGAGGGCGTCCAGAGGGGTGGGGGAGGCTGTTTTCGCCCTCCCCAGGTCCCTATAAATCCTCTGGAACCTGGGAAGGGCGAAAAAGCATGTAAAAATGGGGGGGGTGTCGTGCCTATAGTGCGCGCATGTGCACTGGGGGGGTGTCGCACATTGCATTATGGATTCGGCACGCCTGCACACGACCCCCCTGCGCTCCCCCCACTTATGGCACGCGAGCCAAAAAAGGTTCACCATCACTGATATAGCCTGTTGTGCCTTAAAATGGCTTCTACAGTACTGCTGTAAAATGGCTTCTACTGTACAGCGCAGTGGAATTGCCATGGTAACGGCTTCACAGTACTCCACCAGGGGGCTCCCTCTTAGTAGGGGGAAAATATAACATTAGAAATTACATTTGGTCCAGACATTTCCCCCCTATAAATAATTATCTTGACAACACCGGGTTATCAGCTAGTCTAGTATAAAGAGCCATCACACTGGGTAATTCCAAAGTTTCTATTGCCCATCTCACCAAAACCCCTGGCCATTCATTCTTATGATTTTTCCCCCATACAAACTTGAATCCACAATACAAATTACAATCTAATTTTATTCCTCTGACATAAGGGAAAAAAAGAATGATTAAAAGAGTATATGACTTTAGGAACTTACAAGATAGAGTATGTTGCAATACCAAATGCTTAATTTATTTAGAAATGCTGCCGTATTTTTCAAAGGATCATTGCTGATCACGATAGTATTATTGGTGCTGTCTGGCCATTCTATTGCTAGCTTTCAAAAGTCAATCTAAACAATGAAAGGGCATACATTTGTTTGCCTCTGTTGGTTTTTTTAAATCCAGTAAAATGTTATCCAAAACACCAAAGAGGCAATCATACATAGCTAACCTTCCGAGTCTCTGAGCAGAAGCTGTTGTGTTATCATCAATTTGGAAAAGATTAATTATCTGGATTTTGAATGGAGTAGCTTCTATGGAACTATCTGAGCTCATTACACGTACCCTTTCTGAACTGCCATATTACAGCTTCCACGGGCCTTCTAAGGCTGCCAGAATGCCAAATTAGATTTTTGAGATGAAAGATTGGGGCTAAGGAAGGAAGGATGTGAGCGATTGCAAAAAGATTCACAATGTGTGACTCTGCAGTCTCCAAAACGGCTGGCATTTATGAAGTGTCTGATAAATAAATCCCCTTTCTCACCTCTGAAGGTTTGAACGATAGTGACAAAACTGCTTCTGGGAATCCTATGCAGTTTTTAGACTGGGATGTGATTTGGCACTTACAGAATCTAAACTGTAGTTGTATATTTGTCCTTATGTACCATATGTGTGTGTATCAGGGGTGGGTTCCTGCCAGTTCTAACCTCTTCTATAGAAGAGGTTCCACAAATCTACAGTGCTGTTTAGAACCGGTTCCAGCTCCCTCCCCCCGCCTGTCTGCACATCATCAAGATAAAGAGCGAGAGGAGGAATTCTGGGAGTTGAAGTCCACAGGTCTTAAAGCTGCCAAGTTTGAACACCCCTGGGGTTTTTTTTCTAAAGGGTTAGGGGTGCAAGGGTCTTGGAACTTGACAGATTTAAGACTTGCATTCTTCAAATGCCAGAGTTTCTGAGCCAACATTTTGGTTGCTAAGCAAGAGTGTTGTTAAGTGAGTTTCACCACATTTTACAAGTTGGCCATGCCCACCCAGTCACATGGCTGGCAAGCCACTCCTACCCGGTCACATGGCCGGCAAGCCACTCCCACTTGGTCACATGGCCGGCAAGCCACTCACACAAAGCAGGCAACACCTACAGAAGAGGTTCTAAAATTTTTTGAAGCCCACCACTGGTGTGTATATATATATTATTAGGCCAACCTGGATGCTGTACAACTGCTGGGCCATTCCAAGCCTAATGATTAGCTGTATGTCTTATTTGAGTTATGGTGAGCTATTGGTTTGGCACAAAGATTTGGTTTCCTTTGGAAAGAATACAACACAAATATAAAGCTTATTTACCCTTTTTATATATCTATTTAGGGACGCAGTGACTCAGTAGCTAAGACGCTGAGCTTGTCGATCAGAAAGGTCGGCACTTTGACAGTTTGAATCCCTAGCGCTGCGTAACAGAGTGAGCTCCCGTTACTTGTCCCAGCTTCTGCCAACCTAGCAGTTTGAAAGCACGTAAAAAAATGCAAGTAGAAAAATAGGGACCACCTTTGGTGGGAAGGTAACAACGTACCGTGCGCCTTCGGCACTTAGTCATGCTGGCCAAATGAACACGGAGATGTCTTCGGACAGTGCTGGCTTTTCAGCTTTGAAACGGAGATGAGCACCACCCCCCAGAGTCAGGAAGGACTAGCACACATGTGCGAGGTGAATCTTTACCTTTACCTTTATATATCTATTTATGAAAAATGTAAGTAGAGTTGATGGCCCATATCACCTCACTGTAGGCAGGGAGTACAAGGCAGCTAAGTTGACTCCGTAATTTTAAGGATATCCCCATGTAATTTTATTGGCAGTGTTAAAAGTGGTTTTACACTGGTTTCCTTTGGGATTTACTTATTTCTTGCCCAACCTAGTCCTAGTATTTCCTAGTGGTCTGGCATTCTAGCACTGATCAGATCCAATTTGCTTAGCTGTTTTTTTTAAGATCAGCTAAGCTTAAAACCTTAATTTTCAAACCACAGTGGCTGGTTTGCTGAAGGGCCTAAAGTAAAACCCAGCAAACCACATGTAGCTTGACGTGATTACCTTCCTGCTGACTTCAAGCTGATCAATAGACAAATGCAAAGCAGTCCCTTGTTCCCTGAGCTATGTCAGTCGTGAAGTAACAGAACTCTTCTCTGTCTCTCCCAAAAAAGGGGGAGAACCGCCCCATAATTTATTAGTTCTTTCTTGAGATTTTGTGTACACCCAGCTGGCTATTTTGCAAAATAAAATGTGAGATGTTGATAAAAGTGGGAAAGCACTTGACTGTCAAATCATCCTTCCCCCTGCCTATATAAGTCTTATTAAAAAGATATGATAGCATGACACCATAATTTTGCAGCCAAGTGCTTCCCGCCCACAAGATCTGCAAAGATGGTTGCCATTTGCAAAATAGAGCCAGAAAAAGTAACACAATGTCTTGCTTGAGCTGGAAGGAAAGATGCATGCTGTTTCTTTAACCGGGGAAAATCAAGCCGGGCAATTTGTTCCAGGGATTGTGAAACTAATTAGAAACTCCCTCGAATGATTATGATCAGGTTCACTAATAAGGTTTCCTTGAAATCTAGAATTTATGTAGCAGGAAGCAAGAGGAAGCCAAATTTCCTGCGAAGCAGAAAATGGCTTGTCCCTGAGTTCTAAGAACTCCTGCACTGCAAAATTCAAAACACAAGTTTTGTCTGCCAGCAGTAAGAAGAAAATCAACTTTGATGTCCACCAAAAATTGATTGAAGAAGAAATGGTCCACCACTACTAGAGTGACAAAGATGCTGCCCTTAAAGGAGCCCTAAAGCAGATGAATCTGGTGCCAGTTTTTACCAAGACCACGTGTGGCACATTTCCTAATTTTGAAAAGCTTGTTTTCCATTAGGTAAAGGTAAAGGCTCCCCTCGCACATATGTGCTAGTCATTCCTGACTCTAGGGGCAGTGTTCATCTCCATTTCAAAGCCGGAAAGCCAGCGCTGTCTGAAGACGTCTCTGTGGTCATGTGGCCGGCATGACTAAACACCAAAGGCGCACGGAGCACTGTAGCCTTTTACTCTCTGTGTTCATTTGTTCTTTGGCTTCTCAAGGCTGTCAGCCACCATTTCAATCTGCTGAATTCTGCCTTTTGAAAAAGGAATGGATATTGGATCCAAAGGGATCTGGCCAACCGTTAGACATCTATGAGCTTTGCTTGCTGGCAAGAAAGCGTCTTTCAAAGACGCTGACAGCGTCTTTCAATGTTTATATAATTTAAATCAATTGCTGCTAGAAATATGCCAAAAGCACCTAATAATAGTAGAAAAAAGTGCATTTTCCCCACAGGTTTTCTCTCTGTACCTAACGCATCTCAAAACATATCTCGTAACATATAAAAAGGTACAATTATGCCCCTGTGCTTTAAGGTTGCTGCAAGTTTCACTGAGTTAAAATAGCAGGTGTCTTCCCTGCCTCCTCCCCAACCAGCCTTTCCAAGCCCAAACGGCCTTGCAAAGTAGGAGGGATGGGAGCTGTAGTCCAACATCATTTGGTAGGAACCAAGTTGCAAATGAGAGAGAGAGAGAAAGAGGCTAACTGCACTGCAATCCATCTTCACTGCAATTCTGGTGCTAGATGGACAGTTAGGAACAATCTTCACGGGCTTTTTTTTTTAAGTCACTATAGGCTTCCAGGAATTGGGTATGTTAAAGGATTATTTCCCATACATCTTAAATGATGTGCAGAAGAAACTGCACACGATGAGCCACTGCAGGACTCTTTTTTTGCCTAAGATGACTCACATTAATCTTATCAGCCTGCTGTTCTGTCTCTTTCCTCTTAGGGGATGCTTGGCTCCTCCACCCCCACTCCTGGTATAATGAAAATGTAGGAAAAAAGGGGGTTGTTTCATTGAAGCAGAGAATATCAAGGGATGAAAAGTGATGGTGCTTTGCACTATCTACTACTCTTGTTGAGATATATAGCAATGCTCCTTACTCAAGCATTCCCTTTAGATAAGGCCTATCTCCTGCTTCATTAACAGCCAGCAGAGAGATCAAGTTCAGCAAGCCAGAAGGGTAGATAGGATATGGAAGAAGCAAATAATCCACCCTTTACTCTAAGTTCATGATCAGGGTCTGGTTTGTCAGTCTTGTCAGAGATATGGTTAAGATCAGCCATTAATTCTCCTTCTTCTGAGGCAACAGCCATGCTTTTGGAGAACTTGCCCTAGAGGCTGAGAGCTCCTGAATAATCTTTCCACAGGCCTTTTAGAAGAGATTCTACGGTGTTTCTGCTGCTCACCTGGGTAGTTTTAATAAGGGGATTGGATAGTCTTTTATTTTTGAAGGCTGGTCTATGCCGGTGACATGTTTGCTGAGTCTAGGGCATGGTGATTTGGGGACAATGGCATGTAGTTTTGGGTAAAATATTTGACCTAGCTTTTTGACCAATAAGCAAATAGTGGAGCACATAACACCAGACATGTCACTGGAAAGAACAATCACAAAACTGCATTTCACTTATTTTTCCAGTGGAGTTCAATTATATTGGGGAGAATTAGAGATAAAAGGAAACCAGGGCACCAAAGCAGTGTGGGTTCCTAACCAGTTTACTACCGGTTTGCTGAGAACAGGCGTTTTGTGTGGGCACAAAAATTTTGCACACACGCGCCTGCCATACACATGCAAGTTTACGGAAAACTGTTCCGCGCATGCACAGAAACATGCTGGTGATGGGAGAAGAGACTGGCAACAGAAGAAGAGACCGTGGAACCATTTTGGAGGCATGGCAGGCCCGGGTCGCTGGCGATTCCACCGATCCAGGTCGGAAAATCACTACCAGTTCGGCTGAACCGGTCCGAACTGGTAGGAATCCACCTCTGTACCAAAGTATAAAATAGCTGAACACCATGAAAGCTTACACCAAGCAGAGCATAGAATATCACTATCATCATCATCCTCATTATCATCATCTCATCATCGTCATTGCAACCAAAATGCATGTTCCCTAATGCCCCTGGGTTAGTGCTTTCCTGGAAAATTATGCAGAACTGGCAACCAGGACCAATTCTATCTCAGTCAAATAAATCTACTGATAGGGGATTAAGCTCTGGAGATAAGTGTTTGCACAAAGTATAACTAATTCATGGTTTGCTCATCCAGGATTTGCATAACAGCCTGAAATATGAACTCAGCACACTTCTGGATTCATACAAGCAAGCCAACCATATTTTAATTAGTGCAAGTCTAACTTGTATGTGAGTACCAATTAGGATGAGTGTTGAAAAATACTCAAATGTTGCATTTCAGTCTGATAAATTCAGTATCTGCTCCATCATTTTATACAATACTTCCCAAATGGCACAGCCAAGACAAATATGTACTCTATTTCTTGAGGTAGTGGTGGGAAAACTCTTCAAAGTATTCCATGAGTTTTGTATGATCCTTTTTTTTAAAAAAATGCAAGCTCTGCCGAGTTTATATCACGTTGATTTCGCTATTATTCATTAGATTGATTGCAGCATTAAACTGACAGCTGTTATTCAGAAAAAAAAATTTGTCTATGGGATCTCATTTTTTCCTAGACTAGGAATTTTACATAATTATTTGTCCACTTTTATCAACAGTAATAGATACAGAGGTGGTGGATACCTCAGTCAAATCAGACCGTACACAGGTAGCCTTTTAATTAAATTAATTAATTAATTTTTAAATGTGGGTGCTGCCCTATAAATCTGAGTTTTCCCTGGGCAACTTCAAACAACTGTGAAATATCTATTTTGTAAGATGAGCATTATTTATTTTTGGGCCATAACTGAAGATTCAGGGGAGGCAATGGATTTATCAACAACTCATTCTGTAAGGTAACTGCTATAGCTAAACTTCCTTCTTTTTACAACAGGTATTGTTCATCTTTATTCAAAGGTGCTTTTTCAAAAGGCAACTAGATTTTCTGGTTTTTCTTTGAAGACATTTTGCTTCTCATTCAAGAAGCTTCTTCATCTTTACTCATTTTCCTTTATCAATATACTTTTGCTAGCTCCCTATGTAAGCTTCTGTTTAATACCTCTGGCAGATTGTTTTGCATGCTGCCTCAGTTACAGAATATACAGAAGAGCTATAGTAGCACAGGGGTTAGAAGGCTGAATCTGCCAACTGCCAAAAGTTCGATCTTGATGAGCTCAAGGTTGACTCAGCCTTCCATCCTTCCAGGGTCAGTAAAATGAGGACCCAGATTGCTGGGGTCAATATGCTGACTCTGTAAAACCACTTAGAGAGGGCTGTAAAGCACTGTGAAGCGGTATATACATCTAAGTGCTAATGAGGCTGCATAAACAGAGGGATAGAATCAAGATCATGTGAAGTGTTAATACCACTTTATAATGCCTTGGTAAGGCCACACTTGGAATACTGCATTCAGTTCTGGTCGCCACGATGTAAAAAAGATATGGAGACTCTAGAAAGAGTGCAGAGAAGAGCAACAAAGATGATTAGGGGAGGACGACTTCCGGTCCCTGAGGGTGATGGATGTGCGCGTCCGCTGCTCGCCTTTTCGGTGGGCTCCCCTTAAGCTTAGGGGGAGCACAGGGTGCCTTGTAGGGGCGCCCTGCCGTAGGGGCAGCTTGCTGGGACCCCCTGGAACGGTGGTGGCTGCGGGGGGTATCTCCAGCTTTGCCCCAGGAGCCGGGAAGTGTGGGGGGTGCGTGGCGGCGCTGCATGCTGCCGCGCATCTTTGCCGAGTGGAGCCTGGAAGGAAACGATCAATTTGAAGGACACAGCTGAAGTGCGGTGAGGTGGGAAGTCTCCCCAAGTCTCTTACTGTTTATTCAATTGATGAACAGCAGTTTTTCTTAGAACTTTGTTTTAACCCTTGGAAGAGCTAAGATTGGAGGGGGGGGAATTTCCACCCCCCTCGGAAAAGCGGCACTTGCAAAATCTCTCCCTCTCATAGGAGAGAGAGAGTTAAAAACTTACTTTCACTTCCTCTAAACAATGGAAGAATAATTTTTGACCACAATTGCGAGAGAAAGAATGGTTGAACTGACTCTTCCTTAAACTATGTATGGGAACTTTGGACTTGTTGTTTCCTAACCACCTGTAAAGGCTGAGCCAAGATGGCCAACTTCCTCCTTCTTCTTTGTCTTTATGAATGAGATTCCTCCCTTGGAAGATTTTATGGCTTTGAACTAGTCTCCACCCCAGAGATCTCCAGGAGCCTCTCTAAATACGCTTTTCCCTTGGATCTGGAATATTTTGATTCATCTATTTGATCTGGTGCTTCATTAGAAGATTGATTCTCTTTTGGATTTGCTTGCCTTGTGATCTCTACCAGCTGTGCTTTTCCACAGATGCCATTTCTTTGCACAGACTTATAACTATCTCTGAGCTCCATGATGGGTCCTAAAAAATTACTGCCTGGTAAGGCCTCTTTGGCTCCGACATCTTCTACGTCTAGTCCGATTACTCACCAGTCCCAATTGGGGTCATTTTTACAACCTAAAGCCCCCGAAGAGAGTTCAAAGAGCTTATCTATTCACCAGATGCTTCAATCTCTCTTAAAGGGACAGGACGAACTGAAAAAACAACTGACAGACTTAAATGATCAGCTCAGAGAAACGCAACAACAAGCCACACAAAATGAACAGAGAATAGGTGTACTAGAGGAGGGTGCAGATGGGATGAGGGAGGAGGTTAAGACAATCCAAAGGGGGAACGTAGAATTTGAAAACCACATGATAAAAATGGAATTCGAAAGGATGTCTTTTTTCCTTAGGTTTCAAAATCTGCCAGAAATTGAGAACGAAGATCTTAAGGAGATTATGACCACAATACTAGCAGAATACATCAATAGAGATAAACAACAGCTCTGGTGGGATATTGACCTGATCTATAGGATTAATTCAGCATATGCAAAAACACATAATGTTCCAAGGGAAGTTCATGTTAAATTTCTCAGAAAGACCACAAGAGATGAGGTTCTACGAGCTCAAAGGTGGGGACCATTAAAATATAAAGATAAAGAAATAACCATTCTTAAACAGATTCCAAAGAAAGTAAGAGACAAGAGGAAGAAATATTCCTCTTTAGCAAATATATATATATATATAATAAAGGGGTCTGGTTCAGGTGGTTATTACCAGAAGGCATGTTGATTTTCTGGGAGGGCAGGAGAATTAGAATAAATACAGTCATGGAGGCAGAGGCTTTCACTAAAAAACATAATGCTCTCCTAGATGAAATGGGGGATGGTACACAAGAGATGAAGGAGGGAGGGGCTGAGGCTCTGCCAATAGACGGGGGTGGGTGGGAGGATGCAACAACCAGAAGACTCAGGTCACAAAAGTGATTTGAAACATTATTGCAATTGTTGTTATAATGTACCTTTACGGAAGTGATATAAAAAAATGATTGAAATATATTGATGACTTAGTGTTAAATCCAAAACTGCTAATATCTATTCAAATGTTGATGTTTTTCTATTTTTTTCTGTAAAAGTTGCGAGATTTGGGGGGACTGCTTTCCCCCGCATGATGTAGCTGTCAAAATTTTCTATACCCTTTTTAACCCTTTTTCCTTGAAAAAATTTGTAAAACCCAATAAAACTTGTTAATAAAAAAAGATGATTAGGGGACTGGAGACTAAAACATATGAAGAATAGTTGCAGGAACTGGGTATGTTTAGCTTAAGAGAAAGAAGGACTAGGGGAGACATGATAGCAGTGTTCCAATATCTCAGGGGTTGCCATAAAGAAGAGGGAGTCAAACTATTCTCCAAGTCACCTGAGGGTAGAACAAGAAGCAATGGGTGGAAACTAATCAAGGAGAGAAGCAACTTAGAACTGAGGAGAAATTTCCTGATAGTTAGAACAATTAATCATTGGACAGCTTGCCTCCAGAAGTTGTGAATGTCCCAACACTGGAAGTCTTTAAGAAGATGTTGGATAGCCATCTGTCTGAAATGGTATAGGGTTTCCTGCCTAGGCAGGGGGTTGGACTAGAAGACCTCCAAGGTCCCTTCCAACTCTACTATTGTATTGTATTGTATTGTATTGTATTGATAGTCTAGGAGTACATGTAAAGTAGGGTGGGGGAAAGATTGTTCTAAGCCCAAAGTAAAAGAGTCAATTCAGAAGTTCCTTTTAGAATTATTTGAATGTAATACATTCTGATGGAACATATTGAAAAAGATTGCGTAGTTTTCGACACCAAAAGAAACTTTAAACAAGTCAGAATGAGAGGTGACCACGAAAAATTCAAAGACTGAGTAAAGAAAGTGAACATTGAAATTCAGAACATAATATCTGACCCAGGAGTATGACCTTTCCAAAGCGACATCTGAGTAACAGAAAGAAACACAAGAACCTTAAGTTTCGTTCTGAATTTCACCGCAAGGGTTTCAGTGAGTTGCATTTTAAACAGTTTCTCTTCCTGTTCCTTTAACAACTGTTTGGCTTATTTGCTAATGGTAACTTGCCCATACGTTTCTTCCCTCGTGCTTGAAAAGTGGGACAATTTTAGAGCGGAAGAAGAATACAATCCATTTAAGATTGAAGATTAATTCAGGATGGCGGTGTGGAAAAAAGAAGCTCAGTTCTTCTGGGAGAGGAGAATAAGAATAATATGGCATTCAATTACCCCTTTCAAAAAAGACTACAGAGAATACAGTCGACCACAACTGAGCTCAAAATTTCTGCTGTTAAGTGAATGAGTTTTAAATTGGTTTTGCCCCCTTTTATGACCTTTCTTGCCACAGTTGTTAAGTGAATCTTTGCAGTTGTTAGTAGCATGGTTGTTAAGTGACTCTGGCTTCAGCATTGACATTGCTTGTCAGAAAGTCACAAAAGATTATCACATGACCCTGGGACATTGCATCCAGCAGTTCAGCAGTTCAAATCCCACCAGGATCAAGGTTGACTCAGCCTTCCATCCAGATTGTTGGGGGAAATAGGCTGACTCTGCAAACCGCTTAGAGAGGGCTGTAAAAGCACTATAAAGCGGTATATAAGTCTAAGTGCTATTGCTAGATGCTATTTAAAGTCAGTGACAGGAATGTAGAACTTGAAAAACCGCCCTGCCAATATTAGCCGCAAAATGAGAATCCATATTTCTTTTGTCTAAGGAAGCACCAAGACTAAAACATCATTTTTCTTGGTGTCACTTCCCTCTGCTTTTCATCTCTTGGATTGACAATATTTCATACCGTTTTCTTAATACTGTATTGTGGGGCATCAATCATAAATGGAGGCTGAAACATTTCATGATCTGGAGAACAAATCCTTTAGGACTTTGTTATCTAGTTAGATACTAAATGATGGATGCCATAAGGGTGGTGTATCACTGCAAGAAACTGCAGAGGTCCAATTAGGACACCTACTGCATGGTTTTTTTGATGGCCTTTGGTTACTAAGCCATCTGATTTCTTTTGCATGATGACAGTTTACCAAATACCCAATTTGAATTTGGGAAAAGAGCCTTCTTTTTGTATCTGCTAAGTCAGCCTCATCTAATTTTGTAAAGAAATATAGAAACATTTTGGACCATTTATAACCATCTCTGCAATACAGTAGCAGGATCTTTATTGGCAGATTTCTGCAGATCAGTCTGCTGATAGAGACTAATAGTATCATATATAGAATGTATTTAAATAAGGATATAACTTAGGATATTGATCTAGAGATAGAATTTTTTGTAAATAAGATTGTTACAAAAGATATGGATATCGATATGGAAAAGCTGTTGTAAGTGTAAATTTGTGTTTTGTCTTTTGTCTTTTAAATGTTAGAAAATTCAATAAATACTTTTTTAAAAAAAAGAGAGATTAATAGTTTTGTTCTTATTCATCTGACAATTCCACATGTACCTAATGGTGATCACTTGAATTTCTGCTGTTAGAAAAGAGGAGAAATGTTTGCGTATTTTAATGCCTCTGGTGGGAACTTCTTGACCAGTTCTGTGAACTTATATTGTTGTCCTGTTTCACCCAGTAAAATATGTTGATCTGATATGGATCCAAACATTTCTTGATGTATTCCGTGGGATGAACAGGTCAGCTACGGTACTTGAAAAGTAGTTGAGAAGATTACGTAAGAATGAATTCAGCACCTTACATTTTGCTCCAAATAGCATCTACCACCACGTCAGCTTTGAAGAACTAGAGGGTTAAAGGAAAGAAAAATTAAATTATGCAGCCACTCTTTTCAGCAATTTGGAATTTCTCCCCATGGTAAATGCATTAGGACATTGTCCACAATAGTTTTCAATATGCCAAATTGATGACTATCCGGAGGCTTTCCTGGGATGCTGGTTGACATGCCGGCTAGGAACTCTGCCAGGAGGATTTTCCAGATGCTCATTGCCTTAATTTAGCTTTTTCATCTTGTAGTTATACCCATCTGCCTACTTTATATTATTTTTCTTCTTCATAGTGACATCGATAGCCTTTGATCACCTTTATCCAAGGTTTGAATGCTAGCAAACATTCTGTTTGTCTCGAGTGAGCATTTAAATGCCTAATGTATGCGTGATAATATTGTAACAGCACAGACAATCTGCAAACATGAAATTGTCCATAATAGAACTAGTTTGATAGCGGTTCATATAAACCGGTGCGGTTTTTTTTTTTTTTAAGCAAGGCTGTGTCTTCTGATTGGCAATACAGGTTGAGTGAAAGAAAATTTAAAGGTCCCTCTGTGATTTCATTAAGTGCATACAACCTCTCTGTTTACATAACACAGTGAACAATGGTTTTTGTCTAATACATTGTGTGAAACTAGCCCATACTGCTAGTTTTCTAGTTCAATGTACCATGTGAACCCAGAGAATTGGTCTGAGTAAATCATGATCAGCTAACCAGACCAGTGGTGGGTTTCAAAAATTTTTAGAACCTCTTCTGTAGGTGTGGCCTGCTTTGTGGGAGTGGCTTGCAAGCCATGTGCCAGCCAATCAACCAATTAAAATAACATTTCTGCTTCTCCACAGTCAGTTTATATGGTGGTTTCTTGCTCCTTATAAAGATTCCTTGGAAGAAAAATTAAATGTTCCGGTTAATCTTAATATTGTCTACATTTTCCACTGATTGCTGGAACCAAGGAAACAAATGTCATTGTTGCCTTCACTGTAGATCAGGGGTTACCTATATCATGTCCCCATATCTTTGTAAAGCCCCTCTTATTTATTTTCCATCTCTTTCTCCAATGGAAAACTCTTCTTTGTAATAAATGGAACATTCATTGGAGCATTCTTCTTTGTAATAAATCTAATAAATAAATAAAATAAATAAGCCAGGAAAATGCTTCTGAGGGGAATTAATCTAAAGACTAAGTATTGAGCTCATTCTCTTGCAACTTTATTCTCGGTAAGCACCGTTTCCAGTCTTTTGGTTTCGTTCCACAGTTATTGAAACAGAATTGTTAGCCCTTTAGCTATCTCTTTTCCCTCAGTTTTAAACAATTTAGTGTATATTTCATCTGCACCGGGTGTTTTTCTGTTTGACATCTAGTATGTTCTCTGTTGCACCTCTCTTTCTGGTTGAATTGATCCTTAACATGCTGTCTATCTGCAAAAGCTTCTATCTTTAGTTGTTTTTGTAAATAGTTTTACTCCGATCGCTGCACCCTTCTTTAATCTTATTTGCTTCCATCATATCTCCTGCATATTGTTCTTGGATATTCTTTCCACAACTGTGAATATATTTGGTGATTTCTCTGATCTTTTTAAAGGGAACTCATATTTTATTTTCCTTCTGATATTCCTCATTTGTTGACATTCTTGAAGGAGATATGTTTCTTTGTCCTTTCTTATTTAACGTTGAAAATCTGCATCCAATCATTGCACATACTTTTTGTTGCCTTAAACATTCTCTGGCTATTATAGCAGTTTGCTCTGAAGGGCATCTTGGTCTTTGCTCAACAGAAATTATGAAAATATCCTGTTGGGTTTGGTTCTTATGTCTCTTATTTTCTCCCTTAACTCCTGAAGTTTTCTGTTCTCTGTGTTAAGTTTACTAAATCTATTTCTTACATTTATTCTACATTCCTCTGTTCATACCTTTCTGGCACAACTACTCATACTGATTCCCTAAATTTTCACCCATCTATGTTTGACACTAATCTTGATCTGTTCTATAGTCACCTTCTGTAAATGTCTTGCTGTTTTGCATTACATAGCATATTTGATTTGTCCATCTTGTAATATATATATTTACGCTGCTTGAAGCAACGGTTGGCAAAAAAACTAAAAACCTAACTGAACTGTTTTCTCAAAACTCCGTTAGCTTATCTTCTGCATTGTTTACCCAATCCAAGATTTCCTACAATTCTGGGCTCTGCTTTTCCCCAAAAGTTTGCATTTAAATCAGAAGTGGGTTTCACAGAGGTCTACCACCGGTTTACCATGCGCACCCTTGCTTCGTGAGCATGCGCTCCTTCTGCACATGTGCTTTGCTTGTGCGCCTTCAAAAACATGGCTAAATAGGACGGCATAGAGTCAGGGGTCTCCACTAACAGTTCGCCTGAGCTGGTCCGAATGGGCTCCTCTGATTTCAATAACTCTTTAGTATAATATTATGCTACTTCTAGATAACACATTTAACACATCTTGCTATTTATTGTAGAATTCCTTGGTGTCTTCCTTGTTTCATCTATGGCAAGTATACATACTTGTATAACCCAGATGTTTATGAAATGTCACAAATAGATAACTGGACTTATTGAGTTATGGTCAAGCACTCATATACCCTAACCTTAAGTTTTCTTACTTGGTCTCTTTATATATATATTATTTTAGGACATTTGGATTTAGATAAAACAGCAGCAAGTGGTATGATAAAAATTATTCATGGATAATTGTTCAAAATGGTAAGTTAAGTAAATCTTTACATAGGTCTTTTTTCCCAACTGGCAGGGATACTTTTGTTGGTATTCAACAATTTTTTTGTAGGAAAAGCCTTGAATTTACTATTACATTTTAAAAACTATATCTGTCTAAAGCCATTTAATTTGTGTGTGTATGTGTGTGTGTGTCTGTCTGTCTTGTGTGTGTGTGTGTGTGTGTGTGTGTGTGTATGAGACTATATATATATATATATATATATATATATATCATAGATTTTCACAGGTGTAGGTATGCTGGCCTTGTTGTATTTGGGTCTTTTCGTGTGTAAAATTGAGATTGTCTTGGCAATGTTAACAAAGGCAACAAAGGCAACATTGAAAAAAATGTCTTTCTGCCTGGATGGCTCCTAGGGTGAGCCGAAAGACAGAAAAGGGAAGCAGTATGCTCCCTCCCATATTTGGGCATACCAGGGGTTGTGACACAATACATACCTATTTCCATGGCTTAGTTGATAAAGGAGGAGAGCCTGTGGCTTAGTGGCTAATACAACTGCCTGATATGTAATACAGCCCAAGTTTGATTCCCAGTAAGGATATGGCTACTGATGAGGGCTAAATAGCTTGAAATAGATCTATACTAGTCTCCCTTTATTTATTTATCAGCACAAATGCAACACAAATGTAACAAAGGCAACATAAAAAATGGCTTTCTGCCTGGATGGCTCCTAGGGTGAGCCGAAAGACAGAAAAGGGAAGCAGTATGCTCCCTCCTATATTTGGGCATACCAGGGATTGTGACACAATGCACACACACACACACACACACACACACACACACATGCACATGCACACACACACAAAACAAATCTCATTTTTCCAGTTGGAAAACAACAATCCCTCCATGTATATAGTAAATCTAATATCATTTGTTCATCATATCAGCCAGTCTTTAGCACTGCTGTTTCAGCAGATTCCTTTGCTGTAGAAACGAGTTGCTCTCGTTTCTGAATGAGTTGCTATAAAGTCCACAAAAGAAGTTTAGCCAGAACTAGCAAAAAGTGAGCTCTTGAACACCGGTGTGTTCATTGCACATCCATAGTTAATTGAAGATTGACACAGTTAAGTCATAGTTTGCACAACACACCATAAACTAATATGATAGGTTGGCTCAATACATTACGCTAAAATACACTAGTTGGGTATTAACACAGCCAACAGGGCAGGGAAATTCATAAAATAAAACCTTTAAGAAGAGCAGTGGTGCCTATAAAATTAAGGAAGGAAAAGACAATCCTGAAGCTTCAAGAGGGTGCTATGTTTATAACAGATAATATGGTTATACAAAAACTTTTTAATCATGCTATTCTAATTTGTAGAAAGGACAAGACTTTTCTCCAGAAAAAATAGAGCATTACCTTAAAATGAAAAATCTATCGTGATTTCCAGACATGCAGAGCCAGATTATGAATTGCCCTGTAACAATAATGGAAGTTTTGGAAGCTATAAAAAGATTAAACCAGGTAAAGCACCTGGCTTGGATGGATTACCAGATGGATTATTATATGTGTTATGAAGATGAAATTCTACAACCATTCCAGCACACAATAAATAATATTTTACAAGTGGACAGGATGCCAGAATCATAGAAGGGAACTAATATTGCACTAATTCCCCAAAAGAGATGGAATTTAAATCAAATTATACATCTATATTGTTATTGAATCATGATTGTAAGTATTCTAATGATATGGTCAAATATATTGAAAATTGTTTTAAAATAATACGCTCACCAAAATCAATCTCTTTTTTTATTACCTAAAAGTCATCTAAAAGTTAATGTCAGAAAAGAGCTTGATAAAACTGCTTTTGAGTTATATACTAATGATGAACATATTGCTGAATTGTACAAAATTGTTGGGGTTCAAACCTGAAGATGAATAAATTAAAGGCCATAATAAGATGGGCTAAAAGTTTTGGATATAATACACAAATAGAGCAATGAGATAACATATAGACAAGGGGGTTGAAACCTTATATTACAATTTACAATCTTAAAGATAATTGTTATAAATTTATGTATAGATAGTATTTATCATGGAAAAGACTGTTAAAAATGTATAAAGGGACTTCAAATATGTGCTGGAAATGCAGATATCAAGAAGCAAGTTTTTACCATCTTTGGTGGAGTTTGAGCCGAAGGACAGAAAGAGGGAGTAGTGAGCTTACCAGGGGTTGTAACACAAATACATACCTATTTCCCTGGCTCAGCTGATAAGGAGGAGAGCCTGTGGCTAAGTGGCTAAGACTCCCGCCTAATATGTAATACAGCCCAGGTTCAAATCCCAGTAAGGGTATGGCTAGCTGATGAGAGCTAAATAGCTTGAAATAGATCTATACTAGTCTCAGTTTTTTTATTTATCAGCACAAATACAACACACACACACACACATATATGCAAATTCATACATAATTTATGTTTTTTCATGTATGTATGTATGTATGTATGTATGTATGTATGTATGTATGTATGTATGTCTTCTTCACCTAAGTGCCTATAAAAGAAGCCTTGACAGCTATCCAGAACAAACACAACCCCTCTAAACACATCCTGGACCTGACCAACCACTGCCTAACCAGCACATACTTCATCCATAATGGACAAAGATACAAACAGATAGAAGGAGCACCCATGGGATCACCCCTCTCAAGCGTCATTGCAAACTTATACATGGAACCTTTTGAAACCAATGCCTTAGATAAATCTGAACACAAACCCAAACTCTAGCTCAGATATGTTGATGACACTTTCGTGATTTGGCCACACAGGAAAGAAAAACTGGACAACTTCCTCACACATCTCAATAGCCTACACCCCAAAATACAATTCACCATGGAAATAGAAGCAAACAACCAACTTCCCTTTCTGGATGTCCTAATCTACAAAAAACCCAATGGCTCCCTAGGACACACCATCTACCAGAAAAAAACACACACCAACCGCTACTTAAATGCACAATCCCATCACCACCCTGCACAGATCAATTCTGTAGCCAGGACCCTCATCTCCAGAACCAAACGCCTAGCCGACAAAGACCACCTGAAAACTGAATTACACAAACTCACAAATGTATTAATCTCTAACGGATTCCAAAGAAAAACAATCACCAACCTAATCCAAAAGGAGACTCTCCCAAAAAACCAAGACACAGAACAGGACAATGGCATCGCCCTCCTCCCTTACATCAAAGGCACCACAGATAAAATTAGCAAAATTCTTCACAAGCACAATATCAAGACAGCCTTCACCACTGACCAAAAAATAGCCAACATCTTAAGAAACCCCAAAGACAAAATCCAGCTAGAAAACCAAGGAGTCTATGAAATACCATGCAAATTCTGCCCAGCAACATATATAGGACAAACAAACAGGAGAATAAATGCACGGATCACAGAACACAAGAACGCAGTACGAAAAAAAGAAAAAACCTCCTCCCTTTTCCAGCACCTTAAAGCTACAGGACATGAAATCAATTTTGAAGGAACCAGGTTAATCTCCAAAACAGAACAGTTCAACAAGAGAATAATTATGGAAGCCATCGAAATAGAGAAACACCCCCACAACATGAATAAACGTGATGATACCTCCCACCTACCAAACATCTGGAAACCAGCCCTAGTCAACAAACGAAACCCACCCACCACCCAGGCCGTTACAATACAAAACAACAATGCACACACAGCCAGCACATTCCAGCATAACTCTGGAACGACTTGAGCAATTTCAACCAAACTTGGTACACAGATGACTTACTCTCTGGAGAAAAATACTGTGGGGGTAAGACACCTCTAATACCCCTTGGGGTGGTGGTGTTCTGTTAAGATGCAGCCTGTTGTGCCTTAAAATGGCTTCTACTGTACTTCTGTAAAATAGCTTCTACTGCACAGTTGCCATGGTAACCGCTTCACAGTACTCCACAAGGGGGCTCCCTCTGGTAAGAGGGAAAATACAACATTAGAAATTATGTTTGGTCTGGACATTTCCTCCCTCTAAATAAATACTCGGGCAACGCTGGGTTATCAACTAATTAATAATATAAATAGATTATTAAAAATGGATATTACATTGTAACCATAGAGCAAGTCCTTAATGTAAGTTTCAGTTATATCTGCTATAAAAGATATTGAAAATCATTCTTTTTTTTAAACCTTTGCTTTTTTAATTTTTTTTATTTTGTTGCTCTTTGGTCTTCTTTCTTTTTACTCTTCCCTCTTTTCCATTTTTTTATTATTAGTTTCTGTTAATTTTATCTTTCTGTTTTGAAAGTTAAAACAGTCGTTTTTTTTTTTTAAAAAAAGAAAAGCAATGGGGAATTAGTCCTGTTGCTTCATCACAATCATGTAATTACAACATATCATGTAGGCCAAAAAAGCCGAAAGAATTTGCATTCCCTATCACAGTGTGCTTATGACCTTGGCTGTATTTCCCCATGCTTGCATGCAGTATTTAAAGCAGGCTTGCTTGAGAAACAGAGTTTTAATTTTGTTACATTTTCAGAAGTCTTTGACATTGCATTATTTGCTTTTCCCTGATGGGAACCAGAAAAAAATGAAGGGGGGT
Source organism: Natrix helvetica (assembly GCF_964273705.1). Lineage (NCBI taxonomy): Eukaryota > Metazoa > Chordata > Lepidosauria > Squamata > Natricidae > Natrix > Natrix helvetica. The sequence goes on along the minus strand of NC_138548.1, from coordinate 169,712,125 downwards.
GGTGGAATGGTGTAATGCTATGTCCAACGCCTCATGTCAGCAGATTATCTCCGCCACCAGCTAATGTGAAGAAATATTTTTAAATCCTGTGATCATTTTTGTGTGTGTTCTGAGGTTCATTCACACTAATTGGAAGGAATTAGAACTTTAATGGTGGTGGGGGGGAAGAAAATCCGGAAGGAAGTGTGAGAAAACAGTGACAGGGTTCTTCGCTTATTTATCGTGATTTGGTGCAAACACAGACGCCAAGAATTTATAATCTTTTGTAAAGCTAGAAAGCAAATGTACTGCAGACTTGTCTCAATTTTAAAAATATATATATTAGAATTTTATCTTGGTTACAGTTCGAACTAAAACCATTGGAAAAGTAATTACAAGTTCCAGAATATATAAACATCTTGAGCCTTATCTTCCCTGCTTCTGGCACAGGAATACTTTGCCAAATTCTTATAAGAAAAACATACATAGCAATAATTGGCTAAATGGGGGAAATTGTTTCTCCTTCCCCTGTTCCAACCAGCTTGCCTGTTCAAGAAAAGATCCTGAGCAATGCATGCTATGATTTTGGATAACAGTATTTCATATTGCCTTTATGAATTTGGCATTTTCCCCCCAGAGTCAACATGGCCATTGTTACTTTTTTGAGAACTGTGGCTGTTGTAAAATTCCTGAATGGCTTCCTGAATGCATACTTCCATACTTCCTGAATGAATATTTGGGTTGGAGCAATCAGGCTACGATCTAAAAATATAAGAGATGGGGGAAATACCTAATATAGAACTATAGTCTGTATTCTCAACAACATCTCTCTGTGTTTCCTATACAGGACATTCTCCTGCTGAAATAATGTATATACTCAGTCACTGCATTTTCTAGAATAAGAGAAGTGATAGACTGAAGAAAGCCAATTAAGGAAAACTTGCAAAACTGGAGAATGACAAGTAAGAAGGAGTTTTTTTAAAAAAAATCTTTTAGATCTTTTAGAGAAAGGAATTGAGTCCTGAAATTTTGGAGAGGATAGCCTGCCTTCCTTCCTAACAATTGGTAGAATTTGAACAAGTCTCTCTGTCCCATTGCTAGAACTAGATTGCAACCATTTCTGGAGGGTAGAAATGGACAATGTCCTCCTTTATGAGCATCCATTGCATCTCAAAGCATTCCCCCAATGAGTAGTGGGATTTTTACAACGAGGCCGTCGAAATGATGTCCCGGTGTTTGGAAGCCGTATGGGTCTGGATGGGTGACAACAGACTCAGGCTCAACCCCTCCAAGACGGAGTGGCTGTGGCTTCCGGCCCCCCAGTTCAACCAGATGATCCCATCTCTGGCCATTGGGGGCGAGCAACTGGCCCCCATGGAACGGGTGCACAATTTGGGCGTCCTCCTGGATGCCCGGCTGTCCATGGATGACCATGTGGCAGCCATGGCAAAGGGGGCGTTCCACCAGGTTCGCCTGGTGCGCCAAATGCGCCCCCTATTGGACCGGGATGCCCTTCGCACAGTCACTCACGCGCTGGTGACGTCCCGCCTAGACTACTGCAATGCTCTCTACATGGGGCTTCCCTTGAGATGCACCCGAAGACTACAGTTGGTCCAGAATGCGGCCGCGCGGGTGATTATGGGGAGTACTAGATACTCCCATATAACACCTCTCCTGCGCGAGCTGCACTGGCTCCCTGTGGTCTATCGGGTGCGTTTCAAGGTGTTGATTACCATCTTCAAAGCGCTCCATGGCACAGGACCTAGCTACCTGCAGGATCGCATCCTGCCCCATACATCCCTACGACCAATTCACTCTCACAGAGAGGGACTTCTCCGGGTGCCGTCCACTAAGCAGTGCCAGAGGGCGGCACCCAGGAGCAGGGCCTTCTCTGTGATGGGCCCAGTCCTCTGGAATGACCTCCCCCCCGACATTAGGATTACTACCGATCTCCGCTCCTTCCGTTCAAAACTCAAGACCCACCTTTTTCAACTAGCTGGCCTGGCTCAATGATAGTTCCATCTTTATCCTCCTGGCAATCTTTTAAATTTGTAATTTTATATTGGGGTATTTTAATTTTATTAAGACTATTACTATGCATTGTACTATGCGATTTTAACACCTCCTCCGTGAAATGTTTTAATTGTATAATATGTGTTTTTATTTATTGTACGCCGCCCCGAGTCCCTTCGTGGAGAGGGAGTGGCTAACAAATATAATAAATTCAAATTCAAATTCAATACTACCGGTTCTGTGGGCATGGCTTGGTGGGTGTGGCTTGGCATGGCTTGGTGGGCGTGGCTGGGTGGGTGTGGCAGGTGAAGGTTACTGCAAAATCCCCATTCCCTCCCAATCAGCTGGGACTCGGGAGGCAGAGAATAGATGGGGGCAGGGCCAGTCAGAGGTGGTATTTACAGGTTCTCCGAACTACTCAAAATTTCCACTACCAGTTCTCCAGACCTGGTTAGAACCTGCTGAATACCACCTCTGCCCCCACCCACATTTTCCTGCTTACTTTACAAAATATACTTTGCCTGTATGTTGGCTTGAAGGCTCTTGTCCTTTTGAGCTAGATAGAACCCTTTCTATTTGCAGTTCATTGGCTATTTTGAAGAAAACAATTTCTTCAGCTGAAATTGTGCTTATTGTTTTTCTATACCTGATATTAGCACAAGTAAGGAAATAATGTCTAGGTAGTTGTTGATTTACAACCATTCACTGAGTGAGCATTAAGTTACCATGGTGCTGAAAAAATGGACTGGTCCTTGAACTTACAACCGCCGTAGCATCCTCATGGCATTGTGATCAAATGACCCAATGGTCATTTTGATCATGTGATTAAAATTCAGGCAGTTAGTAACCTGCATGTATTTGTTGACAGTTGCATTAACCTTCCCAGAAAGTTCCCAACAAGTCAAATCAATGGGAGAACCTGGAGTCACTAAACGAATATGTGATTCACTTAACAACTGTGTAATTCACTTAACAATTGCACTGATTCATTTAACAACCATGGCATAAAAAAAGTCATAAAACCCACTTACCAACTGATTTCATTATCAAGGGAAATTTTGAGTTCAATTGTGGTTGCAAGTCAAGGACTACTTCCATCGGAATAAAAAGAAGTACAATGAGTATAAACTTGTATCATAACAAATGAAGATTCTTGAATTTTATTTTTAATTCTCCCCAAACTTGCTTTTTTTGCAGTGAGAGAAACCATCTTCATGCTTCTCTAAGGCAGCAAACAGTTTTCAGACATCTGTAGATTATTGTATCAAACAGGAATGTGAATTGAACTTAATTGTTGTGTTTAGTTCTTTCCTATCACAGTTTAGCTAAGAAAAACATGCACATTGTTGAAGCAATGATCAGTACCAAGGAACACAATAAAGTTTATGCCCATGTAGCTGGATATTCCGTTTTAACCAAATTACATTCTAATCAATACAAATAAGGTTCAACCTTAAATGTACATTACTCATGTACATAAACTTACTTGTTAGGAGATAATTTCCTGATGGAGTTACAATTAAGTAAAAATAGCTAAAATTGGGCTCCTAAACTTGGCTATATGAACAAGATTTAATTAACAGTGTAATAGCCAGCATAAAGTAATATGATCTTATATCCCTGATTCTGAGTCATTCTCTCTCAAACTACAACTTGGTGCCTTGTTTTACTGGAGCATGTTACATGCGATATACACAGTGTTTATTACTACTGCATTCACTTCATGATTTCATATCCCATTTGATGGATGCCACTGCTAACTAAGCAGGGTTAGTTAGAAATGGTTATACTTTCGCATACTCCACATCAGTGACGTGCGGTGAGGTTTATGACTGGTGAGGCTGGTGACGTCATCAAACCACGTGGTTGCTCCGATCGGACGGGTGCAGCCCAAACGGAGAAGTTTCTTTTCTCAGAAATGTCAGAAAGAGGCAGGCAGGCTGCCGCAGCTCCACTGAGAAGACATTTCTGAGAAGAGAAACTTCTCCTTTCTCCTCCTTCCCCCCCCCCCTTCTAGCACTGATGATGTTACCGCATGGAGCTCTGCCCGGCTGGAGAAGGGGGTTGCGCGAGCGCCTGTTTCGCCCGCAGCTTCACCAAGCCCTTGCGCAGCTCTCCCAGGCCACCGCCGCCGGCCGCTGGCTGCCGCCGGCTGGCCGTTGCTGTCCGCTGCCGACCGCCGCCGCCCCGCTCCGAGCATAACTTTCAAACTCCAAAACTCGCGGCCGAATCTTCCAGCATCGGCCGCTCTAGGAGTGCTCTCTATGGTGGGCCGGCTGCTGGAAGACTCTGTCCAGAAAACTCTCTGTCCGGCAGCCGGCCCACCATAGAGAGCACTCCTAGAGCGGCCGATGCTGGAACACTCGGCCCCGAGTTTTGGAGTTTGAAAGTTATGCTCGGAGCGGGGTGGCGGCGGTCGGCGGTGGGCAGCAGTGGCCAGCGGTCGGCGGCAGGCAGCAGCGGCCAGCGGCCAGCAGCCGGCGGCGGTGGCCTGGGAGAGCTGCACAAGGGCTTGGTGAAGCTGCGGGCGAAACAGGCGCTCGCGCAACCCCCTTCTCCAGCCGGGCAGAGCTCCATGCACTGACCTAGGGGGTATCCGGAATGTGCCAAGCCGCGGGAGCTGGGGGGGCGGGCAGAGCACCACATGGCTTGGCACCTTAGGGATACCCCCTAGGTCAGTGAATGGTGCTTTTCCCGGCTGGAGAGGGGATTTGCCGGGCGGCTGCTCGTGAGCATGGTTACCTCATGGCTGCTTCACCCCTGAGGCTGTGCCCGGCTCTTCGGGAGCCAGTTCACAAGAGAGCAGCCGCCCGGCAACTCTCCCCTCTGGCCAGACAGAATGCCACTCCCCAACCTAGCGGTATACCGAAGGCGGCAAGCAACGTGAGCGCTCCCCCCCCGGCTCCTGTAACTTGGCCCGGGATCCTTGCAAGGGGAATGGGACCACGTGTGCAGGCGGCTCCTCAGCGCACAGCCTCAGATTAGCAGAGCCGCAATCCCCTTCCCCTGCACACGTGGTCCCATTCCCCTCCTTCCTGAGCCAACATGAAGGGGACCGCGGCTGCGCTGATTGAGGCTGGAGCTGAGGAGCCTCCTGCACACGTCCCATTCCCCTTGCAAGGATCCTGGGCTCGCCCGATGTAAAAAATGGCGAGATCGGCACACTTGGGGCTGCTGCTGAGATGTCCAGGGAGGCTAAACCAAGCCGCGCGCCTCTCCCAGCCACTTTCACGGCTTCCTGGAGTAATTCTTTTTTATTTTCATGATGAGAGTGGTGAGGCTCCGCCTCCCCTGCCTCCCCTGACTGCACATCACTGCTCCACATTATCTACCATTATATTGGTTTGGTTGCTCCCATTTGTGCATAGAATGGAATATTAAATGTGATCACTGCTAGTTTTAGAAAAGAAACCAACTTCCTCTCTAGCAATGGATTTTGTCTAAGGCATCTGAATGTTGTCAAAATTCCTGTTATTGTTTCTGGGTTAAGATCTCAACACAATTATTTTGGTGATCTCTGTTTTCCATTTATTGTTTATTGTTCTGGATTATGGTAAATGTGGGCTGTTAAAAAGTTTAGGTAATTTATGGTATGCCCATTAGATTTCATGAGATTTTATGAGCTGCTCATGTTAGATTTAATTTTCTTTGAATGACATGATTGGAGATTCATTTGTGTCAGTGACAAACATATAAAGATTGAGCCCGGATGAAGATGTGCAACATTTACGTCTAAAAACATATTCTGAAGTTCTATTTAGGGCCCTAGCATTGTCTGCATCTTCCCAATCTCTTCTTTGCCTTCCTCTCTAGGGGGAATTTATTTCACAGCCAGTTAAAAAAATTCCCACTAATCAGGATAGTAAATGAAGACCATTTAGTCATCATCCAGAGATATCATGTTTGGCCAGACTTTGTCTTTTTAAAGCATTTGTTTTCACTGTTCTTTAATTGGATCCCTGAAAGACTCTAGATATCAACTTCAGATCTCATTACAATAGGTTAATTAAGTGCCATTATATTCATGTCCTGATGACAGGTATCATAATCTTGAGCTGAGCCAATAAGAAGCTTGTTGCTTTTCTAAGGACGTTCCACTAATTTCTTTTCTTTTCAGCCACACTATCCATCTCCTCCTTTCTTCCACTTTCCTAAACCTCATCAAGCATAATTATTTTTCATCACATGCCTAAAGTATGTGAGTTTCTACTTGTCCCAAGTGAGCTCTTCCTTTATTTGAACCAGGATAGATTTGCATTCCATGAAACATTTCAGTTTTGGTCCCAACTATAGTCTAAGTTGATAGCTACCTGTAGCTTCTTATTCAGTGGAAAAAATTCTCAGAAGGCTAATCCAAAAGGACATACCTGGTTTTTTTGTATAAGGCGCACCTTCCCCCCCAAAAAGGATGAAAATCTGAGTGCGCATTATACACTGAATGCAGCATTTTGGGCCTCCTGAAACTCCCCCCCCCTTCACAAAAATGGGGCATGCAGAGGGTTTGGGAGGCCTGCAGAGTGCAAAAACTTTTTTTTAACATTTATCTCTTCATAATCTTGGTGCATCTTATACTCCAGTGCGTCTTATAGTCCGAAATATATACGGGTAGCTATTTCTATTTATTTTACATATTCATTAAACTTATATCTTGATTTTTTCAGTACCATCTAATATCAGCTTTGCCCAACGTTGTACTTTCCAGATGTCTTGAACTATAATTCCCAGCAGAGAGAGTGGGAATTCTGGAGGGAGCCAGGCTAGGGAAGTCTGAGGTAGATTGAAGATGCTGTGATTAAAGCAAAAACCAAACTGCTTACCAACACTTAACAATAAACAATAGCCTCGGAATTCTTCCCTGCATCTGAATAACATTGGATGCACTTTGTTCACCAAATGTGTGAGTTGTTAAAGAAGCAGATGGCCGAAGAAGTCAGTGAATACGGAGCTAATGTGACATGGTGTTTTTATTAGAGCCTTTTAAAAGTTTATGTTAAACAGAAACCTTTAAATGGAACAGAATTTAGGAAAATGGAAAGTCACTCACAGGCCAATAAGTTCAACCTGTTCCAGCCAGCTGGTGCTGAAGCTGAAACCAGAATCTTGGTGACATTTTTATAGCTGTAAAGAAGAGAGTTTTACTTGTTCAAACCCATAGAAGAAGAATAGATATCAGGATCCCAGAAAGGAGCCTCTTTTGCCAAAGAAATCACCCAGGCACAGGTGCTGGCTAGATGGAATCATAGTTGGCAGGAACCTGTTAGGTTATTGAATCCAACATCCAGCTGGGCACAGAAGTTCCATATTAAACCATTTATGACAGATGGCTCACCAGCCGTTCCGCAAACATATCTAGGGAATCAGAATTTCACCACCTCTATAGGACAGTTGGTTCCATTATTGTTGAGCTGCTCTGCTAAGTTTTGTATTTCTAACACTGAACCGTCATCTGTCCTCTTGCAGCTCGAATCAAGCATTTTGCGCCATACATTTCAGAATGAAAGAGAACAGAACTTGGCTTTCTTTCTTTGGGACATCTTTCTGGGTAGTCCCAAAGGTGCTCTTCCAAAAGGCAACTTGACTTTGTTTTTTTCCCTCTTGAAAATGTTTCTCTTTTCATCCAAGAAGCTTCTTCAGTGGATGAGATGAGAGGTGAAACATTTTCAAGGGGGAAAAAAAGTCTGGTTGCCTTTTGAAAAAGCACCTTTGGGATGAGCATGATCTGCATGATTGAGAATCTCCATAGACATCTTTCTAGGTCCGTGATGGTGAACCTATGGCGCATGTGCCAGAGGTGGCATGCAGAACCCTGTCCGTGGGCATGTGTGCCATTGTCGTCTGCTCCTCTGGTTTCCAATGCGTGTCGGCCAATTGGTCTTCATGCTCGCGAGAGTGCTGGAAACACAAAGACCAGCTGGCCGGTGCAAATATACGTGCAGGCCAACTGTCATCAGGTTTCCAGTGCTCCAGCGTGCACAAAAACCAGCTGGCCAGTGCAAAACTCAGGGACCAGCTGGCCTTTGGGTTTCTGGTGCTCTGGCACATGCACACCTGTGCACATGTTCCGGTTTGGGCACTGTGCTAAAAAGGTTCACCATCCTTGTTCTAGGTATTTGAAGAACACCCACATGTTTTCCCTTTCTCTTGCTTTCTCCAGACTCAACATATTCATTCATTTGGGGAAAGAAATATCTTTCTTAAAGAAGTGGTGGGAATTAAATGCTTCCTCCCTTTTTTTTGTTACCTGTTAGCATTTTGCTATACTTTGCTGAGCAGCTGGTATACAGATTATTTTTTGTAAGAGATTTCACACACCTTCCAGTTGTCAGTTGCATCTTGTTGCTTGAAGGGGGAGGGGATCGTTTTAACAGCTAAGGAGGATTGAAGTCTCATAGGCTGGGGATGAAGTAAAGGGAATTGGATGGGGAGATGGCAGAAAAGCATTGTGACCAGCAGTAGGATTCCAAATCTTTTCCTACTGGTTCTACGAGAGAGAACTTCCCCCGCTCGCACAGCACTCAAAGACCGTCCTCGGTGTCAGTGCTGGTGAGCCGAGCTGTTGTTTAGCTCAGCTGAGGTGCGGCAATCCGCTCTCCTGTGCGAATCAGCTGAGTTAATAAACAATGGAATATAGGACAGGGAACGACGGGGGTGGGAGGACAGGGCCAGCCAGAAGTGGTAACTGCCGGTTCTCCGAACTACTCAAAATTTCCACTACGGTTCACCCGAACCGGTCCGAACCAGCTGAATACCACCTCTGGTTGTGACTTAGGGATGTTTGAACCATGGTATAAGAGAGGCAGAATTTCAGTCCTGCTGTTCTTTCTTTCTAACAGAAATAAGAACAAACAAACCCTCCAGCATTCAGCTTATTTTACAGTTTGGCACATCAATAAATGCATAACTTCACATGCAGATGTAGGGTCATATCTCTGGAATACAAATAAGATTGCTCTTGACTTTAATACTCTTTATAATCCAGCCAAAATCTGGAGCTGCTTAGAATTCAAAAGCTTGCGAAAAGGCTAGAATGAAGAATCTAGCTGGGAAACAGATGTCAGCTTTGCCTAATTCTGAGAAACAGTGGCCAACGTGCTAGAAAATGTCAAATGCATTGCTGCTGAGGTCAGTCTGAGAGGGGGAAGAAAGGAAGAAATGTTATCTAAGTCCTATACCGATGGTACCCAAAAGGCATTCACAGAGTCAGCTTAATCTCTTGGACTTTAAAAATTCAGCAAGGGCTGTAGAAAATGCATAGGTTCCAGTGGTGGGTTGCAAGCGGTACGCCCCAGTATGCGCAGTACTGGTGCCTGCTGGACGTAGCAGCCACCTTACCAGAACAGTGCTTTGGAGGGCCCTCCCTCCCTCGTTCCTTACCTGTATTTGAAGGAAACGGGCCATCTGTACATGTGTGTGCCATGTACGATGCCTGTGCGATGCTCCGCTGAGCAGCTGGAGCATCGCAAGTGGTGGGTATGCATGCATGCGCATTGGCATGCCTGTGGTGCACACCTGGCTCTCGCTACAGCATACCGGTTGCAACAGGAGCCGAAACCCACCACTGATAGGTTCCCATAATGTTGTCAACATTATTAATACAGCCTTCCCAAACCCTGATCACCATTCAGATAACTGCTGCAATGCTCAGCAATGGTCCTGTGGCTGGGAATTTCTGAAGATCGAAGTCCGCACTTCTGGAGACTACCCCTGTGCCTTAATAAACATCATGAAGGATGTCTTGGAATTTCCAGTGCTTTCAATACCCTATTTCCCTGAAAATAAGACCTCCCCCGATAATAAGCCCAATCGGGCTTTTGAGCATATGCACGAAAATAAGTCCTCCCCCACCCCAAAAAATAACCCTTTCCCTAAAATATTTAAATGCACGCATAGCCGAGCCCTGCCAATTCCTGGGGGAAAGGGGGGGAAACATGCCCCATGCACCCCACATGTACCTGCCATCCATGCGGAATGGCCTCATGGAAGCCGCTCCCGCAAACCCACCACACCCTTCTTTTAGTGGTGGCCGCAAAAAGAGCACCACGCCCAGTGACGCTAGGACCTGCAAGAGTTTGCCAGAAACAAAGACAGAACTTCTGGCCCTCTCTGGATCAGCTGATCTGCCAGCTGTGGGCTGAGGTTAAGGGGCCTCCTGCACCTCAAAAATAATAAGATCTCCCCGAAAATGAGGCCAAACGCGGTATATGGAGTAATATGTTTCTCCAACCACAAGCATTTTTCTTTATTTTTATAATAGTCTGACATTGTTTAATTAATATTCTGTTATCTGACTGATTAAACTGAATTGGATACCACCTACACAAGACAGTAAAGCAGAACCATGGTAACTTTCAGTGTTACCTGCTATCTCCATCTGCTTCTTTTAAGGAGGAACAACGGGGAAGGTTTTCCCTGTGATTTGAAAATTCCAGCTATATTTCGTAGTAGAGAAATTCCTGCATAAAGTCAACTATTTTGCTTGTGATAGTAGGAAAGTGATAAAATGCATGTCCCCCCCCCTCCCGATAGAGAAGAGGGCTGCCTGACATCTCGAGGAAACAAATGGCTCCTGGACAAGCTTCTTTCAAAAGGCTGATTTAAGAAGCCTCTGATATGAGCAAGAACCACAGTCCAAATGTCAACAGTCTGTGTTGGGGAGTGGGAGCACATCAAAGAGCTTAGTGCAATTAAGCAGATACTGTGCTACAAGTTGAACGTGATTTTAGTGAAACAGGAAGACACTCCTTTGTGATTCCTTATTTGATTCTTTTCCTGTTGCCGGTTGCTGGATAGTTGCAAAGGAGAATGGAACAAAGGAACTAATTACATTTATTCTGGAACAAGGTAACCATTTATTGCCATTCCCTGCTTCTTTTTAGGATACTTTCTAGGAAGCAGAGCTCATTAACGACAGTGGAATTTGGTTCCAAATAAACAAGCTTTAAGGGAAGTGTTGGCTCAGTGGCTAAGATGCTGAGCTTGTCAATCAGAAGGTCGGTAGTTCAGTGGTTCAAATCCCTAGTGCCACGTAACGGAGTGAGCTCCTGCTACTTGTCCCAGCTTCTGCCAACCTAGCAGTTTGAAAGCATGTAAAAAAATGCAAGTAGAAAAATAGGAACCACCTTTGACCATGGAGACATCTTTGGACAGCTCTGTATCTTCAGCTTTGAAATGGAGATGAGCACCGCCCCCCAGAGTCAGGAATGACTACCGTCTTTCCCCAAAAATAAGACTAGGTCTTATTTTCTTTTGACCCCCGAAATAAGCACTTGGCCTTATTTTTGGGGAGGTCTTATTATTTTTGAGGTACAGGAGGTGGCGAGTGTGGTCACCCCATGGCTGAGCTGTGTTGCAATATTTTCGGGGGATGGCTTATTTTGTGGGGAGGGCTTATTTTAGCGCATGCGCTCAAAAGCCTGGTTGGGCTTATTATCTGGGGAGGACTTATTTTCAGGGAAACAGGGTAGCGCATATGTGCAAGGGGAACCTTTACCTTTAAACAAGTTTTGGATAATGCTGTAGGCAAGCGAAAAGACTTCATACCCATAGTCCTCACTTAATGACTACATTTAGAAGCAACAACTGACAGTTAGCAGTTGCTAACTGCTGCAGTTGCTAAGTGAAACGTGACTGTGACAGACTTACAACGTCACTTCCCATTCAATCATTTAGTGAGTCGTTGTTCTTGTTAATCACATGGTTGTGATTTCTGTTTTTACTGCTGCATTCTCCATTGACTCTATTTATTGCAAATCTCACAAACGGTAATCATTTGACCGAGGGACTCTGCAACAATTGTAAGAGCTCAAGAGTTGGAAAATGCCCGTTTGTCAATTTTGAGTCTGGGTTGTAAAGATTAATAACACTTTCAGCCCTGTTGTAACTTTGAACAGTTACTATGTGGCTGATAAATGAAGATTACCCTTACATAGTTGGGGGATTGATCTGGTAATGACAAACCGAAGAAGACAGCTGCCATTGTGGTGAAGATCTTAGTGAAAATGGTGTGTCAGTGAGCATCTGCCAAAAAGAAAAGTGGGGGTGGGGGGGTGGGCAGTTCCATGGATGATTAGGAAAGGAATTGAGAGTGAAAGTGGCTTTAGATAATTCCAGGGTGTAGCCATCAATGCTCAGCTGGCTACACCCAAAGTTTAGGGCTTTTTCCCCTGTCAAATGTCATTAGATTATAATAGTTCTATATGAAATTTCACAAAATCCCTGAGATTTCATGTAAAAGATATCGTGGGCTTCAGCTGAGTACTTCCTATGATTGAAACGTGACAGCATATAAATGTTCTTGTATATAATCTGGTGTGAGATTTGGTATAAAAAGATTAAATGGGTATACACATTTTATAAAATGAATAAATGCATAGATGAAATAGCTAGGATATCACGAGATATCATGAACTGTCCAGATATTTGGCTTTTTTGACGGGAAGATTTGTTTATTTAATTATTTTGTTAATTCTCCCATCTCAAACCAGTGACTCTGGGAGGAGACCAATCATAACAAAATAAAACAGTTAAAACACAACACACACACACACAGAAAATTAAATACAAGAGATACTATAAACCAGAGGTGTCATGGCCCATAGTCCATGGGTCAGATGCGTCATGCACTGGCCATGTCCACCCCCAGTTTATATCACGTGACGGACAATGTGACAACACGAGTTTGATACCCCTGTTATAATCTGTCGGTGTCAACATACCGTATTTTTTGGAGCATAAGACGCACCTTTTTCCTTCAAAAAAGAGGATAAAAATCTGGGTGCATCTTATACACTGGATACAGCATTTTTGGCCTACCGAAACCCCATACCCTTTTCAAAAATGGACATGCAGAGGGTTTGGGAGGCTTGCAAAGTGGTCCTGAGGGCTGCTTTTTGCAAAAAAAGAGAGCAAAAAAAGGGCCATTTTTGCCCCTCCAGCCCCCAGAATCACTCTATAAGCCTCCCAAAGCCTCTGCATTCCCTTTTTTTTTGCAAAAAAATGGGCTGTTTTTTGTTCTTTTTGCCCCCCCCCCCCCGGAGCATTCTAGAGCCTCCCAAACCTCTGCACGTCCTCTTTTTTTGCAAAAAATGGCCCGTTTTTGTGAAAAATGGGCCGTTTTTTGCTTATTCCCCTCCTGCCCCCAGGAGGACTCTACAAACCTCCCAAAACTTTGCATGCCCCCCCCTTTGCAAATAACAAGGCATGCAGAGGGTTTGGGAGGCCTGCAGAGTGCAAAAACTTTTTTTAAAAAATTTACCTCTTCAAAATTATGGTGCGTCTTACACTCGGGTGAGTCTTATAGTCCGAAAAATATGGTAACTAGGAAACACTTTTGCACACTTGGGACCTGAGTCCTGGACATAGCAGCAGATCTTCACAGCTTTCTGAAATGCCAGCAGAGCTGGGGCCATCCTAATTTCTGGAGAGGGAATATTCCAGAGGGAAGGGAGTACAGTGGAGAAGGCACATCTCCTGATCCTTGCTAGTCAGCATTCCATACCTTATAGTACCTGGATCTATTACAGCAGATTGGATGTGTAGAAATAACTTGGAGAGGATAATCCCTCAAGTAAAACCACGAAGGGCTTTAAAGGTGACAACCAACACCTTTCAATTGTACCCAGAAATACACTGGCGGGCAATGCAGTCCCCAAAGCAGTGGATTCACATGTGCCAAATAGCCGACATCATTTATAACCTCTGCAGCCACATTCTGTCCTGGAGGAGCCTCTGCCATTGCCTGAAACTTTGCAGAAGCATCCATGGCTGGAAAAATTTGCCAAGCCCTCAAATGCAGCTTTGGGGATAGCATTTCAGGAGGGATATAATTAGAAAAGGTGTAGGGAAAAAGGCAATTAAAATGATCAGGGAGCTAAAGCAATTCTTGCAAGAGGAAAGATGATATATTGGGAGTGTTACAGTGTAGAAGAAATGCTCATTAGCAGCATGTACAGTGAATTATGATCTAAAGAGTGTGGTTATAGAGACATTTTTCTCCTTCTCTCATAATGTTAGAATTTGAGCTATTTTTTAAAAAAAGCAAAGTTCAGGTCTAAAAAAAGATTCCTTTGTACAATGCAAATTGCAATTCCTATGAGATATGCTGCGGGCCATCAGTTCTAGATTCTTTAGGAGAATAATAGATGGTAGATAAAGCTATGTATTTATTTATAAAATTGCCACATTCCTTTCATGAAGGTGAAGTAGTTCCGAGTGACAGATAACAAGATGATAAATGTCATAGATCTATGATTCTGCAAAACGTAAGTATTCTAGAAGCTATTGCTGTGAAAATTTGGGCAAAAGCTCCCCCAAAGTTTAGAATATTTTCTATTAAGCTATATGAGGCAATCATTTTAATTGCAACTGATTCAAGAGCATGTATTATATAAGGAAAGAAATAGAATATTTTCTATTAAGCTATATGAGGCAATCATTTTAATTGCAACTGATTCAAGAGCATGTATTATATAAGGAAAGAAATAGAATATTTTCTATTAAGCTATATGAGGCAATCATTTTAATTGCAACTGATTCAAGAGCATGTATTATATAAGGAAAGAGGGGAATCTTCTACAGCCCATTGTACTTTGCAGATTTTTGGTTGTTTTATGGATGAACTTTGATTTGGGTTTTTCATCAGACAATGTGCTGACAATTCTATATGTAGGTTGAAGCACAGAGCTAGCTCTAGGCAGATTGTCCTCAGGGTATGTCAAAAAGTCAAGTTGGCAGTCACTGTGGTATGATTGCAACTTTTCCTGTGGTTTTTTAAAAAAATAACAGACAGATCTTTGATTGCATTGTTGTGGCAATCATCTTGAGTTTTTGATCATACAGCGAAAACATTGCTGGCTCTGGTTTTTACTCTTGCCCCAGGTCTGCTTTTAAACATGGTTTACACATACTTTGACCCCAGGAGTGGGTTCGGCAGTCACTATTGCTGGTTCGCTCATGGGCGCGCTGTGGGCGCTTGATACGCGCATACGCAGTGCAATAAAAATGTTCATGTATAGAAGCAAAAAACAAGATGGCACCACCTGGAGAACCAGTTTGGGGGCGTGGCATGCCTGGGTCACTGCTAGTGACCCAGGCCGCCAAACCACTACTGGTTTGGCCGAACCGGTCCAAACTGGTAGGAACCCACCACTGTTTGACCTTCAACACAGTGCTACGGGGCCAAGAAGCTTGTCTTTGCTACCTTCCTTATGGTCCACTTTCCCCCAATGTCACAAGTGTTATGTTGTGAAAGGAAGATATGCTCACTGTCAACAAAAATAGGTGCCTTTTCTTTAGATGTTTTTCTTTTCTTTCAAAACAAACCTTTATGCTTGTTCATCTTTTCTTGCAAAGGTCACTGTGAGGGCTGAAGTGTTGTCAGGAAATTGCTTTTGAAACCAATTGTGAAGGCGGGGCCATGTCAATGAGCATCTAGGTGGATCATAAAAAAACATTTTGCTAAGCTTCTCATCACACTAAAGCAGGGGTGTCAAACTTGCGGCCTATGGGCCAGATGCATCATGCTCTGGCCACGCCCAGTTTCATTTTAGTGAAAGGGAAAAAGTCACGATGCATCATGTGACGATATGACGACTTGGGTTTGACACCCCTGCACTAAAGCAAGGGTGGCTCCCAGAATTCCACACTGGTTCAGGAATTCTGGGACTTGAAGTCCACAAGTCGCAAAGGGGCCATATTTGTCCACCCCTGTGCTAAAGAGACAATCTTGCCTGATCCTGCAGAAAAATGTCCCTAAACGCTCCCATTTTCATTAGGTTCGAAAAGGTTGTTTTGGTTGTCAACTTGTGCCATTTGGAGGGTGCCAGGAGAAATCTAATTCGTAATTTTGTCTACATTTTTAAATTAGGTTTCACCATGAAAGTCAGAAAGATTGCTACAAAAACCTCAGAAGAAAACTGTTGAATGTAGTGCATGTGTGATCTGTGCATAGCAATAAAACACAGTATATATCTTGTTAAGTAAGCTAAGTTTGAAACTGAGATGTATAGCACAATGTTTTAAAGTCGCAGTCAGTTCAGAAACCTGGAGTCTATCCAGGGCAGCAAATAATTAATTTAAGTGCAGGGCTGGCTTTCTTTTCCTAAGATTGAAACATCTGTGGTTCTTGATTCATTAGCAGTGAGAAACAAAAATTACTCACTTATCTCTATTTCCCCCCCTCTGCACTCATAACAGTACTTCCCATTTTGAAGAAAAGTTAGCTGTAATTTCTGAGTCTTAAAGAAAATGATAGAATAAAAATAGACAAAAAGAGTTGTATAAGTTTTCATATCATTTTTTCTCTCCTCCTAACAGAGGGATCCCAAAATAGACCAGAACTTCACAGTAAACCTTGGCAGAAAAATACCAAAGAACTATTTATAAGACCTGCCAAGTAGTATTACTTACCAGCTGATTAAAAAGTATTTATAAGAATGATATATTTAAAACCAGCCCAGACTAATTTATGGAAACAATCTAAATAAGTCCAGTGAATTGCTTTTTTTTTTCCACCTTTGCTTTAAAATTGATGCCTTAGAGGGGATTGTGTTTTCCATATATTAAAACACTGTCTTTCTTTCTCTTCCCATATCTCAGGCAGAGGTGGGCATCACATCATGTAACAACTGGTTCGCCCAGCACCGGAAATGTGAGTGTGCATGCCATCTGCGAATGCTCACAGTCTTCCCTGCATGCGCACAGCCTTCTGAGCATGAGCACAGCTCCAAAAAACCACTGATATATGGCCAAAATAGTCCGGGGGCAGGGGGCCACCCGCCGGTCGGAACTACTGGTTCTCCTGAACTGGTCCGAACTGGCAGCAGTCCACTATGGCTCTCATGTCACTGAAAGAGTCAACTACCTGTAAAAATATTACTATTACATTCTGTGGTCTCCTATAATGAGCTTCATAGGTACATTCTTTCCCGTCATAGTTTAAGTAGAAGAAAACCATGAGAGGCTAGAAAATATGCAGTGAGATTATTCAAATGCTAAATATATTCCGAGGATAGAAAAATGACACTTCTTCCCGACAAACTTTAAGAAAGTTGCTGCAAAATTTCAATCCCTCCTCCTCAACCTTATCTTCTACTCAGGAAATAGGTTACTTTTTTTATTGTTGTCTTTCATAAAATGTGGACTGTTGGAATTTCCGTCACAATAATAACAACTCATAGGTCAGGTCAACATTTCCTTACACGTTAGCAGTTCTGAGCTGAAGAAATCGTTTGGGAGCACATCAGTTCTTCTGTTTGGGCAACAGAATAAGCTCACGTATTATGTATGTAGGTCCTTTTCTAACCATCTGGTTTGGTTTGAGATATTTGACACTATGCAGACTACAAAACAAATAACTCAGCTGGAACATTAAACAACTTTAAAACCACAATCTTTAAAAGAGAAGTAATAAAACCATAATCAGAAAAAAAAAATAGGAAGATCTTGAGTGGCTCCCTCGGTCTGGTTGTTCCCAATGTCCATCAATCTGCATAGGCTAGTGAATGACCGGCTATTCTCTAAAATAAACCCCACAATGCTATAATAGGGTTAGTGTGGAGCCTACTGAGAGTTACAATTCATTAAAATCAGCTCTAGAACCTTGAATGTGGAATATGAGCAATTATTTTACTTTTGTGAGCCGTGGTGGTGCAGTGGTTAGAATGCAGTACTACAGGCTACTTGTGCTGACTGCCCACTGCCAGCAGTTTGGCAGTTCGAATCTCACCAGCCTCAAGGTTGACTCAGCCTTCCCTCCTTCTGAAGTGGTTAAAATGAGGACCCAGATTGTTGAGAGCAATACGCTGATTCTGCAAACCGTTTAGAGAGGGCTGTAAACGCACTGTAAAGCGGTATGTAATAGCTATTGCTACTTTTCTGTGATTGCCATCAGCTGGAAGCAGTTCAGCTCAAATAAGCATGTGAGAAGTAAACTTGAATTAAAAATTAAACAGCCTGTCAGATTAGTCCCAAAAGAAATGTAAGAATTTCTATCTTTTTACATTATCATTGCTTGAGAAAAAATGAAAATAACATTGTGACAATATTAATATTAGTGACCAAGCAGATTGTTCCCTAAAATTGTTAGGTGTACATTAAATTGATCATTAGCTTTGTGAGAAAAGTAATTATTCACTCTTCCCGCAATATCCCTTCTCTTGATAGCAACCAGGAAAAACCATGCTTGCTTTCATAACTTGCAGCAGAGGTGGGTTCCTACTGGTTTGGACCAGTTCGGCCGAGTAGGTAGTAACTCAGTTGGCCATGCTCCCGAACTGGTTCTATCGGTGGTGCAGTAGCAAAAAAATTGCTTCTGCACATGCACAGAAGCAAAAAACAAGATGGCGTAGGTAGCGCCATTTTGTTTTTTGCTTCTGCGCATGTGCAGAAGCAATTTTTTTTACTACTGCACATGCACACGCAAAGCGCATCCCTGAGCAAACCGGCAGTAACAGAAGCCGGAACCCATCCCTGTCTTACAGATATGGTGGGCCATTGTGTCATTCTAGCATGTTAAATTCAATTTTATCTGCACGCCTAACTTGTAATTTTATGATTAGGCAATTCTTGGAAAGCCATATTAAGCATATAATCAGGAACTAACTTTAATGGTCTTGTAATTATCTTGTTAAGATAAAATTCATTACACAATTAAACATAAGTCTAAAAATTAAATAAAACACAAACATGTTTATTATTTATTTAATGCTGAAAGAAGTTTGCTTCCTTCACCAGATAGTAAAGCATTCCCTAAGAGAGTAATTTGATTTTATGTTCATTTGCAATAGAGGTGTCAGACTGTTGTCATCACATTTCCTCTCACGTTGCTTGTCATCCGGATGAAGACAAGAGCCAAGTTAGTTGAAGTTACAGAAATCTTTACTTTTGGGGAGGGAGAGGGAAACAGGAACGTTAACTGTGTAGTGCAAAGGGCCTTCTAAAGACAGAAGTCTTCAAGAAGCCTCAACAGGAATATAAAGCAGGAATCCAGAAAAGAGAGGGGCATATAAGGCAGTAAGATACAACAACAACAAAACAGAACAACCGAAAACCTGTCTCCTCAAACTATGTGCTGCAAAAACTGGCTTTGCAACAGCTTTGCTTCCTTAGCCTCCAGGGAAATGCTATAGTCAGAATGAGTTGGTGTATAAATACATATAGGATGAAGACGAAATGTTCCTTGGACTAGTTGATGCTGCTAAGTTCAGATTCAGGCCACAGAGCTTTGTGAGCTCTCTCAAGTCTTCCCAAATGAAGGTCATTTCTTCACGAGTGATTTGTGGCACATGGCGGTCAAATAACAGTAATGAGGACTTTACATCTCTTCAGTAATAATGATGTAAAACTTGTCCTTATTCCTGTTATTGCTTGGTGGTGCTTTGAGACACGATGTCTTCAAGAGTGGAGAAATAGAAGCATTGGCAGTATCAATTCTGCTTCTGTAAGAAAGATAACATATTACTGTTATTTCTATTTTTCAATTCATGAACGGTAGCAGGAAGTCGGCTATTTCCCTTGTTCTGTTCTTTGTTTACTTGTAGGAAAGTCATTGCATAAATTGGGGAAAGATCTCTGGTTTGTGTGTGTATAGAATGGAATAGAACAGAATTCTTTATTGGCCAAGTGCGATTGGACACCCACACCCACACACACACACCAGAGGTGGTATTCAGCCAGTTCTCTCCGGGTTGGACGAACCAGTAGCGGAGGTTGCGGGAGGCTCTGCGCACGCGGAGACGCAGCACATGTGAGCAAAGCGAGAGAGAGTGCACGCTCATGTTTGCCAACTGGTAGAGAAGGTAAGTGAATCCCACTGTGCTGGCGCGCGCACGCACACACACACACACACACACATATAATGAAAGCAGCATCATTGGCTAAAAGTCAAAATATAATCAGTACATTATCTGACCTGGGCTTCCATATAAGCATTGAGTTTGCTTTAACCACGGTCAAATACTACAGATTAGAAGTAAACTACAGCTAAGCTGTTAAAAAAATTTTTCCTGTGATAATCGTTGTTAAACGTGCAGGTTTCCCAACCCAGTGTCCTCCAGTTGTGCTGGGATTACAGCTTTTCGGATTCCATGACTACTGGCCAAACTGGCTGGATAATTCAGTGTGAAATGCCCATATAAGGAGATGGAATACTTTCCCCCAACTTTATAGTGTATTGTTTGACTTGAGTTCTGGTTTAAAAGCTCCACTTTGATTGATTTTTTTGGCAAGTTATAAGAATGCTGAAAAGCGTTCCCCCAATAATAGCTGCATTGTGCAAAACACATCCAGAAAGTATTAGAAATTAGAAAACTAATTATTACCAACATTTTCTTTTTTTAGATGATCGATGTCAACAGGAAGCAAGTAGAAAACTTTAACTGTACCTTTTCAGATGAAAACATGGGTGTTGTCTCTATAGGGTGGAAAATGCTGCTGTGGTTCAGAGAGCTCCCCTATCTTGGCCACTTTGCAGGAGCTGATTTTTAAAAAGACAACTATGTAAACAGGTTTCAGTGTTTAAAAATAAGTCATTTTAAATGCTAGAATTTAGAAGCCTCAAAAGAGTCTCCTTTAGACAACCATACATTAGGGCCAGGCATGCTTTGAAAGGTGTTGAGAAGTAGTGATGTAGAACTCCCTATGCAGCCACCTTCTCTTCATCAAAGCAGCCTGTCCCCTTTGAGTCTTCTGCTGCTTTAGCAATTGCTTGAAGGAATGGACCCTTTAAAGATGAAGGATCTTTTTACAGACTCCCACTGAAGCCTGAAACGTGCTGGGTTTGCATATCTTCCAAGGGGGCACACAGCCCTACCATATATAACTATGCTAATATTAAAGTTTCATTGAAGGAAATAACTATATTTAACCTCTAATAATGACACGCATTGAAGCTTTATTTATATTAAAGTATAACTAATTGTGTTCAAAACAACAATCGTACCTGCTCCTGAATGTGCACAGCTGCCCCCATCACTGATAGCAGCAATGGCGAACCTTTTTTGGCTCGCGTGCCACAAGTGGGGGGAGCGCGGGGGGGGTCGTGTGCGGGTGTACCGCACCCATAATGCAATGCGCGATCCCCCAGTATGCATGCGCGCACAACGCCCCCCCCATTTTTACATGCTTTTTTCGCCCTCCCCAGGCTCCAGAGGCTTTATAGGAGCCTGGGGAGGGCGAAAAGAGCCTCCCCCTCACCCTCGGAGGCCCTCCAGAGGCTTCAGGGACCGTCCGGAGGCTTCCCTGAAGCCTTCGGAACGCTTAAAACCACCCTCCGAGCAAACCAGAAGTTGCTCGGAGGGTCGTTTTAAGCGCTCCGAAGGCTTCGGACAGTCCCTGAAGCCTCCGGGGGGGAGGCTCTTTTCGCCCTCCCCAGGCTCCTATAAAGCCTCTGGAGCCTGGGGAAGGCGAAAAATAGCTTTTAAAAAGGTGAACTCAGTTGGTCAGTGCGCGCGTGTGTGCTGGCCAGCTAACAGGGCAGCGCCTCGCGTGCCCTGACAAATGGCTCGGCGTGCCACTTGTGGCACGCGTGCCATAGGTTCGCCATCACTGACTTATAAAATAGTATAGAATAGAGTAACAGAGTTGGAAGGGACCTTCGAGGTCTTCTAGTCCAACCCCCTGCTTAGGCAGGAAATCCTACACCACTACACTAGCTAAATGGTTATCCAGCATCTTCTTAAAAACTTCCAGTGTTGGAGCACTCACAACTTCTGGAGGCAAGCTGTTCCACTCGTTAATTGTTCTCACTGTCAGGGAATTTCTCCTTAGTTCTAAGTTGCTTCTCTCCTTGATTAGTTTCCACCTATTGCTTCTTGTTCTGCCCTCAGGTGCCTTGGAGAATAGCTTGACTCCCTCTTCTTTGTGGCAACCCCTGAGATATTGGAACACTGCTATCATGTCTCCCCTAGTCCTTCTTTCTCTTAAGCTAGACATACCCAGTTCCTGCAACCATTCTTCATATGTTTTAGTCTCCAGTCCCCTAATCATCTTTGTTGCTTTTCTCTGCACTCTTTCCAGAGTCTCCACATCTTTTTGAAAACCAAAACTGGATGCACTTCAGTATAAGTCATCCAGATTTTTATGATCTAGATCTGATAGCTGGGGCAGCTGTAAGTAAATATCACGATTGACAAATGATCTGTCCCAAAAAGATGTACTTTCTGTGAAGAATGATTTCCAGAGCTTGGGGTATGAACCTAGTAGTGTAGGTTGTAGGCTTATCTTTTCAGAGGTTTACCAGTATATAAGGAACAAAAAGGGAAGGGCCAGCGTGTAGTTTAAGGTGTGGCTAAAGGAGTGGTGTAAAAGGGAAGGTTTTGGTTTTAATAGTCATGATGCCTGCAGCTGGTCCAATGAAAAACTGTACAAAAGAGATGGTTTCCACCCATCCAAGAAAGGGACTGAATTACTTGGCATTAAATTCACAGATTTTCTGGATAAACATTTAAACTGAACAGCAGGGACAGAGAATTAATTGATACAGAACATTTCTGTCCTCAGCAATCTAAAACTCATAGGGTTATCAGTGCATGTAACATAGATGTTTGTGCAGGTAAGATGAATCATACAAGTGGCAAGAAAATAGGGGCAGTCAGGCATAACACAGGTTATGTAGACAGTAAACCTAGGGTCAATCAAAATGGATTCAAATGTATATACACCAAAGCACAAAGTAAGAGGAATTAACAGGGTGAATTAGAAATTCAAGTAAATGATGGCAGATACGATATTGTTGCCATTACAGAAACTTGGTGGGATGAAACCCACAAATGGAACATACAGCTAGAAGAATTTAAATTATTTAAAAGAAATAGACCAAATAAAAGAGGAGGTGGAGTTGCACTATATATAAGAAATAACTACATCTCTACAGAAATAGAGCACAACAATGATGAGAACTATCTTGAATGCATTTGAGTCAATATTAAAGGTTGGGGTGGAATGACATTGCCATAGGTCTATGCTACAGACCACCCAATCAAGCAGAGGAAGTAGATGAACTTTTTGCTAGTCAGCTAACTAAGGTATGTAGGAAGCACACCACAATAGTAATGGGGGAATTTTAACTACCCTGACATCAACTGGGAAACAAACTCTGCACCAAGTGGAAGATCCAACAGGTTCCTAATGAACTTAGCAGACAACTTTGTTTCCCCAAAAGTAGAGAAGGGAACAAGGGGATTGGCCATATTAGACTTAATTTTCACTAACAGAGAGGAAATGATAGAAGGTGTTGAAGCCATAGGAACCCTGGGGGCAAGTGACCATGCAATATTGGAATTCAACATTATACAAACACAAGTAGTAGAACAAAGTCAAACTAGAGTCTTGGATTTTAAGAGAGCTAATTTCAATAAACTTAGAGAGAGCTTGGGAAGAATTCCATGGATGAGAATCCTCAAGGGGAAAACAATTTAAGAAGCTTGGGGAATTTTGAAAAATGAGATTACAAAAGCTCAGTCAAACACAATACCAGTGAAGAAGAAAAATAACAGCTCCCAAAAGAAATCAGCAAGGCTGCATAAAGAACTCTCTGACAAATTGAAAGACAAAAAAGTTAAGTATAAAAAGTGGAAAGAGGGGGACATAACTAAGGCAGAATATCAGCAAATAGCCCGAGCCTGGAAAGATTAAGTAAGGAAAGCTAAGGCTCACAATGAAGAAAGACTTGCCACAAAAGTAAAAAATAACAAAAAAAATCTTGTTCCAACATGTTAAAAACAAGAAAAAGGTTAAGGAAACAATTGGTCCATTGCTGGGAGAAAGTGGCAAGAAGGTGACAAGCAACAGGGAGAAAGCAGAGCTATTTAACTCATTTTTTGCATCTGTCTTTACACAAAGGGATAAAACAGTCCAACCTATCAAAAACAGCACCACAAAAATCAGATTAGGAACACAAATTGAAATAGGGAAGAAAATGGTAAGTAAGCACCTGTCTACCCTAGACGAATTCAAATCACCAGGACTGGACAGATTACACCCCAGGGGTCTGAAGGAACTGGCAGATGAGATCTCAGAACCACTGAATTATATATTTCAGAGATCCTGGAGCACTGGGGAACTGCCAGAGGACTGGAAAAGAGCTGATGTGGTTCCCATCTTCAAAAAAGGAAAAAAAAATAGATCCAAGAAACTACAGATCTATCAGCCTGACCTCAATACCAGGAAAGATTCTGGAAAAGATAATCAAGCAACGAATTAGCAAACACCTAGAAGTAAACAAAGTAAAAGCCAAAAGACAACATGGGTTTGTCAAAAACAGATCATGCCAGACTAATCTTATTGCATTCTTTGACAAAGTGACAAAATTAGTGGACCAGAGGAATGCCGTCGATATAGTTTACTTGGACTTCAGCAAGGCATTTGATAAGGTAGACCATAACCTACTACTAGGTAAAGTACAAGAATTTGAGTTGGATAGCATCACCACCAGATGGATTTGTAATTGGCTGACCAACCGCACTCAACGTGTAGTCCTCAATGGAACTGCATCTACATGGAGGGAAGTATGCAGTGGAGTACCCCAAAGCTCTGTTTTAGGCCCAGTACTCTTCAACATCTTCATCAATGATTTGGATGAGGGAATAAATGGGGAACTCATCAAATTTGCAGATGACACCAAGCTGGCAGGAATAGCCAACACTCCAGAAGACAGGCTTAAGATACAGAAGGATCTTGACAAACCTGAACATTGGGCACTATCTAATAAAATGAAATTCAATGGTGAAAAGAGTAAGGTTCTACATTTAGGCAAGAAAAACGAAATGCACAGGTACAGTATAGGTCAGCGATGGCGAACCTTTTTTGGCTTGCGTGCCACAAGTGGGGGGAGCACGGGGTGGTGGTGTGGGCGTGCCGCACCCATAATGCAACGCACGACCCTCCAGTGTGCATGCGCGCACAACGCGCAACCCCACCATTTTTACATGCTTTTTTCGCCCTCCCCAGGCTCCAGAGGCTTTATAGGAGCCTGGGGAGGGTGAAAAGAGCCTCCCCCGCCCCCTCCCGGACGCCCTCCGGAGGCTTCAGGGAACGTCCCGAGGCTTCCCTGAAGCCTTCGGAACGCTTAAAACCACCCTCCGAGCAACCCGGAAGTCACTTCCGGGTTGCTCGGAGGGTCCTTTTAAGTGCTTTGAAGGCTTCAGGGAAGCCTCGGGATGGTCCCTGAACAGGCACAAGACGTGCGTCTCCATGGCCCGGGCCTGGATCGCCTCCGCCGCGTGGCACCTCAGGCCCGGCGTCTTTGCGCCGCTCCGCCCAGCTTCGGCGCGCTCGCCAGGGCCCGGCCTTCACATTGCCGCTGCCGCCGCCGCCACCACCAGGACGGGCTCGGCCGAAGGGAAGTCCGTTGGGCCTCAGCTGCGCCGCCCTCACCGCCGCCGCCTCCTCCTCCTCTAGCCGTGCCACACCAGGCAGGCCGCGCAGCCACCTTGATCCTGACCTTGGGTGGCCCCGCGCCGCATCATGCTCAGCCCCGCAGGCGGCTCCGTCCTCGGAGCTCGGCTACCTGCTGCCTTTCCCCTCCTTTGTCTCCAAGCTGGGGCGGCCCGCCGCTGAGTTGCTACTATTGCCGCCGCCGCCACTGCCGCCGTTCACGGGACCCGCCTCTTGCCCTCTTCCTCTGGTCGGCAGGTTCCTGCCAGGCCCCGGCGCTGCGTTCAAGCCGGAGGGGGAAAGGAGAAGAAGGAGAAGGAGGACAACAAAGCTCCCTTCGCTTTCCCCCTCCCCCTTCCCCTCCCTTTCGGCTTAACCCTTGGGACGCCCGCGCAAAGCCCCGAGGGGACAGATTCCTGTGTGGGACGCATGACAGGAAGGCTATAGAGTCTCCCCTCCCTCCACCATCCGGACGGTCCCTGATGCCTTCGGAACGCTTAAAACGACCCTCCAAGCAACCAGGAAGTCACTTCTGGTTTGCTCGGAGGGTGGTTTTAAGTGCTTCGAAGGCTTCAGGGATGGTCCCTGAAGCCTCTGGGGGACGGGGGAAGCTCTTTTCGCTCTCCCCAGGCTCCTATAAAGCCTCTGGAACCTGGGGAAGGCAAAAAATAGCTTTTAAAAAGGTGAACTCAGTTGGCCGGCGCGCGCATGCGCGCTGGCCAGCTGACAGGGCAGCGCCTTGCGTGCCCTGACAAATGTCTCCACGTGCCACTTGTGGCACGCGTGCCATAGGTTCGCCATCACGGGTATAGGTGGTACCTTGCTCAATAGTAGTAACTGTGAGAGGGATCTTGGAGTCCTAATGGACAACCATTTAAATATGAGCCAGTAGTGTGCAGCAGCTGCCAAAAAAGCCAACACAGTTCTAGGCTACATAAACAGAGGAATAGAATCAAGATCACGTGAGGTGTTAATACCACTTTATAATGCCTTGGTAAGGCCACACTTGGAATACTGCATTCAGTTTTGGTCGCCACAGTGTAGAAAAGATGTCGAGACTCTAGAAAGAGTGCAGAAAAGAGCAACAAAGATGATTCAGGGGCTGGAGGCTAAAACATATGAAGAACAGTTGCAGGAATTGGGTATGTCTAGTTTAATAGAAAGAAGGACTAGGGGAGACATGATAGCGTTGTTCCAATATCTCAGGGGTTGCCACAAAGAAGAGGGAGTCAAACTATTCTCCAAGTCACCTGAGGGTAGAACAAGAAGCAATGGGTGGAAACTAATCAAGGAGAGAAGCAACTTAGAACTAAGGAGAAATTTCCCGACAGTTAGAACAGTTAATCAGTGGAACAGCTTGCCTCCAGAAGTTGTGAATGCCCCAACACTGGAAGTCTTTAAGAAGGTGTTGTCTGGAATGGTATAGTGTTTCCTGCCTAGGCAGGGCTTTGGGCTAGAAGACCTCCAAGGTCCCTTCCAACTCTGCTATTGTATTGTATTGTATTGTATTGTATTGTATTGTATTGTATTGTATTGTATTGTATTGTATTGTATTGTATCTCATCACCCCCATCAATGTCCCCTTGTTCTCGCATAGAGGGGTAATGGGATGAAGGGCTCGCTGGTTTTTGCTCAAACTCTATTTTGTTTAAAGTGAAAAATGTGTGATTGTTTACATTAGGGGCATTCGTCCTTTTCCCTGAAAAGCTGGAATTTGCCTGTGGGAATGTTCAGTGCATGCAAAAAGGGGGGGGGGATGGGAGAGAGGGCAATCTCAAGCACACAGTAGCAGTACAATGACAACTTTCCCACAGAACTCTGTTTAAGAATGCCATCCCTCTGGAATATGACAAACCCATTACATTTCTAGCCCTTCCTTTAGAAACCGAAACCCCAAGTGCACAGGAAATGAGATATTCACAGATCAAAGAGCATTCCTTCTATTTTGCAGTAGTGCAAAGGAAAGTCTCATGGGTGGCTGTTTCCCAAACGAAGAATGACCGGGTGTAATGAGTTTTAAATTGTTGAATGAATGAAATAATATATCCCAATCCCAATTTAATTGGGATTATCGGATGCACTCATGTGTCCGTTTCACATGAAAAGATTCAATTCAGTGAGAAATCTATGAGACAAACACATTAACTAGCAAAACCTTGTCAGTGAACCATTCTACACTCAGAATGCCAAGATCTGGGTATTGTTGAACCCGAATATGAGAGCAATTATATTATATAACAATTATATGAGCCACGGTGGCGTAGTGGTTAGAGTGTAGTACTGTAGGCTACTTCTGCTGACTGCCGGCTGCCTGCAATTTGGCAGTTCAAATCTCAACAGGTTGAAGGTTGACTCAGCCTTCCATCCTTCCAAGGTGGGTAAAATGAGGAGCCAGATTGTTGGGGGCAATAGGTTGACTCTGTAAACCGCTTAGAGAGGGCTGTAAAGCACTGTAAAGTGGTATATAAATCTAAGTGCTATAGTGATATTATACGCAGAATGTCAAGGTCTGGCTATAAATCCTATAGGTAGAAGAATACAACTATTATTATCTTTACTTTTATGTTCCTTTGCATCCAAAAGGAGATTGATAGTTTCATAAAATAAACATGCCACTCCATTCCATTTTGACAAGATAAACATTCAGTGTTACATATCCGTGAAAAGTATTTGGGACAATTGATTTAAATCATATGAAATAAATTGGTTATAAGTAGAACTATCAATCTGGATAAACCAAGGCAATGTGTCTTAAGATACAAGCCCATAACATGTGAATAAAGAATCTTTGTGGGAAGAAGGCATAGGTTACAAGTGGAGAACTCCTCCTCCTATTAGAAGATCTGCATCTTTTCCTATTAGCCCAAAGGAGGCATGAATGAGGTTTCTAAATAGCAAGGAATTGAAATCCAGAAAGGAAATCCTTATCATAGATATTTGTAGATTGAGCCTGTTGTTTGCTCACAATACAGGTAGTCCCCGAGTTACAACAGTTCATGTAGTGACCATGACATTGAAAAAAGTGACATGACTGTTTTTTCATATTTCAGGCTGTCACCTGATCAAAATTCAGATCCTTGGTTCATGACGGTCGCAGTGTCCCAGGGTCATGTGATCACCTGTTGTGGCCTTCTGACAAGCAAAGCTAACGGGGAAGCCAAATTCACTTAACAAACATGTTACTAACTTAACAGCTGCAGTGATTCACTTAACATCTGTGGCAAAAAAGGTCGTAAAATGGGGCAAAACTCATTTAACAAATGTCTCGCTTAGCAACAGAAATTTGGGGCTCTGTTGAGGTCCAGGACTACCTGAATAGCTTGCATTTTTTTCTTTCTCAACTATACGAGTCAGATTTAGCACTGACTAAATAAATGGGCTTTTTGTTCCTGGCAGTTGGCTAATGATCTAAATTAGCCTGGGAACTATTCATATTTTCTTTCTAATTTTTAGTATTATAGCCATAATTATCATATTAACAAGCATGCAAAGTCATCTCCTTGAAATCCACACATATGTTCTTTCTCTCTCAAACACATACATTGCTATCATTTTTTCTCTCGTTTCCTAGTTATTATAGGGGTGCAAATACATATCTCAAGTCTAATTTCCAGATGACTATCGTGTGCTTATTTGCACTTCTTAGAGGCCCGAGGAAAACCTTTTTACACTTTTGCACCTTTTTTTAAAGAAAGGAAGTTCAGAATGTGTGTTGTTTCTCAGCTACCAGAAGGACGTGTTACTCCTGTTTTGATTGTCAAAATAGAAATGGAATAAGTGATGTACATCAATTCTGTCACATGTTGCCATTAACTCTGATGCAGCACATACAAGCCTTCACAGAGTTCACAAATTTTGGCCAACAAAAGCATGTGTGAGCTATCAGGGTGCATGGTGTGACATTTAACACCAAGGTTGAAATAAATGGTAATGTGCTAAAACCTAAATGTCATCTTACATGATGCTATAAATCTTTGAAGTTGTTAGCTGATGTAGACTCATGTAGATTATAAGAATTCTATCAGTCTGCTTCAGAGGTGGGCTTAACATATCTTAACAACCGGTTCACCCAGAATTGAAAATGTGACCGCATGCACACTGCATCAAAGACACAGTGATTGCATAAGATGGGATAGCTTCGCACACACACACACGCCTTGCACACATGTCCACTCCATCAAAACCATGGTGATTGTATAGGACGGGATAGCGCCGGGGTGGGTGGTAGGCCCAGTCGCTGGCCGTAACTACCAGTTCACCCGAACTGGTCCAAATCGGGTGAATCCCACGCCGGGTCTGCTTGTGAAGAATGCCAAAGATAAAACAACTTGCCTCCGGAAGTTGTGAATAGCAATAGCACTTAGACTTATATACCGCTTAACGGTGCTTTACAGCCCTCTCTAAGCGGTTTACAAAGTCAGCCTATTGCCCCCAACAATCTGGGTCCTCATTTTACCCACCTTGGAAGGATGGAAGGCTGAGTCAACCTTGAGCCTCGTGAGATTCAAACTGCCAAATTGCAGTCACCCGGCAGTCAGCAGAAGTAGCCTGCAGTACTGCACTTTAACCATTGCACCACCATGGGTCATGTTGGCTTAAAAGTTCCTGTTGTTGAATGTCCAACACTGGAAATTTTTAAGAAGAGATTGGACAACCATTTGTCTGAAGTGGTATAGGGCTTCCTGGCTGAGCAGGAGGTTGGTTTAGAAGACCTCCAAGGTTCCTTCCAACTCTGTTATTCTGTTAAAATAAGGAGCCAGGAACTTTTAAGCCAACATAAACACAGAAACATAGAGTTAGAAGTAGTCAGTTAGGTTAACAAGTCCAACTCTTGTTCAAGGTAAAAATATATAAAAGGGTTCAGAATTCTGCGTGTCTGTCTCCTCCATCAGGATCCATCAGCAGAAAAAAATCTCCAAAAACTGAACAGAATAAGACCAATTTTTCTGCAGGGAAAGGAGGGAAATGAAACAATTGGGTTCAAAAGGGCCTCAGTTTCCCCAAATACCTCCAATGCATCTCCCTTTGAAACATGATTGGGCAGAACTCAGAATCAATGAGGCAGAACCGTTGGTTAAAAAAAAACTGATAAGAATTCAAGAAGTTGCATGTTGCATGCTTTTCCTTCCTTGTTCTTGCATAATTTCAAGTTTACTTTGCACCCAGCACATTCCCGGTAGGCTCAGCTATCAAAAATACATACTGGTGTTCATTTATTAAACTGGCAAAATGAAGCACAAATTAGACAGACAGAGGCAGAGAGAGAGAGAGATGAACAACAGGCAAGAATTTACATGATCTCTGTCACCATCTATCTTTCCGGAGCTCTAGGTATGATAGTTAAGCTTTGTGATTTCAAGTTTTACCAGGTGCTGTCAATCTTACCGAGTGGACCAAGTCTGAAAGTACAATTCTTCCCCTGTGCCCTTTACACCCCCAGAAATAAGTGACTTTGCCCTGCCCACTATTGTAGCTGCAGACCAGAGGTGGTATTCAGCCCAGTGGTGGGTTCTGGCTTCTGTTACTGCTGGTTTGCTCAGGGACACACTTTGTGTGTGCGTGCAGGTGCAGTAGTAAGAAATTGCAGGAGCAAAAAAACAAGATGGTGGCGCCTATGGCACAGCCGATAGAACTGGTTTGGGGGCGTGGCCGGCTGAGTTACTACCTACTCGGTCGAACCGGTAGGAACTCACCTCTGATTCAGCTGGTTCTCTCTGGTTTGGGCAAACCAGTAGCAGTGGCTGCGGGAGGCTCCGCCCCTCTCACCCTGACATAATGTGCAACCACTGCACATGCGCAGGAGGCAGTGCACATGTGCAGGCGCGGTGCGTGTGTTCACATTTGTGAACCGGCAGGGGAGGTAAGCAAATTCCAACGCTGCTGCAGACTACGGTGACTCTTATCTGACCATTCCCTTGGCAGGTTTTCTGGGGCCAAGTGCCCAAGTTCATTCCCACACACCACTACAGGTATTGATGTCAGTTTTATGTTCTGGCACATGCACTAATTTTTCCCAAGAGAGGAATCCATAGTATTATTCTAGTGAAATGAAATAACTATATTCAATATAATTTTTATTCGTCCAGATAATGTCCTCTGATACTGGACTGGGACTAATAATTAGATCAATAAAACAAGATGTTCCAAGTGCTGTACTTTTTCTCCGACAAACGATGATCTCTCAATATTCAAGAAATTGTTTATTTTTACAGATATCTATTTTTAGATGTTCGATGCCAGTCTCCACTTCCTCTTCTCTTTCCTCTTGGTGCTCTACAGATGCAGTAAATTACAATATCACATTTCTCAAGTAGACTCCTCATATAATTCAGAATTAGACTGGATGGACAACCATTTGTTTCAAACTCTTGTGTGGGTTTAAAGCTCAGTGAACATTGCGCTGAAATTATCCCAGTAATATCCCATCATCCTGATATAGGAAATCAGTGAAATCCATGAGCCTTAAAACAGACCTCTCTCACACAGAGAGAGACACAACACATATAGAGAGGAGAATCTTACCATGGTCTGTGGCAATCTGCAAAATTCTTTTTCTAGTCTGTTATGTGATGACTTCTATTAATCGAGTCCCTTTCGGGAGAGGGGGCGGTATATAAACGCTAATAATAAATAATAAATAAAAATAAATAATCTGTGGAAAACTTCCCATTTCCTGCAGCCCTTGACCCTCTACCATGCTTTTAAAAAGTGCAGCTTTCAAATTACTTAATCCTTACAGCAATAACTGGATCTAATAGAGCTGTGCAAGTTTTCTCCCCATAACATTCTCTGAAAACAACAAATGAGGTTTTTTATGGGAAGGCAAATTCAATTTAAGAGCTATAACTGCAATTCCATCTCTAATAAGATTGCAGCAGCTAAAAGATGCAACTTGTTCAAAGAAAACTGAAGAAGTAGAAAGGCATATGGAGATTCACGGTAGACGTGCACAGAAATTCAAGGGAATGGATTTAGTGGCCTTGTTAAGAGCACCCAAGTTACCCAATACCACTGGGTGTCCATTATTTACTATCTCTCTAAGGAAAATATAGGAATGATGATTCATAGCAACCATTTGCAGATTTTTCAATGGGACTTGATGCGGAATTGTGGACTCAACTTTGAGAAGTGAGATCCTTCCTAAGGGGAACCACAAGTAGATCAGGTTCCATTGACAAAAAATCTAGCTGATGTTAGTCCTTTGATGTAGTCCAGACAAGAAGCTCAATCAGGAATATCAGCACTATCTTTCCTATAAAATTACGTTAAACAGAAACTCGTAAAAATGAAAGTCTTTCTCTTGTGGTTTGATTTTTTTAAAATTTTGTTTGCCACCCATCTTGCTCTAAAGGGTTAGACTGCTAGACTGCAGATCTTCTTCCAAGGTCATTCTCACATACCATCACACCAGTGAAGAAGACCTGAGAGCAAAAGTAGAAGGAGGGGGAACTTTGGGAGAAGGTTACTATACATTTCTGGAATTCCTAATACTAAAACTATAAGAGAAAGTTATCAAGTGCATTTGTTGCCCTGTGACAAAGAACTCTATTTGTAGGGCCTGGTCAATGATGGAGTTTGTTAGATTGGGTAATGGATAGGCACACACAGGCTAAACGGTAACAACAGCTCTTTATTAAGTACAACAAGTAAGAACAATCCAGTGAAGGTTGAGTCTGACAGCAGCCCTTTTATAGGGAGCTCTCAGACCCTTCGACCAATAGGATTAAACCTCTGTTCCCGCTGGACCTTGGTGGAAATAACTGTAGTTAGAACAAGTATCTAACACCCCTCCCCTCTTGGATGGAACAATCCTAATTGTTACGTAGTCACACAGGTAGGAGGGCTTTTGGGTAGCTCTGCCTGACCTCCACAGTTCAGTAGGAGGGGTTTCCTTGGACAGGTCAGATGGACCTGTTTGCTCCACAGCTCCGCTTGGTGGAAGCTCCTGGAACCTTTCACAGGCCGCGCCTGGAGCTTCTAGAGCCGGTTCGCTCGGAGCTCGCCGCGGGCCTGCAACAAAACCAGATAAGTTTCCCGGTACCCTCAGGCTTGAGCTGGCCATGGAAGGAGTGAGTGTTTGCTCTGTTTGGGTAGGGCTTTGGCTAACTTGTGCAGGAATTACCTCTGGTTGTCAAAGAGTGGAGTTGGAGAGGTGGCCACGGAGTTGGTCAATATGCCTTCTCCAATTCCTACCGTCCTCGAGCTCTAGGAGGTAAGAGTGAGGGCCGGTGATTCCTATCACTGTGGCAGGAATCCACAGAGTTTCCCTGGCATAGTTGTGGGCGTATACCGAATTCTCTACGCTAAATGTCCGAATCTTGCTTGTGGAGTCTGGGGGCGATGAGGCAGAATAATTGGGGTGTAGGCGGTCTAAGTGGGTTCTCCCTGTAGTGGCACTGGGTGTGATGTGCTGAATTAGCAAATAGTGGTCAACCTGTGTTTCCAATCTCCCAGGCCCATTGTAGAGAGGGCCGCTTTTGCAGATCTCACCATTCTCTCCGCCTGACCATTGGAGGACGGATGGAATGGCGCGACGGTTGCAGGAACTGGGTATGTCTAGTTTAATGAAAAGAAGGACTAGGGGAGACATGATAGCAGTCTTCCAATATCTCAGGGGTTGCCACAAGGAAGAGGGAGTCAAACTATTCTCCAAGGCACCTGAGGGTAGAACAAGAAGCAATGGGTGGAAACTAATCAAGGAGAGAAGCAACTTAGAACTGAGGAGAATTTTCCTGGCAGTTAGAACAATTAATCAGTGGAACAGCTTGCCTCCAGAAGTTGTGAATGCCCCAACACTGGAAGTCTTTAAGAAGATGCTGGATAGCCATTTGTCTGAAGTGGTGTAGGGTTTCCTGCCTAGCCAGGGGGTTGGACTAGAACACCTCCAAGGTCCCTTCCAACTCTGCTATTCTATTCTAAATATCTGCATAAAATCAACTACATACAGTAGCTAGCTGGCATAGGGAACCTAAGTCACCCTTCTTTTCAAGGCATTGGCAAATTCTAGTGTAGTCAATTTTGGAAGTTATGCAGCATGCAATCTGTATTTACTATCATAAACACTATGAACTGAACACTGGGATTTTCTTAAGAGAAGTTATGGATGGGACTATCCTGACTGGGGTCTCTTTCAGATTTTTGTTGAAGATTTACATTTCATTTGATGTTTAGCTGCCCTCTTATGTATATACATCATGCAGTGTGAGAAAGGTGAATCATTTTATAGCCTTCTGTAGTCAATATTTTTCATCCTCTTATCTACTTATTATGTATTTTTCCAAACTAAAATACATCATTGCAACTTGAAGGAATTATTTTTGCAGTACACTGAAAAGTACAATCATGTCCAAGTTTTTTTTAAAAAATGACTCTGCGTCATGACCTTGAATCAATCGTGGTTTCTGATCTCTGTACCACTAACAATATCTCATCAGTTTTGGACATTTCTCTATTATTTCCTCCAGATTTGTTTTCTTTCCCCTTAAATAGGGAAAAGATTTATAAATATTATATCTGATTTTCATTCTTTCTTTTGCTGTTACCAGTGCTATTTTTCATACATTGGCAATACAAAGATCTTCTCTATCCTTTTAAAGTATGGAGCAATATTATGGTGACATTTATTCACTCTTGATATTCATTTCTGAGCATCATCTCTGTGGCCAGAACATTTGGCTCTACCCGTTGTTTGTGTAAACCAGGGGTGTCGAACTCAATTTCATGCAGGGCCGCATCACGGTTATGTTTGACCTTGGGGGAGGGGGAGGGGGAGTGTGGGCAGCTTGACATCACTTGTGTAGGAGGTACCTGTGGTGACCCGAGTGCTTGCCAGTGAAAACAGGCTCCCGAGTTCTGCTTTTGGCTGCAATGGCCTCCTGCAACCGTCTGCCAGTGAAAATGGAGCTCAGGTGGGCCCTGCATAGCCTCCCCATACTCCATTTTCAGTGGCAGAAAGCTGCAGGAAGCCGTCATGGCCAAAAATGGAGCCTGGGAGGGCTGCACATGGCCCTCCCGAGCTGCGTTTTCACCGGCAGAGGCACTGCGGACTGTTCCTTCACTGTTTCCAGTGTGGCCCTGGGGACCAGATCTAAGTACCCCGCAGGCTGTATCTGGCCAGTGGGCCTTGAGTTTGACACTCCTAGTGTAGACAAATAAAGTGACTATTGTATACGTTCACTAAATATCCCCTTATCAATTTCCAGTAATTTCTTCTAAGAATAAAAAGCACTCATTTCTAGGTGGAATTTCTTTAAATCCACTTATTTTTCTACCCTTTCCACATGAAAGTAAACACACACACACACACACACACACACACACACACACACAAATGTATGATAATGAAAGGGACAAGACAATTATTGGTCTTAAATCTATTGGCATAGGAGATTAGGAATAGAGGTTCAGGAATCAAACTAGTAAATCAGAAAGACAACTGAAACATATGCCAGTGATATGCTCATCATCATCCCTCCAAGGGACCCTTGGAATCTTTACAGGAACAAATATAGCAATATGGTTGTATATCACAATATTGGATTAACAAGAACAAGGACTCAAATGATTATGTGGAATTTATCGGAAGGGGAAAAGTGATACTTGCAGCAAACAATAGAATTTAATATCACTATTAATCTGATTGAGTCTGAGATTCTATTTAATAAAATCCAGTATTTATTTATGAACAACTATTCACAGATTTGGAAAAAAATGTAATGGTAGATACATGGAAATGGGAAAAGGTAAAACATGTATTTGTTAGGAAGAATATCAGCGATAAAAAGGAATATTTTATCGAAGATCAACTTCCTGTTTTAAATTAAAGAAAAATACTGAATTAGAGAAAAAGACCAACAGCTAATTTTATTTGATCAAATAAATTGTAGTCACTAAATGAGGACTACTTGTAAAAAAAGTTGCCTTAAAATAAATGGTTCCCATTGATTAATGGTGTGTGTCAGGGGTGGGTTCCTGCCAGTTCTAACCTCTTCTATAGAAGAGGTTCCACAAATCTACAGTGCCGTTTAGAACCAGTTCCAGCTCCCCCCCCCTTGCCCGTCTGCACATCATCAAGATGAAGAGCAAGAGGAGGAGTTCTGGGAGTTGAAGTCCACAAGTCTTAAAGCTGTCAAGTTTGAACACCCCTGGGTTTTTTTTCTAAAGAGTTGGGGGTGCAAATGTCTTGTAACTTGACAGCCTTAAGGCTTGCACACTTCAATGTCAGAGTTCCTGAGCCAACATGACTGGAGGAGGAATTCTGGGAGTTGAAGTCCACAAGTCTTAAAGCTGTCAAGTTTGAACACCCCTGGGGTTTTTTTTCCTAAAGGGTTAGGGGTGCAAGGGTCTTGTAACTTGACAGCTTTAAGACTTGCATGCTTCAAATGCCAGAGTTTCTGAGCCAATATTTTGGTTGCTAAGCAAGAGCGTTGTTAAGTGAGTTTCACCACATTTTACAAGTTGGCCACGCCCACCCAGTCACATGACTGCCAAGCCACTCCCACCCAGTCACATGGCCGGCAAGCCACTGCCACCTGATCACATGGCCTGAAAGCCACTCCCACAAAGCAGGCCACACCTACAGAAGAGGTTCTAAAAAAGTTTGAAACCCACCAATGGTGTGTCTATTTGTGGTGTTGTGTTTATGATATCTGTATTTATGGTGCTGTAGTGAACTAAGCCAACTAGGATGGGAGGGGGGGGGAATAAGTTGTCGGATATTAATATACTGAATTGAAAATATAAAAGAAATTCTTCAATCATTTCTGTGAGAATGGATTTGAAGATCCAGAAAAACATCTGCTAAAGCATTGAATCCACTAGTGCCAACACACACACACACACACGAAAGTAGTATTTGAAAAAGAATGTTTTTGAAGGTTGCTTACAAAAAGGAGTAAATATATTTCAGAGGGAGAGCAAGTAGTCCCAATTGGGACAAGCAATGCCATCACTAAACACTAATCTATCTATCTAAATATCTATCTATCTATCTATCTATCTATCTATCTATCTATCTATCTATCTATCTATCATCTATCATCTATCTATCTATCATCTATCTATCCATCTATCCATCTATCCATCTATCCATCTATTCATCTACCCATCTATCCATCTATCCATCTATCCAATCATCTGTCTATCTGTCTGTCTGTCTATCTATCCATCTAATAACTAAGCCATGTACATAAGAACTGCTTCTGTAACAAAATTGGAACAAAACAACTGTCTCCTTTGCAAGAACAACTTGAATGTCACTTGAGAGACAGACCAACGCTCCCTAGCCAACAGCTCACGAGAAAGGATCGTCATAGCCTCCATCTATTGTAGATGTTTGTGTAAAACACCTATGCAGAAATATTTTTAGGTTGCCTCAAAATAACATGGCTGCTAAGAAAAAGGAAAAAGTGAAGTATATTTTGCTAATAAAACAACTTCCTCATGAAACTGATTCAACTTCTGTCTCTCTCCGAAGGGTATATATTATTTTACAACTGACATTTAAAAATAAATACTGGATTGACTTTCATCATTTTTGGGAAATCCTTTTGCCAAGACTTCCCATTTCTTATTAGGTTAATATTGCAAAAGAAGAGAGAGTGAGTACATAGAGTCTCATGGAATTGCATTTTGGTTTTGTTCAGGAGGTTTATGGTTTATATTTTGCTCTTCTGTGTTTTTTAAATGGCTAGAATTGTTCTGGAGTAAGATGGCCTCAAGATGGATTGATAAATAAAAGTTTAAAAGTATATTTTCAGTTCTTTTAAGTTGTCTGATTCTGGGCCATCTCCTTAGTAAATAGGGATGAAATGTCATTTAAATGGACTTGATCATTACATGAAAAATGGCCTAATTTATATACAAAGATACTCCGAGAACTAATAATTAGATAATTATTTTCCAATTCATGAAAAAAAAAAAACCATGTGTTTTCACTCAGGTCAAGTTTTGGAAACTACAATTGAACAGCCGTTCTTCTTAACTTCGTTCAGAACTATACTGGTCAGGAATCTTTGAGAACTGCCACTGTTGGAGCACGGAGTCTGCTTCTCTTGAAATGAACAGATTCACTTGCAATGGTCAATTCTATTGAAAAGCAGTAACGAGAAAAGGAGAAGTTTTCTTTTTCCAGGAAAGCTGCTGGATCAGAAGACGAGCTAGGATGATCATATTCTACCATGGTACAGCAACGTTTTTCAATCTTAGCAAAGATTGCTGACGGGTGAATTCTGGAAGTTGAAGTCCACACAAGTTGCCAAGGTTGAGAAAGAGATACTGTGTTTCCCCGAAAATAAGATAAGATCTTATTTTCTTTTGACCCCTGAAATAAGTGCTTGGCCTTATTTTGGGGGAGGTCTTATCATTTTTGAGGTGCAGGAGGCGGTGAGCGTGGTTACCTCATGGTTCCTGCTGTGTCACATTATTTTCAGGGAGGGTTATTTTCGGGAAAACAGGGTAGTGTGGTAGAGATGAGGCTTTATTTCATCAGTAATAGCGAATCTATGACTCTTGAGTCAAAGGTGACACACCACAATGTTCTGGGTGACAGGCCAGCAGTCACCAATACTCAACAACAACTATTCTTAAAAACACACCCTGTTCTTGTGTGATTTTTTCCAGAGGCCATGCAAGAATGAGGTGTTTCCATGCAACCTCCACACCCTCTGAATATCAAGGCATGCTTTTGCACAGTTTTAGAGGCTACAGAGGCCATTCTCTGAAGCTATTTCAAGAACAAAAACTTCGTATGACCCAGAGCAGACTCAACTAAATCACAGGGCTCTGTCCACAGAAAGAGAAAGTGGCCTGAAACTAAGTGGCTTGTGGCAGATCCTGAGAATAAACCATTGCCCAAGGTCCGGTGGAAGCAGTTGTGCTAAGGCTTGTGAGAAGTTTTATACAAAATATATTTTATCCCTTTATACTATTTCTATCTCCCCTTAAAACATGAACAGAATCCACAACGGTCTAAGAATCAGTGTCTCCACTAGATATCTGACAGTCACGCTGAGACTAAGTTAATGAAATAAAAATAGCAAATGGGGGAAAATCTTTTACTCACTCCTCCTCAAACCTCCAAATAGGTTACACAGACCTAATCCACATATCAAAGGAAAAAGTCTGTAGATACAAATAGAGTTAAATAAATTAAGTTTTCCTGCAGAACTGCATGTTCACAACAATAAACATCACAGATGACATATCTACACACACACACAAACACACACACACACACACACACACACACACACACCAAATGTCACCCTAGAATCAGCATGTAGACACTTGTTCACCCAGGACACCCTCGTCTGTATAACTGTGTCACTGTATCCCATTTCTCTGTAGCTGCCCCTACTGCTTGCTTTTAGGAATAAATATTTTTTCTTTCCTCACAGTTGTCTAGATCTGATTTTTATTTATTCTTGGGCAACCCCAGCTCAATTTGGAATCCCAAATTATTCTTCTGACAGGCTGAAGACCTAGTGTCTGGACTGTTGTCAAGGGCCACACTTTAGGCTGGCATAGATGGGGGGATAGAGAATTGTTTCTCTTTTATTCAAGGGAGGGGTGACATTCCAAGAGAATCGAGTTAGGCATTTTCCGAATTTTTGACACACCAAGCTAAAAATATTTCATCATGTCTGCTTTATATGTCTCTTTAAAAGCCTGTACATAGACTTGTATCACATCTGAAGTTTGGGCTTCTCTTCAATCTTACAAACCTTAGATTTTGCCTGATTCATTATAAATAAAAACAGGTGTTTTGGATCAGAAAGAAACTCCTGTTAATTTATTCTGATTTATATCAATTTATTCTGATTGATGAGTCTTCTTATATTGGTTGCCTTTACTAATTGCCATGACAATGTTTTTAAAATGCTAAATTGATACAAGATCACCTTTAAATCCAATACTAATGTAACATTATTTTGAAATTTCTTATCCAATGTTATATAGGTGGTAGATCTCTTTCTTTGCTCTCATTCCCTCTTTTAAATATCTGTTAAAATGAGTTTTATATTGAGTTATAAAATAACTCAAATTGTAGATTTCCTTTAAAAAAAAATTCTGGAGTAGGTTGGCATATTCAGAGTCCCAGAGAATGGCAGTACAATATCTTTTTTAAAGGGCTTCTAAACACCCCCCACCCACCCAAATCTAAAACCTACAATTTAACCCAAATAGGTTCTTTGAGCAAAACTAGCCATGCTCCATTTAGATCAAAATAATCACAATCTTCTTTTCATGTTGGAAATGCTTGGATGGACAACACATATACACATGCTGATCCCAGGGGAAAGAAGCAAGCAATTTCCTGTGACTTTTTAATGAGCCCTTGAAAAGGAATTGCAAATTTTAAACAAAATGGGAGTATTTTAAGTAAGAATAATAAATAGGAAACTTACCCAATTTTCCAAAGACAACATCACAGTTTTAATATAAGCTGTTTCTCATGAGGTGATGGAAGGAAAGGAAGTGAAATATCCTATAACTCTACCTAATATTTTGGAGAAAAGTATAAATTTACTGTACTGTAATTTGTATAAGTTCTACCTTAATGGACTAGCACACTCAACGGGAAAGAAAAAAAGAAACAATTTATAATTATTAGACTAAATAAAATGCTGGTTTGCCCCCCCCCCCCCCATTACTCATACATTTTGTTTTCTTAGTAAAATTACTTATATTATTTAACTCTGGTAGCAATTACAGCACTGGCATTCTTAAGGTTTACTCTACCAGAAAATAAACTATTCGAAGTAAGAAAACAGAACCTTTCTCAGTCTTGGAATGACACGTAATACATAGTCCTTGCTTAGTGACCACAATTGGGACCAGCAAGTACCACTGCCAAGTACCACAGTCACTAAGGCGAACATCATGTGGTCCGGATGAGCTTACAACCGCATTTTCTTTTTGATCATTAAGGGAAACTTTTGATCATTACAGGGAAACGTGACATGATTTATGATTTTACTTACCTTCTCTGTTAACCCTGCTTCTTGCAAGCGAGTTATAAAACACCACAAATGGCAATTGCATGGCTGTGTAAAATTGATGATTGTAAATGCCTGCTGGTTGCGAAACACCCAAATGGCAATCACTTGACTATAGGATGTTTGACAATTATAAATACAAGGATCTGTCACAAAGCTATTTTGTTTTACGCAGTTGTAACTTTGAATGGTCGCTAAACGAGGCAGCTGGGGAGCGAGGACTGCTTGTGCACATCGTGTTCTGAAAACCAGCTCGGAATAAATTTTTTTTTGGAGAAGTCAGGATAAAAAT
The DNA here is from genome assembly GCF_964273705.1 of Natrix helvetica. NCBI lineage: Eukaryota > Metazoa > Chordata > Lepidosauria > Squamata > Natricidae > Natrix > Natrix helvetica. Next base: position 169,670,473 of record NC_138548.1, on the reverse strand, counting down.
GAATTTCTCTTAACTTTATTTTAAATGAATAAGAATTGTATTAATAAAATGAATGTGATTGCTCACCTTTGTTGGATAGGTTCCCTTTTGATCCCATAAACTATAATGATCATTTGCAGGCGTGGCCTGCTACGGGTTCGCCCGGGTTCGGGAGAACCCGTAGCTAACATTACGGCCAGTTCGGAGAACCTCCAAATCGAACCCCTGACTGGCCCACCGCCCCTTCCCCCACCCAGGTCTCTCCACGCAGCTCATTTTGGATGTGAGGTAAGTTCAGAGCCTACGTGGAGGGGGAAAAATGGGCCTCTTGGAAGTTCCAGAAGGCTGAAAACGGTCCCGTTTCTGGGCCTCTGGAGCCCAGAGGAGGCAGTTTTCACCCTCCTAGAGGCTCAAGGAAAGCCTCCAGAGCCTGGGGAAGGCAAAAATGCCCCCCCCCCCCGCCATGGTGCAGGAAGCTGACTAGGCCACGCCCACCATGGCTACGCCCACTCAGCAACTGGGCAGAGAACCCGTTGCCGAAATTTTTGAAGGCCACCCCTGATCATTTGGCAGAAATTTGGAATGCATTGGGAATTGCATGTTGCTCTGAGGTCTTGGTTCCCCCCTCCCTCCAAATTTAAAGATGACTTCAACTTATAGAGGAAGTTGTCATCTGGAAGGCCCTGGAATGTCCTACAGTTATTAATTTTGTCTATGGCCAGTCATGGCACCTTTTGAACCTGTTGCTAATTGGATTATATTCAGGATTCTGTCATTTTCCAGGATTAGTAAAAGAGGAGATAATCATTTATTATTGCTGTATTTCACAGGAAAAAAATATATTCATCAACTACTTCCTATTAAAGCAGCTTTCGCCACAATGCTCCAACAAACACAGACGTTTATGAATCTCAGCTGTGTAAATGGTCTATTCCCAGGCAAACTGATTTAAGATCCACATAAATCATGGGAAAATGAAAGCAGAACGTTCACAGCGTGTTCTCCTGAAGAGTTAACATTTTCAAGTAACGAGCATTCTCAAAAGTCACAACATCAACATAAAATGGGGCAAAGCAGCTGCTGAAATGCTGCGCATCAATTTGATGTAGAACCAACCACTAAACAATAGCGGGTGGGTGGCATGGAGAATAACTTTGGAACTGCAACACAAGGAAGTCAAAGGCATGAGATCGCTGTTCAGTTCTTCATGGATATATTCCACCAGCTCCACCTAGTGGCTATCGGTTTCCTTTGCAATAAAATACCTGCTAATATCTTGCCTATTGAAAATTAGGAAGCACAAAATAGTGTGTGACTTGATCAGAGAATTGTTTTGTTCCATGGACTCATTTGTGGTGGTTTATCAAAACCATGCAGCATTAAAAACGTCCTTAATCTATTTATACTAGTAAAGCTCTCATTTCTGTAGCTTTTAAATGGATGAAATTATGTATCCTAAGCAGTGGTGGGATTCAAATTTTTTTTTACTATCGGTTCTGTGGGTATGGCTTGGTGGGCCTGGAGTGGCTTGGTGGGCGTGGCAGGGGAAGGATACTGTAAAATCTCCATTGCCTCCCACTCCAAAGGAAGGATACTGCAAAATCCCCATTTCCTCCAGAGCAATTGGGACTCGGGAGGCAGAGAATAGATGGGGGCGGGGTCAGTCAGAGGTGGTATTTACCGGTACTCACAACTACTCAAAATTTCCGCTACCGGTTCTCCAGAACTGGTAGAACCTGCTGAATACCACCTCCTAGAACAACAATTTTTGAATGAAGGTAGCCACATCGACTAATTAACGGAATGCATCCAAAAATCTTGGACCCATGACTCCCGTGGATTTGAAACTTAGAAAAAATGTATAAAACATTTTATGACATAAGCATGGTCATAAACGTTTATGACCTAATGTCATAAAACATTTCCCGGTCTGATTTTTTTTTTTTTTTTAGCTTGAGGTTCAACATGGGCTATTTTCAAAGCAGATGTCTCTCTGAATGAAGACAGTAGATTAAAAGCTCTATCATTGTCGAAGTCCTTGAGGAATCTGGTAAAGAAATATCTCTGAAAAGATGAACCGAGGGATTAGGACTGTAGATGATTAATTTACAACTTTAAAGGAAAACATGATTTAATGCCGTGTTTCCCCGAAAATAAGACTGGGTCTTATTTTCTTTTGAGCCCTGAAATAAGCACTTGGCCTTATTTTCGGAGAGGTCTTATTATGGTCACTTCCATGAGTCCCTTCCATATGGCTGCTGCTGTGTTGCAATATTTTTGGGGAGGGATTATTTTAGCGCATGCGCTCAAAAGCCTGATTGAGCTTATTATCCGGGAAGATCTTGTTTTCGGGGAAAGAGGGTAGCTTTCCCCAAAATTTCCACTTACGTTGGACTTCATCTTTCAATAGAAAAGGTTGTAATGTAGTGGGAATAATATAAACTCTAATACTGAATATCCAAATGCATTTGGTATTGCCCCAAAGATAAACCATCGCTGGCAAACTTTTCTTGGTCAATAACAGATGCCTAAATTCTCATTGTATACTACCTAAGAAGTATCAACATTCCTCTTTTAATTACATGAAATGTATATACCCATCTCACACAAGAAGACTCTGGGTGGTGTACAATAAAACCAACAAATGCAACACATTATAAAAACCATTTAAATTAAATAAACATAAATAAGAACAAGACCACCAGAGAGCTAAAATCAGAATGAAATTGGTAATGCCAACAATATGAGGGCTCCCTGCTGCCAGGCAATGCCAAGGCCTGGTGGAAAATAAAACATGCTTTGAGGGCTTTCCAGAAAGCCTAAGTATTAGGGCTAACTTCACCCCAGAGGGCAGTGAGGTTCCACACAGACAGGAGCCACAGCAGGAATAATTTCTCTCTCAGGTCCTGTCAGATGAAACTCATTAACAAAAAGGACTTCAGATGAGACCGGTAGATGTAATCGAGAAGAGGCAGACCCTCAGATAACCTAGGGTCTGCCATGGAGTGTTTTAAAAATCCTTTTATATCAGTGGTGGGATTCATTTTTTTTTTTACTACTAGTTCTGTGGCCATGGCCTGGTGGGCATGGCATCGCTTGGTGGGCGTGGCAGGGGAGGGTTATTGCAAAATCCTTATTTCCTCCCAATTAGCTGGGACTCGGGAGGCAGAGAATAGATGGGGGTGGGGCCCATCAGAGGTGGTATTTACCGGTTCTCCCAACTACCCAAAATTTCCATTACCGGTTCTCCAGAACTGGTCAGAACCTGCTGAATGCCACCTCTGTTTTATATAGTTCCATTCCTTCCTCTGTATAAGCCCTACCGAGAAACTCCCCTTAATAGCACTGCTTTGTAATGAAGATATTTACATTGCTTCCAATTCCAGACCTTTTACCTAGAAATAAGTCCTACTGGATATAATCAACTTTTAAATTTTCTGGAGCCTAGAGCAGATCCTGTGTTTGATCTAAATTGATTGATCTTCAAAACTTCTATTCTCTCTATGACCGGCAATAGATTCCAAAGAACACCCACTGAGTTTTTCATTGTGCCTCACCACTTTGGATGGAACATAATCCACAGAAGCTGATTTTCAATCGCTGAAAAGTTTAAAAACTGCTATCATCTGAATAGCATAATGCATGCTTGTGTATGTGTGCGCATGCACAGTTGTATATGTACATATGTGTGCACATGTACATTTATTGCCATAAATGTTATTTGCCTGTGGAATAAATTTTCTGGGGAATTATAAAGCTACATTTTGGGTCCACTGAAAGAGGAGTATTTTACAAGGGCCAGTCCTAATATCAGGAAGTGAGTAGTTTTAATGAAACCACAAACATCTGCATTCAACAAACTTAACGGTTTCCCTTAAAAAAGGAGAATAATAAGGAAATCTACAGATCATACCAAAACCACTCCATGTCATTCTCAGTGCTTTATTTATGGTTGGCAGTGACTCGTTAGCAAACGAAACGAAGAAATTTGAAATATCTTTCAAATTACAACTGTTTCCGTTAAACATATACATTAGGAATTGCAGATCAGAGTTTCAAAATCCAAATTTGGTAGCATATTACTTATGCAAAATTGGTACATTTTGACACAGCTAGAAATCCATATTTCTGCTACATTAAGAAAATATTTTCACACCATCTGGATGCTCTTATTTTCAAAGATCCTGCCTTGGCAGCAATTCTAATTTGGGCTCCTTTAAAAGAAGGCATCCTGAGCTATTAATGTTATTAAGGCATGCTCAGTGTTGAGCTGGAAGCAGGTTGGATTAACTGTATTGTGGTACATTTCCTATGATCATGTTTTCCTAGAATACTAAAAAGTGTTATGTAAAAGCTTCATTTGACCAAAGCCATAATGGGCGACGAAAGCTAATATTTATGGACTTATCTAGTGTGTGACCATTGCACGTACTGTAGAAGATTGCAAACTTGTCACATAGGAAATGAAATTAAAGTGAAGGTAGGTAAAATTTTGAAGGAAATGTTAATGTGTACATCAGAAGGTAGGAGCTGGTCTCACCTAAATTGTAGTAGGAGCATATAATAAGTTGACTCCACAGGCTGGTGAGGGATGCATATTATACTCCGGTGTGTGGTCATAACAGAAGAACCAGAGATCAATTTGGGGGAAATTGTGCAAGATTATGAATGAAGGTAATGCATGGAGGTGGTGTTATTTAGTTAGGTGACAGACATAGATGAGGGGAATGAGACGTGAACGTACAGAAAAAGAGAGTGAGACATTCTGAGACTCAAGAATGAGTAAGAACACTGTGTGTGCTGTAGGTATCTGCTTAGAAAAAGGTCTGTTTCAAATGTATGCTATAAGTGTAAGCATATTCCTATGGGAAAGGAATAGATATCTATGATTTGCTCATTATGAAACAGTCTAACACAGGCAGTGTTGGGTTCCGGATTCCGTTCCAATTGGTACGGTTGGAATGGCCCCGGCGTCACCCACATGCACATGCGGTGCGCACATGCGTTGTAGCATTAAATAATGCTTCCGCAAGCCTCTGCGATGCTCGCACAGGCGCTGCATGCGCCATGCGTGTGCGCAGAAGGGCCAACTGCTTTAAAACACAGTAAGCAGCATGGGCGGGCAGGTGGGCCCTCCGGAGCACCATACCGGAATGGTACCTGGTGCTACGGGCAGGATCCAGTATGTCCGTACCGGGGCATACTGCCTGCAACCCACCACTGAACACGTGTGGAAAAACAAATTCAACACAAGATTCAATATCTGTTCAATATACTTGCGATGAAGTAAAAAAAAAACACCATTAAAAACTGTTTAATAAAATGTGAATTGTACTTACCTCTGTATAATTGAATATTCACTGAGAAAGAAATAATTACCATGAGTCATTCAATTGCCGACGTGCTGTGAGTCTACTGCGTGCGTATGTGCCGTGTTGTGTTTCGGTAAGAAGTAAACAAAGCCACTTGCATGTGGCGCTCTCTCTCAAGGTCTCCCGTGCGGAGCGCATGCATCTCATAATCGCATCTTATACCGCACTATACCGAGTCTTGACGAATTGTCATGTCAAATACAAATACGTCACATAACGCGCAAAAGATTAGTCTTCAAATATCGAAAAGGAGGACATGTAGGAGGACACTTTTCGAGGGAGGACAGAACTTACAAAAGAAGGACTGTCCTCACTAAAGGAGGACGGTTGGTCACCTTACTATTGTATTTTATTGTATTATAAATTTCTCCAAGAATAAGATCTTCATTGCTATCTCTTTTATTTGTCAATGACGTTAGCTTTCTTTTGCTTTCACTGTAGCCCCAAGAGGGTTGAGTATGTCAGAAGAAGTGAAAAAGTTGACTCAGCTCTTTCCTTAAGAAATGAGGGTTTAAACTAGAAGAATTTTAGCTCATTCAAAGATGGCAAGCACAGCTCTTCTGTAAAGTGGTTGATATATGAAGGATTCTAAGGCACAAATCAACTATTTTTGTCCGTTATGCCTTGAAAAACTTTTTGTTTCATTTTTCCAGTTAATATGAAATGATCCATGCCCAAATTCTTCAAAGTTTTGCCGCTTGTTTCTCTGGAATAGTATATTTGTCCTATGTTTTAGCCTTCATGAAAAACTCTTATGCCCTGATACACAGACATTTTATTATTTCAACAAAATGAATAACACAGTGGTTTGAATGCATGCTTTTGACTTCAAATAATACTATATATCAAGATGGCTGACAGCTTTTTCTGTGATATATGCGTGTGTCGTGCATTACTTATTCTTCTACTTACTCTCCCTAGAGTCAAGCCAACTTCTGGTATCTTCCAGGATGTTTTTCAGTCTCCCAATCTAACCTATTATTGTGGAAATGTCTGTCAGTCCTATATTCCAATAAAAATCAAGTTTAATCCCAGTGGATATTTTTCAAAATCATCTAAATTCAGATGACATGTGATCATCTATTACAACACATACACACACACACATTAAATTGTTGTCTCTAATGTCTCCATGACCATTTCTCCAATATATATCATGGTCCTTGTTTTGCGACTACATTTGGCACCAGCAACTCATTAGTTATGTGAACCATCACAGTTTTACAATTTCGTGAAAATTGGTTGCAAAGTTCCTATTTTATCACCATTGTAACTGCAGTCACTAAATGAAGCAGTCATTGAATGAGGAGTATCTGTACATACATACAGATGCGGTTGGGGCAGGGGATACAACCGGATGGAGATGTGGAAAGAAGTAATTGAACCAGGATTGAAAGGGAAGAGAAAGAAGCCTTGTTTACAAGTTTTAAATGATCAGGCCAGCAGCCCTCTTGAGGTATAGTGATAAATCCTCACAATTATCCATCCTGTGTGGTGAAGACAATTGTTTGCTGTTTGCATTGCTTGCTCATCTTTGGTTTCATTTCTGTTTTATTTTCAGCAGGCTTCCCCCCCCCCCCCCATATATTCCTGGCAGGGAATGGAAGTGAATTTGCAGGGCAATTATTTAAGATGGTTGTGTTTGAGGGTGGCTGGGTGGGTGTGGCCAGGGTGGGCGTGGCCACCTCAATGTCACTCATGTCGGGGGCACCTGTGGTGGCCTGAGAACTCTGCCAATGAAAATGGAGCTCTGGAGGGCCACACGCGGCTGTCCCTAAAACATACTGAGCGTCTGAGGTAAGAAGCAGACTCGGCGTTAATGCAACCGATTTATTACCAACTAAGCAACAAGAACAAGACAACGTTTTGCGATCTGACAGCTCTTCTATACTCCCAGCTGTCAACCAATGACAACCCTCCAATTTCCCGCCTGAATGCAAAACACGCCTAGTCCAATCATCTTGCGACATGCTTGATTGACAGGCTAGGGCGGGACACGTAGGGACGTAACACTCCTTTTGCCCAGTTAGTGCAGACATAGTCTTTCAAGTAGGCAGATCTACGATGGCTCCTTCCAGAACGCCTTGGTTCTGCTGCAGCAGCCAGAGACGTTGTCACTCAGGCATCTCCCCCGTGGATGGAATGGACAATTGTTTGCTGTTTGCACTGCTTGCTCATCTTTGGTTTCATTTCTGTTTTATTTTCAGCAGGCTTTTTTTTTTTTTCATATATTCCTGGCAGGGAATGTAACTGAATTTGCAGGTAATTATTTAAGAGGAAAAAAAAGTAAGTCTTCCTTTACGGCGAAGAAAAACAGCAGATGCTTTCATCGTATCGTCTTGGCAATCTTCAGCTGGACACCATTTCATTTATTATATTGTGTGGCATCCCATAACCAGAGGTAGGCTGAACTTAAGTTCGCAAACGGTTCGCTGGTTGTGAACAGGCATGCGCGAGCCCCTTTGGGAGTGAAACGGAGCTTCAAGGAAGCGGGTAATCAACTCAGGCAGCCCCAGTGAGTAAAGCAGGGGCAGCGCAAAACTCAGCTGGGGGCAATGAGCCAGAAAGTTAGTTATAAATGGATATCTTAGCACAGCAGCCCACCACTGCCCATAACCAAGGCAAGTGAATAAACTGATCTCAGCAGGTTCAGAATATTCTTATGAAACTCATTCAAAAAACAGGACTGATTCCCTGAGTAGACAAAATAACAACAGCCACAAGCCATAGAAAGAGAGCGAAAGTAAGTGGCCTCTGACAGGTCTAATTCTACCACTGTCATTTATTTAATTTATATCCATCTTTCCATTCAGGAAAGCACAACTAAGATGCCTTCCTTCTATTTTTGACCCACTGCGACAACCCTATGAAATAGGTTGGACAGAGAGAGAACGACTGGCCCAAGTCACCCGACCAACGTCTGAGGGTAAATGCTCTATCTATCAATGTGCGATGTACTTTCCTCTGTTCCCTTGAGGTAAGAGTGTTGTACATTGTATGAGGGCCAATTTGGTGCAGTGGTTGAGGTGCTTAGAAACCAGGAGAGTTGTGAGTTCTAGTCCTGCCTTAGCCATGAAAGCCAGCTGGGTCACTCTGAGCCCAGTCCACTTTACTAGGTCACTGTGGAGAAAATAGGAGAAGGAAAGAGTATTAAGTATGTTCAACACTTTGAGTTACTTATAAATTAACTAGCTGGATACCCGTGCTTCACTACGAAAAGGGTGTTGGTAACTTACCTGATACCCCTGTTCTAATAGGGTGGAGATAGCATCCATGCATGGGTTGACACTTTCCGTGCTCTGATTGGACTGAGTCTGATTACTAATTAATTAACCCCTATATAACCCGCCTCCATGAGTGGTACCACCCAGTTTCCGGGGAAGAGAAAGAAAGACAAACTCCACATGTTATCCAAACAATTTTTAAGTTTAGTGATTCATAGAAAAAGGTGTACAAGGCAACATCACCAACCTGTCAAGATAAAAACTTTCAAAACAGACAAAAAAAACCCCCAGCCCCGCAGAGACAAGGAACAGTCAAATCCTGGGTTGGGACTGGATGCTATCTCCACCCTATTAGAAGAGGCGTATCAGGTAAGTTACCAACGCCCTTTCTCAATAAGGGTGGAGATAGCATCCATGCATGGGACATACCCAAGCCATACAGTCCTCAAGGGTGAGTGATAGACTGTTCCGAAACTGACCCACCTGACCGAATGGCCTGCAGAACCCGCCTGCCAAAGGAAGCATCTGCAGATGTGAACTTATCAAGGTTGTAATTGTGGATGAAAGGGGACAGAGAGTTCCATGTAGCTGCCCTGCAAATTTCATCCAGGGAAGCCTGTGTCGCCCACGCCGTGGTGGTGGCTGCGCTTCTTGTAGAATGGGCCGTCACCTCTGCTGGCACCCTCTCCTAGTGTGAATTGTACGCTGCTGCAATGCAACGTCTGACCCACCTGCCAATGGTAGCCACTGAGACCTTTTGGCCAAGGGAAGAAGGCTGGAACGAAATAAAAAGGGCCTCTGATAATCTGGATTCCGCCGTGGGATTAATGTAAATTTGCAGCGCCCGACGCACATCTAAATTGTGTCACCGATGTTCCAATTCATGTCTGGGTGAGGGACAAAAATCCAGTAACACTACTTCCTGTGTGCGATGGAACCAAGAACCAGCCTTCAGCATAAAGGAGGGATCCAGTCTAAGGACCACCCTGTCCTTACCTTCTAGGTAGAGGCTCAAAGAGGCTCAAATGGTGGATCTATCAGAGCCTCCAGGACCTTTGCCAGATTCCAGGTCAGATATTTATGCACTGCTGGAGGTCTTAGATTAACCGCCCCTTTCAAGAGACCATGGTAACCTTCACTCTATCAAGAATCCTAAAATGACACCTCCTCTCAATGGCCGGTAACTTCCACCAGTAGAAAGATTGGTGAACTTCCTTGGGCAAAGGCACTTTAGTCAAGGAAACACTGCAGTTAGACTTCTGGTAGGGGAGGAGGAACCACTGTAACTCCCTTGTATATAACCTAGCCCAGGGCACAATGGAGATAGTAGAGACCATCTTCCCCAATAACTTGGAAAGTGTAGCCAGGGACACCCGACGACTGCGTAATACCTCTGTTACCAACTGTTTGAGGCTGCTAAGGCGATCCTCTGAAAGGAAGACCTGACCTGCCACAGCATCTATCCAAGCCCCTAAATGTAGAATACGAGTTGTGGATGTAAAGTGGCTTTTAGACTCATTGATGGAAAACCCATGAGCTCTTAACATATTCAACGTGAGATGGAGATCGCCCACAGCCCTGTCCCTGTAGGTTGACTGTACCAATGTGTCATCCAAATAAAGTTGTACCCTGATAGGAATGGTGCGCAGATGGGCCGCTAGGACCGCCAACACTTTAGTACAAACTCAGAGGGCACAGAAGAAAGGCCAAAAGATAACGCTCTGTATTGATAATGATGTGACTTGTAACAAAAATGTAAGAATTGACGATGCTCCCTTAGGATGGGGTACATGCAAGTATGCCTCCGTGAGGTCGATCGAAGTAAGAAAATCGCTTTCGCGAATACCTTCAAAAATGGTGATTAAAGAATGCATTTTAAAACATCTGTACTTAACATACTTATTCAACCGCTTCAAATCAAGAATGGTCTTCCACACACACACACACACACACAAACACACACACACACACGGACTTTGGTATGACAAATAGAATGGAATAGAACCCTCGGCCTGCCTGGTCTGCAGGGACTTCCTGTATGGCTCTAATGTCCAGCAGGTGCTGGATGGCTGATTACATGAGAAGTCACCTCTGGGGGTTGATAGAAACAGGGCAACGAAGGAAAAACTTTGGGGGAGGGGAACAAACTCCAGGGTCAGACCGAACCTGACTGTGGTCCTAACCCGGGCATCAGTAGTTGTAACGTCCCACTGGTCAGTGAAAAAACGTAACCTGCCTCCAATGGGGAACTGATCCTGAGAGGGATTATGATCTGCGGTAGTATCGGTTACTGCCCCCCGAAAGGGACGCTTAGATTGGTTCCCCCTCTGCTGCTGATACTGTTGCTGCCTAGGTCACTGAAAGAATCCCCCCTGTGGGCGAAAACCCAAGGGAGAGTACTCCGATTGCTGGGACATATTCCTGGGCACAAAAGGGCTGCCTTCTAGGGTAGAGTGCTGGGCACTCTTGGAGTTGGAGGGAAGATTTTTGCATTTATCCTTACCCTCAATCAATAGGGGAGTGAGAGAATCCCCAAATAGGGTGCCCTCCGCATATGGTTCCGATACCAGGCACCATTTATGTTTGACATCTGTTTGCCACTGTCACAGCCACAACAGTCTGCACAAGGCCACCGATGATGCCCTTGCTCTGGAGGCGAACCGAGTAGCACTCAAAGTTTTCAACTGAAGTAAATTGTACAGCAGCTACAATTTTATTCAAGTCGTGATGGGCTCTTGAATCACCGGCCGGAATCTGCTCTTGCAGCTGTTGTAGCCAGCAAAGGCTCGAGCAGGAGAAAAAGGACACAGCTGTTGAGGGCTGCACTGCCCAGGCAGCCGCCTGGTGGCCCCATTGGAGGACCTGGTCCGCCCACCTGTCCTCTGGTTTGAGAATGTCCTGTTGCGCCTCTGGCATTGTGGTGTTAGTATACAGAGCAGCAATAGTGGGATTGATTGTGGTCCACAACAGTGTCTTTTATATATATAGATAAAAGAGGAGTCAAAACAAAATAATAAAAAAATCTTTCACAGCCCATCCTTATGATACTGTATCTGATACCCTATCAATTTACCTCTCTCTCCCGGCACCAACACTGAGATAGTGCATATGAGTGTGTGTGAAACAGAATGCATACTTTTCCTGAAAAAAACAACAACTCCCAGGATATATAAATACACACAGGCTGATTGGGGAAAGAGGCCTCTGAAGGAATCAGTGCTTTATTTGAAATAGTTTCCCAAGTGTTGTGCAAACATGGTTATACTGACATCTAGTGGCTATCTAATTAGCTTTTTCAAATATAGCCACCTCTGTCCCCAGTGTACAATTGTTTTGAAAAGGTGTATAGAAAGCAGGAACTCACCGATCATCTGTTTAGAAGAGAAACCTTTAAAAGTGACCTTCTGGCTTCTGACATAAACTGAAATAGCTTTGGCAGGACAAGAAATAATGGTTGGAAATTAATCAAAGAGAGAAGCAACCTGGAATTAAGGAGAAACTTCTAAACAGTGAGGACAATTAAGCAGTGGAATAGCTTGCCTCCAGAAATCATGGCCACTCCATCACTGGAGGTTTTGAAGAAGAATTTCTAGTCTAAATTGGTATAAGGTCTCCTGCTTGAGCAGGGGGCTAGACTAGAAGACCTCCAAGGTTCCTTCCAGCTTATTCTATTCTAAATTCCTTTAAAAAATTCACATTGGTGTGCTTGTGAAGCCGGGATGGAGAGTAGATTCTAATACAGCCACAGTCAGCATAGTGGCTGTAAGGATACATTGCCTATGAGAAGTGAAATTAGGTCTTGTAGCAATATGTATTTTCTGACTGCTTAGGGGAGTCTGTAAATTTGAAGAAGAAGATTGCTAGTTTGTTAAATAGGAAGCAAAAGGGGGGGGGGGGAGAAGGGAAGAAACGCATTGAGAATGTCCTGATAGGAATCCCCCTTTATGATTTCAAGGTACCAAGAGTAGATGCCAAGTAGAGGATTCTGGGAGTTGAAGTCCGGAAGAGGGGCGTGTGTGTGTGTATGACTGGCTAGTGAAAGGTTGCTGAGCTCTGCTTCAGATTTGGGAGCCATTTTATAAATTGCATCTGTTGAATATTGGGAGATTTTGATCAATATTGTATCATATAAACAGGTTGTTGGAATTTTAAAAGGCAAGATGACTGAGTTTGTATAAGATGAGGCCTTTTGGGGGCTAGCCAGAAACAGATGCATCTGGCTATTATGTATGTTGTTGGGAGGATGCTTTTGGGAGGAAGATATTTTTCCAGATATTTTGGAGAGGAAGAATGGGTCTCCTCACACCTATTGTGTTACCATTCGTTAATTGCAAAATGCAGCTTTACTCGAAGCAACCTTGCATTCTTGTGACAATATCTTTAACAACAGCACCATGAAACCACATCTTCCCATTACAAGTCCTTGGGAAGGACTCGATAGCCGGATAAAAATGCCAAATCCAGTCTAAACATCTGGCTGACTGTGCAACCAGTCATAATAACAACATGCTAGGTCAAATATTTTTTCACACAAGGCTACTGAGCCTGCAAGGACATATCCTCCTAGCACTGTTCCCGTTTTCCACTTTCAATAAAAAAATGTTTCCCGGAATCTATAAAATAAGTTGACTTAATAATATTCCATTGCTCTGTACATAAATAATCTCCCAGCATTGGGACAACTGAGTGCAAAATCATAGGAAGAATTGTGATACACAATTGTAATACTTAATGTGCAGCTGAATTAAATATTAATACAGTAAAATTTAAATAACTTTGATCGTGTTTGTTTTAACTATCTGTATCTTGTCTTTCAGCAGAAAAGCTCCCATAGTAGCTATTATGTTTCCCAATATTGAAATTCTTGTTGCTTTGCATATAGCTTCCTTCTTCCTCCTGGTATACCTTTAGGTACTAGATTTATGACTATACATCACTATCCAAGGCTTGTTTTTAAATAGCAGGAATGTATAGAGATATCTCATGAGGTCGAAAAAGCCTTCCGTGTGACATCAAGAAATAAGCTGGAAATTTTGTTTGCTTGCTTGTTTTTAACCTGCAAACCAGTGGTGGGTTCCAGGAGGTAGGGCCCGGTGGTACCTGGGAGCAGCGGCTACCATACTGGAACGGTGGGCCGTTTGGCTCACCCACCCGCCCGCATTCCTTACCGATTTTTGAGGCAAACGGGCCAATTGTGCACGCCCGCACAATATGTGGCGCCTGCGTGACCTCCACTGAGCAGCTGAATGTCACTGGACGGTGGTGTATGAATGCATGTGCAGTGTGCATGCCTGCTGAGGATGCCTGGCCCCATCGCAGCATACCAGTTGCGAAGGATCCATAACCCACTACTGCTGTAAACCTGCTGTGGTATATGGTACAGGTATGCATAGAACAGCTACAGAAATTGTCTCTAGAAATTGATCCCACGTCTGTAAGCAGAAAATGGTCCAATTTGGAGGTTGTTCACCACTGAGAATCAGAGTTGATGTCAGTGCCCATTACTCTATGGCTGTCTTTCAGATAACAGAATAATAGATTTGGAAGGGATGTTGGAGGTCTTTAAAGCCCAATCCCCTGCTGAAGCCGGAGATCCTATACCATTCCAGACAAGTGGCTGTCCAGTCTCTTCTTAAAAGTGATGGAACATCCACAACTTCTGGAGGCAAGCGGTTAGCAACTGGCTAATTGTTCTTGCTGTTTTGCTGCTGAAGTTTCTCCTTAGTTCTAGGTTGCTTCTCTCTTTGATTAGTTTTCACCCATTGCTTCTTGTCCTACCCTCAGGTGCTTTGGAGAATAGCTTGACTCCCTCTTCTCTGTGGTAGCCCCTGAGATATTGGAACACTGCTATCATAGCACTTGTGATCCTTCTTTTCATTAGACTAAACGAATCCAATTCTTGCAACCGTTCTTCATGTTTTAAGCCTCCAGCCCCCTAAATCATCTTTGTTGCTCTTTTCTACACTCTTTCCAGAGTCTCTACATTTTTTTTTTATAATCAAGGGGTGGAGAAGTCAAAAAGGAGAAGACAAATGGAAAGAAGCAATGATCGGCAGCCCTTTGATAGGGACAGCTTGGTAACCTTGTTGTGCAGTTTGCAAAACCAGTTCAGTTGCCGACATTTGATCTCCAAGCGCTCTTCTTCAGGAGAGGACAGCAGAAACAAAAAGCCAGAATCAGTTGCCTTGATGCAACAATTAGGGCTAGAGATCGGCTTTCTTCTCTCATTGACAAGCCTAGAAATGCTGATATATGGAGCAGCGTGCATAGAAGGCATACAGGTTAATATGACCTTTATCATAAAGCTGCAATAACAGAATCTTGCAAGTCTTAATACACTTCCTCCCTCTTTTCCTTTATCTTCATGAGTACCAGAGACGTCCCTACCTGAAATTCTATTCTCAGGTTGCAACTTTGCCCCAGATTCAAGTTTATCTGACTGTTGCCTTCTTCCCATCTCTCGAGGTTATTCCCTCCTCCCACTACTTTGAATGAAGGCTGCAATGTGATGGCTTTGTTTTGTGTGCCCTGGTTGCTCAAGAAAGAGCTGTTGGCACCACACGCAACTGTGCACATTCTCACCCGGTAGAGGTATCCGTTGGTGCCATCTGTTGCCCTTTACAACTTCCCTGAGTTGCAGGGAATCTTAGTGTAAACACAACCAAGTTGTCAACTCTGAAGCGAACCTGGTTGGACCCATCTTTTGCTGCCCGATAGTTGCCACAAACTCTGAAGGGGGAAAGGGAGGGGGAAGTCGAAACAAAAAGTTTTCTTGTGGGAACTAAGGTCATCCTAACAGATGGCAGTTGAAAGAAAAGAGGAGTGACCAAGCAGCCTGCCAGCTACTTATATTGGACAATGTGACCAGTGACATTTGGGAGGGAACTATTCATTCTTTTAATTAGGCTAAAAACTTTTAGAGTTGGTTTTCACTGGCTGTGCCGATATGATGTATCCAATAAACAGGTTCTTTGAGGAATCTACCTGCCTCCGAGTTCTGCTTTTGGCGCATTATTCGGAACGCTGACACAAGTGTAGGGACAGTGGCACACATTATCTATGGTACATTCCATTTCCCTCCCCCCTATTTTTTATATTTTTCTATAAGTTTCATTTTGTATATGTTGCATTTTAAGGGTTATTCTGATCTACGGCTGTAATTAATATTTGATTAATTGGAAGCAAAGTTGGGAATCCTTCCCTACATCAAACAATACTATTGCTCTAGTGCCCGTAGAACAATTGCCTACTAGGAGTGGACATGGAAATGATATTGAAGTTGATTACTGCTACCCAGTTTGTATTCAAGCAACGTTTGAAATGGTTCAGTTGAAATGATTAGGGTATATTCTGCTACACCTCAAATTGAACCTAGTTATCAGCATCACATAATTCTCTAATGGTGGTGACTTCAAACTAAACCCTTCCAATTTGTTATTGGTCTTGTATGAAAATATGAATGCATATTATAAGAATCAAAATTAAAACTCTGATGTAGTAGATTTCCTTTTCAGCCCACCCAAATCATATACTCACATATCCAGGAAACATTCATGGATATGAGGGACGAAGAGTTTGTCCTGCCCAAAGCTCTTTGTAGAGACATGATATCATCAAACTCAAGTGTTATGTAACAATTTTGGAGAAAATGAGGACAAATTCATGTGATGGCTACTTGGGCATGATCCCAATGCTGTTGGGATTTTTTTTCGATACAGTACAGATGTTTTTTTGCCTTTGGCTTTTTCTGGGATATTTTTTAGTCTCTTAATCTAGTATTTTAAGAATTTCTTGCTGGCTTGCTACTGAATTCCTAATGAACTCTAACCATACTTATATTTTTCAGCATGAGCCACTGTTGGTTATGTGTTCAGACTTTTGGGGTCTTGGCGAACATTGGTTGAAACAAATAAGATATCCTGAAACTCACACAACATTTTGGGCAACTTCCAAATCACACCAGACATATCCTGGAGATTTTACTTCTACCATACTGCCACACTTAATAGGGCCTTAAATAGATAAGAATAGCTAAAATAGTTTTAAAAAACAAATAAACAGAGAAAAGGCACACATTCTCATTTAACAACTAATTGATTTATTTAACAATACAAATTTCTTTCTACTGCTTGGTGTAAGCAGAGAAAAGCTGAGAAACAAAATTAAGTTCTTTTTAAGTTTAAATGTGTACACAATCCCGTTCTCCCCAACTTCTTATTTCAGTAAATATAAAATTTACAGACAGCAAAAGCAACATGAAGAAGGAACAAGGTGTTAACAAACTGATGACAGGAAGGAAATTTTAGAATTAATCATATAATCTTAGTAAAGAAAGTTAACAGGGGCAATATTGAGAAGGCATCTCATTTATATTTGAAATTTTCTGCATTCTGGAACTTTAGTGCAGTAAAAAAAAGAGACATGGTGTTAATTATACTATATATAAATATTTGAAAGCTTCGCAGGGCCCATATCTAACATAATGTGAAATATACGTTTTGCCACTTTTTGTAAATTTATGGGCTATGCAATATATCAATACATTTGATCTTTTCACTAGGAATAGCAAGATCTTTGGAGTCTCTCCTTGGGGTGTACTTGCCAGGTAACAGGCAAGTCATATGTTCTTGTCCTAATTTACAAGACAAATGTACCAAATTCATCGGCCTCATAAACCCCACTCATTTCAGTGGGAATTGTGAAAATCTTCTGAAATTAATGGAAGATGACTAACAAAGATGCCCTATATATGACACTCTAATATTTTCCCATGTATTCCTTCTGTTCTCTCTTACAAGACTAGCTGTAGGAATTGTTCTCATGGAAGAAAGTCTAAAGATGAGTTGAGTTTATGTTTTAAGAGATCAATTGGGAATCTTGACTGAACACTTTTCTCACAGAAGAGGGCCCAGGAATCAAAAAATGTTGATAAAGCAAGGTTAAAATGTTTTATTTTGTTGGAATTTCTGGCGGAAGAAGCTGTTTTGGGAACGGGGCGGAGGATAGAGTAGCCTCTCTCTAAAGTTTGTGGCAGGGCAGTCCCGAAATACCTTTGATGCCTCTGTGAGAACTAGCCTATAATACCAAACAAAATATAGGATAAACAGATTGCCTTTATCAATTGCCTACTAAGGAGATTGCTGTACTGAACAGGCATTTTATTTTGGGGGTTTGTTTCAGGACCTGAAATAGGTCCCGAGTTGTTAATAAACCCTTAAAATTCCAGGTGAAAGTGACATTTAGCTGGGAGGTAAATAGGATAGTTTGTCATTTGAGCTGTAGTGCAGTGGATGCAGGTATGTCTCAAACGATATTGCTCTTAGGTGTCATATTCTGAGGCCATAGGTCTAACAGATGAGCCTCACACACCTTGAAGCCTCTACTATTGGTTAATATTCTGCATGATAAACAATGCTGAACTCCAGCCAGAAATATACAAAAAGTACATCACTGCTTGATAGAAGTGCTTCAACAGCATCCTCCACCTGCCCCCCCCCCCCCATAGTTTTGTTGAGTTTGAACCTAGAAGCCTGAAACATAAATAGTAAGGTGTTATCTGTCACATAAACACAAATCATCTTTCTGGATGACTGGCTTGCACCGTTTGATGATTTGACTACGTAAATAAAGAGCTACAGTGGTCCGCAATGGGAAAAGGAATGCTAATATTGAACACGTGCTGCAGACTAAGCTATCCATTTGATGTACCCAACCCTATGTTGTTGGGGTAGGACAGCCTATCAACCCTGGTGGGGTGATGAAAATCTCGTTGTAAATGTAATGTTTCCATCAAGCTCTCCTAAGTGTAAAGTATGCAGTCTATCGATCTATCTGGAAATGATACTGTGTGCAACTCTCACTCAGACACCTGAACATTATACATTACTATTTGGAGATCCCATTCATTTCACAAGGAAAGATGTGGAGAAAGGCCTACATCCTATCTTGTGTTGAGAGATACCGATTTCACTTAAAAAAAAATCTTTAAGTCAATATTGATTTATATTCTGCTGACCTCATGGGGTTATATGCTCTCTTGAAAGTTACATGACACTCAGAGAAGTGAATAAACAGATCATGCAACTCTACTGCTTTGGAAGACAGGTTTTACCATAATTCAGAAGCCTACCTCTAAAGAACTGGAGCAGTGGACATCTCCTAAAATTAGAAAAGATTGGCAAGATCCAAAATTCTCAAAATGTTGGAATTGTAAAGATGATCTTATTTATGGTAAATTATAGACGTAGGTGGGAGACTATGTGAAATCCAATAACGTTTTGGTAATTTGCTCCTTCATCTTGGAGAATGCATAAAGTTTCCCCGGGCCTGCCATCAACTCTACTCACAACGGCCTTATCAGCTATACACTCACTGGTTAAGAATCAACTGACTAATTAAGAATAAACTGACAGTGGAGCACATGTCATATTTCCATCAGCTCCTTGGTACTCAACAAAGTGAATTGTACAGTATCACAGTTCTTAACATCTTCAGGTCCTCAGGTCCTCATCAGATGCAGAAGTACGGAAAGGTTTGTTTCAAGCAATTGAAAATGTACAGCTTGTCAGGTTGTTACAAGTCAACAGGTTGCTACACTTGGCAAATTGTGGTCCGCACTATCTGCCCACTGTGTCAAAGCTTTTGGCGCTGCAACGGAGAACAATTAGGCATCAAGTGCAGCTCAACAATACTATTCCTCCATCAAGGAAAAACGGGAGTCGAACTAAACATGAGATTAAATTTAAGTTTAAGTTTAAATAAGTTGTGTGCTTTATGTTTTTTCGATTGACAAATATTGGTTCAGGAGATTGCAGAAGAGACTAGTGACTGAATCTTGCCTATTATCCCTGTGGTCCTAAAGGAAACTGTATTCCTCTCCCCAAACTATAATAGCAACTATGAACATTGTGGTTGGACCTCCAGAAATAAAAGTGAGGAAGGACAAGGTCAATGGTGTTTCTTGCTTGGTCCTAATTTTGCTTTGCCCTCATCACATCCCTGCACTTTTATCGTTCTACAGATTGAGTGGAAACATTCCTCTGTCCTTCCTGCCTGAGAACAGATGTTCACAGTTGTGATGGATAATATAACATGAATTTTACAGGAGTGATGATGATCCTCTTCAGCGTACTGGTTAGAATTTCAAAGCAGCAATGTGGGGGGAGGAGGAGAAATAATGATGGAAAGTATCATCCTTACTACTGTTCTAGCTTATCTGTTTGTACATGTCTATGGCTATCAATGTAAGGTTTAGCACTGTGTAGGTCTGCCTTAAGAAACATTGGTAGAGGCAAACTACAGATCTCATAATGTTCCAGAGGCCTTCTTGAGTGGGGCCTTCTTGTCTTATGTTAGTTTCCCACCAGGATCTGTATATAAACAGTCCTACTGGCTCTGCCCACATTTTAATTTCAAATATGAAAACAGAGAAGCTCTTCCTTGGGGAACATGTTTATTGTGTTTGAGATGATACACTGGATGCTCTCTGAGCTACAAGGTGGGTGGCGATGAGAGGGGACAAGGATAAAAGAAATCCTTTTCATTACAAACTGACAAAGGTAAAAGTCTTAAACATTTTTCACAACAGCATGTACCACATATCGGAAATAGATCTGGGCTTAATACAAATGACGTAATTCCTAGTAATCTACAGCTACCTTTAATAACTTCATACAGATAATGAATTAGGCTAAAATGCACTATTATATTTGGTTGACTTCAGGAACAGTATCCTTAGTTACATCACAAAATACATTTTGATATCCCAAAGAAGCAAGACTTGCAAGTAGGCATTTTAAACATAACTAATCTACAGCTACAAAGTTCTACTCTTGACAGCATTTACCTTTTGGGGAAGGGGAGGAGGGAGAGAAAGCAGTATTCCAATCTTCAAAAGGATAAAAGCAGAGAGTAGAATCAGTATAACATATACACAGAAGTCCGTATTGTAAAGGCTATAAAGTTTGGTTGCACACTGCAAAGCTGCATCCCCGCACCTTCACACTGCGCCAAGTAGTCAACAACATCACTTATGTTGCGTATCTCTTGGTCCACTGTCTGGCTATCCTGTCATGTTCTGCTCTGTTGGTCAGGTACTGAGTGGCTATGCTTCCCACCAGAGGATCAGCTGCAAGAAGG
This sequence comes from Natrix helvetica, assembly GCF_964273705.1. Taxonomy (NCBI): domain Eukaryota; kingdom Metazoa; phylum Chordata; class Lepidosauria; order Squamata; family Natricidae; genus Natrix; species Natrix helvetica. Next base: position 169,649,760 of record NC_138548.1, on the reverse strand, counting down.
CGGCAAGGGACAACAGGAGAGGGAAAGAAAGGCAGAGGACACATTAGCAGTCACGCCCCGATAAGCGAAGTAATGAGCAAAGTTTCAACAATTCATTTCACACATTTAAATAAATAAATAATAAATTTAAATTTATTAGCCGCTCCCTTTCCAGACAGGACTCGGGGCGGCGTACAATGGAGCATATAAAACATATACAAACACATAAACATACATATATACAGGACATACATGCACGGAGGAGGTAACAAATTACATCACATTGGACAATTAAAAGTCACCATTAAAATACCCCAATTGTAAAACACAATTTAAAATTTAAAAATTTAAAAGAACTGTCAGGAGGAGTAAGAAAAATTTACGGTTGAGCCAGGCCAGATAATTGAAAGAGGTGGGTCTTCAGCTGTACACGGAAGGAGCGGAGATCGGAAGTAGTCCTTGATTTGCCAATCAAGACAGGGAAAAGCACTCAACGCCCAGTACCGCTTACTGTTTCATAATTAATTAATCAGTTCAAAGGCATAAGGCCACCCAACCCACAATTCTGAACAGTTAAAAATACAACCTCAAATAGAGTCCCGGTAACTTAATTTTTAAGGCAATAGACAAAAGGACTATAGAGACGCGGTGGCTCAGTGGCTAAAATGCTGAGGTTGTCGATAAGAAGGTCGGCAGTTCAGCAGTTCAAATCCCTAGCGCCGCGTAACGGGGTGAGATCCTGTTACTTGTCCCAGCTTCTGCCAACCAAGCAGTTTGAAAGCAAGTAAAAAATGCAAGTAGAAAAATAGGAACCACCCTTGGTGGGAAGGTAACAGCGTTCCGTGCACCTTTGGCGTTTAGTCATGCTGGCCACATGACCACGGAGACGTCTTTGGACAGCACTGGCTGTTCAGCTTTGAAACGGAGATGAGCACCACCCGCTAGAATCGGGAACAACTAGCACATATATGCTAGGGGAACCTTTACCTTCAAAGGACTATAACCAGTAGAAATCGATAAAACATTCAACACCGTCTCATTCAAGCATTTAAGCCAGATTAAAAATCAGGTCTTTAAGGCTAGTTTATAGGTTAGCAGGGTTGAACCATTCAAAGCTCTCGAGGAATACCATTCCAGAAGACAGGTGGTGTGAAAGGGAAGGCATGCCTTTTACATCCCATCAGAAGAAATGGTTTAATAGAATGGGCTCAAAGAAAGCTCTTTTTTTCCACATCTTATAGAATTAGCAGAAACGAAGGTACAAATGTAGTCCCTCAGATAACTAGCCCTTATACCACGAAGGGCTTTTTAGATGACAACCAACATTGTTCATAGAACACTATAAACGATACAGATGTATAGTACGAGCAAGTTGCAGCACCTTGGTCCAAAAGAGGCAATTTGGATTCAGAATCTGCATAACAGGATTGCTTTCCATTGTCCGCCACTCCTGAACAAGGTATGTCACGATGAGCTGGGGTGGCAATGGAAGCAGTAAGTAGCAGTAGTGCGGAATCAGTGGTGGGTTCTGGATCCCGTTCCAACCAGTATGGTTGGAATGGGCCCAGCGGTGTCCACATGGACGCATGCAGCACACACATGGATCTTACTGCCTCCGCGACGTTCCAGCTGCTCAGCAGTGTCATGCAGGCGCTGTACGCACCATGCGCGTATGAGGAAGCCTTAAAAGACAGGTAAGGAGCTCAGGCGGGTGGGTGGGCCCTCCGGAGCACCGTACCGGAATGGTATCCAGTGCTCCGGGCAGGTATGCCCATACTGGGGCGTACTGCCTGCAACCCACCACTGTGCGGAATCTTCTTTCTCCATGGCTGGTTCCAGTGGATGAGGTGGAAGTGAAGAGATCTAGCCCAGAGCAGCGGTGGCATTCAATTTTTTTTACTACCGGTTCTGTGGGTGTGGCTTGGTGGGCATGGCAGGGGAAGGCAAAATCCTCATTCCCTCCCCCACTAACCTGCTTTCCTGCTCCGTTCTCCTGTGCAGACCAATAAAAGAAGACCCAGCCAATCAATTGGGACCCAGGAGGCAGAGAATAGATGGGGGGTGGGGCCAGCCAGAGGCGGTATTTGTCGGTTCTCTGAAGTACTCAAAATTTCTGCTAACGGTTCACCAGGACCGGTTTGAACTGGCTGAATACCACCTCTGCCCAAGACCCTTTTTATGTGGCGTCCTGCAGTGCTCTGTACTCTTCTCTTTCTATTTAGCATTTATATGAAGCTGCTGGGGGAGGAAAGTAGCTTCCTCTGGCTGTGCCTGTTGCAGAATTAATAATGCTTATTTTCATTAAATCGGGGGGGGGGGAGGGGAGGGGGTACAAAATGAAAGCCAAGGATTGCCTTACCAGGATTGCAGTCTGTCAAGAGGGAGCAAATAGACAGCAAAACCTTTGAAATAGTCAAAGCAGGACTCCAGTTGTCTTTCAGGATATCCAGACAGATGACTCCCTGACTGTTGATGTTGCAGTGATAGATTCTAGTACGGAAAGTAACCTACAGGTAGAAGAGCAACAGAAGGAGGGGCGGGGCGGGGGGAAGAAAAGATCATTACACGCTTTTCAGGCATAGTTTGTTGCTAGCCTTTTGAAACCTGTCTTGAATGATTCTCCCTCGGTGGGAATTTTTTTCTGTCGAGACCTTTCATTTTTGGAAAAAAAATATGTTTGTTTCCAATGTTTGTTTATGACTCATCTGAAAAGAGGTCTCCTCTCTCTTTTTTTGTAAGCAGCTGCCTTATTCACAACTGTTATATATTGTACGTCTCAAAGCTAAAAGCTTTATTGTGTGTGTGGTTTTTTTTGTTTTGTTTTGACAAGCCTCCAGCATTTTTAATGCTTTTTCAAAAAAACCCAAACAAACAACTGACACATACAAACATTTGCGTGCCCTTGAGAAATAGCAGTTTCATCGGTTTCCTTGGGGCGGACAAGCGACATTGCAAGTCCCAGGACTTACGTACTTGCATACCAAGTCGGAATACAAGTACAAAAGGGCAGAGTTTGTATTAGGACGTCACCGTAATTCTTCTGTCACAGTTTAAAGAAGCCTATGGACTATTTTTGCCTGCATGTGGAAAATGGCACTTAAGATACCCAGCTTTCATTTAAAACGGGTGAATGTGAGATTCAAAGTGAGGCCTTTTCACCAGTTATGGTGCCCAAACTAGATGATGCTAGTTTGAGAAATCTGAAGAGCGCCAGATTAGAGAACAGAGCTTTTCTGGAACATGGGAGCCATCGTGATGAAGATGTTACAATTCCCATCAATTAACCTTGGGGCTCTTATTCTTGATTCATCTATATGTCACCTGACCGCTTTCATAAATAAGATCATCACTGGATCCTCTCCAACTATTTGGATTTACTTAGATGAGTTTTCCAACACAGTAGGAATATGACTCATAGAGCATGTTAGTATATTTTGAATATTGCAAAAGCAATCTTCAAAGGTATCAGCTTCCACAGAAAAAACAAATCTCACTCAGGCTGCTTTTCTGAGGCTACTTTTACCTACCATAAAAGTAGACTACTTATTCAAAAACTCTGTCTGGTCATTATACTCTACATCAGGGGTGTCAAACTCGATTTCATTGAAGGCCGCATCAGGGTTGTGTTTGATCTGGGTGAGCGTGACCAGAATGGGCTTGACCAGCTCGACGTCACTCCTGTCAGGGACGCCCCCCCCCCCCCCGAGCTCAGTTTTTGCTGGCAGAAGGCTGCAAGAGGCCATTGCAGCCCAAAATGTGCCCCTCTCAAGCTACATTTTCACTGGCAGAGGCACTGCAGGCCAGTCCTTTGCTGTTCCCAAGGCAGCCCTGCAGGCCAGATCTAAGCACCCCACAGGCCGGGCCTCGAATTTGACACCCCTTCTCTACACAGACCACATTAAGATGCTCTCAAGTTCAATCTCTGACACTTCCATTTAATTTATCTTGGGGAGGGGGGGAAAGCCTCTCTGGTAAGTGATAGTAGGCAGTAAGGCCTAAATGTATTAAGGCCGGCTCTGTTAACTAGGAACTTATGTTTGTATAGAATACATATGGATATGTATGTTTTGAACCATAAAATGTAGTAGTGAAATATAGTTCAGAGTTATAGGAGAATAAAATTTGGAACACTCTCCCTTCCCCTTAGCTAAATATTTCATATGGTTGAGTTTAGTGTGGCATTCACTTTTTAAGTGAGAAACCCTCTGCTGAAACAGGAAACTCTGATGTAATGTCATTCCATAATCAAGGACACTACGCCAGGATCTGACTTAATGTAAACTAAAAATTAAGCACTACAATGATGTGCAAGAAAAGAAGGTGAAGGGGGAAGCATTCCACCCTAATACTTTCACCATTAAATTCTGTGGTTTTGCATGGAATCCTCAGTGCACCCAGTTTTGTGTCATGTGTAAAACTGATGCATGTTCCATTCATGTCATTAATAAACTCCCGAAGAGGAGAGAACCCACTGAGCCTATGTGGCACTCTTGGTGATCCTTTCTCTATAAAGAATCAGCTCCAGGGCATCCATCTCTAGGTCTGCCTCATTCCCAGATGTTTCAAGGAACCTACAAGCTGGAAAGAGGGAAATACCATGTCCAAAATGACTTTGCATTCGAGATTTTTGCAGTTTTATGCCAAATTACTCAAGCCTTTATGAAACTGACAGGAAATGCATATTGAGATAATGCTATGGAAATTTGTGGGGCTTACCCATCACCTTTTTTCATCCTTTTTAAAGAAAAAGGGGAATAAATCTTAATTCTGGGGGGTATGACTAGAATTCCTACCTAGAATTACTTGTTAGACTAGTGAAGAGACAGAGAAAGAAGAGATTGGGGAGCAGGTCTTAGTTCTTGATTTCTGTTGCGGGTGTACAACTGATTAACTAACTTGGTGAACCTAACGCATATTCAATAGCAGGATGTGAATCTTCTTCATCAAACATCTGCTGCACAGCTGCAATCTTTAAACAAATATTTATACTGGCATTAAACTTCTACATTATATCAGCAACCATGGGAAATCTTAGCTTATGCTTCTCACAATGTTAAGAGCTACCATGGATTTGACATACCTTTTTTTAAAATGTATTTTTCAGGAAGCAGGATTAAAAAACAAACAAACAAGGGGTCTACGCACTTAAAAAAACTTATAATGCATTCTATTGCTGATTCTACTTGTGCTTTCACTAAATGCCACATTCCAACCTATGTGACATTTTTGAGGCATTTCAGTTCATTTACATTGATACTATTACTCAGCTTAATGTCAATCAAAGTGCAAATAAAATGTGGTCAACTGTTTTGTATTTAATATCCCTTTTAGTTAAATTTCCAATGATTTCAGGCCTTTTCCTAGGCATATCTCCACTTAAACAGGTGCATTTCTTAGGCTGAAAAGGAAACAGTGAGGCTAAGGAAAATGAGACTATCCCACTTTAAGATCCAAATAAAGAGAGAGCAAGGACATAGGTCCATGCCTGTTTCATTTTTCCCACTATCCAAAAACCTATCATGTTTAAATACTGAATAATATTAGTATTTTATACACATCTCTGCTTCCTGTTTTCTCTTTTTGGAGAAATGTGTATATAGTGGTTGTATCTGAATATCAATGTTGTATGAAAGTAACTGAGCTTCTTCAGTTTCTGGATTTATATTTCAGCTAGCATGAACTAGTATCATACCCTTTCTTGACCTTTTCTAAAAAAAAAGTCATTCTCCCCACCCAACAGAAAAAAAGTGGTGAAAATCTCCCCCGTTCCCAGCCAATAGGAAAAGGGCAAATCCGACTGCCTCCAGTAAATGCATCACGTCATCTACAGAGATATACTATAGCATATGACTTGGCTGACTGCTAGTCATGTACATATTTAATATAATAAGGATCATCTTTCAATATGATCAAAATAAGGAAAAATCCACGTTTTGCACTAGAGCACATGTACAAGATTTAAATGGTGAATTGTAAACAGCTGTTGGGTTAAGGATAGGGTACATTTGTGTTTCAGTAGGCTTTGAAACAACTAGGAAATGAACGCTTATCACAGAAGCAGACCACAAGTTGAAATGTTTGATAATTAAAGCAGCATTGTATCTGATATGTTATTAGATAAAGATTTGCAACTTTTTGAGAGAGTATTTATCAAATCATACACTATCAAGCAAACCAGGGCTTAAATACTTCTGCTTTTCATTTTAGCCACTAAGATTACACATTTCTAAGGGTTTATTGAAATAAATCTGATTTCAGACGATGTGGATAAGTTTATCTTCGGAGGACAACCATATCCTGCTTTCAAAAGACTTGGGTAAATAAGCAAGAGTGAGTGCTACAAGAATTATCCTGTCTCTCTGGTATCATGCCTAGTTTCGAGGAACAAGAAGACTGAGGAAAAAAAGTGAGTGAAATGCAATATTAGAATAAAAAAAAAGGATGGCATCAGAAAGATGAAATGGTTGTTTCTTCCCTTTTCTCAGTGGTCTCATTTCAACTGCAGCATATACCTCCTAGCAAACTGTCCTTGAGAGGGACAATAATCTAATGTAAGGCTTGAGCCATATGTGAAGAAAAGTGACTTGTACCTACAAAAAAACAAAAACAGTTATAGAATGTTACCTTGTACTGTTTCTACCAAGAATAGGTTGATACCACTGCTACATCTGGGTACCTTGAACAAGGAGGCATTATACACGTTGAATAAAAGCAGAGTAATTAAGCAAGATATTTTATGACCTTTTGGAATGTTTTCCTACATGAATACAGAAATAATGGAAATTATGCCCTCCAAATCCTATTTTTCTGTCCAACTGAGAGAAGCAGAAAAACAGGGTCTGGAATGGAAATTTCTGATGCCCTAATATTCTCAGAAAATGCCCAACTCTGAAAGCCTCCAGTGAAAATGGGCGTTGATTCTTACCTGATACGCTCATTTTCTGGTAGAGTAGAGACAGCAGCCAAAGTGGGTATGCTCCTTCCATTAACCAATCGGATTGAGTCTACACTTACGATGTCATCGGGCCCTTGTGGCTCCTCCCCAGTTTCAGATGAAGGAAAACTGTAGACTCAAGTGAGAATTGTGAGCAAAAAGTGGAAGTCCATAGTCACTGTAGCTCTCTCCTCCGCACAAGGAATTTCCTCGCGTGACCCATACCAGGGCGGGGATGGCTGGTCTCTACTCTACCAGAAAATGAGCGTATCAGGTAAGAACCAGTACCCATTTTCCTGTTATCGTAGAGACAGCAGCCAGACTGGGACGTGCCAAAGACTGGGCTGTCCACTAGGGTGGGAAATTGTAAAAAAGGTCCGCTAGGGCACAAGCACTTGTTGTAGCACCCTCTGCCAAAAAGCCGCATCAGCCGACATGTACTTGTCCAACTTGTAATGACGTATGAAGACTGTGAGAGACTCCCAGGTGGCTGCCCGGCAGACTTCTTCCAAGGCGGCTTGAGTGGACCAAGCCGCAGATGTTGCAGCGCTGTGTGTAGAGTGAGCTGTAATGTTTGCAGGGACCTGTATGGATTGAGGTTCATAAGACAGTTCAATACAGGCTCTTATCCAGCGCCCCAGACTAGACGATGAAGCCTTGGTACCCAAGGAGGCCTGGTGAAAGAAGATGAAGAGAGCTTCCGAGTGGCGGAACGAGGCGGTGCGGTTGATGTAGATCTTGAGGGCACGACGTACGTCAAGAGTGTGCCACTTGTGCTCCCTCTCGTGATGGGGAGATGGACAGCATAGGATGGACCCTGACCTCGGTGGAAACAGCTATTGACCTTTGGTATGAATGTCGGGTCCAGTCTTATGACAACTCGGTCTGGATGGAACACGCACAGGTCATGCCTGACTGAAAGAGTAGCCAAATCATAAATACGTCTGGCTGAAATTACAGCCACCAAAAACAGCGTTTTAAAGGACAACAGTTTCAAAGAAGTGGATCTCATAGGTTGAAAGGGTGCGGAAGTCAAAGCCTCTAGGACACGAGGCAAGTCCCAAGTCAGATATCTATGTATGGCAGGGGGATGCAGGTTAGACGCTCCACGGAGAAATCTCCGGATAAAGGGGTGAGAAGGCAGATGTTTGGATGCCAGGCCGTCCAGAACAGAGGCCAGAGCAGCCACCTGTCGGCGTAGCGTGTTAGGGGTAAGTCCCTGATCAAGCCCCCTCTGCAGGAAGTCCAATATCTGTGGAATGGATGCCCTAAGTGGGTCAACAATCTGGTTGGAACACCACAGAACAAAAGTCCGCCATGTGGCATCATAAATGTGGTTAGTAGAGCTTCTGTGTGATGCCTGAATAGTAGCAATGACGTCGAGGAAGATGTTATCGGCTGTTAAGGCTTGCCGCTCAATCGCCATGTGGTTAATTGCAGCCACTGGGGGTCGGATGACAAACTGACCCTTGGTGTAGACAGGAGAGACCGTGGGATGTGCCATGGGGTGGAGATTGACAAAGTCACTAGGTCAGCATACCAAGGCCGGCGTGGCCAATTCGTGAGGAAGTCGCCTTTCCTGACCGCCTGGAGGATGGTGTGCAGAGAATTCATTTTGAATCGCCGATAGACAATGTGGCGGTTCAATGTTTTTAGCTCTAAAATCGCTCTCCATCCCCCGGAACTCTTTGGTACCACAAACAGGCGGGAATAAAAACCCTGCCCTTCCTAATGGGGAGGAACCGGTTGGATGGCCCAGATCTCCAACAGGTACTGAATGGCCTGTCCATCAGTGCCCTCTTGCGAGGAAACCGAGAGACCGGGCATGGCACGAAGTGTTCCTGGGGAGGAATTCTAGCATGAGACCAATTTGACAGTTTTGAGTACCCAATTGTCTGTTGTGGTCTCCTCTCAGCAGTGGGCAAAGAACACCAGGTGGCCTCCGATTGGAAGAGAGTCCAGATAGTCATTTCCTACCTGAAAAATGGTGGTTGCCTCCTCCACAGTAAGATTTCTTGGAGGGGAAACGCTGTGTGTTTCTATTGGACCTGTCCTGGTGAGATCCCTGTCTGGGAGTGTAGGATTGGCATTGTGGACGGGGGAAGGAAGGTCCCCCATCAGCCGGTCGAAATGGCGACCTCCTATAGAAGGGAGCGGGCTGACTGTCCTGTTTCTTGTAGATGGATGAAAGGACCTTGTGCTTGTCTTTAGATTCCATGAGGTACGGGTCTAAGGGATTATCAAATAATTGGGTGCCACTGAATGGGGAGGCTGCTAGGCGCCACTTGGTACGGACATCCGTCTGCCATGGCTTGAGCCAAAGCAGACGCCTGACCGTGAACTAAGAGGCCATGGCTTTAGAAGCAAATCTAGCAGAATTAAGGGAAGAATCAGCCTCAAATTCAACTGCTGCCCTGATCTTGTTGAGATCCCTGTGATCTAGTGTCAGTAGGAATGATGCGCTCCTGAAGCTGTTCAATCCAAACCAGGGCCGCCCTGGAGAAAAAGGAAGTGGCCGTAGAGGCTCTAACAGCCCAGGCCCCACCCTGATAGTTTTTGACTAAGGTTTGATCTGACCTTTTCTCCTCAGGCTTGAGAACCACCTCAGGGGCTCCAGAGACCACAGTAGGTGAAGACAGGGCTGCAACCAGTGCGTCCACTGGGAGAGTCTCGAAGAACTTGGTGAGGTCGGGTGCAATGTTGTAGAGACGTTTGTCAAGGTTGGTTGGCTGTGGGCCCATGCCTGGAGACTCCCACTGCTTCTGGATGATGTTCAGGAATATCTTGCGAACAGGGATCACCTCTTTTTCCACCGTGGGTTCGGTGAATGGGGTACTGGGACCCTCAGTTGAAGCCGGTTCTGCCGGTTTATCCTGTGAAGTAGAAGCTGAAGCAGGTAAGTTAGCAGCTTTAATGGTCTTAAGTAGAAGGGACTTAAAATGATCAGTTTTGAATAATCCGGTAAAGGCAGGGGTATCTGGGGTGACCACCTCGTCATCAGACAGGTCTGAGTCCCGCAGGTTATCTTGCTTCCCTCCAATTGAGGCCTGAGAAGTAGAAGCAGAGGGATCAGGTTGCTGAGCCGCAGCAGAAGATTTATGCTTATGGCCATGTGATGGAGCAGGTTGGGGTTGCTGTTGTAGGCCAGCAGCCATGACCTGTTTAATGGTTTCAGCAATGATGGTTGCTATATCAGCAGGAGAGATGTACATGGTGTGGGGGGCCCCAGAGCCATGTGTAACCGGGAGAGAAGTCTGTTCAAAAGTGCGCTCCCAATTGAGAGGGACATCAAAGAAATTGCCTCTGTTGTCAGGTTCTATCGAAGACGAGGACTCTGAAGAAAACAATTCCCCTTCTGAATAGGCTGGGGGGGGGGCAGGGCCCATGGGAGGCAAGACAGGTGGACCTGGGGATGCCACTTGGTGATCCTCGGAGGGAGGGAGGGCTGGGCAGTTAGAATATGTTGTTGTTTTTGGGCCCTCTGAAATTCTTTCTCAAGGGGCTTCTGCCTGCGCTCTTCTGCCCTGGTAGTCGCTTTAGAGACTTTGGTGTTTACTCCTGAGGAAGGGGCCTCTTTGGCTTGCCTCTTCTTGCTGCTCTTTGCCCCTGATGGCCCTGCCTCCTCTAATCCTGCATTCGTATCCATAGCTGGATCAGCCATTTCCCTAAACATAAATCAACAACCCAATAAGATAGGCAACGGTCTCACCCGTTTGCTGGCCAGGTGCTCCTGATCCGGTCCATCTGGGGTGATCCCACGTTGCTAGGCACTCCAAACGGCTGCTGTAGAGTTCGTGCCTTTTTTAAAGCATCCAAAATGGCCGACTTTTTTTCTCTGAGGCTTTTCTGAGCCTCAAAATGGCCGCCGCTATCTTCACGGGCTTTTCTGACCCACAAAATGGCTGCCAATACTAAGTGTGGCCAGGCGATGTGCAGAATGGCCACCGGACTCGCCTGGAACCACTACGCACGAAACGGCTGCGCATCCCTCTGAGTGACCAGAATCAAGGAGCGCCGTGGGGAAACAGCCGTGGAGTCGTAGCTCGTGAACTGGCCGATCTGATTGCAAGGCAGGCTTCTTGAGTGAACTTGCAGCCGCAGGCAATCAGATAGCTGAGGAGAGGCAGCCAGAGATCAGTTTCGAATTTCCCTCCAATTTGTAGAATAAAGGATTATTTAAGGAACCAATTTAAAGGAACAACAAATTATTTTGGAAAAATTCACCAATTAAAGAATTTGGAGGAGAGATCAATTCTCACATACCAGTCCAGGTTGGACTGAGTCTGAAACTGGGGAGGAGCCACAAGGGCCCGATGACATCAGACGTGTAGACTCAGTCTGATTGGTAAATGGACAGGAGCATACCCAGTCTGGTGCTGTCTCTACAATAACAGGAGAACTGCAACATGTGAAGGCAAGACAATGTGGGTCCTTTTGTTTGGCCTCACAGAGTCCCAGTTGGTTAGGGGATCCTGTGCTATGCACATTTTGGAAATGCTTCATCCAGTGGTTGCTTTTCCTGAATTAAAATGGGAGACAATGGAAAATAGGTACAAAGATACAGAGACGGCATAACCTTACCTTTGGTGGTTTAAATGGATAATCAGATGAAAATGTGATATCCAGAAAAAATACGCCACCTTCGTACACAGAACCTGGGGGACCTAGGATAGTAGATCTCCATTCGTAGATGTTGTCGCCTTTAGGCCCAGCACTATTAAAATAAGCAAGAGGGAGAAAGAGAGAGAGAAAAATGAACTTTATGACCTTTTACGATCATTATCCTTGTGAATGGCCTCCGTTGTTTATATATGGCTTGGTGCATCTTGGTGTGAAGAAACTGGTCCATTATCACTTGTGCTTCTGTCAATATATTCAATACAAGGCCCATCTTTGTCTTTTGAAACAGTTAGTTGTGTAGCCTTTTGTTTGTTGGCCTCTGTGGGTGGATGGGCCATATATAAAACTGCCTTAAAGCACAAAGGCTACCTAATTCAAGGCATATGAAGAGTATTATCCATCCCTCATATTTATAGCCTTCTTTTTGTAGAAGGGAGTTCAGGATGGCGTACATGTTTATTCTTGCAAACTCATGAAATAGATTAGCATAACACGCCTAGAAAGTTTCTTAGAGGAGACGATCTGAACCCAGCAATATTGCAACAATATATCTTGCTTTGTACCTAGATATAGAGAGAATCTTTTCAGAAAATTTATATAAGGAATTTTATAGTGTTTTTTTTTAAATGTTAAGCCTTTATTATCACTTTCATATACTGCTGGCAGTAATGATTATATAATCCTAAAGTTTCTGGGCATCCATTCCCTGGTCTAAGGAAAATAAATGTAATGACCTTTCTATGATAAGGTAACCTTTATTTCTTGATCTAATACACATACAGTTTTACATGCAATCAGTTGCAAGTCATTTTCTGGGCTCCTAACAACTCACGGGTGTCAAACTCAATCGCGTCACATGATGTATCGTGACGTTTGTTGCCTCTGCGGAGCTGGGGTGGGCATGGCCTGTGCATGATGCATCTGTCCCATGGGCTGCCAGTTTGACACCCCTGAACTACCTAGTGTTTCCCAATTCACAACCATTCCCCCACCTTTTCTATTAGTCTAATATAGAGATGGCTAACCTTTTTCTAAAGGTGTGCCAAAATAGTGTATGCATGCGCTATCGCACACTCACGCGTGCCCCCCCTGCGCATGCACGCAAGACCAACCCCCCCCAGCACATGCAACCCCTCCCCTGCGTATGCGCAGGCGCCCCATGGGAGGGGGAGTATTCACCCTCCCCAGGCTCTGGAGGGTTTCCTGAAGCTTGGGGAGGGCAAAACGCCTCCCGACCCTCCAGAAGGTCAAAAATCAGCTGGGCGGTACGTGCATGCGCCCGGAGCTGAGGGCTGCCGTGCCGGGAAATACGGCTCTGCGTGCCACCTGTGGCATGCGTGCTATAGGTTCGCCATCAGTGGTCTAATAGAATTCCCTACTGGGCCTGGGTCTTCTGAACTGCAATCCCAAATATTCAGAGACGCATCAAACTAGGAAAGAGTCCACTACAAATATTTCTCAAAGTTCCTAAAAGTTATTCCTGAGAAGTGTTGAAGCCTGAAATTTGCCGGTTCTCAAAATACCTACCAACTTTGCCAATGATTTTTATTTTTGAAAATATAGACCAACAAGCTGTTTTTGGTGTCCAATGTTTATACTGTTCCAGACACACACTTATGTAAAAGGGAGGGAGTGGGATAAGGAATTATTAGAAGAAAACAGGGGACGACACCATTGTTCAAATAAACTTCCTCTTTAAAGGCCACTTTAAACAGAAGAATTACAATTTGTAAGTATGACAGTGAAGGGACTGAAAAGGCTACAAATACAAATTTAGATTAACTCTATTTAAGAGCTTCTGCCCTTTTATAAAGCCAGAAGGTCTTGTTTATCTTCATTCCTTCCTATTCTAAATTTCTCAGAAAGAATTTCTGGCAAACATTTCACAAAGCAAACCAACTTTCTTAAAAAGAAAAAGTGCAATTCAAATACAAATCTTGAATGGAAATCTCAGAATACGTGTTTGTTCTTATTATTTAAAACTAGCTGATAACCCAGTGTTGCCCGGGTATTTATTTATAGGGGGGAAATGTCCGGACCAAACATAATTTCTAATGTTGGATTTTCCTCTTTACCAGAGGAAGCCCCCTTGTGGAGTACTGTGAAGCCGTTACCATGGCAACTCCACTGCACAGTAGAAGCCATTTTACGGCAGTACAGTAGAAGCCATTTTAAGGCATAACAGGCTGCATCTTAACAGAACATACACCCCGACGGGTTTTAGGGGTATCTTACCCACACAGTATTTTTCTCCAGAGAGTAAGTCATCTGTGTACCAAGTTTGGTTGAAATTGCTTGAGGCGTTTCAAAGTTATTCTGGAACATACATACCCACAGCTCTGTGTGTGTGTGTGTGTGTGTGTGTGTAGGTCTGTATGTAGATAGGTAGATGATAGATAGATAGATAGATAGATAGATAGATAGATAGATAGATAGATAGATAGATAGATATAGATATATAGGACTATGTCCATTTCCACAGCTATAGTTCTCCTTGCTCTCTTGTCCACATATACTTCTACCCAACCATCAATCTGCTCTAGAGAAGAACAGGGAAACAGCACAGGGGTGCAAGATACAAAAGCTTCTTCCTTTTGGAGGCGACCAAATTGAATACAAACTGGAAAGAAGAGAAAACAGCACAGAGAAAGATAATGGAAATCTGTTTCCCTATGAGAGCAAGAAAATTGTCTTTGTAAGACACTAGGAACAGGAGCATCCACCATGGAGACGGGAAATATCAAGAAAGTAAAACTGGCAGTCACAATAGTGCAATTAAAATCCCATCCCTTTTTTACATGTGTTTGTACCTGCAACATGTGTATTTGTATTTGTATTTATTAGACTTGTTAGCCGCTCCCTCTCCACAAAGGGACTCGGGGCGGCGTACAATAAATAAATCACCACTGTAAAAAAAGCGGTGGGGAGTTTGACTGCACAGTCATAGCTGCTACCTGAGCTTTTTTCACACTTACACATAGACACACCTTGCACAGACCCTTCGCTGTGAGTTGAGCTCAACTTACTTATGGCTCCGCTTTTATACTTCTTAGTAAAATTGTTTTAGACAAAAAGTTGTTTTTCTTACTCTTGTTACACTAAGAGTAAGCCAGAGATTTTTTAAAAAAGATTGGATTAGTGCCCCCACGCACGCACATATACACACACATACAGCAACAGTGAAAATGTGACAAGAAGTACAGAGCTCTTCCCTCACAGGAGGAGACACAAGTCCACAGCAATGAATTCTAAAATACAGTGTTTGTCCTTCTCTGTTGCGTTATTCTGCACCCATGATTTGACCAATCTGAGATGGTAACAGTCGGATGTATATTTGGTAATATTTCAGATCATTAACTTTTGTCTTTTAATCAGTATCCCTTTCCTAACACAAATGATGCAAACAGAAATTCTGACTGAGAGGAGGGCAGCATGGCATAAGGTTATGTAACTGATAGCATTCACAGATCAATGCACCGCCGTAAAATTTCTTTTAAAAAACAAAATAGAAACAATACAAAAAGTGGGAGCAACACAGAAAAAATTTAAAACTCCCGTACAGGTCATCAGGTTTTCCTAATTAACTCCTGACATCCATTAAGCATATAATTATTAATTAGCATTAGGCTTGGAAGTTAAATTTCTCTGGAACAATTCAATTTTGGCACAGGTTTCCTTAATGGCCCTTTTATAGCTTTAATGCAGGGGTTTGTGCTCCTATATCATCTGTCAGTTGCCTTTCCTTCAAACACCTCTAATAGCTGGATGCAATTCAGTCAGTTTAATGAAACACAGAATTGACTTAGCAACATATTTCAGCCAAATTAATCAAGTCACAATTAAGGTTACTGCCTTAAGCTATGTGCCAAACTACCTGCTAATTACTCAGGTCAGAACAAGGGCATCTATCAATTAAATAGTCAATCATCTAAAAGCAATAACTCCTAAGTTACTATTTACTATCATTTACTGTATTACCCATTACTGTTGCTTATAACATTATAAAGGCTGCCCACTGAGAGAGAGAATCTACTGTAAACATTTCAGGTAGTCTGGCCCTATAGACCAGCCTCTCCCAATTACCACTCTTCAGATTCCCAGGATTATCATTCCCACGCTACAATACAATACAATAGTAGAGTTGGAAGGGACCTTGGAGGTCTTCTTGTCCAACCTCCTGCCTAGGCTGGAAATCCTATACCATTTCAGACAAATGGCTATCCAACATCTTCTTAAAGACTTCCAGTTTTGGGGCATTCACAACTTCTGGAGGCAAGCTGTTCCACTGATTAATTGTTCTAACTGTCAGGAAGTTTATCTTCAGTTCTAAATTGCTTCTCTCCTTGATTAGTTCCCACCCATTGCTTCTTGTTCTGACTCGGGAATTATGGAAATTGTAGTTTTGATGTATCAGTTAAAGACTAGCCTAGAGAATGTGGATATGAAAGGCATGTTGCAAAAACCTAATTATTCCACTAGCCCCCAAAAGTGATTTTTACTGTGAAAGAATCCAGAAAGATCTGAAAGGCATGACAGTATCTCCAATGCATTGGTTTTTGTTGGAGCAACACAACAACATTACACAAAATTACAATTACACATTGGAAAAATAATGTTTGATTTCTTTTCCTTTTTTAAAAAAAAAGTAGTCCCAAGCATTCAGTGGTTTATCAAAGAAAACCATGGTGAGCAAATTACCTTTGACCTAATCAGGCACCAAAAATTGTCTATGGCAGGGCTGTCAAACTCATGGCCTGCAGTCCGGATGCGTCATGCCCGGTTTAACGAAGGGGAGGGGGGAGTCACAATACGTCATGTGACACTGCCGTGACAATGAGAGTTTGACACCCGTGGTCTATGGTAAAAATATCAGTTAAAACTGTAAAAGGTACGGTACGTATATTATTCAGGTACAGAGCAGTAGCAATCTTGCTTAATGTCTTTAGCAAAGGCAAGCTAATTCAGAGCACTTCCGTATCACCACTACTTTTGCCTCTCAAATCTTGTGAAAGTGCTTACAATCAACCAGCAAACGACTCTATCACAACCAATCTTAAAACAGTGAATCCTCCTTATGGAGATAAACCAGTGGTGGGATTCACTTACCTTCTCTAACAGTTGGTAAATGTGAGCTCGCATGCGCACCACCTTCTGCGCATGAGAAGGTCACGCATTACGTCTCGTTGAATGGGCGGAGCCTCCCACAGCTGCTGCTATAGGTTCGCCTGAACCGGAAAGAACCGGCTGAATACCACCTCTGAGATAAACCAATCAGCGCTTTCCTGCTTCATGCTATAATCTGTGTTGGGTCACCAGTGGAATCATTCCCTTCATTCAATGCAAGACCAGTGCTCCAACTATTAAGCCTAAGAGCCAGGGGCTTCCGCCAATGAGACAACACCTTGCTCCCAAACTCTGTGGAGCGCTGGTGTTGAGGTTGAAAACATGACTTCTTGCCATTTCTATCTTGGCCAAATGAAGTGTGGAATCAGGGGAGAGCAGCATTGGCGTAGCACCTGTCTGGAATGACATCATTCTACCCCTGTTTCTCCCACCAATCTCTGCAATGATAGATGTTTACGCAAACTTCTGAGAGTTCAATCAAGAAACAATGAATGAAAATAACTCCCCTTTAGAGTAGAGATGGAGAATGTGTGGCCAATGATGGGACCTAAAATTCAACAAAAACTCAAAAATCATATGCTGCCTACCCTTGCATTAAAGTTTGGTGAAGTGTCACTAGATTCTATTATATGATGAAAGAGCTGCCTTATAGCCATTTACACTATTTGTCCAAGTAGTCCAGCTTTCTCTGCTGTCACTGAAAACTCAAGAATTCTTACCACCTGTGTATCTTTTAACTGAGATGCTAGTGGCCGAACCTGGAACAGTTACAGCCACATTACACCAACCTTATTTCACACGGGTAACATCTGCCCTGGTTTTGTTCTTCCTTTTGAGAAGTCAAGTGATTCCCAAGCCATTAAAAATACCCTAATTTAAAACACCCTGATATTATATCATCTCAATTGATTTCATCTTCTATAAAGATTTATCTGGGAAAAACATGCTGGAATGGGAAACCGAAACGAGTCTATTAATTTAAGGCAAAGAGTAAGATGAACAGTATCCAGAAAAATCACTTTCTTTCCTAAACAACCAAGTGCATTTTGAGGTCTGACACTTGGCCTCATACCTTTTAAAAAATCTTATTTAGACAGAGTAGCAATGTAGTTTAAATATAAGCAGCGAAACTCCGGTTTTGGTCAACAGTTTTAGAAATATATCTATCCACCTTTGGGCTGACGGAGAAGAAGAAATTCCAGAGTTCTCAAAAGTACAAAAACATTTTAAGAAAAAGGGGATTCAGAAGGGGACCCCCTCCCCGAAAGCCACCAGACTAAACGTGCTCAATGATAACGGAATGTGGAATGCATGGAACAAGGAATTAAATAGGCTGTTCGCAAAGCCCATTCCTTTCCTAATCCCAAGAAGCATCCAGCTCTTCTGGGTCATAGCCTTGGAGCAGATCCAGGCTGTTAGGAAAAGTCTGAAGAACTTGCTTTCCCTGTTATTGGACTGTATCAGGCAGAGATTTTTAAAAATAAAACTTAATAAATATCCAGTACTTTGATCAGGGCAGCAATGTGAACTGGATGGCAGGGACTGGTTTACCAATCTGTTTATGCAAAACCAAGAACATTTTCTTCTAAGACTAAAGATCCTGCAACTTAACCAAGATGGACCCCTAAGCTTTTTTTTCTGGATGAAAGATGCTCAAAACACCTAATTTAGCTTGTGATCTTATATAAAGTTAAAGGCTTGCACAGAAATTGTATGAAAAAAAAACCTGCCCAAAGGGACCGAATGGCAATAATTTGAGGATCCGCAAAATAGCAAGTGATTTATGACCAAGTTATGAGGCCCAAATACATAGAAATGAAACCATCCATTATTTATGTGTTTACTATACCGTACTACCTTCAAGACAGCATACTTGGTAATGAAATCAAATCAAGCTTAATAAAAAAATATAATGGCTACTATGCAGAATTAGGGACGTGATGGCTCAGTGGCTAAGAGGCTGAGCTTGTCGATCAGAAAGGTCGGCAGTTCGGAAGTTTGAATTCCTAGCGCCACATAATGGAGTGAGCTCCTGTTACTTGTCCCAGCTTCTGCCAACCTAGCAGTTAGAAAGAACATAAAAAATGCAAGTAGAAAAATAGGGACCACCTTTGGTGGGAAGGTAACAATGTTCCGTGGTTTTTTAGTCATGCCGGCCACATGACCATCGAACAGTGCTGGCTCTTTGGCTTTGAAACAGAGATGAGCACCGCACCCTAGAGTCAGGAACAACTAGCACATATGTGCTAGGGGAAACTTTATATTTACCTATGCAGAATCACTTTTCATCTCAAAAGCAAGCCATTTGTCTCCTCTTTATCTCTTCTTACGTATCTCCTCTTTCTCTTTTGTCATCCAGCTTTTAATAGTGTTTCTCAATCTCAGCAATGTTAAGATATGTGGATTTCAATACCCAGAATCCCTATGCTGGTTTTGGAATTGTGGGAACTGAAGGCAACACAACTACACGGTGTGAATAACAATGGGAAATTTGATTTCAAGTGCAACTTCCAGCCTATTGCCCCCAGCAATCTGGGTCCTTATCAGGGGTGGTATTCCCTTACCTTGCCTACCGATCCGCAAATGTGAGCATGCGTGTGCGCTCACTCGCTTCGCTCCAGTGTTGGATTGCGATTTATTTTACTACCGGTTCGCTTATGTGCCTCCCACTGCCGCCACTACCGGTTCATCCAATCTGTGGCGAACCGGCAGCATCCCACCTCTGCTTCGCTCGCTTGCGCCACCTCTGCACATGCACACAGCCTTCTGTGCATGTGCTTTTGGCAGAATAAAAGGGCCTAAATGGGATGCTGTAGAACCAGGGCAAGTGGGCGAGGCCACCTGCGATTTCCGCTACTGGTTTGGACGAACCGGTCCAAAACGGTAGAATACCTCTGGTCCTCATTTTATTCACCTTGGAAGGATGGAAGGATGAGTCAATCTTGGCAAAAAGTCAATAAGCTCAGCATTCTCTTTATGGGGAAATGGCAATGGATGCAGACTTAGCTTTGGCTTTTTTACTCCCTCCTTAGTAGGTTTTTCATAAAAGGAATCCTCGATAGCCTCTGATTCAGCATTCCTGGATCATGGACTGCAGACCATCAGAACTGTGGTATTTTACCATTTATAAACCTGGCTCATTCCTGGTTATTAAACTGGGTTATTAAACTGGGTACAGTTTACACAACAAAGTAAACATTACTATATACACTATTGATTGATCACAATAACCCATTGTTAGCAAGTGAAATCCCCAAACCAAAGGCACAGTCCTAAAATGACTTTATTGTGGCAGTACTGTGGAACTCTTCCAAAATAAATATAATCGAAGGAAGATAAAGCAGCTCTGGCCGTTACAACCATCGGGATTCCAGATTCCACACAAAATATTCAATTTAAATATCAAAGCACTTAGAAGCCGTTCCACTAAACAGAATCCTTATTGTTAATTAAGTTGTCACAGCAAAGTCCTGTCACTGCTGCTATTTTAAATGTCTTCCGCAGGGCAAAGGAAAACAATATTGGTAGTCCTCAACTTATGACCGTAATTGGGCCCAGGATCATACACTGTAAGGCTGCAGATCGTTAAGTGGGAGGCCACATGAGTGTATCTGAATTTACATTATTATTATTATTATTTTGCAGTGTTTGTTAGGCAAACGCCAAGGTTGTTAAGTAAGTCCATTATCTCCAGTGGGTATTTTTTGTTGGAAGTGGATGTGGAACTGGAAGTGAATGTCATTTTTTAGCAAACTCCCCCCCCCTCATAAATTGTGGTCACGTGGCTGTAGGATGGTGCGAATGGCCAATACGTGGGGCACTTTCCAAGCTCCCCAAATCAATCATGTGACCAGGGAGCAATGGCTATTGGAATTTTGAATCCAGGTCATAAGTAGCCCTGGGGAGGTCTGTTGTAACTTTGTACAGTCACTAAGAGACTACTAGTGTGTTAAGGACTACCTATATGTGTTTCTGCTGTGGTCCCAATTCATTGTTCTCTCCCCCCCCTTTCTACACAGTTCTCTCTCCTCCTCCCCTTCCCCTTGTTCTAGAATTGCCCAACTTTTTAGCCAGATTTTCAGGGAAATTAGTAAAAGTTGCTTCCTTCCTGTTCCGTTGATGGGAGCAGAGTAACCATAAACAGAGGTCTGTTCAGAGAAAACCTCTGCCAGAGTTGAAGGGTCCTCCTCGGGATCCCACAGCCATAGCCTACAATTCCTCTCATTTTGAGAAGACTGCTGAAGCACTTGTGATGTTTTCCTTTAGACACATATGCTGAAAGCATGTGGCCGAATCAAATTAATTAAACCCAGACTGACATATCCAGCACTGTCAGAGACCTAGATGCCTATGCCAAAAAGCCAGATTCTGTATTTTTTTTTTTGTACAATAGCGGGCCGACAGCATGTTAGATATCAAATATCCTTCTCCTGTCATAATAAAAAAGGGAAACTCATGTCAGCATAATGTAACTCAATCTTATATAGTCCTTCAAGAGCTATCTTAACAGATTCTGCCCTTAACTTCAGCTCATCTCCATGCTAAAAATCTAGCATAAATAAAGTATAAAATAAAAATGGAGGACATAGTCTGTCAAATTTTATTTCGGTCAAAGATCAGTAGAGGATGACACAATTAACAAACGATTTAAGTGTAGAAGAGGAGGACCAAACATGAAACACAACATAAAGCAATAATAGAGGTTATTATTGTCACTACTGCCACTGTAAACTACAGCTCTAGAATCAAAAACAAAAACACTCTTCCAAAACCACAATAAAACATTACTTGTCCAAAACTAAAGCATAAAAGCTAAAATCCTAAGACCAAAGTAGGTTAAAGTAAAACTGGAATAATATGATATCTATCTTTATACAGTGGTACCTCGGCCCTCACTGTTAATTGGTTCTGGGAGGTGTGATGAGTATAAAAAGCGATTAGTACCCAACACATTTTTCCCCTTAAGGAATAATGTAATGAGTATCAAAGCAGCCAACATCAGGACAAAATTTCCGCATCAAAATGCATTTAGCACCAAATCTGATGTTTCAAAGCAGTTGAGTACAGGATATCTGTATATATTCATTGAATTGTTCAAAAGTTAGTTACATGTGAAGGACATAAAGCGGAAGTAATTGTACTGTATACATTCCTTGAAGCTTAGTAGAAGTAAAGAGATATTAAAAAACAGAAATGGTTGCTATGGCTAAGGAAAAGCTATTTCAGCCAAGGTAAAAAAAAAGGCACACACATTGCCAGATGTGCCAACACAGTCTATTAAAGCCAATACAGATCAACTCCAGCTACTGCAAACTTAGAATAAAGGTTTGTCTAGGACACCAGCCAGCCGGAAATTCAGAACTTTTAAAACAATTTAATTTTCACCATACTTTGACTGCTGATTACACAAACTGCCCCTGAAGAATGTTTTAAGTAAAACTATAAGAAAAATCCTGTGGGACTCTTAATTCCAGCCCTCCTTAAGTTCATGGCTTGCAATTAAAGTTAAGGAAGCAACATTCTGTTGACCTTTTTAGATCTCCTTCCTCCCAAATACTTCTCAAATGACTGAATCTCAGAAGAAACCTTGGAGGTTATCTACTCCTACTCCCTTCCCAGTGGAGAAGTCCTCTATTATATCACCTTGAGAGATAACTATCCAGATTGTTTAATAGTGTGTACATTTCTTAAAAGGGCTGCGCAGTGGCTCAGCAATTAAGAGGCTGGGCTTGTCAGCTGGAACCATGCACCTATATCAGGTTCCAGACCACGTGACAGGGTGAGCTCCCATTCTTGCTCCAGCTCCTGCCAAACTAGCAGTTCGAAAGCATGCAAATGTGAGTAGATAAATAAGTACTACCGTATTTTTTGGAGTATAAGACACACCTTTTTTCCTCAAAAAAGAGGATGAAAATCTGGGTGCGTCTTATACATTGAATACAGCATTTTTTGACTCCCGAAGCCCCGCCCCCTTCACCGAAATGGCCGTGCATACCCTAATGGAGGCTTTCAGAGAGCTCCTGGGGGCTGGGGAGGGCAGAAATGAGCAAAAAACGGACCGTTTTTTGCCCCTCCAGTCCCCAGCAGCACTCTATAAGCCTCCATAAGACTATGCATGCAATTTTTTTTGACAAAAAACACGGGCCCGTTTTCATGAAAAACAGGCCATTTTTGCTCGTTTTTGGCTCCCCCCCCAGGAGCACTCTGCAAGCCCCCCCATGGCTATTCATGCCTTTTTTGGGGGTGGGAACGGGCCCGTTTTGCAAAAAATGGGCCATTTTTCAGAGGTTTGTAGAGTGCAAAAACTTTTTTTTCTTTTGGAAAGCTCTTTAACTGACTGATGAGAATTACATTGATCAAGTGCTGTGCCAGCAGAAACAAAGTCTTAGGTGCTGCAGATTGTCAGCGATTTCCTTCTCCAGCCCATGGATAAATACACCTGGAAACATCTACCTACCTACCTACTCACTCTCTCCCTACCTACCTACTGTATTTCTCTCTCTCTCTATCCCTCTACCTACCTATCTACTTACTCTCTCTCCCTACCTATCTACTGTATTTCTCTCTCTCTTTCTTTCTATTTCTCTCTCTTTCTATCCCTCTCCCTACCTACCTACTGTATATTTCTCTCTATATATATTCCTCTCCCTCCGTACTGTATCTCTCTCTCTCTCTCTCCCTCCCTCCCTTTATCTACCTACTTACCTACCTACTCTCTCTCTCTCCCTATCTATCTACTGTATTTCTCTCTCTTTCTTTCTCTCCCTCTCTATCCCTCTAGCAACCTACCTACTTTTTTAAAAAAAATGCCTCTTCAAAATCTTGGTGCGTTTTATACTCCGGTGCGTCTTATACTCCAAAAAATACAGTACTTTGGGGCGGGGGGGGGGGAACAGTGCTCCAAGACATCATGCTGGCCAACATTACTGCAGAAATGTCTTTGGGCAGCACTGGCTCAATGGCCTTGAAACAGAGATGAGGACCAATCCATACAGTCAGCAACAACTAGTGGAGAAAAATCTGCAGGGATTCCCTGACCTTTTTATTTTTTACACTTCTTTAAAGTTTACAAACTGTATTTCTTAACGTCCATGGTCTGCTACATAAACTTGTGACCAACTCTGCAAAAGGAGACAATCAGTGCTTTCATGCCCTGTATATGTAATTTCTTCAAGCAAGGGGGCATCCATGATCAGAACACAGTATGGAGTGGAGCTTCTCCTACCATTTCTACTGGCACAAAGGACTTTTGAGCAATCCTCTTCCTCCCCTCGCGGCTCACCCTGAAACATCCCTCTAAAATTGGTTAAGCAATGAAATGGAGGGAAAGGGAAGCAGCACTTCTTTTGAACCAGGTAGCAATATGGCCAGTGCTCACTCATTCATAGAACAGCCATATGTTCCCATAAATAAGATATCCTGCCAGGAGAACGAGCACTCTCAAGAAATGTTTGTGCAGGTGTGGGAGCAAACTTCTGAGCCGCATGAGGAGGAAACTGGGCAATCAGAAGAAAGGATTCATGCTATTGATCTGCCTGTTGAGCTGACTTCAGAGATATAAATGCTTCTGAACGCACTTAGTATGCCAAGTTCCATCATAGTGCAACTGATCTCCCGGCCTATCCCAAGGATTATGCTTTTTTTATCCTTTCCTTGCAAATGAGGAAATGAACTATTTAATAATTTATATTTTAAGGAAACGGGTGTCCCACGGTTCTAGATTTTTAAAAAAAGGACTGTAATTTTTATATCAAAAGAAGTTTACAATTTGACTTGCCCTTTTAATACTTGCTGTACCTAGCTCTGCTTTGATGTTGTGGACAAAGAGAAGCTACAGAAACCTTTCTCAGAGATTCCTGTAATAACCAGATGAATGACGTTGACTGCATCGTTTGGCAAAATGTAAGCCCTTTTTGCAATCAGAAACAATGCCTAGCAAACATGAAAGAAAGTGAGATCCGCTGATGAGTGCTTCCAACCTGATTTTTTTTTTTTTTGACTGGGCCGACACCAAAGCAATGATCACATAAAGGTTGGACATTTGAAACTGACAACTGTATGGCCCCTCAAGACTGAAGGATAAAACCAAAACAGAACATTAATTGGAGATTCACCAAGGTTCAGGAATGTATCTACATAAATGGAATGAATGAATGAATGAAATATTAAACTTTAAAACTTATCCTAAGTAGATTCCTTCCTAACCAGTTAGATCCAATGGCTAGCTTGATCAGAGTCAACCCACAATTTAACAGTGAAGATTGAGAAAATGGTTAGTTGTAATTCAATGGTTCACCACATGAGGGAGCTCCCAAAGATTGAACAGTTCCCAAACAGAGCAGAGAGCAAAATTCTGCATTATCTCCTTGTGTGTATGTTTTCAACTGAGTGAAAAGACCTGGGATGAACAAACTACTTGTTTGAAAAATTTCCACTCATTCTTTTCTACTATTAAATCCATCTTGCTTAAATGCAAACTTTTTTTCCGACTATAAATATATTCTTCTCAACAATGAACTGAATGAAATATGCACCTTACCTGCACCACACAAATTTAACACAGAAAGCTAGTGCCAGCATGGAGTAGCTGGAAAGGCTATGTTGTCCTTATGTGACAGAGCAGGATAACTATGTTGTCCTTTCTTTAGATGATAGTGGTTAAAGATTAGGAGCCAGTCAGCAAATAAGAAGGAAGCGGCTACTCTAATTCAGAATCACAAGCAGGCCTCAGTACTCTTAGTCTCCTCCCACCAGGAAAGGGAAATATTTTTCACCTATTTTGACAGCAGTTAAAACCTCAAGTTGTTCCCATTCCTTGAAGGAAGGGATATTTAACTTCATCTTTAATTTAAAAAAAAAAAGGGGGGGGAGTCAAAAACTAATTGAGCCAGGGATTCACCCATTCCTAATGTTGGAAAAGTAATGTTGGACAACATTGATTTTAAAAAAGAAACAATCATGAAGGACAAGCATCCACTCAATCTTTTCAGCCTTAGTACATCAGCGTGTTTTGTAAATTACACATTATGAATATAATTTGTAAAAATTATTGTAATGCAGCTATAACCCATTTAAATTAGTGAATATTTCTTAGCTATTCAGTCATTGTTTAAAATTGGCAAACCATGTTTTGGTTTTTTTCCCCTGAATTTTTATGGAGGAAGGCATTTTAAATACTTTTCAAATGATCTCAAGCCTGTATGAGGGGCTGCCACCATGGTATTTACATATTTCCATATTCAAAATGAATGGAAACCTCACCACCAGTTATTAGTGTTTGTGGCCTCCAAAGCTACTGTAAAGGTGTTGGGGAGACTGTGAGTTGCCCCATTAGTCATTTTAAATATAGCTTTACTTTAAAAATGGAATCCTGCTTTTTTTCTGGCTAATCAAGTCTTCTATAAATCATTCCTTTGGTGTTTATTTTTGCACTGAGAAATCTCATTCCCATATAAGCTCTAAGGCAGGGGTGTCAAACTCAAGGCCCGGGGACCAGACCCGGCCCGCGGGGTGCTTAGGTCTGGCGCCTGTGAGGCCACCCTGCAAGGACGGCCCTGTGGTGCCTCTGCCAGAGAAAATGGAGCTTGGGAGGGCCGCAGCTCTTTTTTCACTGGCTGAGGTTGCAGGAGGCCATTACAGGCGAAAACAGAGCTGTTTTCGCTGGCAAAGTGCTTGGGCTACCACAGGCACCCCATTCACAAGTGACATTGAGCTGGCCATGCCCACACGTACCTCCCCCTCCCAAGATCTAACACCACCTGATGTCACCCTTAATGAAATCAAGTTTGACACCCCTGCTCTAAGGATATTCAAAAGAAAAGGGAAGAGGGGAAAAAATGACTTGATTTTACATTATTGCCCCTGGACTTCACATGTCTACATTTCTATGGAGAGCTGTGTATATAGAAATCATTTGATACCAGTGCTGTCAGTCGTCTGTACTATTTACTTGGAGCTTTCAACCATTTCAGTTGGGAACCTTGCCCAACTCCGTAACCGGATAACCATTTTTCAACTTGAGCTTTCCAAGGAACATAGGGTATATTCCGTTACTCTACTGCAGTCGTTTCATCATCACCAGCCAGCCTTTTTCAGTGGCTAGTGTTATATTCCTCGACCTACGACCGGTCTGCCCTGCCTGACAGCTAGCAACAGCCAAGCCGCGCCTGATTGGCTAAGACACGGCTTGGCTGAGCGCGGGCTGTTTAACCCGTTACCATTGGCTGCCCTGCTTGACAGCTCCGTATAAATAGCTGTCAAGCAGGGAAGGTGCAGAATCTCTCCTGTATATAGTTTTGACTCTGCCTGTTTATTGCCTCTGTTGCAATAAACCATTCCAATTCTCCTCAGACGTGTCAAGCCTCATTCCTACGCCTAGACTTTCAACAGCTAGAGGTCAGATTTACAGTATAAGCATTTTCATGAGGAGAACTACAGTACACCAGGCCAAGCAAGTCAACCAGCCAGCCTGTCAGTCTCTCTGTCTGGGTGTGTGTATGTATGTGAAAAAGAAACTTAAAATATCAGCCGATCATTTTACCCCAGCCAACCAAATTCTCAATAAGTAAGAGTACAGGAAGTCCTCAACGTATAGCTCTAAAGGAGGTTGCCCATTATAGTCATACACTATTGTGACTGTTAAAAGTGAGGTGCCCAGGGGACTGCCTTGCTCAACAACCACTACCCTCCCAGATACGGTAACTAAACAACCACACAGGTTGTTAAACGAATGGAGTGAAAAGAGCTGCTTGCCAAAAGAGGGCAGGAACCTCCCCTCCATGGGCAGAATTGCCGTGCCAGAGAAAGGAAGAAAGGGGAAAAAAACCTTGGGAAGGGAGGGAAAGAGGGAAACCATTCCTTCTCTTCATCTTGGGCTAGAAGGTCTTTCCAACTTTCTAGCCCAGGGAGGACAAGAGAACCAGTGTGCTGTACCAGAGAAAAGAAGCTTGGGAGACATTTATTTCTCCAGCACAAATGGCCTCTCCCTACCCCATCTTTCACTAAAGTTATAGCACTTGGCAATAGCATTTAGACATATACTTTAGACTTATATACCGCTTCAAAGTGCTTTACGGCCCTCTCTAAGCAGTTTACAGAGTCAGCATATTGCCCCCAACAATCTCGATCCACATTTTACTGGCCTCAAAAGAATAGAAGGCTGAGTCAACTTTGAGCCAGTCAGGATCAAACTCCTGGCAGTAAGCAGAGTTAACCTGCAATACTGCATTCTAACCACTGTGCCACCACAGCTCTTATAAATCTTTCTAGCCCATGGAGGGAAGGGGAACCAGTTCCTGGAAACAGGAAGTGGCTTGCAATCTTTGCTGCTGGCTTTCCGATGGACTTACTTTCAGAGGAAGCTGGCAGGGGAAGATTGCAAATGGCAATCACATGATTGTAAATGCCTTGGCAACCCATTGTCATCTGACAGTCAACTGCTCAGATCCCCCCCAAAAAAAATGAGACTGTGGAGATGACGTAATGGCCATCACTTTGAGCGCCTTGTTCTAAGTTCCTTAGTTCATCTTTTTGTATGGTTGATGAATCAACAGTTGGAAGTTGAGGACTACCTATACAACGTCAGTGGGGTATGAAAGGGAAGATGAATAGAAAGGGAAACTTTGGGTATTTAATGCTATCAAAGGCATACCTTTAATAATGTCAAGGTCTGACATTAATGGTACTATTCAGAAGGCGCAACAAAAACGTCAATTTCACATGGGAAATTATTTCTGAAGCTTAAATAAAAGACATAGACTGAAGTAAACAGACTACGAAACACTCAAATATATCAAAATTCTAGGCATGATTTATAAACTACATGTCTAATTTTGTACTTAATAGCTAGGAAAAATATTATTATTAAAAGAAGAAAAAACTTGATATGGAAAAATTAAAAAAAAAGACTTTAGCAATAAAGTGCCACGTGGCTCTGTTTCCACAAGGACCACATTCCCACTGCTGCATTCTGCTGGTCTTACTGTATTTCCCCTTCCAAGATTCAGAAGTTAACTTTAAACTTGGAGGTAGAAATCTGACACTGGATTCCCTCTTTCCTCACTTCTAGATTCTGAAGTTAACTCTTTCTTACTTTCCAAAAAGGAGTATAATAGGGACTGAACAGAAAGCAGGAAGGATTTCTACACCATTACTTTAAGAACAGGTATTTTATTTGGATTTATTTCAGGAACTATATTCTTAATCATTTTAGACTCCCTCATATTTAAGTTTTTCTCTTATACATGTGTCAGCTGCCACCTCATGCTTGCTGGTGCTGCGCCAACATGTGGTAACAGTCTGCCATGGACTCTGAGGATGGTGGATGGGAACAGAAATGCTTGGGGGGAAGCGAAACTACTGCATCTCCTCGAGAGGCTGCTTCAAGGTCACTTGGCTAGGAGAAGAACACAACTGCAGACCAACCTAGGCTTGAAGTGACCGCCCTGAAAACATTTTACTTGAACCTAAGTGATCATGGAGGGATCAGAGATGGGAGGCAGTTAAAAGGAGGGGAAAGCTGAACTTAGGGAATTTGGCATGTGATTTCTCCTGTTCAGATGCAACAAAGGACAGCTGCTTTGAAAGCCCTCTTTAGATAGTGGCAGATCTTTCCATTGCTTTGGCTTCCATGATGGAAGAGTAGAATTGTTGGAGATACAGAGTCTCTTCAGAATCTTAGCTATTTATCCCATTTTCAAATACCGCCAAGAGCTAGCAGAATCAAGCATTAGTTGTTGCTTGGAGGGAAAGCAAAGACAGGAAAGAAAGAGAGAGGGAGGGAGAGAGGAAGGAAGGAAGGAAGGCAGGCAGGAAGGAAGACCGACCTTCTTGCAGGCATTATGTGATTCATATGAACTGGCAAAGCTTAGGAAGTGATATTTCCCTATCTTGCTGTCTCAAACTCCTTCAGATCACTGTTAATCTTCCAAGCTTACCACAAATATTTGACATTAAGGTTCTCACATACCCTACGGATTCAAGATTCGTATCTGCCGAGAGCAAAACCAGGGGCGAATGAGCTAGCAGGAGAAGAGGAGGCATTTGGCAAAACCTATTCAGAATTCTGCACAAAGAAATACCTCATGCTAGGGCTTCTAGAGCACATGCAAATTAAGCACATTTGCATATTGATTGCTTATAATGCACAATTTATTTTGTTTCCATTTGTTAGAGAGGGTCAAGGAAATATGCAAAGGCTGCCTTTGTTCTGATTCTCCACTGCTGGCTGTTGACATTTAATGTATATCGCTCCCACATCCTACAGTGTGGATTAAAAAGAATTCAGAAATACAAGACGCAATTTTTTTGAAATTCCTTGGACAAATTTGTCAAAGGTCAGGGGATAAAAACCAAAACAGAATTATCCACAGAGGGTCACCCGGGAAGCCTGCTGACCAAGCAATGCATTTCCTATTGTCCAGAAAGGTTGGAACCTGTTCCTAAATGGAACTGAACGCGAACAAATTACAGGTAGTCCTTGACTTACAACCACAATTGAGCTCAAAATTTATGTTGCTAAGTGAGACAGCTATTAAGTGAGCTTTGCCGATTTTACAACCAGCAGTATGTTTCACATTTTGTTACCACTGGTTTGCTATGCGCGCCTGCTCGCTTCACCCCCTTCCACACATGCGCCCAGCCTTCTGTGCATGCGCTTTGCTCAAGCACCACCTTCCGCATATGTGCCCGGCTTCAAAAACATGCCTAAACAGAACAGCATAGAGCCGGGGCGGGTGGGCAGATCCGCTTGCGATTTCTACTACCGGTTCGGGTGAACTGGTCTGAACCGGCTGAATACCACCTCTATTTATGACCTTCTCTATTGACTTTGCTTGTTGGAAGGTCGCAAAAGGTGATCCGTATGACCTCAGGACACTGCAACCGTCATATATGTGAGCCAGTTGTACAGCGTCCAAATTTTGATCGTGTGACCATGGGGACCATGGTCGTAAGTGTGAAAACCAGCTATAAGTCAGTCTTTTCAGTCCCGCTGTAACTTCAAATGGTTACTAAATGAATAGTTGTAAGTTGAAGACTACCTGTACCTGTTTCTTGGTTTGGCCAGTAGTAATATCAACTATGGAGAACTCTGCTATGAGTGATGGAGGTTAATGGGGAAAATATGATGGGAAAATGGGAAATTATTCTGGCATTCTCATCTAGCTGTTTGTAGAAAGTACTATACATTCTTTGGAAAGGTAGTATTTTAGGATGGAACCCAGTTGGTTGCTCTGTTGCAGGGGAACAGTTACTCCTCGAATTATGACCATTACTGAGACCAGAATTTCCATTGCTAAGCAAGATGGTTGTTAAGTGAACCATGCCTGATTTTATGCCCTTTTTTGCCATGATTAAGTAAATCACTGCAGTTGTTAAGTGAATCACATGGTTGTTAAGCAAATCTGGCTGTCCCCTATTGACGTTTCTTGTCGGAAACTGACTTGGAAGGTTGCAAATGGTGATTACAGGATCCTGGGACGCTCGCAACTGATTAAATGCATGCCAGTTGACAAGGGCTCAAATTTTGATCACATGACCTTGAGGATGCTGTGATGGTCATAAGTGCAAGTACCAGTACCAGTTGTAACTTACTTTTTCTCAGTGCTGCTGTAATGATTGGTCGCTAAATGAATATTTGTAAATTGAGGATTAACCGCATGTGGAAATCACTAGCTAAATCTAGTATCTATCTACCTTCTGAATATGCAGGTTCTTAATCTAAGATATAAAACAATAATGGGCACCCTAGGGAAACATTATTTTCCCTTTTTTCATATTTGTTATCTGAAGCATAAAATACCTTTAAAACACCTTTTTAGAAATACATAGAAATAAATAAAAGATCTGTTCAAGCGAATATCACAGATTTAATGCAACATGGCACAGTACATGCTGTATGCAGACGGCCAAGTTCAGATTAGGTCCCAGAATTGTGATCATTATGCCAAAACTGCTTGGGAATTTGGACTTTGTAATTAGTTCCCACTGATCAGAGTTTGAAATTGCTTATGGGGCAATCTTTTACGAGTTAAAAAGTAGCCTTAAGAAAGTGTTCATATCAGCAATAATCAAAAACTGAACAATAAGCTATTATTTAGGAAAATATTGATAGTGTCCAGACGTTACCTGTTTTGGGATTAAGTTTCAATTAGAAGCTTTACATCAATAAATAAAATGAATAAACACCATTGCTAATAATAAATATAAAAGCATTTGAGAAGCACATTTCAAGTAATTTTCTTCCAAATCTATTTCCTTGTGAAACCCCGGCTCATAAGTAACAGAAACCACAGTTCCCCATTAAGTCAAAACAACCTCTGGTCCTACTTAACCTAGAACTAAACTCGTGGTTGCACCATATATACACGTGGACATATAGGGTTGCAACATCTGGAATGCCAATTTGGCAACCAGGAAGGAAAAAGTATCCAGGAAAGACCAGTATTGTTGTCTTAAAGTTGATGGGAGAAGGTAATTTCACAATGCAGTAAAGCTGTCTAGGATCTGTCAAATAAATTACCAGATAAGACATCAACTTCTCCGATCAACCTAAAATAGACACAAACATAAGTCTGCTTTTTTCAAAAAGCCTCTCCGGCAATTAATGGGAGTTATTTCTAGAATGAATATCATTAAGACTGAGCTGTTAATCTAGTTTTATGTCATTTGGAAACTTAACATGATTTAAACCCCAACCCATATTTAGAATGTGGGGCAGGTGTTCACATACACACATGGGGAGGGGGAGAGAGAGAGAGATTGATTCGTAAGTTTAAAGAAAAGTCTAAAAAGAAAAAAAGGAAGCTGGAAAGAATAAAACTCCAGATGTTAAATTTGCAATAGAAGCCAGCGTAGCTCTCTAGAATTGGACTAAAAAATGCTGGTGAAGAGAGAGGAACTTTTGCTTTCATTTGGAGCAAAAAGTTCTTGGCAAATCCAGATTTATATATAAATTTATTAATCCTTTAATGTACTCCGTGGGTTTTGCCTAAAATAACAAATAAGAACTGAACCAAAGGAAGGAATGCCAGCAGTGCTTTTAAATCACCTTAACTGCCTAACGTAATATACACGCACTAAATAACCTCCATTGAATATATCTGCACACGGCTTTTTTTTTTTGAGAGAGAGAACTGGTCACCTCCTTCCCTGGAAAACCTTCTGCAAACAAATTTATTTACATTGCACTATTGGTATTTAGTGCAATTCCTTTGCTTGCTTTGGCTTATATCTAAATGTGGTTGAAGATCTGTTTTATTCCCATGAAAACAATCCTGCAAAATACGTTGGATGGAGAAAGAGTCACCCAGTCGGCTTCTGTGTCTAAGGGATACAAGATTCAGTACTTCAAATTAACAGCCTTGAGAAATATTAACACTCTTTAATTCATTTCTATGGAACATTGGACCAAATTGTCACGATGTTAAAAAGTTTGCTAGGCCTGAACTGCCTAAACTGACATTCAAGAGTTAAACTAAGAAAGCTTTATTGCGCAGGTCATAAAACAAAAAGTTCTTATCTGAAAGTGATTTATTGCGCATGCGTTTACACATTCCAGAACTAAAATTCCTTTCTTCTTTGTTTGGCTGCCAGCTTGGCAGACGTAGCTTTCATTATCAAAATGTAACCATTAGTTATTTCTGTTTCATTTACTTTTTATTTTATTATTAAAGTTTGTTTATTAATTAGAATACTTTTGAAGACTTTTATTTTTCTCAATATCTCAAAAGATATGCGGAAGGGAATCAGCCACGGTCCATTGATCTCAGATTTCCCCAGGGCATTTTTTTTCCCCTGACAACTTGGTAGCAGAGGTTGGCTGTAGCTGAGATGGCTACAATTTATGGCTGTATTTTCCCTTCATGCTATCTAAAGATAACCGACTAAGGCTAATTAGCCATGTCAAAGAAGAGAAAGAAAAGAAAAAAACACGGACATGGAAAGCGCTCGAAAGAATCCATTCCCTCAGACACAGAGGAGCAAGATTCTTCAGGTGCCGAGCCAGATGTAGGGGAAGGAGTTACAGAAGGCAAGATCTACGGACTGAGATCAGTAAATCTTCCTCATTATCAAGATACAATTAACGAACGGCAAAAGTCTAAACGGCAACTGCCGGCAGAGAAAAAATCCTCCCACGCAGAAAGCAAAGTTTATGAAATCTCCCCAGATGATGAGCAAGAAATGCAAAGCTATCTTGATCAAATAAAGCTGTTTGAAAAATATACTAGGGAGGTGAGAGAGTGCTTTAACGAAATAAAGCGAAGTAGGAGGAGCTCCCCCACTCCCAAAATGTCTGAGGACGCCATCTTGTCTTCAAAACAACAGCCTAAGACACACCCCACAGAGTTCATTGGTCAATTAGAACAAAGAGACATGTACACGTCACCGAGGTCACGTGGTCCCTTTGAGCCCATTGAACTTCCGCATACGTATAGAAAGGTGAGGCAGCCAAAAAGTGAAGCTGCACTGCCATCTGCTGGCGGAGAAAAATTATTACAGCAAAAGATGAAGCAGTTGGACCAGATTTTTAGAGATCTGTCTATGAGTTTTACAGAAGCCCAAACTTTGCCCCCAAAGGATAAGTCTTCAACACCCCCTGGCGGTGCTGAATCCTCCCTAGATGGAAAAGGGCAAAGCCAAAGGCGAATTCGAGGAAGCCAATTTGATGTTGCCACGCAAAGGCCAATGATGCAACCCCAGCATCCCCTGGTTCAACAACCAGATTTGCAACCAGAGCAACAAATTGTTCCTCAGCAGGTATTCACAGTCACCCCCTTGACTGGTGAGTCCAAATTAAAGGAGTCAGGAGAGAATTATAAAGCCTGGGTCAGTGAAATTGCGCTCTTGCTTCGAAGAGAAGGCACATATTCCCTGGTTTTTAATCCTCCCCGTCAACCCTGGACACCTGCGATAAGAGACCTCGAAAACAGAGCAATCACGACTTTACTCATGTCAATGGAAAATGAGATCCAAGGTATCTTTCCACCTGATGCAACTGCCCAAGAAATATGGGCTATTTTGGAAGATTGTTACAGGCCCGTTTCAATTGAATCTTCATGTTTGCTCATGTCTGAGTTCCATGGTTCGAAGTTGAAACCTGGTGAACGAATTGGTGGACATTTGACCAAACTGAAAAGAATGAGAAGTGAATTGAGACAAAATGGCCATGTAATTGATGATATCCAAATGATTAGCATCATCATTAACTCATTGAATTATGAATGGAAAGATGCTGTTGCAAAGATTAACTACGTGCCTATTGCTCAACGCACAGTTAACCACGTTTGCAGACTTTTAGTGGAAGACGAAGCTATCAGGTTAGCTACACCACATCTGCAACGGCCTCCAGCGTTAAAGGCTCCAGCCAGACGTCCCTTCCGAGGAAGAGGCTACGCTCCAAGGATGCCAAAATGCTACACCTGCAACCGTGTGGGACATGACACCCGGGATTGTCCCCAACGAGTTCCAGCTCCCGCCACGTACCAGCCCAGAGGAACAGATTCCAGAGGCAGAGGTAGAGGCGGAAGACAAGGCCGTCGTGGTCCAAGGCGTGATTCACAAGCTGCACTTGTGACACTGGCCATAACCAACGTTCCACAACCTGATCCAAAGTTCGACAGACGTCTTTTGTGGACTTTAGATAGTGGAGCAGCTGTGCACGTTACCCACAGAAGGGAACTTTTCACAGAGATGGGCGAACCAGAGCCCGAGTATCGAGAACTGTATTCCTTCACCAACCACACTTGCAAGGTTATGGGAAAAGGAACTGTTTACATTGAGGAACTCGATACACACATCCCTGATGTTTATTACATACCTTCAGCAACCAGTAATTTGCTTAGTCAAAGTCACTTGTCTAGAGATTTAAAGTTCCAGGTTCACCACCTCGAAAAAGCAAGTTACTTAGTTAAAGATGGAGATATTGTTGCTGAAACCATGCTGATTGGTGGTGTTTATTACTTAAAGCCAAAGCCTAAAGGGCAAGCACAGGCAAGTATGCAAACTCCAAAAAGGCACAACGTGAACCCAGAGAGAGTTGTCCCAGAGAGAGAAAACGTTACTGTGCCGAAGGCTCCTAAAGCCAACAAACAGAGAAAACAGAAACAGGTTGCTCAAAGCAAGCCTGAGGGTCCTCATGAAACTGTTAATGTTGAGAATTCACTAACTGGTAAACCTTTGCATTCCAGGTGTATTCACAAGTGGCACAGAAGATTGGGACATGCCAGTTTCCGTGTTCTTAGAAAGATGCCGGAGTTGGCAAAAGGTTTGGATCTAAAGGGGTGTAAGGTGTTTTTGGATTGTGCGGTTTGCAAAAAGGCTAAATCCAAGGCGGCTGCAATTCCCAAACACGCTACACGCCGGTCAACACACATTTTTGATTTGGTACACACTGACATAGTGGGTCCTTTCCCACCAACACTTGGTGGCAGAAAGTATTTTTTAACAATTGTAGATAATCATTCTAGATATGGATTTGTATATCCTATGAGAGAGAAATCTGAGACCTTTCAGATCTTTAAAGACTTTGCAGCGTTTGTTTCTACACAATACCAAGTTCGCATCGCCAGAATCCAGAGTGACCGTGGTGCAGAATTCATGTCTCAGCGTTTCCAGGACTGGATGCGTAAGAATGGAATTCTTCATCAGACATCTGCTCCATATACACCGGCTCATAACGGAGTCGTAGAAAGAAGACAAGGGGTTCTACAAACCATGATGCGTTGTCTTCTAGAAGATGCCAATCTCAGTAACGCATACTGGGGTGAAGCAATCAAATATGCAAATTACATTGTCAACCGTACTTGGAGCAGTGTAATCAATCAAACTCCTTTCTACATGCTGTATGGCTACAAGCCTGATCTCAAGAACCTCCACATTTTTGGTTCATATGCTATGGTGAACACTCCCTTAAGTCAAAGAAGAAAGGGAGGTACAGTAGCAAAGAGACTGAGATTTATGGGTATTGATGATAATTCAAAATGGTTCAAATTCATTGATACTAAACATGTGATTGTCATTTCACAATCTGCTAATTTTGAGGAAGACATTGGCTGGTCCAGGATTCATTCCAATGATCCTGAAGTTTATTTTCCTAGAGATGGTGTTCCAGATGCCACGCAGCCTGATGACAATTCGCAGGCAGATATTCCTTCTACCAGCTCTTCACAACCTGATGTTCCGTCTTCGCAAGCCGCGGATGCTGATGCTAGCGACGAACGTGAGGACGAGGATGATGATGATGAAGAAGAAGACTGGACTGATGTTCCTAGACGCTCCAAGAGGGCCACAAAAGGAATCCCTCCACAACGTTATTCATGGCAACTGACAAAGTCACCATTACCTTTGATTTGCAACGTTACTCTTCCTCCTGAGACATTCACACAAATCAAACAGCTTCCTGATTCAGAACAAGACAAGTGGTATGATGCAATGCAGGATGAAATGGACAGTTTAAAAAAACTTAATGTATTCACACCTGCAAAACCTCCAGCAAACAAGAAAGTCATTGGTACCCGATGGGTCTACAGAATCAAGAAGAAACCGAATGGTGAGTCTTTATACAAAGCCAGACTTGTAGCTCAGGGTTTCGCTCAACATTATCCTGAGGACTACACAAACACTTACTCACCAACAGTCAGAACTGAAAGTGTAAAAATTGCTTTAACCACTGCAACTATTCTTGGTTTAGAAGTTTTTCAATTTGATGTGGACACAGCTTATCTACATGCAGACCTAGATGAAGAGATCTACGTGAGAAGCCCTCCAGGATTCCGAAAGCAAGAAGGGGATACCTGGTTCCTGAACAAAAGTCTTTATAATAATAATAATAAATAATAATAAATTTGAATTTATTAGCCGCTCCCTTTCCAGATAGGACTCAGGGCGGCGTACAATAGAACATATAAAACATAAAACATATATACAAACACATAAACATACATATATACAAAGACATACATGCACGGAGGAGGTAACAAGTTACATCACATTAGACAGTTAAAAATCACCATTAAAATACCCCAATTATAATAACAAAATTTAAAATTTAAAATTTAAAAAATTTAAAAGGACTGTCAGGAGGAATAAGAAAAAATTTACGGTTGAGCCAGGCCAGATAATTGAAAGAGGTGGGTCTTCAGCTGTACACGGAAGGAGTGGAGATCGGAAATAATCCTGATGTCATGGGGGAGGTCATTCCACAGGGCTGGGCCCATCACAGAGAAGGCTCTGCTCCTGGGTGTCGCCCCCCGATACTGTTTAGTGGACGGCACCCGGAGAAGTCCCTCTCTGTGTGAGCGGATTGGTCGTAGGGATGCATGGGGCAGGATGCGATCCTGCATGTAACTAGGTCCTGTGCCATTATGGTCTGAAACAGTCAGGTTTAATGTGGTATTTATGTCTTACTGACAAACTAAATTCAATGGGCTTTATTAAGTCCGAAACTGATGAATGCGTGTTCACAAAAAGATCTAACAATGCATATGAGATAATTCTTGTTTATGTTGATGATATTGTTTATATTGGTCCAAATAAGAAAATGAGTGAGATTTTTGCTAAAAGTTTGCAGAGATACTTCACACTAAAATCTTTAGGACACATTAGCACTTATTTAGGTGTTCAAATTGAAAAGACACAGAAGGGGTTTAGTCTTTCACAAGAAGAGAAAACTGACCACATTCTACATCATTGCAACATGAAAGATGCTAGCACAACAAAGACACCCATGCAAACAGATTTTCACAACTTAACACATGAACCAAGTCCTGAGTTCGAGGATCAAACACTTTATCGTTCAGTCATTGGTTCACTATTATACATTAGTAGTTGGACCAGACCTGACATCGCACTTAGTGTTAATCTTTTATCACGACACGTAGGTAAGGCAACACAATTTCATTGGTCATGCATTAAGAAGTTGTTGAAATACCTGAAACACACTAAACACATGAAGTTATTGCTAGAACCAACACACGCTGATCAACCAAAGCTGATTTGTTTTTCTGATTCCGACTGGGCGAGCGACAAGAAGTCACGCAAAAGCACTTCTGGTTACATGATGTTCCTAAATGGTTGTCCTGTTTACTGGCAAGTGAGAAAACAGAATTTTGTTTCATGTTCATCTACTGAAGCTGAATATGCTTGTGTTTCAGATGCTTGTAATTCTATAACGTGGTTTGATGCTTTGATCACAGATATCTGGACACGTCCGATTCGACCAATCACCGTGATGGAAGATAATGTATCTGTGGTTTATATTTCTGAGTCACATTTTACAGGTTATAGGTCCAGACACATTGACATTCGTTATCAAAACACAAAGCAATTAGTTAAGCAAGGTTTTGTTAAATTGCAATATGTTTCTACACATGATCAGATCGCAGACATGCTTAACAAACCACTTGCCGCAAATCAACACGAGTATCTGCGAAAGAAGATGTGCCTTAATTGATGATTTGATGACGTCAGCCCAGACTAGCAAAAGAAGGGGTGTCACGATGTTAAAAAGTTTGCTAGGCCTGAACTGCCTAAACTGACATTCAAGAGTTAAACTAAGAAAGCTTTATTGCGCAGGTCATAAAACAAAAAGTTCTTATCTGAAAGTGATTTATTGCGCATGCGTTTACACATTCCAGAACTAAAATTCCTTTCTTCTTTGTTTGGCTGCCAGCTTGGCAGACGTAGCTTTCATTATCAAAATGTAACCATTAGTTATTTCTGTTTCACTTACTTTTTATTTTATTATTAAAGTTTGTTTATTAATTAGAATACTTTTGAAGACTTTTATTTTTCTCAATATCTCAAAAGATATGCAGAAGGGAATCAGCCACGGTCCATTGATCTCAGATTTCCCCAGGGCATTTTTTTTTCCCTGACACAAATAAGGTGGAAGTTGAGCAGAGGTGGGCTGCACATAGGTTAACAATTGGTTCGCCGGAAATGTGTGAGAGAGAGCGCCTTCCTTGCTTTCGCGTGGCTCCAAACACACAGGAAAATTCTCAGGCAGCGTAGAGCAGGTGAGGCGCGGCAATCAGCTGGGCTTCGTGGGCAGGGAACAAAGCCAGAGAGTGAGATAAATAGGACAGGCTAGCGCAGGGGCGGGTGGTCGGGCCCAGCTGGTGATTGAAACTAGCAGTTTGCCTGAACCGGTCCGAACCGGCAGCAGCCCGCCTCTGAACTTAAGGCTGAGAGACTTTTTGAATATATTACTACCCTGTTTCCACGAAAATAAGACCTCCCTGGATAATAAGGCCAGTCGGGCTTTTGAGCGCATGTGCTAAAATAAGCCCTCTTCCGAAAATAAGCCCACCCGGAAAATATTGCAACACAGCAGCAGCCATGAGGTGACCCCGCTCACTGCCTCCTGCACCTCAAAAATAATAAGACCTCCCTGGAAATAAGGCCAAGTGCTTATTTTGGGGGTAAAAAGAAAATAAGACCCTGTCTCATTTTCAGGGAAACACGGTACTGATTACAAAAATGCTTCCCCCCATAAACAAACCAACGAAAAGATATCCTGGCAAGCAGTAAAATAATATGTTAAAAAGTGGGGTTAAAGTCTATTTTTACTACTCTTCTTAATGGCTTTGCTTACTAAATGAATTGACTTCAATTTTTTTAATAGAAATATAATGCTCACAAATGTACATACACTTGCAATATCTATACATTTTGGAAACAGCTGATGTTCTCACTGCAAAATTCCTGTGAGCATCGGGTGCCAGCAAGTGACAGGATCAAAAAAAGGCCATGCCTCGGTTTCATGATCTGTACACTTACGTCTCATTGTTTCCATTCTGCAGATAATGATCAGGGTCTGCCCAAGAGTCATCACTATCCCATACAGTCAGACAAAAGTCCACCCACTGACTATGATGTGCAAAGGAGCCAGCTTTGAAATCTGGCATCCAGCCTTGGGGATTCTCTGAGTAAGCTGCCTAACACACAGCACTCACTCATTCTATTGGAATGCTCTTGGGACAGTAAACCACAATCAAGCCTCCTCGGTGGAAGAGATTTAAAACACAATTTGGTTATATTTAACACAATGGCTTATCCCTTAAGGCTAAAATAGTCTCTGGAGAAGTTTGGGGAAGCCACTCTGCACCCACTTGACTTTTTCCATATGCAAATGGATAATCTTGAAACTCCCGTCTTGTGTAAGTCTCTATTGAACCAGGAAAAGGTTACACCAAGACGTGTAAATAATCCCAATCTGTATTCACATTTGGGATTGGCGCCTTGTGCTTTCTGTACGGTAGCAGACAATTGTCAGAGTTCCAAAAGCATAAGGAGGCTGTTTGACACTTATTGAGCGCCTAAAATCAACCCACGATCATTTGTTGACTTGTGGTCTTCATGCTGCTTTCGAGTGGGGCTACAGTATTATGTCCTTTTCTTGCACTCTTTTCAAATAGAAACTGTTGAGTTGAGAATACAAGCTGAACTAGAGGATATACAGTGCACGTGGGCACGAATGGCCCCTGTGGGGCGAATGAAAAGTTATTATGGCCTGGAGTTGTCCAATGGTGTGATAAATAAGTGATAACGCCACATTGACTTTAAATGGATCCTGTAGGGTAAAGCACTAAGAAGTAAAAATGGTCAATATAATTCCATAAGCATAGAATGGCCAAAAGATTATTAACAGCCAGTTTGGTCTAGTGGTTAAGATACCAGGTTAGAAACCAGGAGACAGTGAATTCTAGTCCTGCCTTAAGGCATGAAACCTGGCTGGGTGATTTTGGACCAGTCATTCACTCAGCCCAGCCTGTCTCATAGGGTTGTTGTTGTGGGGGGAAATTGGAGGAGGAAGGAGTACAGGTAGCCCTCGACTTACGACCACAATTGAGTCCAAAATTTATGTTGCTAAGTGAAACACTTGTTAAGTCAGTTTGCCACATTTTATGACCTTTTTTCCCATCGTTGTTAAGTGAATCATGATAGTGGTTAAATTAGACAAACTGTTCCTAAGTGAATCTGGCGTCCCCATTGATTTTGCTTGTTAGAAAGTCACAAAAGGGGGTCACATGACCCCAGAAGACTGCAACTGTCATAATTATGAGTTAATTGCCAAGTGTCTCAATTTTGATCACATGACCGTGGGAATGCTACAATGGTCGTAAAGTGTGAAAACTGGTCATAAGTTACTTTTACTGGTGCTGCTGTTAACTTTGAATGGTCACCTGTGTTGTGTGTATTTGTTGTCTTGAGGTATTTATAAAAAAAGAATAAAAGCAGGAATAAATAAATCAATATAATTAAGGTCCTGGGAATGAAATGTAATCCTCTGTGTACATACCAACAAATAAATGACACCAATTTACTTCCAAATAAAAAACATAACTATAATTTAAGGAGGAGGGGAGGAAGCAATAATTTGGCACTCCAGAAAATATCTTTGCAAATATGCATCAGTTAGATTTTTATCTGCCCCAGCCATATCAAGTGCTGCTAGAGGAAAGAGGGAGAATAAATAGATGGGTGGAGATTGGGAAATACATTTCACTTGTATGTAGGTCTCAACCAGATGTTGTCTTTAAAGTTCTCATAGGCCAAAAGTAGGTCAGGACAGTAAACATCCAAATTCTTACACTATTTGATCCAAGTAAAATACTATTTCACTGCTCAGCACAATAGATTTGGAGCATTTCCTTGGACGTGATTTTCCAGGACCTCCCTGCACTCTGATTATAGCTTTATTAAATTAGATTTCATGGCTGAGCTTGTAACATTACCCTTATCCCAGATTTTTTTTTATAGCATATGTAAAGAAGGAACTTCAATTGGCTGAATTCACAAACTACCGACTACTGTATCTTTACAAATCATAGCTGCTGAGTGATCAACACTAAAACAAGTATCAGAAAGATCACTCGGTAACTTAGCACAAGCCCTGTATCCCCAGGCCCCAGATAGAACAGTCTCCCCCAAAGTTTTTATGTACATGGAAAATACTCCTTTGAACAGCCAAAAGTCCTGGCCCTGCTGTCTCAACTACAACTTGAGACCCTCCGTTCACTCGGAGTAAACAGTGACTTGAAGGCACGCACACATGCACAAACTACAGGAACAGAATCCTAGTGTAGGTTAAAGACTTTAAAGTGTAGCAAAACAAACTTGGGGTGTACCCTCAAATGTGGGTTAGAATTTGTATTTTGTAATAACTTTAAATACTTTAAATAATAACTTTAAATAGATACAAGTAATAAATTTGTATTTTATAATAACTGTGAGTCCCCTGGACTGCAAATTGATCAAACCAGTCAGTCCTAGAGGAGATCAACCCTGACTGCTCTTTAGAAGGCCAGGTCCTGAAGATGAAACTCAAATACTTTGGCCACCAAATGTGAAGGAAGGACTCACTGGAGAAGAGCCTAATGCTGGGAAAGATTAAAGGCAAAAGAAGGGAACGACAGAATAAGGTGGCTGGATGGAGTCTCTGAAGCAGTAGGCGTGAGCCTAAATGGACTCCAGAAGACAGTAGAGTACAGGAAGGCCTAGAGGAACATTGTCCATGGGGTCGCAATGGGTCAGACATGACTTCGCAACTAACAACAACAACAACTTTTTGGAAATTAAAAAAAGATGCCTTGCATCCAGGGAGTTGCCTGGGAGTCTTAATAAGAATCTCCTTTTTGTCCATAGTATCTGCTTTGTGGTTCTTCTTGCCCAAAAACTCCATCACTCAAGGTTTTTAAGAAGATTGTCCTCCTCACGTTGGTCACCTTCCCTAAATTACAGTTACAACCTTCCAAGTGAGTACCCCATGGGAGCCTTCTCAGCACTCCGAATTGAGTTTCACTCCTGTGAATTAACTTTTATAAGTAACAATACTGCACTGTGGATCATCTGAAGTCTGTTTATTTTCCTCTCCCTTCCTTGCTCCCTTTTTCTTTTGTATCTTATCTCTGAGAGGCCATTTAAAATGATAAATCTTATCAAGCATTCTTGCAAAAAGAAAAAAGAAAAAAAGGCAGGATGCAGCATGCACTAAGTAAATAACTATATAAAATGTTGGCCTGTATCTAAAACCCCAATTCAAGCTTCCGCCTGAATGCGTCTCAATCACAAAGATAAGTATTATAGTACAGGTGAAGTCATTATCTTTAGATAATGGTGCCAATGGCTAATGATACAGGTGTGATTAATCTGTGTATCATCGCATTCTGGAAAATGTAACTTTCAGGAAAGTATCATATATAAACACGAACAACTAATCTAAAGCAGACAACTGAACCATGCAGGTTAATAACTGCAGCAACAATTTATTTGTGGGTGTATGTTTTTATTATAGTGTACTTCAACAGGAGTTTGTGGCTTTAACCCCTAGGAGTTATTTATTTATCCACATCACATATAATTAAAAGCAAGTGAAAGCATAGTCTTTGAAGCACAGAAAAACAAAACAAAAAATGGTTTACATCTGTTTCTCCCAAAATAGAATATCAATATTGTGAAAATCAAGAAGAGGACTACATTTCAAAGTCTTACGATCTGCACTACTACGAGGGCACATTTGGCTTAAAAACAAACAAACAGCAGAACTGCCCTGGGAGAATACACTGTTTATACAGAAAACATCCTTTAAAAAATCCAATACTTCGTGTCAATGGGATGTCATATAATCATTTGTATGGAGTAAGGATCACT
The DNA here is from genome assembly GCF_964273705.1 of Natrix helvetica. Taxonomy (NCBI): domain Eukaryota; kingdom Metazoa; phylum Chordata; class Lepidosauria; order Squamata; family Natricidae; genus Natrix; species Natrix helvetica. The sequence goes on along the minus strand of NC_138548.1, from coordinate 169,605,452 downwards.
AAAACCATTTAATCGGTTGTGAAAGAATTCCAGTTGTACCAGGAAACATCTGTTCCCATGCAATAAAAGCTGACTGGAGCCAAATAGTTTGAAGGGTTTGTTACTGCCCAGATAACAATCACTTCACAAACAAACAATGGAGAACAAACTGGCCTGGAATTGCCATCATGACAAATACAGGCCATCTAACACAAATGAAAAGAATGTTGTCTTTTATCAACCCATTGAAGTCCAAGGCAGACAGACACATTTTTGCATCTCTCTCTCACTCACACAGATACTTGTATAAAAATAAAGCTAGGAAATTATATCTCACATATATAATCCTAATATAATCCCACCTTTATTTTTATCAATAACTCAAGGTAACAAACATACCTACCATATTTTTCGTACTATACGACGCACCAAGATTTCAAAGAGGCAAGTAATAAAAACAAGTTTTTGCCTTCCTTCAGCCCCCAGCAACCCTCTGCAGGCTTCAGCAGGGCTGGGGCAAGGCAGAAACAGGGGCGTTTTTTGCCTTGCCCCAGACCTGCTGAAGTCTGCAGAGGGCTGCTGGGGGCTGAGGGAAGGCAAAAAAGCCTCAGTTTTTGTGAAAAACGGCCCATTTTCTGTCAGTTTTTCTCAAAACAGGGGCATTTTTGCCCTGTCCCAGCCCTGCTGAAGCCTGCAAAGGATTGCTGACTGAAGGCAAAAAAGGCATGAGGGGGCAGGGTTTCGGGAGGCCAAAAATGGCTGTATTCAGTGTATAAGACGCACCAATATTTCCACGCTTTTAGGGGGGCAAAGGTACATCTTATACTCTGAAAAATACGGTAATACTCCTTCCACTCCCCATATGCCCCACAACAACAACTCTGTGAGGGGAGTTGGGCTGAGGGAGAGTGACTGGCCCAAGATCACACAGTTAAGCTTTAAGATCAAATAAATGCCCTTCTTTTTAGGAACCACAGCAATCAAGAGTTGGGAGCAGATAGAAGAAAGAGGCAGGAAATATACACACAATAGCAACTGAAAGAAAAGGAATTTTTTTTTGCAAGAATCCATGTGTGAGAGTGGTCAATGTGTATTTGTGTAAAAGGCCCAGCAGGTATATACATAAGCATTGGCCTTAATCAATAGCACAGGGATTCTTTAACTATTGTAAATAGATTGGATGCCCAATATTCAGAAGTAAAAGCTTGAATATGAGATTTGAGTTCTGGATCCTTGTGAAATCAGTGATTTTCAATACCAGATGCCCTTTCGTTTAGACTTTTTTTAATGGGCTACAAAAATTCTGCAGATGCTAGTAGGTGGCAGTAAAGGTTCAGATCTTTCTTATCATTTCACTGCCACACAGTGGCCATCCAAAGTTTTGCAGTTTACGTAGGCAACTTGACTCTTGCCTGTGTACTTCTTATCTAGACAAAGAAGTCCTTAGGAGTTCAAATCAGAGAATTGCAGTTTGATGGGAAGTATGCTGGAAAAGTATTGATGTCAAGAGGATGTAAACTTTTCAAGAGGAGCTACTATTATCTGTGATATATGTAAACCACCCGACTCCTAATGACTCTGGGTGGAGTTGAGGACTATATCAACATATGGGTGAATATTTGGGAGTCATGCATATTGTCATGGAATCAAACCCAATATTCGGAAGATACTCTTCCCCTCCTCTTTCACTTACCCACCTCTCTTCCATTTATTTTCTGTGTCTCTCTCACACACAACTTGCCTCACACAATTTAGTAATAAGCCATAATGAGCAACTCTCCTGGCCATGTCAGAATTCCTGGGGAAGAAGCCAAACTTAACTCTCCACTCCTCCTGATACTCCTTAACAAGATCACTACTTATCCACTGCTCTTAACAGCATGAAAATAAAGATCCTGAATGCATTAGAGTCTCCTGCGTGGGAGAGGATAAAGCCTCCTTCTCCAGCCTAAACCTCAAACCAAGACAGCTGCTCTTGTAGTGCTAATGAAAGTGACCTTGGCTGGGTCAAAATCAAGAAGTGAGAGCAGGGTAGGATCAGGGTTGTCATCCAGATGATGTTAAAACACCTGGGAACCAAAAAAGAGGGGAGGGGGCACAGCTTAATGTGGTTTTGCAGGGTGTGTGGACCACAAATCACCACTACAGATATATACAGCATATCACAGAAGTGAGTACACCCCTCATATTTTGTAAATATTTAAGTATATCTTGCCAGCAGTTAGACATTAATGGCTGTGTGTTGCATTATTTTGAGGGGATAGCACATTTACACTGTCATACAAGCTGTATACTCACTACTTTACACTGTATCATTTCTTCAGTGTTGTCACATGAAAAGATATCCTTAAATATTTACAAAATTTGAGGGGGGTGTATTCACTTCTGTGATGTACAATGTATATACATATACATACATACATACATACATACATACATACATACATACATATGTGTGTATATACATACATATAACATACACACACACACAAACACACACACATATACACCAACCAATCAAAAAATTTAAAGCTAGCATATTTTTGCCAAAATGAAATAATCAACTCCACGCATTAACAGTAATATTTTCATTATGAAAAGGCAAGCCAAATAATTTGCATTGCCGGACAATAAAAAAAAAATGAAAGAGATGGATTACACTGGGCTTATTTGCTTCCTACAGATCCCTTTTTGCCCCACTCAGCAGCACCATAAAATGAAGGGGTTAAAGTGACATGCCAGGGAATAAGCAATTCTTTCTCTTAACTAGAGTAACTAAAAGTCTCATTAAGCAGCATTTTCTTTCTTCTTTTATTACAACCTTGATGCATGGAAGAAATCAATTCAGGGAAAATTTGCTCAACTTTTCAACTGAAGAAGTCAAGCCAGATGAGCAATAAATTGTGAAAATGCCCAGGGACCAGCTTTAACGAGCGGCGTATTTGTATAGCAATGTTTGCAATAGTTAAGGAACCTGAGCCAATAAACAGCCATCCTTTCTTCCCCTCTCAAAGACTTTCCTTCTCTGGGTCATCTGCTGGTGATTTTTAATCATCGTAAGTGGCCAGATATACTCATGTTTCATTTAAAAACAAAACAAAACTTCTCAATTCTGAAAATTTAAAAAAGAAACTGAAATAAGGGAGGAAGGTAAGAAATGATTGGGGATGCAAAAGAATATCTCGCCTATAAACCAGTTTCTTACTGTGGTGACTGGAGCTTTGACTCTAAGAAAGGCAGGCTGTGTTCTTCTGTGGTCTCGGCAAAGCATGAGAACTTGGCTGCACGTCTCTGACTGCTTCTTATCACCTCTGAAATCTTTGCACAAGTGAAAACGGATTCCACAACCATCACTGCAAGCCCATTCCTCTCTATAAACATTTCAGCCTGCACCCAACTGCCTCCACTTCTCAGATTTCTCGTCCCACATTTTTAGGAAAAAAAACCACAGGCAACACATCCATTTCGAATACAGAAGGGGTTCAAAATAAAACCATTGAAGGATTCACACATTCATACAAGAAGCAATGGATGGAAACTAATTGAGGAGAGAAGCAACCTGGAATTAAGGAGAAACCTCCTAACAGTGAGAACAATTAACCAGTGGGACAGCTTGTCTTCAGAAGTTGTGGGTACCCCATCACTGGAGGCATTTAAGAAGAGACTGCTGGTTGTCTGAAATGATATAGGGCCATGATGGCATACCTATGTCACACATGCTCAAAGTGGCACACGAAGCCATATCGCCAGGCACGCACAGCCTTGTCTGTTTCTCTTCTGGGTTTCTGGCACGCATGCACGCCTATCAGCTGTCCTTCGTGGGCATGGCAGTGCAAAAAACCAGCCTGCGTATGCGCACCAGCCAGCTGATCATCGGGTGCACATGCGCGCCAGAACCTGGAAGTTCAGCTTTTCTGGAGCTCAGCCCTGACGAGTGTGCGTGCGTTGTGTGTGAGGTTTCCCCGCGACCTTTTCAGCACTCGGTGCCGAAAAGGTTTGCCATCACTGGTATAGGGTGTCCAGCTTGAGCAGGGGGGTTGGACTAAAAGACCTCCAAGGTCCCTTCCAACTGTATTCTGATTGACTGATTTGCTTGAAAAGTCATTTCAAATCAGGTCATACGGTTGCCCCACTTGGTCCATGATAAACGCAAGCCTTTGCTTTATTTTATATCTAGAAGAGGCAGATGTTTGACACCAGGCTGTCTTCAAAATCACAGAAGGAAGGCAAAAACTCAGTTTAAAGTTGCATTTAACCCTGGACACACTTCACTTGTGTCTGAAATTTAGAGTGACAGCAATAAATTCACATTCCTCTTGACTGCAGAGAGAGCGGCTAGCGGATCACCTCATTTCTTGGTAAGCTGGGTCTCAGTTTCAACTTGTCCTTGGGTGATAGGACGCAGTCGCTGCAAAAGTAAACTTGGATTGGCCACCAAGGTGATAAGATCCAGTGATAAGATCCTACTTGGAATGTTTCCTCTTAATCTATGGGATTCATTTCAGATGGGGGGGGGGGAATTGAGAATTTCAATGTTAGTTAAGCATGATGATGCCGAGTTTAGAGTTAGCTTAAACAGATGAGGGTTTAATGCTCAATGTGGATTGAAGTATCCCACATGGCATGGAGATTAAAATAGCATCGGGTTAATTTACTTTTCTTTCAAGCCAAAGAAGCAAAGAAAGAAAGAAAAAAGAAGGAGCCTTTGGTTGTTTGGCTTTTCAGTAAACAGATTATGCAACTACAGATGCCCCTACTAAATTACAGTTCTACGGCACACCATACCTGGAACATTATCTAAGCAATAATCTCACACTCTCTTCCATACCAGTTAAATAAATGTCTCAGCAAAATGAATTGTGCATTTTGAACAAAGAAAAAGATACTCCCCCCCCCGCAAGGCAAAAATTCAGAAAAATAAAACATGCCTTGAATAAACAGGGAATTTATAAGCATCGTACAATTAAGTTAGCGTTTTCAGCAGTTCATTTAATTGGTTTCAGTTGAATATATTTTATCATTCTGCAAACTAGATATTAATGTTAAGATCCAAGCAATATATAAATATCAATCTTTAAGTTATCATGCTGTTTTGGGTACAGAGCATACCGTGTTTTCCCCAAAATAAGGCAGGGTCTTATTTTCGGGGAAGTCTTATTATTTTTGAGGTGCAGGAGGCGGTGAGCGTGGTTGGCTGCTTCTGTGTTGCAATATTTTTGGGGAGGGCTTATTTTAACACATGCACTCAAAAAGCCCGATATGGCTTATTATCCGGGAAGGTCTTATTTTTAGCGAAACAGAGTACTCGCAAAGAATTTCTGGGGAAATGTCTCTTTAATTAATAAGAGGGATCATGATGTTAGCGAATTCCAGATGATATTGAATTATAATTTCCAGTGTCCTTTTATCATTTTGTTGCCTTAGGTTTCTACTTCAGGATCATATGGAGATTCGTAAATATTCTCTACTTATAGAATGCCATTTTCCTTAGAAGAAGAAAAAACACGCTTAAATGGAAAATTATAATCAAGCAGATCCAATTTGAACTATTTGGCCTGGATTTCAAATTCAAAAGGGAGGGCTCAGACTTCAGTATTTGCCAATTTCTTGTGCTTAGAAAACTACAATTACTTAGCATTTTATTTTAATAGGTTATGATTTTATTAAAATTCTTATGGTTAGAGATCTCAAAAACTGGAAGGGGTCCAATCCTCTTTGGCCGTCTAAGAGGGACTCCAATGAAGCATCGAACAAAGTATGCTTCAGCCCCATGAAATTAATAGGGTTAAACCTGCTTAATGTCTGGATTCTGGATTACTATATGACCCGAAGTGACCTGAACTTTCGGTGAGCTCAGACTGATAATTTATTTGCAAAAATAGTATTTCCCAGGACAGCAAGTATCTATGCTATTTGAAAGTGAGAATAATAAACACTAAACTAATTACCTTACTTCTTGTATTTTATTCAGTTATTAGAAAGCTCAAGTCTGTGTGGCTTTGACTTACGACCATTTATTTAACAACCCCCCGAAGTTACAATGGCACGGAAAAAATCGACTTACTATCAGTTCTCGCGCTTACAACCACTGCAGTGTCTGCAGTCATGTGATCAAAATTCAGACACTTTTTGACCAGGAAAATCAATGGGACAAATCAGATTTGCTTAAAGACCACGTGACTTGTTTAAATCAGGTGCAATTCATTTAATGACTGCATCACTTAGTGACAAGAGATTCTAGTCCCAATTGTGTCCGTAAATCGAGGACTACCTATACTGACTTTGTGGGTCTTCTTATCCTATCCTGCAATTTTCTTCAATCTGTGCACTGAAGAAAAAGCTGCACAAAAGGAATCAATTGATAGAATGATGGAAGACATCAATTTCCCGTAACTGCAGATGCAAGACAGAGTTGGGGTGGTAAAAATAGGCAGAAAGAGAAGATCCTTGCTCCCAGAATGGAGGCTGGGTTTTCTAAGCCACGGTTTTGAATTGTGTAGGAATTCCAATTCCAATTCCCATCTATCAATTAGTTTTCTTTTCCAGTATAATTTGTGGAATGCAAGAAGGCTTCTCTTTTAAAATTCACAGTTGAGACAGTAGGAGAAAGGAAGGAGCTGTGTTCATCCTGCTTGTAATCTAAGATGGGCTGGTCGCATGGGATTGCCTTTACATCCCTAAGGGAAAATATTAGCCGTCATCCTTCTTCAGAACTCACCTAATAATGGCTGAGCTGGCAAAGAGAGGGAGGGAGGGAGGGAGGGAGAGAGGGAGGGAGAGAGGGAGGGAGAGAGGGAGAGAGAGAGAGAGAGCTCTGTTTTTGCGGCCAGAAGGTTGCAGGAGGCCATCAGCCGAAAACTGAGCTTGGGAGCCCGTTTTCGCTGGCACAGCACTTGGGCCGCCACAGGCCCGCCCTGCCCCCCCCAACATAAGTGATGTAATACTGGCCATGCTCAACCCAGCCCTCCAAGATCAAACACAACCCTGATGTGGCCCTCAATGAAAACAAGTTTGACACCCCTGTACTAGATAATTTGTTCTATTTAACCAGCCAATATGGGGGAGCATTTATACTGGTTTTCCAAATGTGCAAATGTGAGCAATATTACAATACCGTAGCATTCACATGGTCAACTGTAGTGACATCTCTGCGCAGCCACAAAGCAGTAATGCAAGGATAACCTAATTGGCATTGTTATGAGGAGTTGCTGTACCAGTGAGATGGGTGGCATATATAGGTGAAACTCGAAAAATTAGAATATTGTGCAAAAGTTCATTTATTTCAGTACTGCAACTTAAAAGGTGAAACTAATATATGAGATAAGATTCATTACATGCAAAGCAAGATAGTTCAAGCCGTGATTTGTCATAATTGTGGTGATTATGGCTTACAGCTCATGAAAACCTCAAATCCACAATCTCAGAAAATTAGAATATTACATGCAATCAATAAAACAAGGATTGTACATAGAACAATATCGGACCTCTGAAAAGTATAAGCATGTACTCAGTACTTGGTTTGGACCCCTTTTGCAGCAATTACTGCCTCAATGTGGCGTGGCATGGAAGCTATCAGCCTGTGGCACTGCTGAGGTATTATGGAAGACCAGGATGCTTCAATAGCGGCCTTCAGCTCTTCTGCATTGTTCGGTCTCATGTCTCTCATCTTTCTATTGTCAGTTTTCCATAGATTCTCTATGGGGTTCAGGTCAGGTGGGTTTGCTGGCCAATCAAGCACAGTAATCCCACGGTCATTGAACCAGGTTTTGGTGCTTTTGGCAGTGCGGGCAGGTGGCACTCCAGCCTCAGTCCACTCCTTGTAAAAGTCCCCAACACTTTTGAACGGCCTTTTCCTGACAATCCTCTCCAGGCTGCGGTCATCCCCGCTGCTTGTGCACCTTTTTCTTCCACACTTTCCCCTTCCACATAACTTTCTATTAATGTGCTTTGATACAGCACTTTGGGAACATCCAACTTCTCTTGCAATTACCTTTTGAGGCTTTCCCTCCTTATGGAGGGTGTCAATGATGGATTTGTGCACAACTGTCAGGTCAGCAGTCTTTCCCATGATTGTGATTCCTACTGAACCAGACTGAGAGACCATTTAAAGGCTCAGGAACCCTTTGCAGGTGTTATGGCTTAATTAACTGATTAGAGTGGGACACTTTGAGCCTAGAAAGAATGGTGGTTCTTACCTGAACATGTCTTTCCAGTAGAATCGAGGGAGGGGTTACGCATGGGACATACCCAAGCTTAGTCCCAGGGAGGAAAAGGTTAGGACCCAGGGGTAGGAACGGCTGCCACCTGCTGCTGGTACCTATGCTGGTGGTCAGTCTCGGGAGCCCTGTAAGAGGGTGTATGGAATGGGGCTGGGCGAGAGTCTGTCTTCTTGGCATTGGAAGGAAGGACCTTTTTCTTATCCTTGTTCTCTATTAGAATAGGAGCTAGTGCCTCCCCAAATAGATTAGTGCCCATGTAAGAGGCAGCCGCCAGATTCCATTTGGCCTTGTCCATCTGCCAACTGCGCAACCACAGTAACCGTCTGGAAGTTACCGACGTGGCAGGAGCTCTAGAAGCATATTTTACGGAATCTAGAGTCACATCGGCAGAGAATTGAGAGGCGGCTATGATTTTAGTGATATCTTGATGTAGCCGCTCATCCTGGACCGGAATACGGTCCTGTAGTTGACGAAGCCACATGACAGTCATGCGGTTAAAGTAAGAAGCCGCCGCAGCAGATTTGATTGCCCAGGCGGAAGCGTTAAAGTTCTTACGCAAGGTAAGTTCCGCACGCTTGTCCTCCGGCTTCCTCTTATCAGCAGCGTCTCCTGAGACTACGGAGGAGGAAGAGACCACAGCTGCTACTGGGGTATCGATTGCTGGTAATTGTAGAGCTTGGGCTAAGGCCTGCTTTATGTTGTAGAAACGGCGATCGCTGCTACCAGGATGGGAAAATGTGGAAGGACGGGCCCACTGGTTCTTTACCACCTCTAGAAATAAGGGAGGGGCAGGAATCTCCTCCTTGTTTGTGGTGGTGTTAGAAAACATTGCCAGATTTGGGTTCCTAGGTTGAGGGACTGTTGGGTCCCCAGTTCCAATCTTAGTGGTCTTCCTGGCCTTGTGTAAAAATGTCTTGAACATGATCGGTGGAAAAAGGCCAGGAAATGCTGGAGGATCAGGAGGAACTGAGTCCTCATCCCCCGAAAACCCCATGTCTTGATGGATGTCCTCCCTTAAAATGGAGCCTTCACTGACCATGGAGGGAGAGGGGGGGCTAACGTGGTGCTGTCTGTGATGAGCCACTGGGGCCCTACCAGATTGTGATGCCTTTTCTCTCTGGGACATACCTGTGGCAATGCCCCATGTGATAGCTGTAGAAATGAGCCTCCTAATACTTTCAGGAAGGAGATCCAGGTCCTCAAGGTCATCCTGCGATGGACCCGGGACCGGAGGTTCCTGAGGAGCTAGCCCTGAAGAGGTATGGTAGGACCTAGAGGGGCCCTCCAAGGGATCCACATCTCCATCCCCAATGGCTCTTGGGGAGATGGAGGGGGAAGGAGAAACTTCTTGCCTGGAATGCCTGTGGGATCTAGCAGGAGAGACTGAAGGGGAAGATGGGCTAAAACCTCTAGGAGGTGAACCCGAGTGGAGAGATAAGGGCCTCATAGGAGATCTGGATCTGCTGGCAGAGTTGGGCCTAGTGGACTTGGGTGATTGTTTTCTCCAGCGCCCTCTGTCGACTAAGCTCATCCCTAGTGGTGGCTCTGGAAGGGCATTGGTCAGCCGAGGGCTTAGAAGCCGCGGCCCTGGTTCTGGGCCTGTCTAATTGCCCTTCTCTGACTTCACTTGGAGCCTCTGATGGGGACTGCAGGAGCTCAGATCTTATTGCTGCCATTGTAGCCTTTCACGTGTCAGAGTATCAAGGCCACTGTAGGTCCTGCCGGTGCCTGGGCCTTCGGGAGCTGTGGGCCACATTCTAGATAAGGACCTGCCGGCCTTGATCAATGGCCGTGATGCAGGAAGCAGAGTAGCCGACCATGAGGCTTCTGTAAATGGCTGCCTCCATGTGGCTGCTTCAAAATGGCCACTGGAGCCTCTGATTGTGCTGCCGAGAGCCTTAGGAATGGCTTGAAGGTTTCCTACTTAGGAGCCAAAGCAGTGCTTGGACCAAAAGACTGAGAGGAAACTGGGAGCCAATGGAATATTATAGAAATTTCCCTCAGTCTATGGACCAATCAGGCTGTGACAAAACCCATGCGTAACCCCTCCCTCGATTCTACTGGAAAATATTGCACCTTTTCACAATATTCTAATTTTCTGAGATTGTGGATTTGGGGTTTTCATGAGCTGTAAGCCATAATCATCACAATTATGACAAATCACAGCTTGAACTATCTTGCTTTGCATGTAATGAGTCTATCTCATATATTAGTTTCACCTTTTAAGTTGCATTACTGAAATAAATGAACTTTTGCACGATATTCTAATTTTTCGAGTTTCACCTGTAAATGTAATAAATAAAATAAAAGCATTTTCAATAAACAAAAACTGATTATTAGTTTGATGAACTGAGACTTCTCAGAGTTTAAACAGCATTCTTTCAGATAACTAATGATTGTTGGGAATGTTTTAAAGAAAAATTCTGAAACAAAGATATTTATGTAACAGAAACAAACACCAGGAAATTAGATGTGTTTCTCATTATACAGTATATATTATCACTTATGCATATTAGGAGATCTAGTGTACATAGACTATGTATGTTAAGGATAATTGTGTTTGATCTATTTGTGGACTATATATATGTATTTGAACATACTACTCAACTGCTCACAAGTATGTACCCCTGAGTTCACTGGGCTTAGTCTCAGGAATTAAATATGCCTAACACTTTTATTATATCACAACTTTACATGTCATACTTTTCTTTTCAACTGTACATAAAAACTAATTTATATATGCAACGGACTGGCAAGTAAGTCCAAACAATTCAACAAGACAGCCTTGTTCTCCCTTAGATTGATTCTTAAACTGCCATGAAAATAAATGGAGATAAAATTACTAGATTATCAGATTCTTCAGAGTCAAAATACATAAGAAGAAAAAGAAAAATCAGCACAGGGAAAATGTGTTTCTGATTTAAACTGATTCAAGGAAGCCATTCTGTTTCTCTTTAAAATTACAAATACTGTGCATCCCCCCCCCTCCAATTGACACCAGGCCATAAGGATACATTTAGGTATAACCCCATTTCCTAGTGGTGCAGCAGCCCTAAAACAAAAAGAATCCATGGGTGTGAAACAACCTGGCTGCAAGTCCTTAAACGAAGGTTACCAAATCTGGGCTGTAAAATTCCAGATAACCAGCAGATGGCAAAGCATTTGCTTTCTGTGTTTTGGGCTGCTTTCTAGGGTGGGGTGGGTTTTTGCAGCCCAGAGCTGCTGGCTATAACTAAATCATTCATGTCATTTCCAGAGTCTGTGCTGTAGCTGCAGCTACAAGCCACCTGATCTTGGGAAAAGATGCAGTTGCTCTAAAAATTGCAGACAAGTGCTGCGTGTATCAGTGGTGGGTTCCTACCGGTTCGCACCGGATCGCGCGAACCGGTTGAAGAACGAACCCGGAAGTAACCGGACCCGGAAGTAACCGGGAACCGGCACCGGTCCTGTCACTTTATCCCCCTTGCCATCCCAACGGAGCTCGCTCGCTCCCCCGCCCGTCCGCACTAAGCTAGCTAGCCCAGCTAGCCGCTCATTGATTGGCTGGAGTTCAGCCAATCAGTGAGCGGGCTGGAGGCGACCCGTTTAAAAACGGGTCGTCCTCCATTTCAAAACTCCCTTCTCTTCGCTGAGAGCTTGCTGCTTCCCTCAGGTAAGCAACTAAGCACGAGGGGGGGCGGCGGGAGGCTTGCTTCGCCGAGGAAACGCCTCTGGGCCTTTCCGAGACGAAGCGCCATGCTCGCGTGGGCGACGCGGCCGGCGGGAGGCTTGCTTCGCCGAGGAAACGCCTCTGGGCCTTTCCGAGACGAAGCGCCGTGCTCGCGTGGGCGACGCGGCCGGCGGGAGCTTTGCATCGCCTCGGAAAGGCCTTCGGGCCTTTCCGATACGAAGAGCCGTGCTCTCGTAGGCGGCGTAGCCGCCCGGAGCTTTGCATCGCCTCGGAAAGGCCTTCGGGCCTTTCCGATACGAAGCGCCGTGCTCTCGTGGGCGGCGCAGCCGCCCGGAGCTTTGCATCGCCTCGGAAAGGCCTTCGGGCCTTTCCGAGATGAAGCGCCGTGCTCGCGTGGGCGGCGCAGCCGCCCGGAGCTTTGCATCGCCTCGGAAAGGCCTTCGGGCCTTTCCGATACGAAGCGCCGGGCTGGCGTGGGTGGCAAGCCTCCGCGAGGCTAGGCCAAAAGCCCCCCCCCACCCCTCTCCAGCCCTAAGCAGTCTTAAACATTCTTACCTGTCCTCCTGCCTCTCTGCCTGTCTGCTGCCTGTTGCATCGGAGAGCTGCTGATTCTGCCTGCTGGTAAGTAACCTGGCTTTTTTTCTTTTATTTTTTAAATGTATTTTAAAATAATATTTTATTTATTGTGCATAGAATTTTTTTAAATAATTTTACTTAAAAGTATTGAGTGTAGAATATTTTAAAATGGTTTACTTCAATTTATTGTGTGTGGATTCTTTTTTTAAAATTGTCTTAGACTACTTAAAAAAAGATTCTATCCAAAATAAATTAAAATAAACCATTTTAAAATATTCTATACTCAATACTTTAAAATGTATTGTGCATATAATTGTTTTAAATTGTTTAATTGTAGTATGGAATATTTTTAATGGTTTCATTTTAAATTATTGTGTGTGGAATAGTTTGAAATGGTTACAGTATAAATTATTGCTGGTGGAATAATGGTTACAGTTGGTACAATACCTTAAAATAGTTATAGTATAAATTATTGCTGGTGGAATACTTAACAATGGTTAACAATGGTTTTTAAGGATTTTTTTTTATTTATAGAATATCTTTTTTAAATTATTGTTTGGGAATTTTTATGTTTTAATTGTTTATAAAATATATTTACTACAAGAAATGTTATTCCTTTTTGCAAATGTTTTATTTGTGATGCAATATGTTGCTTTTAAGTGTACAGGTTGGTGTATGGTATGTGTCTCAAGGTGGCTTCTTTTCTGTGGGCAGGCCAGGTTGGTGCAAGGCAGCTTTGCCAGATTTTGTGTGTTTCTGTGTGATACCTGGTTGTTTATGTAATTGTGATGTGGTTGCTGGTTCTGTGAGCTTCCTGGCACTGTCCTTTATAATTTCCCACAATGCCTTGATGGTTTTGATTCCAGTGGCTTTGTCTTTCCTGTTCTTAGGGTTAGGGAAAAAAACTGGTTTCATCTGCAGTCTTTTGGGGGGAAATTGTTTGTGTGTGTGTGTGTGTTTGTTTTCCTGGCACTGTCATAGTTTGTGTTTGTGGGTATGTAATGTCCCGCAGTTATCTACACATTAATAATGATCAAGTGCTAATAATATTTCCTTATACATTTTAGTGACCTTTCCTTTCATAATTGGTGTTTTCTTTCATACTTTTAGATTTCTAATTGCTGTTTTTGTTAGTTAGCAATTGATAAAACAAATTCCACGTGAAAAAGTATTCAAAGCCTTCTTGGTTTTAATTGTCAATTTATTCATTCTTGCACATTCTAATATTTATTCATTTTCATATCTTTGTTTTTTCCACTGTTGTGCAAACACAATTCCAACAGCTGTTAACATGTGTAAAATTAAATATGTATTTATTCCCTTTGAAATACAAGTAGTAAGTAGTAAGCTACTTACCTTCTGTAAGTAGCTCTTTTATTGTTTTGTGTACTTATTTTAATCTTATTTAAGTAGTAAGTGCACAAAATAATAAATTTCCTTTTTTATATCTTCTTTTTGTAGATCATTCATTGGGGCAAAAAATTCAGTGACATTGTCTTGGCCACTCCCATCCGGTCACATGACTGCCAAGCCACTCCCACCCGGTCACATGGCCGGCAAGCCACTCCCACCCGGTCACATGGCCGGCAAGCCACTCCCACCAGGTCACATGGCTGGCAAGCCACTCCCACAAAGGAGGCCACACCCACAGAGTAGGTTCCAAAAATTTTTGAAACCCACCACTGGCGTGTATGTTCAGAAGCAGCTTTTCCTCTCAAATCCAAAGCACTGTAGAGGCAATATAAAAGAAAAAGTGAAAGCTCTAACCTTACCTGGCCAACAAAGGACCAGTTTAAGACAGGTGTGTCCAACTTTCATTGAGGGCGGCACCAGGGCTCTGTTTGAACTTGGGGGTGGGCGTGGCCAAGGTAAGCATGGCCAGTTCAATGTCACTTGTGTTGGGGGCATATGGTGGCACAAGTACTCTGCCAGCGAAAATAGGCTCCCAAGCTACGTTTTCGACTGTGAAGGCCTCCTACAACCCTCTGCCAGCAAAAACGGAGCTCCGGAGGGCTGCCCATAGCCCTCCCATGCTCCATTTTCGCTGGCCGAGGTACCATGGGCCGCTCCTTTGCTGTTTTCAGGGCAGCCCCACGGCCCAGATCTAAGCACCCCGCCGGCCCCTGGGCCTGAGTTTGGCAACCCTGGTTTAAGATAAAGGCAGCATGCATAATTATGTTCTTCTTTTTTTTTAAAGAGCAAAGTCAAACCAAATACAAGCCAGGAAGAAGAGAAACCTAATGAGCCCTGCTTAAATCATGTTGGGTGTTGTCAAACAGAAGGATAACATAAAGATTTAAAAGAATGTAAGAATTTAAAAGATTCCAATATACTTCTAGAAATCGATCTCAAAGGGGAAAATCTGCTTGAAGAAGAAGGAAAAGGAAAGGATGTTAGTGTCCCATATTTCTAATCATATATGCTTTTCTGGATCCCAAGCTACAATCTGGAAAACGGTCATTTAAAAATTTAAAAATTTGACACACATGGAAATACAACCCATTTTTAGGGGAAACATTTTAAGTTTAACTTTCGGGGTATTTTTTAGGGGTTTTTAAAGATTGTATTTTAAATACTTTACTTTAATGTACAGTTCTTTTAACCTCCTCCATCCAAGTATCTAAGTCTTTAACTATTTATGTATTCTATGTATTTTTATGTATTGACTGTACACCGCCCCGAGTCCCTTTTGGGAGAGGGGGCGGTCTATAAGTGTGAATAAAGTAAAGTAAAGTAAAGTAAAGTAAAGTAACCCATCAACAATGCCCCTTTATTTATTTTTAGCCATTTTAGCCATTCAAGGAAGCTAGTGGTAATAATAAAAACTAACCACTGTTCTCTGTGTGAGGTTCATCAGTAAATCATGATTTGCAAATGAGAAGCCAACTCCCAGAATATAAAGTATTTTGCCTTCTTTCAGGGCACTAATTTTCCCTTCTCGTTTTTGTACTCTCCAGTAGCCATACACTTAAATATATACTGATGACAGTAATGTTAACCAAGCCAAAAGTTACAAGAGCTTTCCAATCCTGGTTAAATTCAACTACACATGGAGCAAGTAGAGATATATTGGAGCAAGTAGAGAAACTATTCATGCAACGAGAGGGAGTGGGGGGAAGAGGATAGAATTACTCTGGAGAAGGAAGGGTGATGGGGATAGAATAGTTGCAGAAATCTGTAATTTGCCAGTTGAAAAACCACAGGTTACACAGAGCATCTGCCTTACATCAAAAGCAGGCTTCAGTGTGTGTTTATCAGCGTGCAAAGCATAAACGAGTAGTAATGAATAATGCAGTCATGTTGATTATAGTCCTACAAAGGTTACCCTTACACATGGCATATACTGTGGGAAGTATTATTTATGGGGTGCAAAGCACCCCATTCTAAAATGTTCAACTTCCCCCATGGCTAAAGGCTTCTTCTTCACATATAGAAGTAAACATACTTAAGGTATTGTCCCTCTTCCTTCCTTAGCTTTTGACAGCTGAGTTACTACCCTTCTGAACTTTTAAGCCCTTCAGCAATGAGGATGACAAATAGGAGGATTACTGTCTATATTTTAGCTTTTACAGTTCCATTAAAAGGTGACCTGCAAACAAAAAGGGGGGGGGGAATCAAGGCACTCTAATTTCAAACCCCGAATGCCTTCTGGTTAAATGAGCCTGCACTGCACGTGAGAGGGTGAACATTAAGTCGTTTTGCCCCCTCAGCCTAAACTTCATTTTGGTCGTCTTTGTTATTGGAGAGACTGCATAAATCTGTAACAAAAAAAGAAAAGAAAGAAAAGAAAAGAAAAAAGAAAAGAAAAGAAAACCTTGGGAAGGATTGTTATAGCAAATCTAAGCCCCTTGATCCCAACTATTTACAAGAAAGAAATTTAACTCCTGCTCAGTACATAGTAAGGGAAGAGATTGGAGGGGCAACTGCAACTCAGAACTTGAATAGGGCGGATGTATAATAGATATTCTGGAAAGAACATAATATTTTAAAAACCAGAAAAGAAATAAGGCTATGTCGTTTTTTGGCTTCCATTTAATCTGTTTGATATGCGTTTAATCTGTTTGATAACAGATAACCTTCTGTGTCATTCATTTTATTCATTCCCACCGCAACTTGTATCAATGGATGTCCCCAAGAAAAACAACAGAAGAACTGAGCAATACCAAAACAATTAGAACATGCGTATATTTGCTTTCTGAACATTAGCTCAACCTCACATGTGAGGGCTTCCTTGTGTCAGACCTGGAGGCCATCTTTTACATTGGGCCTTCAGGCCTGCCACATTTTCTACTGTGGGAAAATGGGAGGGGAGATTATATGGAGTATGGGAAATTTTTAGTCAAAATTACAGGTGTTGATCACTATCTTTAAAGCGCTCCATGGCACAGGACCTAGTTACCTGCGGGATCGTATCCTGCCCCATACATCCCTGCGACCAATTCGCTCTCACAGAGAGGGACTTCTCCGGGTGCCGTCCACTAAGCAATGCCAGAGGGCGCCGCCGAGGGGTAGGGCCTTCTCTGTGATGGGCCCAGCCCTCTGGAATTACCTCCCCCCCGACATTAGGACAGCTACCGATCTCCGCTCCTTCCGCACGAAACTCAAGACCCACCTGTTCCAACTAGCCAGCCTGGCCTGAATTATAACTATATTTTCTAATCCCCCTAAATAATTTTTAAATTTTAAGTTAAGTTTGACTTTGGGTATTTTAATTGTTTTTAATTGCATTATCTTGTTCTTAACTAATTGATTATTTATTTATTATGTATTGTACAATGTTTTTTGTATATCTCCTCCTCGTTATTTATTTGTTGTGTAATGAATTGTACGCCGCCCCGAGTCCCTTGGTGGAGAGGGAGCGGCCTATAAATTGGATTAATAAATAAATTAATAAATAAATTCCTTTCTCAGAGAGCCAAGGTCATCCTGCCCTGCACCTGGAGTAGTGTGACTGGGAGGCATCTCCAGGTTAGACGGTGCCTGATTGGACCATGTGATGGACATGTGGGTGCTGGTAGGGACTTGAACTTTTATTTGGAAGGGGAAAACCTGGAAACTTTCAGATTCGGGTTTTCCCAGATGTGCCAATATGACATCTCTAATAAAATGGGAATGTGAGGAAACTCAAGCCTCGGAGTCTTCTTTCATTGAATGGGCTATCAATATTTTTCCGAACCTATGCATAAGAGGGTCATTTTGAATGTTAAAGCTGATTTAATTGTATGTTTGAGTGTTAAGATCACCCGCCTGCATCTTCTATTTGCATTCCAGTTATGTTTATCTTGATGGGCTCTTTGTCACCATCCCATTCTCTAGGCTGGGATTTTATCTATCTCACTACTGTATTGTGTTATGCTAAATGAATAGTTCCCCCACCCTCAAGTTCAAATACAGCAAAAGTATTTTAAAAAATCAACACAATCTCAAAAA
Source organism: Natrix helvetica (assembly GCF_964273705.1). Classification (NCBI taxonomy): domain Eukaryota; kingdom Metazoa; phylum Chordata; class Lepidosauria; order Squamata; family Natricidae; genus Natrix; species Natrix helvetica. Next base: position 169,587,578 of record NC_138548.1, on the reverse strand, counting down.
GGGTTGCGTAACATTTTTTCTAAAAATCTAGAAATTGTTTGATAAACAAAACAGTTTCAGCAACACCGACTATATTGAGAAAGTCTTCTTCCTTGCCACTTTGTGGAGGAAGAAAGACCTAATTCAAATGTTCACAAAGAGTACATATCAACAATCCATTTCTGCAATTCAGGTGTAGATTTTTCCTTCCAGTTCAATTGCCTTCTTATTGTTTTGAGTCCCCCCCCCCTCTTTTTAATATGTCAGACATCCTGACAGGTTTATAGCGCAAAGAACCCCTTAAATAATAAATACATAGGCCGCCTACATTGTTCCTTTTATATAAGGGTTTCTGATAGCACGAGATGGTTCTCTTACAAAATGAGATACATCATTTCCCAAATTTTCATCCCCCCCCCCCCATTCTAGCTCTGCAGAAAACTGGTTGGGTGCAGAAAGAGCAAATCACTGAAAATAGGACTAACTAACTAACTAACTAACTATGCTGCCCTCTCTTTCTTCCAGTCATGGAAGACTTGGCTGGAAGACCTGGTTCCTTTGCAATCTTCCTTCACAACGAGCCCTTACAAGTCATTAGGGAGGAATTCGGTTTCTCTATCAGTGTGGATTTTTAAAAATCACAACATGGATTTGTATATAAAGATATGCTTTAAAAAAATGGTGTTACCGGTTCCTCGCTATAAAAAAAAGTAGGAAAGTACAAAAAAAGAAAAAAAAAGAAATCAAATGTTAAGCAATAACAGATTGACAACATTGGTTCGTAGAATACAGATTCCCCTGGTTTCCTGAAATAGCGATTGGGAAATGCTTGGCAGAAATTGCTCCTGAAATCTGCTAAATGTGCAGTGACTATTTCCAGACATTCATCATGTCATTTCTTTAGTCCGACTAGCCAAATCTTTTAGTACATAGCAAAGAAAAGAAGGACATGGTAAGGAAGGGCAATTCTCAAGACAACCACCTCTCAGATTCTATGACACTATCTCTTCATCCAGCCATCCTTTCCCCCCCCCCCCTAAAAATGTAAACACATTTTCCTTACTTCAGCTAGTTCCAAACGTTAGTCTGATATGGGGAAATATAATAATAATTACACGCCTGGGTATTTATTTATCCATCATATTCAGTTTTATATTATTGTTCATAAATGTAATTTGCTCACAAAAATTCTTATGAAGAAGGAATGTGTAAGATTCTCTGAATTTACATAGCGTTATTTAGATATACCAACAGTGTGAATCTAAGCACTGCAAATTCAGCCCTTAGAATGTTGAAATCCTAAAATGATTATCTATGGAACTTTTGATAGTTACATAGTGAATTCTTTAAAGGAAATCATGAAAATCATTTAATCTTTGCAACAAAAACCTCAGTGTCAGGTAGATTGGGCTAAGATATATGAACATGTCCAAAATAACCAGCCTGGATGCTCAACTGGGATTCTGAATGTGGAGCTCTCCAGTCTCCAACCATCACATTAAAAAGTACACAATATGTGGGTTTTACCACCACCTGGGCACATAGAATTGACTGCATCTCTGTCTGGTTGGTAGTCCGAGATGGACTGGGGAGAAACCTGATTGTCAGCCTCTGCTTTGCCATTTGCTTTTGGCTGCCATTGAACCGAGGAAGGGAGGGGGGCGGGTTGGTATTTGGGAGGGGAAGTTTTAGTACAGGAGAGATTGCAAAAAGGGAGTTTTGTTCTCACAGTCTACTGCGCATGCTGGAGACTAGTGCTTGATGTTGGTCAAGGCCAACCATCCTGCATACCAACCTGATGATCTCCTTGAAGATGGAACTCACATGACACCTAAGGGATTTGCAGATTGGATAGTAGGATTAGGATTACCAGGGGGAGGGGGTTGGTCACATATTGATATGTCTGATTCGCGCGCTTTTGCCTCAGATCTTGCTTTGCTTAGCTGCTATCTTTTCATAACCAGTAAAAGTACTCTTAATTCTGCAAAAGTGGTTTCTTTCTTGGTTGCTGAGGGAGGCTGGCTTGACACTGATGGGCAAAAATGCTTTCTATATATGAAATCAAAATAAAAGGATTAACAGAATAACCCTTAATCTCCAACCACTTAATAAAGATAGGTCATCAACAGATAAATTGCCTTGATATAATAGATAATTCGGGAGAAGGGGCGGTCTATAAATACGAATAATAAATATAATAGCAAAAGTACTGTATGTTGAGTTTGGAATCTAGAACATGGGAGTTTTATTTCACTAAGCAAAAACAAATAGAAATGTATAAATCCCTCTACATCTCTCAAAAGATGCCAAGAAGGATCTGGAGAACTATCTTATTTTTCCCCCATTAAAAGCTCAAGGGAGTTGAGCTAAGCAGGTTTTCAATGCCCAGAATCCCTACACAGGCATCCTTGTCTTCCTTCTAAGTGAATTTATCCATCACTTGAAAATTTCCCATCTCCGCTCATCAGTTCTCAGCAAGTACACGTTTCCTTTCTTACCTCTGCTCTCACAAAATCTCTGGGAGCAGAAACATTTATTTAACTTGACTTGCTCTTTTTCAAGCTATTAAGGTACTTCCTAACCTTGCTGGGAAACTGACACAGGCGCCTTTCACTCCCAGATTTATTTGATTCAATTTATTTATTCAATTTAGGCAGCTGCCCATCTCGCATGCGTGCCTCCAGGTGGCTTACAATTAAAACAGAAATAGTGCTAGCGAACCCAAAATAAAAATAAAATGGTCATATAAACAATGCAAACATTAAAAACAATTAAAACCTTTAAATGCAATCCCCAGGAGACCACAGCCATTGAAGAGACCACAGCCGAAGCATGCAGCCATTTTATGGGCTCCATACCACTCTCTGACCCCCAGGCCAGATGGCAAAGCCAAGCCTACAGGCCTTTCTAGAAGACCATCAAGGGTGGGGCCAGTGTGACTTTGGGGGCAGTGATGTTCTATAGCAGTGCCAAAAACGGAGGGCGCATGCACGTGCGCCGGGGATGCGCTCCGGAAGAGAAGCTACCTAGTGGGCATGCACGCGCCAGCAAAGGAACGTCTGGTTTCCGGCATGTGCATGCACACCAGCCAGCTTGTCTACCAGTTACTGGCGCGCATGCGTGTGCGACGATCAGCTGGCCGGAGTGCATGTACACAACGGAAACCAGAAGGCCAGCTCTTCCGGTTTCTGGGACTGCGGCACAGACATAAAACAGCTGATCATCATACACGCATGCATGCCAGAAACCCAGAAGTGGATTCAGTGACCTTGCTCATGCCAGCGGACATGGCTCCATGTGCCACTTCGGGCACGCATGAAATAAGTTCACCCTCACGATCCTATAAGGAGGGTACTATCTTATCCAGGCAACACAGAGCAAAGATCCAATATGAGTTTTTGTATTTGCATAATGTCCCTCCAGGAAATAAGGTGTAAGTAAGAAGAGTCTTTTGGAGTCGGTTTAGGACTGCAGGGGAAAATGTGGGATTCCCTGAACACAAGTCAGTTTATGCAATACTGCAATGTTTCCCAACGTGGTAGCTAATGGGAGATTTGATTCTGCCAAAACAAAAACCTTTGCAAATAGCTAAACTTCTATTAATTAATCTGGAGAGGAAAAGAACCTTTATGCAAATTCACTAGCCCCGATTTATATGTGTTGGAACAGTTACAACACTTCAGTACCATCACAGAATATAGATTTCTTGTGCGCACAGAATTAAAATAAAGGCGTTTTTAAAGCAAACAACACAGATGGATTAATGTTTTAATTAAAGCCATATTGAAATGTACACCCAGGATGATCTTTTTTTTTTTTTTAGCAAAAAAGAAACGTTTTTCAGGAGACCAACTATTCTATATCTATAACCTCAGTGAACTTTTGGGTGTTGATTATTTTTTCTGCATAGCTTCAAGTCATGATTCTAAGAGCGTTTTCAACTTGCAGTGATCTCAATGAACCAGAGATCATAGAATTAATGGGATAATGTCACTGTACTATATAAGAAGTCACGCTTGGCTTTCTAAAAGCATCATTAGGAACAAAGCCATTTCTTTCAAAATAATTTTTCTCATCCTGTGTGTTCATCAAGAAGATGCTGCTTAAGAGTTCCTGCATACTGGGAGGTGAAGGAGACCTGGATCTCAAGGCAATTCTTCTCTACGGTAGCTCCGATGCCATGAAACACCCTGTCCCCAGAAACACGCCTGCCCCCCTCATTGTTACTCTTCTATAAGGCCATCAATATAATTTTATTCATGCAGGCTCTTGAAGAGCAGTGATGCATTGGCTGCCATCTGCAGTGTGGCTGTATTTTAATCTAGTCTTCTAAGGACATAGGAGAGCCTACTTATAAGCCTACTACCTATGAGAGAAGGCAGTCCTATAATTGTCTGGTCCTAAATCATGAAACATTTTAAAATACAGAATTCTTAATATTCTTAAAATTCTTTTAAAAAAAAGTAATTTAAAATGTAAAGAAAACCATTGATGTACAAACTGATTAGAAAATTGCTCACCACAGAATAAATCCATTTGAACTGAAGGTTTCAAATGCCACAAGGGATAGTATATATCAGTGATGGTGAACCTATGGCATGCCTGCCAGAGGTGGCATGAAGAGCCCTCTCTGTGGGCATGTGTGCCATCACCAGCTGCTCTTCCGAGTTCTGTCACACGCATGCGCACCGGCCTGATGCGCACTCCAGTTTCGTGCCGAAAAGGTTAGTCGCCACTGGTATATATAGATGACTGAATTCACTTGCAGAGTGGGGGAATCTAAATGCATTTAACTGCTTTATATTACATAATGTACATTATGCAGCATAACTCATCTTGACTTTCACCTAAAACCGAACTGAAGCATGCTATACGTGTGTGTGTGTGTGCATGTTTTTGGTTTTTTTTTTCAAAAGGCTGTTTTAACTAGTTCATCATCTTTGAGAAATCCACTAGGCATATTATCGCTTGTGACAGCAATTTAATTTAAGTTTGTGGTGTTGCAAATCTAGCAGCCTGCTGGGTAGGAGCCAAAAGGACACCATAGAAAAACTAGATACTTCCTGCATATAAATATCGTCACTTAGATCTTTTGGCATATTTTTCTATTTCACTTCAAGCATAAGAATCAAGTGACTTTCATAGAACTCACATCTATCTTTCCCTGATACATTATGGGTTATCCAAGCATATATTATCTGACCCCCAATAGTATTTTAGAATCTGTTCTAGCTACTCAGCCTGTAGTAGTTGAAAGTAGCTGAACCACTAAGTTGAAAAGACAGAGAAGTCCTTGGGAACGCTCCCTGACCTTGATTGCCAAAAACTATTATGTGATGGAATTCTCTAACTTTGGAAATGCACATGAGTTTCCAAAATACTAAAGAGAAACAAATAGCCCCTTTTGTGATAACCAATAAGCGATTAGCATCCTCCCTATTAACCAAGGCTCTGGTAGAAGATCAAAAGTAACAGGGAGATATTCCCTTAATATATTCAGGAATAAATGAGAGCTGGCTTCCAAAGTTCTATAATTTAACCACTTGCTCACTGCAATAAACCTGCCTATTCTGAATCCTTGAGTATCTTGCTTTTATAATTGTGAGTTGCTGTAAAGAGCTTGACAACAACACTATACTTCCTATCATGTTAAGTCAAGCAGTAAAGGGACACTAGTAAAGATAGTGGTGTAAAAGCTAACATGAAAGACTTTAACAAAGAATTAAGAGGTTCCCATAGTCTAGGCAATCAGAAGTGTTTTAACTTCTATACTTAGAGTGTCACTGGACCTTTATGACTTATGCAACAAAAAATAATATTTAGCATTTACTGGATTCCACCTGTTTGTATAGAAAAGGACTGCCTAGGATAGCATTTTGTTGAAGATATAATAAGGGCAATCTTTCTTCAAAACACATTTTTACAATGTCCTATACTTACCATGCTTTGGGAGAGCGCGGTAGTAGATCTATAAATGTGACTGTGTAACTGAAGCTAGAATTTTCAGAGAATAATTTTCTCTTGAATTACATGAAATTTGACAATTGACAACAGGAATGGATTCTATGTGCCCTTCTAAAAGTCCGACACTGCAAAGTGGAAAAATAAATTATAGCTCCATTTCCTCAAAGAATTGAAGACCTGGTTATATTTGTTACCTATGAGCAGATCGTTTATAGATGTATGGATAAATTACAATTGTATGGATAAATATAAGGAAATATGGGACTCATTTATACAAACTGCAACAGGTTAAACTAGTATGATAGTCATATAACTGTATAATGTGTGTATGCTGTCTCTCTCACACACACACATACTTGAATGTTTGTGTCAGATAATTAGATATATAGTTGTAACTGTTCATTGTTCTGACAGCACACTATTTTTTTCTTCTGTTGTATTTTCCTACTTTTTTTTAAGCACTTAAGACTTCCACTTTTAAGCACTTACATTGTTTTTTATAATGTATGTATTCTTGTGTTTTGTTCTTTTTGCTTCTTTTCTTTTTTTCTGTTACTAATTTAAAAGCAATCATTTTTTTTAAAAAAAGCTAAAATATAGGGCTGCTAGATTTGGAAAAACCTAGATCACTAAATAAGCAGTAAAATGATATAGCTTTCTGTATTATTTTCACTTCAAACATGTGTATTCATCTACACCTACACACACACACACACACACACACACACACACACACACAAGCAATTCTGTCCTAATGTGGGCTGTGACCCCATTTTCTGACCTCATAAAAATGCTAAGTATACCTTTGGGCCATCAAGAAGTTGCCTATCTCCAAACTAAATTTTTCTGTCAAGTTTTCTTGTGCATTTTCAGACTTCAGGCATAGATAAATCCCATATGAAAAAGTCATATGTAAATGGTTTAGAAAGACAATTCCACCTATTTTCCTATACTTTTTTTTGTTGAGAGACAAGTTATCTTTCTAAAAAAAAAAACACATATAGAAGGAAAATTTCCCCAAGAGTACTACCCTTATTCACTTCCTCTTTTTTTCATAATTTTATATATATATTAAACATCTCCCTACGTAGCATAGCTTCAAAATATAATGGAAACAAATACTTGAAAAGAAAAAGAACAAGTCAAACATTTTTTGTTTGTTTTAAGCTTCTGTCCCTATCTCATTAAGAGTAAAGATGATGTGAGGGGAAAAATAGTGTGTGGTACACCCTTTTAGACACAAGATATTTCCAACCTTTGAAGATTATCACACGCGGCTCTGCAAGCCCAGCTACTGTTGAATTGTTATTTATAAAATGCTGCAGAGAAATAAGCAACTTGTGGAAAGTTCTACATAATTGTCAAATGTTATGACTATTTTTGACTCAGCTAGCTTTCTCATGCCTGTTTCCGCTCAGCTAAATCTTGACTGCTTCTGAATGAACTGCAAATGTACCTGAAGGGTAATTCTCAATCACCTTCACTCTCATTCCTCTCAAACCGCCCTGTCCCAAATCTTTGACCCAGCTTACTTCATTTGTGTAGGGAACATTTCAATTGTCCTTCCCCAATCTGCAACCTTTTAAATGGAGGCAAGAACTCATGGTGCATCTCGGGGTGGAGACCTCACATTGATACGTTAACAGAGTGGAATTGTAAAATCAGACATGAGACCCCTGGATGGAGCGTAGCCCAATCATACGAACGGCAAAAAGTAGCTATTTTGTACAATACAACATGAAACAGGCAAAAAGAACGAGGCCTCCAAACTTCCACTATTTCCTGGCTGAAAGTGACTAAAGAGGTGACAACTTTTACTTGATACAGAAAAAAAACCCTAACCTCATGAGATTACTAATATCAATTCAAAAGTACTTAAAAAGAACAAAACAAATGCACTACTGTGGGTCTTCCTTGGAATTCAGGATTCATTTCTGAAACTGAGCAATGTGCGTTACAAACAAATGGATGTTAATACAGGTATATCAGAGGTGGAATTCAGCCAGTTCTGACAGGTTCTGGAGAACCGGTAGCGGAAATTTTGAGTAGTTTGAAGAACTGGCAAAGAGCCTGGCCCCTCACAACCAATCTTCTTTTGTTGCTCTGAACAGGAGGACTAAGCTGGAAAGCAAGTTAGTGGGGTGGGGAGGGAATGGGGATTTTGCAGTATCCTTCCCCTGCCACGCCCACCAAGCCACACCCACAAAACAGGTAGTAAAAATGTTTGAATCCCGTCACTGAGGTATAAGAATGTTGCCTACTTGCTATGCATATTTCCTCAAAACCTAAAAATCATAATCTTGGCTGCCAGGGTGCCAGACTCAGTGTTGTCTACAGCATCTCACAGCTGCCACGAATTGTGAAGACTGACTTTTCCTAGCTTGAAGGTGTTCACAGTCTTTAACTCTTCCTCATTTGCTTTATTTTTCCCCCCTCAGATCATATATGGGCACAATCCATCTGCCTTTTCTATGTCCTCTCATTGTCTTATGCCTCTACCATCCCTTACATGGCTAGTCCATCCTTCTCTAATCCAGCTATGTGGGCCAGCGGTGGGATTCACTTACCTTCCCTACTGGTTCGTAAATGTGCGCGTGCCTTCTGTGCATGCGCACTGTTTGCGCATTACGTAGGGGTGGGTACGCACAGCCTCCCGCAGCTGCAGCTACCGGTTCGCCCGAACCGGAGAGAACCGGCTGAATACCACCTCTGATGTAGACAATACGATACCGTGTTTTCCCCCAAATAAGACAGGGTCTTATTTTCTTTTGACCCTTGAAATAAGGGTTTGGTATTATTTTCGTGGGGGATCTTATTATTTTTGAGGTGCGGGAGACGGCGAGCATGGTCACCTCATGGCTGCTGCTGTGTTGCAATATTTTCAGCGAGGCCTTATTTTTGAGGGAGGACTTATTTTAGTGCATGCACTCAAAAGCTCGATTGGGCTTATTATCCGAGGAGGTCTTATTTTCGGGGAAACAGGTTACAACTCACTTGGAGGACACCAGAGAACAGAGGACCAGAGATTTAATCATGCCAAATGCAAACAAACATCATGTTATGATGTAACGGGAACCACTGGGATGTTTTAGTAATAGAGTAAGAGTAAGAAGGATCCACTGCCACTTTACTAGAAGAAAAGCGAAAGCTTTAAAAAAGCAAGTAAGAGATTGGAGCTGATGCAGGGGAATGAGAAGTTTTAGCATCTGCAAAGAACTATAACAGATAACGAACAACGGTTTGTTTAGTGACCATTCAAAATTACAATGGCCCTGAAAAAAGTGAATTAAGACTGTTTTTCACACTTAACGACTGTTGCAGCCTCCTCCATCGCCATGTGATCAAAATTCAGACACTTGGCATCTGAATGGCATCTTTATGATGGTTATAGTGTCTCGGAGTCATGTGATCCCTTTCTGCAACCTTCCAACAAGCAAAGTCAATGGCAAACCCAAATTCACTTAACAACTGCATTACTAACTTAACAACTGCAGTGATTCAACACCTGTAGCAAAAAAGATCATAAAAATGGGGCAAAATTCACTGAATTCACTGCACCAAACATATGTAGTGCTTGATTTACAACCATTCATTTAATGACTGTTCAAAGATACAATGGACCTGGAAAAAGTGACTTATGACTGGTCCTTGCATTTATGACTACTTTAGCATCCCCATGGTCATATGATCCAAATTCAGGTTCTCGGCAACCAGTGTGTATTTACAAGGGTTGCAGGGTCCTGGGATCTTATGATCGCCATCTGTGACCTTCCCAGCTGGGTCCCAACAAGAGAAATCAATAGGGGAAGCTGAATTTGCTTAACGGCCGTACGCTTCACTTAATAACTGCATCAATTTGCATAACAATCGCATGATATAAAATTGGTTGTGACTCACTTAAGAAACCACCTTGCTTAGTAATGGAAAATCTTATCTGTTAAGTCAAGGACCACCTGTATGCCACTGAATGTATTTAACTGCAAGACTCTACTTGATTGCAGTGGAAACATCTCCCCAAAGCTTGTGTTCAACCCAACAGAACTACAGTAAATGTAGCATAAGTATAACACTGGTTTACCTGAGGATCTCATTGAAATTGGATGAACAAGAAAGCAGAAATAACTTGAGCATCTCACGAAATAAAGCAAATGCAGACTCCTAAGTGTAAAAACCATTCTTCAAAAAGCGAAATTACAGGCAGAGTGCAAGACACCAGATAGCTCAGCCTGGGGGAAACACAGAGAGGTGTCAAAGACACTGTTTAGTGTTGACATTAATGAATATAAAAGGGTCCAAATCTGTCCATCCTCACAGGTAATAACAATAATAGTACTGTACCTTAAATGACCAAGTGCTCAAGAACAGTGTAAGCCATTATCCAAGAAAGAAGCATAAATACTCAGGCATGGGATTTCATTTCAAACATTTTCAAAATATTGTTTTAGCTGGGTGTAATAGACCTCTGTAAGATCTGACACATCACAAACACAGAGCTTCAATTAAGCAATTGGCAAGCAGCCAAGCACAGATAAAGGCCCAGCCTGTCACTCGCTAGATAATATATATGGCTATTTTGGCAGGCAAAATTGAATGTGATAATTGAGCCAGGACATATTAAAAAGACACATGCTTTCTGAGGCAAAGCATTCTGGAGTTCACAAACTGGATGGCACTTTTAAGTAAGGCACCGCAGGACGGAAGGAAGATGCTAAAGATAATGGTGCAATATTGTTGGCTATAATTCACCACTACAAAATCAAAACAAAAACAAAAACACAAGCCCCCAAACCCTGTCACGGTATAAGGTACAGTTGAAACACTGCATAGGGATCCCCTCTTATTTTTTATTTTTTAAAAAAATAACTTCTCTAGCTCCTGTAATTGTGACGGTAAACACAGATGCAGCAACATATGTTGAGAAATGAAATAAAAACCCATGCAGGATTGCTTGGATCCACATTAAATTAGCTGCATGAACCCACAGAGATTTGAAACTAATACAAAAGCTTAGTCAGGGCTCAATTAGATTTGTCCCACTGAAAGTGAGACTTAAGTGCAGGTTTGGTTCAACCCATATAGGTCTCCTTGTTTCATAGGCTGGGCTTTTGACATTATCATTTTTTCAGGGGGAGGAGAATAAATACTCTTAAAATTCAGGCATTAAAATATTTTGCTTTGACTCTGAATGCCTGTGTGGCAGCTTGGTTTTAACTTCCAGACTACAAATTCTATTTATCCTTTGAATCAGAAATACATGAGTTAGATCCATCATTCTAAATGAACTCCTCTCTCCCTCCTTCCTTTGTCCTTCTTTCTTTCTTTCTTTCTTTCTTTCTTTCTTTCTTTCTTTTTCTTTCTTTTTTCTCTTTCTTTCTTTCTTTCTTTCTTCCTTCCTTCCTTCCTTCCTCCTTCCTTCCTTCCTTCCTTCCTTCTTTCTTTCTTCTTTCTTTCTTTTTCTTTCTTTCTTTCTTTTCTTCTTTCCTTTCTTTCTTTTTCTTTCGCTTTTTCTTTCCAAGGTTGGGTTCCGATTAATCACCTAAACTCATTCTCTTTGCAAGTACACCACACACAAAAAATGTTCCATGGTTTTTTTTGAGATTTTTCTTTTAATTCTGTGCCTTTTCCCATCAGGTACCTTAGTTAAATTATATTGCCACCCAAACAAAGAAAAATAGCACTTCCTAAGGTTTTTTTTCTTTACTTTCTTGTTCAAAAATGTAAAAAAAAGCAGATTATGAATGAGGAGTGTGGCCAGCCGTTTTTTATTCTTTCCAGTCCAATGTTGAAAAGAAATTATGCAAAGAGCCTCAGGCCTTTGTCTCTCAGCATGGTAACTGTCTGAAAACAGAACAGAACTGGAACTTCTCTCCCTTTGGCGTGAGGGGAGAAGGAAATGGGCCAGAATTAGCCAGCGGTTGCAAAGAAGAAAATTCCAGGGAAAAAAAAATCCCTTCAATGCTTCCTTATCCTTACCTGTTCAGAGTGTTTCTGGATGATCGATTCTAAGTCTCCCTCCTCCCTCCAGTCACATAACCCAGAAGAAAGAACGTTGGTCCTTACCTGAACGTCTCTTTTCGGTAGACGAGAAGGAGGGGCGACTCCTGGGATATTCTCACAGCCTGATTGGTCCAGAAGACTGAGGGAAATCTCTTTTAACCTCCTTCTTTCCCTGTGGTTCCCAATTCTGCGAAGCCGCATGAGTAGAAGCATAATGTCAAACAAAAACAGACAACAGACAGGGGACAACCTCCCCCCAGCCCCTCACCCCGACTGACTACCAACTACGTCTTAATATGGGCAGGATGTCGCCCGTCCCTCTTGTCTACCGAAAAGAGACGTTCAGGTAAGGACCAGCATTCTTTTTCCGGTAGACTCGAGGGAGGGGCGACTCCTGGGATATACCCAAGCTCAGTCCCTGGGAGGGAAACTAAGATTCGGGAGGAGGGGCTGTTGCTACCTGTTGTAGGACCCTGCGCCCGAAGGATGTCTCAGCCGATGCAAAGGCATCCAGCTGGTAGTGGCGGATAAATGGAGTCGGGGGAGGCCCAAATGGCCGCCCAGCAAATGTCTTGGAATGGAGCCCTCGTGGCCCACGCTGCTGTAGTAGCGGCACTCCTTGTGGAGTGGGCCGTGATTCCCGAGGGAGGAGGCCGGCCCGAGGAATCGTAGGCCGTGGAGATGGCCTGTCGTAACCACCTGCCAATGATGGCCGAGGAAACCCTGGCACCAAAGGTTGGAATGAAATGAAGAGGGCCTCAGATCTACGGAAGATGTGCGTTGGAGATAAATGGCAAGGTGCACCGCACGTCCAGCCTGTACCAAAGTCGCTCCCTCTCATGGGAGGGAGTTGGGCAAAAATTGAATAGGATGACCTCCTGTGCTCGATGGAAGGGCAAATTCACCTTAGGAAGAAAGGTAGGATCCAACCTCAGAACTACTCTATCCTGGTGGAACTGGCAGAGATCGTTCTTAGATGACAGGGCCCCTAACTCGGAGATGCGTCTGGCCGAAGTCACGGCGACCAGGAACAACACCTTGAGAGTTAGAAACCTAAGGTGAAATGTGTGCAAGGGCTGAAAGGGAGTCCCCGTCAGGGCCCTAAGTACAAGAGGCAGGTCCCAGGTTGGGAACCTATGAACAGGGGGAGGTCGCAAATTAGCGCCCTCCCTAGGAACCTCTTGACAAAGGGTGTTGAGGCAAAGACGAGCGACCTTCCCCCAGCAGGATCGAGGCCAGGACCACCACCTCCTACCGTAGGGTATTATGGGAGAGCCCCCCATCCAGCCCTTTTTGTAGGAAATCCAGAATTTGGGCAACTGAGGCTTCCGTCGGACAAATGCTGAATGGGGCGCACCACTTAACAAACTCAGCCCATGTGGAGTTGTATATTCGAGTGGAGGAAGGGCGTCTTGATGTCTCGATAGTTGCTATAACTCAGGAGGACAAGTCGGCACTTTTCAGGAGGCCCCACTCAAGCGCCAGGCGGTCAAGTGGAGCCACTGGGGCTCTGGATGGATTAAGACCCCCTGGCATAGGGAAAGCTCTTCCCGGGAAATCCTCCATGGGGGAGAGATGGAGAGCTGGATGAGGTCTGCAAACCAAGGCCATCTGGGCCAGTAAGGGGCGATCAGAATGATGTCTGCCCTCTGTACCACTACCTTCCTCAGGGTCCCCGGGATCAGAGGGAGGAAGGCATACAACAGGCCCGGAGGCCATCTGCTCTGGAGAGCGTCCGTCCCTTCTGCGGCCCGAGCTGGAAAACGGGTGAAGAATCTCGGGAGCTGGGCGTTTGACGGGGTCACAAACAAGTCCACCAACGGATCGCCGAACCTCTGGCAAATCTTCTAGAAGAGGTCTGGTAGAAGCTGCCACTCCCCATGGTCGACAGTCTAGGTGGGTCGGCCTGGTGGTTGGCCATGCCTGAAATGTGCTCCGACACTACTGACGCCAGATGTCCCTCCGCCCAGGAGCCTCGTTTCAGTGCCTCCAGCCAAAGGACTCTGGAGCGAGTCCCACCTTGGTGGTTTGTGTGGGCCTTTGTGGCCACATTGTCCGTCAACAGAACGTGACAGCCCTCTATCGTGTCTCTGAACTGGTGCAGAGGCCTTCAGTTCCAACCAGTTTATACTGTGGCAAAGGTCCGACCGGGTCCAATGACCCTGCGCCATGTCAGAGTCCATGAGCACTCCCCAATCAAACAGGCTTGCGTCTGTAGTGATGGTCATTCAATCCGGCTCCCAGAACTCTGATCCGCGTTGAAGGGCCGGGGACAGCCACCACTGCAGAGATAGCCGCACATCCGCTGTCAGGTGGATGAGGCGCGGAGAGTTGCTCAGGTGTTTTCACTGGAACGGGATGAGGGCCCCATGTCCTGAGGGTGCTGCTGCCCAAAGTCACCAGCCGGTGCAAGGGCCTGACGGGAGAAAGGATTGGGCTGCTGAGGCTAAACTTGCCGGCCTGACACTAGCCGCGATGCAAGTGGTAATTTTCAGGGCTTACAAATGGCCTCTTTCACGTGCGTGCCTCCAAAATGGCCACCCCATGTGCGCACAGCCAAAATGGCCAATGGAGGACTCCGCATGCTGCAAATGGTTTTTCCTTCAGCTGCAGCTTGAAAAGGCTTGCCGCGGATTGTTGCCACCAGGCGTGGCTTGCTAAGCTAAAATTAATAGCCCGCAGCCTGATTATAGCCTCTGGCCAGCAGTCCTTCCCGTGGAGCTGCGAAAGGAGAGCTTGACACCCCCGCAGTTCCAGGGATTGGTCAGAGCTCCCAAAGACCACAGAAGGAGAGTGGAGCCAATTTTGCTCTCCCCCTGGCTTGCTGTGAGACGGAGGACCCTGTCCCTGCAAGTGGCAGCTCAGACAATTTGGAATTTAGAATAGCCAATATATATCTACTTAATATAAATTTTTACTCACTCTGGAAACTCATACAGTGCTTGGACCAAAGATTGAGAGAAACTGGGAACCACAGGGAATGAAGGAGGTTAAAAGAGATTTCCCACAGTCTTCTGGACCAATCAGGCTGTGAGAATTTCCCAGGTGTCGCCCCTCCCTCGAATCTACCGGAAAAGCTATTATTATTATTAAAGGATTGGAAAGAATTCCAGAAACCATACTGCGCCTGGTTCTTTTAACTTCCTCCTTTAGATTTAAACCCTCCCTGGCTATGAATGTCACACTCTTGAAATCCCATACAAGGTCACAAAGAGGAAAAAGCAATGGGGGGGGGAGTTAATTCTGAGTTGACAGCCGGGCAGCAGAGAACAATCTCCATTTCTCCATTACGCCTCTCAAAGCTCCTTTCCATCTAGGGAACAATCATTGTAATCTCATGATATGCGCATAATTCGTTCCAAAACCTTCACAGAATGTAAGCGCTTAGATATTTCACAACTGGCTTAGGTGACGATGATGAGAATAACATCTACACTCGTCTACTCTATTCGCTTTTTTAAGTATGAACCTTCAAATACCACAGCAACTTACTTGCAGAAAGTATATATACCTCACCTAAATCAGCACTAAGTAAACAGCTGCAAATCATCCTCCAGCTTTTGCTTTGTGTGCTGTTCTGATAGCCCACTGTCTCCCCCTGCAAAATTTTATCAAATACTTCAAGGATACAGTCATGAACCTAGGAAAAAAAATCACAAGGTTTTAAGTTAAGTCCGGATAGTTCTGTAAAGACTCATTGTGATTAGGATTTAGTCAAATCGGGTAGTTCAGTTACATGACTTTCCTTCTAGAAAAAAGAAACATGTAAGAAGATTTACCTCACAATTCTAATTTAATGAAAAATAGGTTACAGAATATAGGGGATCCTCAACTTACATTCCTTTAGTGACCGAAATTATAAGGCACTTTTTTACACTTACGACTGTTGCAGTATCCTTATGGACACGTGATCAAAATTTGATGCTTGGCAACTGGCATGTATTCATGGCGGTTGCAGTGTCCTGTCATGAATACGTGCCAGTTGCGTGTCATGTGATCACCTTTTGCAAGCTAAGTCATTGGGGAAGCCAGATTCACTCAACAACAGTGTCACTAACTAAATAACTGCAGTGATTCACTTAACAATTGTGACAAGAAAGATCGTAAAATGGAGCAAAACTCACTTAACAACAGTCTTCCTTAGCAATGGAAGTTTTGGGCTCAAGTGTGGTCGTAAATTGAGGATTATGTCTATGATATGGTAATTATAAAACAGCATTGCAGGGAGGGGGGGAAGAGCTATGTACAACTGGTCCTGAAAACTGGAGGCAAGGTTCAAAAAAATATTATCCTACATCGTGCTTTATGAAGTGAAGCCACCATGTCATAAGCCAGTGTGGCTGGCATTCTGTCGCTCTAACGTGTCATGAATATAACCCAAGATTCCTATGTTGCTCACTCTTTCCTGGAAAAGATACAAACTACAACTTTGAAATATCAAAAACTCAAAATATTAAGGTGTCAATGTATGAGGTTTGATGTCTTTCCAGTCACAGCATCTTCTACTTCCAGACCATTCATGGGGGGGGGGGGGGGGGGGACGGGGGGGGGACCAAACCAACAAAAATCCCCAAACAAAAATGTATCTGATTTCAGACATTAAGTCAGTTCACTCAACAAATTAAGTCAAGGTTTGTTTTAAGAAGAGTCTTCTGAACAAGCTAGAATACTTTGCTTCATATTGCCTGCTTGGTGATCAATGTGGTTTACAAACATTGCATTCATTTAAAACACTATGCCAAAAGCAAACAATCTACATTTATGTTTAGCACAATGTGCATAATCAAAATGTGCATTGCCCCAGGCTGTAGGTTTCAAATAAAAATCTTTTTGCATAATACATGCACAAACACACACACTGGACTCTTTCTCCAAATAATTTATGGCCCATACAATTCACTGTCACTTTTTTTTTTATCAGAGTACCAAAACTAACTGCAGGAGAAAAATATAACATTGGTTAAGATAAGCAAAATATTCCTTCTATGTCACCTTCAAAAGGACTTGTAAAACAATGTCAGAAAGTCAAGGACTGTCAATAAAGCTGTGAGAAAATACTAGGAAGAAGAGCATAGGCTCCGGCAAGCAAAGTCAACATAAGAAAAACTCTTAAAAATAATTCTCTAAAATGAAATCATGTTCATGAGAATAGTCTTTGTTCTGTCAATCCACTATTGTTTTTGTAGTTCCACCTCACTGCTTCAGATTCCACCTCATATCTGACCTCACCAATGTACCAATTCACCTATGCTTGGCCTAATCTTATTGGTGAATCATATGTATATTCTGATTTCCATAACACTATCAGGAAGGTTGCATCCCTGCCTTTTTTAGATTTTCTTTTGTTGCCCCCCGTACTATAGTGTAATAAATAATAGGTGCTTCAGTTAAATTGGGCACAGATTCTCTTTTTTTAAATGAATTCAGAGAGGAATTGGTAAATAAATCTCTCCTATGTTAGACACTGTAAAACTGAACGGTGACATTTTTCAAGGGACCAATTCTGCAGTCTGTATAAATGTCTTATACCGATAAGGTGGTGCAAAGCACTTTCTGCCAGAGTTATTGGCCATCTTTCCTGACAATAATGATCATAGTTAAATGCAATTGCTTAGACATGGGGTGTCAAACTCACGGGCCACAGGCCGGTTGTGTCATGTGCTGGCCCTGCCCGGTTTAGTGTAGGGGGAAAAAGTCCTGATACGTCACGTGATGGCACGAGTTTGACACCCCTGGCTTAGACAAACACAACTATCCAGTGGAAGTCCCAATGAGGTCATTGATGTTATGATGCCATTGTGCAACTGATAGTAAATAGTTTGTCTGTTGCACCATGCAATTTGTTCCAGTGAGATAATTCATGTAATTTGCATGATGACGTGTCATTTATAATATCACTTGTTTCTCTTTGGTCTTCCCATGAATGCCCAAGGCAACCAATGCATACATTTGCAACCAGTTTCAAGCCCCTCCTTCTCAGGGCAGCATTCTCCTGCTGCTTCGAAACCTTTTAGTATTTCAAAACGATGATTTAAAGTAACTAAATTTAAGCAGCAGCTTTTAAAATGAGACTACCGTGCAACTATTTAATAAGATCAGCTTCTAAAATGCTTATTAAAAAATAAAGACGGACAGCAACCCAGGGAAATAGATGTTTTCAATGTTACTTAAGATGAATGTGACACTTAATTCACCAAGTTCAAACAGTTTCCGTCTAAAACCCAGAACGGAGGCAAACAAAAACCATGGTAACGCTATTTACTCCACATCCACATGAGGCTGTTAAACTCACTGATACACAAAGAAATATCTGTCTCTGTCAACAAAGGACAAAACAGCTGAATCTAAACATATCATCAGATTAAATATTTTTGGTATTAGTCTTTAGTTCCCCCCTGGAAATGGCAAGCTCTGAACTGCTGGAATTTAAATAACAGCTGGGAGGCCTTCAAATCTGCATGTGGAAAATGAAGGAACAGTGGCCAGAGTCTACAAAGTTAATGGGAAAGAGCCAAGTGTTATTAGGGATCTGTGAAAATGAAAACAAGGCCTTAATAAGAACCAGACATAAGATTTGTAGCTCAAAAAGGACAATATTTTGAATTCTTCCCACAGAATCTAGCTGTGAAGGATATATTCACAGTGGAGCACAGATTCATTTCTGCCGTTAAGAAATGTTCAGGAAAAGCACAGTGGGAAATACATTTTCACATACAACTATAAATAAAAGCATGCTGTAAACAGCCATATAAAGGTGGAAAGTGCATAATGGAAAACTGAGAGTGACTGTCAACTGTAGTGGCTGTTACTTTATTTTTATGACGTGTTACATTTATATTCCACCTTTACTCCAGAAATTCAAGGCAGAGTGCAAACATTTTCTCTCCAATGTCTGAGCTGGAGCATCAAGTCCTGAGGAAAGGGGAAGGACTCTTGAGCACACAATAGGCATAATGCAGTATCTGACCATAATGAAAACTATGGCTCTGCAGCTCTTTGGATTTGAAAGGGAAAATGCGACCTATGGTATAATATTAGCTAGCAACCCATTAAAACAGTTGTGTCTTTCCCATGATCATGACCAAATACATGTTTGGTTTAAGGTGTTGCCAACAGCTGTTACCTGTATATTCAGACACAATCTGAATTGGATTCTTCCCTTCTTTTCTAAAGCTCTGCAAGCACTAACAGTCACAACCAGGGGTGGGATTCTACCAGTTGGGACTGGTTCAGGTGAACCGCTAGCTCCAATGATCAACTCATTCGCTCCCACAATCAAGTCTGCCCACCTGCCCACCCCTGCACTATACCGACCTTTATCAAAGTGCGCAATCACCCAACCGATTGTTAAAAATGGTAGGATCCCACCACCACCTTATTCGTTACAGCTTCATCAGAGGTTAGGTGCAGCACAGATAGCTCCTGGATCCTCCACCCACAGTGTGGCCTTATAGCCTTGGTACAAATCACAGATCCATTTTGTGAGTTATTTTCAGGGGAACATAAGACTTTATGTTCACTTGTGGATAGAACATCCTATGGTGATCCAAGAGTCATCTCTACTGGGTAAGAGATACTGTGAAGACAATGGTCCGCATGTTCTTGTAATATAACATCCTATTTAGATGTTAACTTGTTACAAATGCAGAAACCTCTGAAAACCCCACAGGTGATCATTAGAAATGTGCAAAAATTTCTGACCTCAACATGTCTATTCCAAATGTTCCAATTATGGAACATACAATATCTCTGCTTTGACAGTTAAGTTTCAAGGCCAGAACAAAAGCAGCTTTTTTGGTTGTTATTTTAAGCATGAAATAATGCTTGGCCGGTTTTGAGTATTTTGGGTGTTCTGCAACTGGAGCTGTTTTGTGGTTTGTAATTGAGCTTAAAAAAAAAAAAACATCTCCCAGCCTAGTTAATGCAGCAACAAGGACCAATTCCTATCTCTGCAGCTATCAGTTTAGCATGCATGGGAGAATGGGGGAGTGGGATGCGAGAAGGAGTGAAGCAGTGAAACATATGACCAGACAGGAAAAAAAAAACCTGATTGCCACTGGACACCTGCCTGATAAGCTACTGGGGTTTTTTAATTGCTATGGGAACACAGTTCATGTGGACTGGTTTGTTGAGTCTACTCTACTTTCTTTTTTGGCAAGCAATGCAAAGATGTACTATTTTGCTTCCACAGTAGTGTGAAAATCTGCAATTCAGGGGGAGTAAAGTTAAAGACTAGTAATACACTACAGTGTTGGTTTGCTTGGTATATAAAGCTTACATCCTGCACATTCTTGAGGCTTGTCAGTATCGATCTTTAGGATTCGTTTAAAAATGAAAAGATTCTATATTAATTTGGACTGCTTCCTCCATGTGTCATGTATTTCATGCACGTTCTTTTTTTTGTATATGTTTTATTTACAATTTTTCTTTAACCACCAACATTTTTTGTGGACATTGTAATGACTGGATTGACATAATTTTCACACAGTGCTCACAGTAATAATACAATTACATATACAGAATTTTTGTCTTCCAACTTCTAGCCTTAATGTGCTCATTATAATTATAATATATTATTTTGTGTATCAATCAGCATTCTACTATATTCCCAATTTATCACTCGGTGTCAACCTTGAGCCGGTGTGGATCAAACTCCTGGCATAAGCAGAGTTAGCCTGCAATACTGCATTCTAAACACTGTACCACCATGGCTCTCTCTCTGCCTTTGTGGGTGGGGGAAGGCTGGGCTAGAAAATGAGCAAACTCATAGAAAAATTGACAAAATTAGTTACTCTGTCCTGAAATCTTTTGATTCAGCAACAAAATGTTTGTTTAAAGAAATTGAAGTACCATATTTTTCGCACTATAAGACGCCCCCCCCCCAAGTGGATGGAAATGTCTCTGTGTCTTACAGAGCGAATATTGTGGCGGGGGGGAGGGGGTTGTTTGTCATCTCTTGTCATCGCTGCTGCCGTTCGCTGTGGAATGCTGGACCCTTTGCTGCTGAGCAGCTGATTGGCGATTGGATCGGCTTCCTGGAATACTCATCAGCTGTTCTGGCAGGGATTGCCACTGCACATCGCCACTTAGAACAGCTGATCACCCTAACCCTAACCCGTTTCCTTTATTTTAAAGTTTTAACAGTCATCTTCTTAGCCAAACTTCATGCCTCGATAATTAGTTCTAGGAGGCACGAGTACTAAAAACAACGAGTACCAAACAAACCGCATGACTTACCATGTGACTTTTTGTTTCTGCCAGGAAGGACTTCCTATTTGTCCCTTTTCTTATGTCAGCAACTTCCTAGCATGGCAGACTTCCAGTCTGCCTCCGTAGCCATCCCCTGCTTTCTTTTGCAGTGACCTTCCCGGCATAGCCAACTTTCTGTCCGTTCTCCATGGCCGTCGTCCTCTTCCTTTTGCAGTGCATCGAGTACCAAAAAAACGATGAATATCAGGACAACATTTTGCTATCAAAATGCATCGAGTACCAAATTTGAGAAGTTTTGAAGCAGTTGAGTACTGAGATACCATTGTAAATCTGATAACGTTCTCTGCCTACTCTTATGTCCTTGAAGAGTAAAATTAGAGGCAAAGCAGCTACTCCAGTGTTTCTATTGCTTTCAATGGGCAAAACACTTGAAACTCCTCAAATAATTTTGTTTTGAAAACATTTGGAATGCAGCAGACCTAAGTTTATTTCAAGCTTGAAACAACATGCATTTTCCATTTTATGTGCATTGCAAATTCATCAGCCAGGTTATTGGTTCACTTCTAGGATTTATTCAAGACACTATTTTTGAACTTCAAAGGTTCACAGAGCTTAAGATCCAACTTCCTATAAAAAGTCTTGTCTCATATTAATCTCCCTGAAAAATTAAACTTTCTCAGACTGCTACCAACGTCAGATACTAAGAAAGTAGTAACAAAAGAGAAAGTTTCTTTTTTTTGTATGCCACCATAAAATGATTCTCACCTAAGTTTTATAGTCATTTTATTAAAAATTACAACTGCAACAATAAAAATAATAAACTGAAAAATAAGAAAAATGTGCAAAAGGGAAAGTAGTAAAATATATATATATATATATATATATATATATATATATATATATATATATATATATATATATATATATATATATATATATACACACACACACACACAAAGAAATTACTTCCCCTTCATCACAACTAGTATAAGCAATTCTAATTACTTATCATTTTCTCTTAAAATATAACAAATGATCTCTTGTCCTCATTTCTTGTCTCTTATTTATCATCACTTATTATAAACAATCCTTAACGCTTCATCATTTCAGTCCATATCAGCAAAAGACCATTACAGATTAAAGACAACAACGTATCTACTTTAACCCTGATGAAACAAACCATTCTTATATTCCTTCCTTTTACTTTTAACAATCTTGATCTTTAGGTTCCTTCGAATAATGTCCTGGAACTTTTTTTTTCCTTTTTTTCTTTGTCCTTTCTCACAAAATTCTTCAAAGCTTTATAAAAGCCTCTTTTATAAATCCATTGCAAGAAATTTATCCATGTAATTCTCTTGGTTTGTTATTTATATATCCTTTTAATTACTGAGAGATCAGGCAATTTCTTTCCTATGTCCAGCACAACTTCTGTTACCATGTCATTTTTGTAGTTGTTCATTTTTAAATCCATTTTCAAATCAATCTCAATCTTGTCAGGTAAAACTTGTTCCTCTTCCATAGCATCTTTTAAACATATTCTAGCTTTAGAGACAAAGACTCCAAATTAATTTCTGGGTCCATTGTTCAAAAAATAGCCTTCAATATGTCTAATGTTAAAATACTTTGCTTCATTCTGTATTTGTAAGTTGAGCTTAAATGTTTTTTCTTCTTTAATTGCAATCTTTAGTTCCTTTTTGTTCCATCCAGTGTCCAATTTTTTAAGTATTATTTTTTAAAAGAATTTAAAACAATAGCATTTTTCCATGGGAAGGATTCTTTATAATTAATTCCACAACCTTATTTTAAATCTATGTGGATCCTTAGTCCATTTGTAACTTTCTAAAATCGAAGTTTAATCACCCTTTTTCTGCTTACTCCAAAAAAACCTTTCTAAAAAGTCCTTAAATTTGTATTTAAAACGTCTTTCGCTAAGTATTGAATGAAATTCAGTCTGTGCTGTAAAAAGTGTTGATCCAAAGGTTCCTAATAGTTGGAAAGAAGTTAACAAGCAATTTCTGAAAGTGATTAGAAAAGCATGTGAACCAATGTCCTTTTAGAGGTGCCGACCGCATTTTCTGTAAGATGGCTACTCTCTCATCATCACCCAGAGCTCTAAACCTGCTGGAGATGCTATTTTGCAGACTATTGGCAATGAGCAACTGTATGGAGCACTGATGGGAAATGTCAAGTCCTCTCTTGGACCACATCAAAGAGTTGATCTATTTGCCAGCTCTTAATTCCACTGCGGTTGTCATCCCTACTTTTTTTCTGGAGCTATCTTCAATTCACTACTACATTCCCAGAAAATCAAAAAGGAAAAAAGTTTCCACAAGTGTGATGCCCTAGAAATTGAATTACCTTCCTTAGAAGCCTGACCTGATTTGCACTATGCAGTCTTTTGATATCAGGTTAAGTAATTTGTATTCTCTCTAGATTTTAATAATTTGCATTTTAAGCTGAGAAAATGTTTTGTTTTAAATTATGGAAACTAAGTTTTCTGACAGCATGTTTCAACCGATACTTGTATTAATTGAATATCTATTGCAATTATTTTCTTTATATCTTTTTGCTGTGATCTTCAGTAAATATTACCAAGATATGTATTTCTTTTACAACATCAGTGGAATATTTATTGTTTTCCAGGTTTCCAAGCTTGCAGTCACTGAATCATTTTTATTTACTTCCCAAATTAAAAACAAAAGCCTATCTCTCTCATACCGCAGATAATGGCAAAAGCAAAATAAAATTATAGAATTATAGAATTCAGATGCATGTACATCACCTCTAAAAACAGTGCGACCCATGGTGACTCCTTGAAGCAGAAAGTAGTTTTGAAGGGTAGGAAAGGAAGATCATTGCTACTTTTGAACTTTTGTATTGCTAAACTCCTGAGAATATCATGGGCAGCCAAGAAAAGAAACCAATGGATCATCCAATGAATCAACGCAGAGTCTTCACTAGGAACACAAATGAGCAGACTCAAATTAATGTACTTCAGAAACATGATGCAAAAACCCAGCTCTCTAGAAAAGACTCTAAAGCTGGGAAAGATGGAAGAAAAGAGGAGGATGACCTGCAACAAGGTAGAGGGACTCAAATAAAGTGATGATCCAGTGGTGGAATTCAATTTTTTTTACTACTGGTTCTGGGGCTTGGTGGGCGTGGCAGGGGAAGGATACTGTAAAATCACCATTCCCTCCCGATCAGTTGGGACTCCGGAGGCAGAGAATAGATGGGGGTGGGGCCAGTCAGAGGTAGCATTTCTCAGTTCTCCTAACTACTAAAAATTTCCACTACCGGTTCTCCAGAACTGGCCAGAACCTGCTGGATACCCCCTCTGTGATGATCGCACCATTGGAAGATCTGAAAGCTTAGACTAGGGACAGGTCATCATGGAGAAAATCTATGTATGTCAACAACTTTATGGCACATAATCAATTTCACTGTTATTCTTAGTAATCAAAAATATTAAGCACTATTTTGCATTGGAAAAATAATAATAATATTCAGAACATATGGGGCAGTAAAAATGAATGGGAGCTCTAAGTAATACAATGCAGTCCAGAAAACATCAGAGAGCCATCTTGGAATAGATTCAGTGATGTCATACCAGTGCAAAAAGCTCACAAAAAGACGAGCTTTCTAAGAGAAAGAATTCAGTGGTTGCGGATTTCAATTTTACCTTGTTTTTAAATTCCAGTGTAAACCGATATACTTTATGTCTACAGACACAATTAAATATACCAAATAAGGTTAGGCCCCACACAGCCAAATTTATTAGATCACTCAAGTCACCACGATCAAGGTATGTTGGCATGATCTGCATCATTTCATCAATTGTCGTGAGGAGAAGGCGTGGTATACAACACAGCACTCTTGTCTAGTGCAGTAGATTAAGGAATTAAACATTTAGAAGGCATTCTGGACCGCATTAGCCCTGTTACAGTTATGGCAAGGACTGAGGTTTGGAGATGAGCTGGCCCTTCCAACTTCGGGGAATTCCTAAGCGTGCATTCTGACTCGCAGGCAGAGCAATAAAAGGCCTATTCTCAAGTTTTATTGATGTCATTCTGGAACTCTGTTTTATATTTTATGTAAGTGACACATTGTAAGCATTAGTTTTCTTTTTATAGCTGGTCTATGACCATAATAAAACATCTATCTATTGAAACTCATTACTTAACATTTGCTGATTCAGACACCCCTGGCAGGTTGGCCAGGCAAAGAGAATGAATGTCTACTCAGAAGCAACTTTTACTTCAAGGATTTTTCCTTTTAAGGACAGCCGTGGTGTGTGTTTGTGTGTGTGTGGGGGGGTGATTATGTATTTATCACATTTAGAAACAGCCCATCTCCCTCAGAGTGACTTTTTCATTAACAGACATATCTAGTATTATTTAACATATTACTAAGGTAGAAAAAAGGGAGCTTGGAAAAATATAAAATTATTTAAATGTTACGTTTTAGTTTAATGATAAATGACTATAAGAAAGGGAGCAAAGGCTTTGAAGGAACAGGCTATGCAGGCACACCAATCATTGGCTCTGTTTTCTCCTCCTTTACAAATAAATACAATTATTATTTGCAAGTGTCAAGTCTATCCATATTAAATCACAGACATACTATACAAACATATATCATATTATCCTTTTTTCCCCATTAGGGGTCATGCAATACCATAATTATTCCTACAACTATTCTACCTCTACTGCTATTTTTATAGTGCAAGAAACAAAATTTGTCTGCCCTGCAAGGACTAGGTAAATCAAGGGATAAGGAACTTGGCTTTTCATGTTACTGCTGAATTATAATCACCAGCAGACCCATTCAGTGGAGGCAAGAATGGGGGATACTGACAGTCACAGTTTACAATGATATGAGGTGGGAGACGGCTATATTCTCACTCCCACGACCATAATTACAGAAACAACAGAAACAAGTCCTGTTGAGTGCAAAACCCTTCTCATTTTATACAGGCACTCCTTGACTTATGGCCATTCGTTTAGTGACTGGACTTACAACCTGTGCAGGAAGTAGTGACTGTTGCGGTATCCCCACAGTCATGTAATCAAAATTCAGGTGCTTGGATGCACTGGCTTTCTGAGGGCAGGGACAGTTTTAGAAATACAGCACAGCTGTAGGAGATGACCAAGCTAAGCCCGAGGAAGGGGTCAAAAAATGTCATCAGCCTAGAGTTCCCTGCTACCCACAACAGATCTAAGTCCAGCCCATCTTGAATTCCTCTTATCTACTGCCAATTTACTTTTGATTGTTAGTAGTTCAGATTCTTGTAGAGAACTTTAAGCAAGCAATAAACCTATATATTCATTTGAACAGCCGGGATTTCTTGATTTTCTGCCCCTGACAGCAGCATTCTGAAAGCTAAGCGTTCGTCATTTGTAGGAAATGCTCACTGCAGAAGCTGGGTCCAAAAAGGAGACAGAAAAGACAGCGAGGTGCTTCTGCTTTGAACACAGCAGCTGGGTACCAAAGGCAAGAGATCAGCGTGAGGAACTGGAAGAGAAGGCAGCTGGAGGAACGAATGCTTGCTGTAGATTCAAGGCTGCTGCAGCTTGGCGCTGCGCTGCTGGGATAGGTTGGGGGGCCATGAGTAGGAAGCCAGAGAAGTGCCATACCTGGGTTAACATGGCAGCTGCGGGTCCAAAATGGAGACAGCCAAGGTAGTGAGGTGTTTCTGTTTCAGCTGCAGTGGTTGGGCACAAGTGGTGAAAGGTCAGTGTTGGAAACTGGCAGAGAAGGCAACTGTGTGAACGAATGCTTGCTGGTGCTTGCTATGGCAGCTGAGACTTCCCAGAATTGGTGCAGAGTGCAGGACAGTCAAAAGGCAAAGAAAAGGGGGAGAGATAGGAAGGAGTGGGAAGTTGGAGGCACTTTCTACTGTGGTTCAGCCTTGAAGGATTAAACCTGGAATGCCTTGGATTAGGGTAGGTGCTTGCTCAAAGAATCACAATTTTTTGTTAATGAACGCAACAAGGTGCACTGGGATTGCCATTGTAAATCCATATTGTCCCGTGACAACCGCCTTTATGGCTACACTAATGCCAGCAACCCTGGACCCAGTTGTCGACATTAGTCAAGAATTACCTTTGTGATTAGAAAGGAGTTACGATGGTGCAGTACAAAGTTACAAAAAAAACTTTGGCCCTCGAAATTGCAGCTGCCGTTGCAGCATAGCTGTGGCCACACGATCATAATTTGCGACTTTCACAGCTGCTTCCAATAAGCAAAGTAAATGGAGAAGTTGGCAGGAAGTCACAAGTTGCAGCCGCATGGCCCTGTGCTTAATGACTGTGAATTTCAGAGTGATTCTGAGCAGAAGAAGAACTGATCTTGAAAGCTGTCATGGTCACGAGACATTTCACTTTACGGCTCTGCCACTTAGTGACAGAATTGCTGGTCTCAATTGTAGTTGGTAAATGAGGACTTCCTATATTCTTCTCCTCCCCACATTTGCTGTTCTCTACATTTCTGTCTGCTTAGGAATATATTTATCAGGCACTGCCTCACAGAAACCAGTTACCTACGCTACTGACATTATTGAAAACTCAGCATCTATTTTGGATTAAATCTAAATTGTTAAACAAATAGAACGTTGGTCCTTACCTGAACGATTCTTTTCTGTAGCTTCGGCAGGAGGGGCTACAGCTGGGTTTAGTCACAGCCTGATTGGTCCAGAGACTGAGGAATCTTTCTTAAGTAACTTCCTTTCCCTCTTGGCTCCCAGTTTCCTCAGTCTTTGGTCCAAGCACTAGCTGTGGCTCCAGCGAGGTATCATTTAATATAAATTAATATAATATAACAAAATTTGATTAATTGGAAGAATTTAAAACAACTTAAAAAAAGAAATTGACTGCATTTGGATTAAATCTAAATTGTTAAACAAATCTGTCTAAATTCTATATATTCTGCCTGTGATACAAGACAACTGCAATCTTTTAATGCTGAACATTTTCCAACCTCCTGTTGACTAAGCCAACATGACATAAAAATATTTTAAGGTCTCCTTTTCTGTCATCTTGGGTTAAACATATGCCGTATTACGTATTCTACATGGAATCCATCTTTTTCTATCAGGAATTGCTGCTCATCTGAGACCAGGCACATGTTCTAGAAAGGCAACAGACTGATTATTTTAATAACAACCTAAATGAAGTTTAATAATTTATAGGACACATTCATCATGTTGTCTAACAAAAAACAAAAAAAAGACGGTCCCTAACATATATATGCTTACATTTCAGATTCAAACATTACAGGTAATGGCACTACTCTTTTTTATTTCTCTTTTCTTCATTAGCCTCCCAGCAAAGTGAGATGCCTTGACGTTTTGTGTCTATGAGCAGCTTAACACAAAACAGAGCACTAGTAAAATCCATCATCCGGAAACCTCTCTATGACCCACACAGTTCAGAAAAGTTGCAGTAAGGCGCACATCATAATCTATGTTCTCCCTCCCTCCCTGCTATCTGAATTATGCATAAACAACTGGTCTAGTTACAAAAACAGTTGACTAGTAACTGCAACAGACTTACACTTTCCCTAAAGGTGAAGTCTGCTTGCTTTCAAACTCTTTACTTTCCCTCTAGAGCCTCTGTATAATATAATAGTGCAGATTCTATGGACACATTCCAACATGCAAACATCTCTTCCCTGTTCTCATTGCCTAGAAGAGAAGTGGGCAGAAGGCAGATTGAAATCTATGGAGGGTTTTCTGTGTGACTTCCAAATCGTGACTACTCGTTTGTTTAACAATAGCTGCAACAAGATCTTTCTCTTCCCTTGCCTGAAATTATGCTCCTAAAACAAAAGAAGCTTAAGGTGACCTAAATAGGGTTTTTGGTATTGTTGGGTTTTTTTTTTTGGGGGGGGGGAGTGATGAGGAAGACATGACCATTCTGTTCAGCTTTAAGACTAGACTTTTTTTCCTATTTTGAAATGTAATTTGCGATCCGTATAACAATTGGTTAAGTAATTAACTTAAATAAAGTCTATACTTCAGGTATTGGTCTCTGGTTGGTGTATTTGGGCTTTTTAGTAACCATGAATTCAATTCCACTAGGTTGTAGGTTCTCAGTTAACTTAGAGCTGAGAACTTTCCAAGAGAATAATTATTATTCTTGAAAGGGGTTTCCATCTTTCTCTTTAGAGCTTCTGTATTCATTATTTTTATTTCATATGATTAAGGGAATATTGGGGGAACTTGGTTTCCTGGTGAGAAAAAGAAAGCACCTTCACCTATGTTTACAAAATTATAATGGAAAATAATCCACTGCAGAGAGCTAGATTTTCACTGCATTGCTGGGTAAATTGTTTAAAACTTGTACCCGAGTTCCTGGAGCTACAAAACAAAATTCATGCCCATAGATTCAGCAAAAGATAATAGCAATAGCACATACACTTATATACCACTCCATAATGCTTTACAGTCCTCTCTAAGCGGTTTACAGAGTCAACATATTGCCTCCAGCAATCTGGGTCCTCATTTTACCGATCTCAGAGTAATGGAAGGCTGAGTCAACCTTGAGCTGGTCAGGATCGAACTCCTGGCAGTGGGCAGAGTTAGCCTGCAATACTACATTCTAACCACTACGCCTCCTTGGCTTGTGGTGATAACTTTACGATACTCCTGTTTCTTTAATCCCTGGCAATTGTTACAGAACTTTCTATTTTGGAATAAGAATAGAATATAGTAGAATAAGGATAAGGCATCTTGGTTACCCATAGTAAAGGCAGAATGGTGCCCATTTTAAGCTCAACGCTCAAACTGGCTCCAACACAAGTAACTAGACCTTGTTCTGCTGCACCTAAGGCAATAGGCTTTTACAGGCCCAGAACTGAATAGGTTATAACGGAGCCATGCTCTCTGGCAGAGGAGTAGTTCAGAAAAACAGCTGAAATGATAAATGTTCCCATCCAGCACCTTATGCCTGGAAGCACATGTTTTCAAAATTCATAGCTTAATCTATTCCACGTATGTGTGGCTCAGGCATTTTGAAAACTTTGATTTCCTATGTTCCGTGCGTCATTTCAGCGGATTCAAATAAGCAATGTTTCTGCTTATCATTATTTTCCTTTCAAAAAATTAAAATAAAACTTAGCCCCTTGAATGAATTCATTTAGATTCCATATTCTCCTCCGGTTTATTGAACTGAATCAGGCTCTTTATAAAGCAGCTTGTTCAGTTGTTTCAGCTCGGGAGGCGAGGATTAAAAGTGTCATTCTTTCTATCAGAATGAAGTGAGATCTTTGGCATTTTGTCTAAATGAAACTCACCAATAGCATCTCTCAGTGTGTGTGAATGCCTTGACAACATGACAACCTGCTGCTGTTTTGAGGGATTGTTTCCTGAGGTCATTAAAATGTCAGTTTAAAAAAATATATCATTCAGATTATATGTACGGAAGAAACATATAACAGAAAGCATTTTCTACAATCAACTTGTACTACAAAGGCTTTATAACATTCCAAATAAAGTTAATTCCCAAAAGAAAATGAGCAATTTCCCCCCACCCTTTTTTTTTTTTTTTTGCTTGGGCTTGTCTCACCTCTGATAACTGATATTGCTATGCCAATATTTAAGCAAGTCGTTCTGGCACTTCCCTCAAAAGTAATGATGGTCAGGCGGCAAAAGCTAGACTGTGCATACAGCATTATCCACCAGTGCCTCAGATCTGGCACTGGGGGAGTACCTCGCTGGCTGCTCCTGTGCTTTTGCCTGGGGATTTTATTTTAACAACAAAGACCACATCACCGTCACTGTCTCTTTTGGATAAAAGAAAGCTGGAAATCAGTCAAGCAAGGCTTCAGGCAGCTTTCGCTAAATAAATCAGGTTTTGTGTGCTCAGGAGAGTGCCCCTTTTAGTGTACACATCCCAGTCCCTCTTTTGTGGATGACAATCTTTATGAATATTCATTTCTAGTGAGCTGGAGGGGGAGAGAGTCAGCCAGAAACCATGCATTGAATCAAAAGCTGGAGAAAGGCGGAATAAGTTTGAGCTCCTGATGGAATAATACAGCTTTCTCTTGCTTGCTTGCTAGCTACTACAAATATATATATATATATATATTCTTTCAGCCCCAAAAGAATATTATGCCTGAATTTGGGATAAAACTGTGAAGCTGTATAACAAAAATATTTGAATACCCATCTTCTATTTGTCCCAGCTAGATGGCAGCATCTAGCCAACCTTGGCTAATCTCAAAAAGCTAAGTAGGGTTGCACCAAATTTAGTACTTGGATGGGAGAGTGATATCCAAACAGCCAGAGGGCTGGATTGGGAAGATAAAATAACATTCCCAAAGAAACCATTTCAATACTGTTGCCAAGAAAACACTACGATATAAAGGAACTCAACCAACTATAGCCCGAGGGCATCCACAACCAATAATATTAGTTGACATAATTTGATTCTCAGAAAAAATCTGCAGAGCTAATCTGCATTGGATCTATTGCCAGCGTTGGAAATTACCCGCAGAGAACAAGCCAGCTAGGCAGGCTGGCCTGTTGCTTTTTCCAGGTAAGCAAGAAACAAGATGTGACTTTCATGGCGACTGAGCATGTGCAAGTGATGACAATGCAGAGGCTCCACCCTCTGGGTGGAGGCTTATAAAAGAGGATTGCACAGTGACACCATTAGGGACAAAACTAATTTTGCAGCTTTCTTTGCTGCAAAAAAATCCTGCCTCTCTAGTCCTCTGTTATTTCCTTGAATTAGTTTCTATGCAGCAAGACCTCGCAGCATTGACTTTTTGAACTCTGTATAGAATCATGTACATAGTTGGCAGCATATAAATATATTGGCACAAATCGACAAGCATTTCTGGTTGGTCTTATTTTTTGTAGACAGCTAGAGGAAATTTGCAAATCTTTCCAATTCAAAAAGGTAAGAAGAATTGCCTTACAGAATTTATAAAGGGAATTTTTATGGGTGAGGTCCTCATTATCTGCAGGACTACCGTATTTTTCGGAGTATAAGATGAATCTTCCCCCCCGCCCCAAAAGAGCATGGGAATGTTGTTGCATCTTATTCATCAAATACAGCTATTTTTGGCCTCCCGAAGCCCCGCCCCTGCATCCCATTTTTGCAAAAAAAATGGGCTGTTTTTCACAAAAATGGAGGCCTTTTTGCCTTCTCTCAGCTCCCAGCAGTACTCTGCGGGTTTCAGCAGGGCTTGGATAAGGCAAAAACACCTCCGTTTGTGCGGAAAAAGGCCTGTTTTCTGCATTTTTGCCTTACCTCAGCCCTGCTGAAGCCTGCAGAGTACTGCTGGGGTCTGAGGGAAGGCAAACACTTTTTTTTCTTACTTACCTCTTCGAAATCTTGGTGCGTCTTATAGTCTGAAAAATACGGTGTTTGTTCTCTAAGAAGAATTTGGCCATCTACTATGTGAGGGCCAGTAGAGCATATTAAGGGTTACCCTCTGGAATACCAATGGACAGGGAGCCTGGAGGCAAATTTGGGTTATGGTTCCCTCTCTCTGGAGCTTGTCCCAGAAGATTAGGACAGCTCTCTCCTTGGTAATATTTCTGGAAAGCCATCAAGGCAATATTTCCTATCGGAACAGACAATGCCCTATGGTTACAGTGATCATATTTTCTTGGGGGGGGGGCAGGGGGGGCGGGGGGGAAGAACAAGCCTGAAAACGGGAAAAATCTGAAAAAGGTTCATAAGGTTTTAAAAAAAATTATGTTTTTAACTTTGCTTTACAGTGGAAAATTCAAGAGCAAAACCAAGAAAATAATTAAACAAATCCAAAGGACAGCTTTGTGAAATAAAGGAATTATTCCTTTATTTGATACCAGTTTCATATTCTAAAACTTTTTTCCCCTAGTAAATTGTTTTGGTATTAGTTGTACACTGAGAAAAAAAGAGGAAGTAAAACCATACAAAGTTTTTTTTTTTTTTAAAAAAAAAGCAGAAGACATAGAAAACTTCCTCCCTAAAATAAGATAAAAATCTTGAATGCGCTTTTGCCAGGACGGTACTTTCTGCCTTCACTGTAAATTCTTAAATCATTTTTCTCGGGCCTCTTGGGATGATATTTCGCCCTTGGAAATGTAGCCAGGGAGAGAGCAGAAGCAGGCCCTGGGCTCATCTGCTCACCTCACTGTGGAAGGAAGCAAGCAATCGTGCCAGGAAAACACTTATCTAATAAATACATATAAGCACTCAGGGTTGGCATCTGGTGGGAAGGGAGGTGGAGGTAGAGAATCTAAAGATGTAACACGCTTGACAAATATCGGAATTGAAGTACGCCAGGCAACTTAAAATAGCCATCCAGGGCGCAATCCTATGCCACATGTTCCTCAGCCTGAAACACTGGAGGCTGCTTCTTAAGCTAATAACTTCTAGACATGCTGGGCTCCAGTTTGCATGTTCCCCAGCAACAAGTGGACATTTATTTGGGATTCCTGGAGATGAAATCCAAACTTTTAGGAGACCCTTAGTCCTGGGAAAACAGTTATATTTACAGTATGTATTCACAGTAGCTCCCTTGGAAACTGTGACCAGGTCGACATAACAGAATAAATTACCCTACAAGGCTGCATTTGTAGGGCAAAAACGAAGAGGGAACATGATGTACATCGCCTTGACTGGAACAAAAAACAAAATGGCAGAATATAAATCTAATCAATCAATCAATCACATTGATTAGTTTTCCATAATAGACTAAAACAAACCATTTCTTGCCTCAGTACGAAGTAAACACAGTACATCTACGTTTATCACTGCAGCTGACAATGCAAACTGCATTCATGTATCTGAACAGAAGTAAGTCCACCTAAATTCAATGAAATTGATCTGCGAATAAATTTAGGACAGCATCCCAAGAGGAGTAACATTTTTTTTAAAAAGGCTTGTAATGCATGGCAAATTTTCAAGGGAAAATTTGAACAGTTTAATGTACCGGAGTTTAAAAATATTGCATTTCTCCATTTCGGCATCTCCCCTCCTATACTCTCATACAATCCTATTTAGACAACCATTACATTAACCGTATAGTACAGTTTATTTCAGCAATACAGTGGTTTTATTTCTCTCCAGCAACTGATCCCTATGTACACACATATTCACATACACATCCTTACAGCAAATGGTTAGAGATCCAAATTCCCAAAAATGTGGCTCTGGTTTTGGGAAGTGAAGGTGGGGCTTAAGCATATTTACCCCGTCTTTTAGCCCCAGGATTCTTGAGAGGGCGAATGACATTAGCAATAAAAAAACAAACAAAATAAGAACACAGCCAATTAATGTATAGATTTTTTGAAAAAAATCTACTACTGTGTGGATCTATTAAGGAAGAGTTAACAATAAACAAAGGACCAGCACTTAATTTTCTCCAGACAATCCATTTATAGGGAAGTCATCTGTTAATGATAAGCTGTGTATGTGTGGTGTGTGCATATATAAATTTGAGGTATTTGTTAGATTTTTATCCCAGCTTTATCATTTTTATAAATAATTCAGTGTGGTGAACATAATATTCTTTCTTCCTCCTTTTTTTCTGCACTACAACAATCCTGTGAGGTAGGTTGGGTTTAGAGAATGTGACTGGCCCAAAGTCACCCAGCCGGTTTTCATGCCTAATTTGGGTCCTCATTTTACCCACATCTGAAGGCTGGAAGGCTGAGTCAACCTTGAGCCTGGTGAGATTTGAACTGCCAAATTGCAGGCAGCTGAAGTAGCCTGCAGTACTGCACTCTAACCACTGTGCCACCACAGCTTTCATACACAAACAGTATCTTCCTTTCCATTTAATATTAAGAATGTGTGAATGTCAGATCAAAATCACAATGCACTTGGGGCCAGAAGAATGCAATCTGGAAACAGGCAGCTAGTGACCACTACACACTTTGCTCAATTAAAAATGGAGAAAAGAAGAGTTGCACAACTACATATTAAAATAGACACATGCACACTTCAACAGTGATTTGGAAAAAGTGCTTTAAATCTCAGGCAAGCACATCTCTCTGCTCATTATAAAAACAGCTTGTGACTTTTCAGGCTTCTGCTGAAGTCTGAATTAAAGATGCTGCTGCTTTAAAGAATTGCTTTAGCTTTACTGGATTCATAAATGCAGCAGTATCATTTTGTTTGTTTTGTGTTTTGCAGGCTTACACAGAAGCTTTAAATTTGGGATTCTTTAATGAATACTTCAGAGAAGCTGCATTCATGTTCAGGCAAGGTTTGAGGCAGAAATGAGAGCTGGCAGGAGAAACCTAGGAAGAAATCAGTGGGATAAGTGTAGCTATGCATATGGATTTTGGGGTGGAAGGAGCGGTGTCCTTAAGACACTGATAATAGCCTGGTCGCTACAATTTTCTTGACAAGATTTTTAAAAGTGGTTTTCCTGGGCTGAGAGGGAATTCTTGGCCCATGAGCTGGCTTTTGGCTAGAACTCATGGTTTCCCAGTTTCTAGAACTGGTGCCTTAACCACTACACACAAGCGGCTCTCCAAGTACCTGGTTACCAATGTTTATTACTTTCTCAGCCAAACCCCCCCAATCTACAACAAGGAGGTAGTAACACTGGATGAATTGCAGAACGGTGTTAAGCCACTCTCAACCTCAGCTTGGCTTTCAAAATTAGCAGACTGCTACATTATAAAACTGTGTTAGTCAAGCCTTCTTGATGTTTTACTTATGTATTTAAATTATTTTTAGAGCAGTACCAGACATAGTCATGGGACTGGCCAGGAGCACCCCATTCATATGTAACGCCAGCGTCGACCGAAGAGGAAAGCCACATATTGATATTATCAGCTGATCAAAAGAAGGGATCAGTTCCTGCCTTGGATAGGTTTGAAGCTTTGCCTGATGAATCGTTTAGGTCACCTTCCAATCCTGTCAGGTTTCCAAAACAAGGTGCAACAAAAAGAATGGCATTCATATAAAACTAATTAAAAGATGAGGAAGGAAGGAAAATTGCAGTTAAATCTCTCTTAATGTGCCCTCTCTTCCTTCTGGAGCCAGTTTTGATTTGAAACAAAGAATATCCGGGCCAAAAAGATAGTGAAGTTCTAAAGAGGCATCCAGGGGGAAGCGTTGGCTCAGTGGCTAAGACGCTGAGCTTGTCTATCAAAAAGGTCGGCAGTTTGGTGGTTTGAATCCCTAGCGCTGCGTAACTGAGTCAGCTCAGGTTACTTGTTCCAGCTTCTGCCAAACTAGCAGTTCAAGAGCATGTAAAAATGCAAATAGAAAAATAGGAACCACCTTTGGTGGGAAGGTAGCAGTTTTCCTTGTGTCTTTGGTGTTTAGTAATGCCAGCCACATGATCACAGAGACGCCTTCAGACAGCGCTGGCTCTTTGACTTTGAAACGGAAATGAGGACTGCCCCCAGAGTTGGGAACGAGTAGCATGTATGTCCGAGGGGAACTTTTACCTTTACCTAAAGAGGCACAAGAACTACCATAGAGAAGGACGAAAAGTATATTCACAAATAACAGTACACTGGTACACTGCATTTGTCTTAAATTTACATTGCTGAATTATCAAAATCAATTCGGAAGGAAAATATTGGGTATGCTACCTGACCTCTTTTTTAAAGCAACAAACAGTGCTATTTTCAACCCTCAGTAAAATAAATACATGGATTTTTTCCCCCTCATACAAAATAAATTATAACTTAAACACGTTATTTGCTGACTTTTATTTCTAGGAGGACATGGTAGTGTTCTGTTACCAGATGTATTAAAAACTTGGATTTTTCCATTTGTTTCAATCAGCAAGTCTTTGAAGGCATTTTTTTAAACATAAAAAGCTTTCACTGGGAGGAACCTTGAAATACCCTATCTGCAAATGAAAGATGTCATTCTGTAGTCTTAACCAGCACGTTGGGCTCCCAAATAAATTGGTAGTTCGTTATCTGAACTAATACAGGTAGTCCTTGATTTATGACCATTTCTTTCATGACCATTCAAAGTTATGATGGCGCTGAAAAAATAGTCCTTGCACTTATGACCATCACAGCATCCCCTCGGTCACATGATCAAAATTTGGGCCCTTGGCAATAGGCATGCATTAACAACAGTTGCAGCTTGCTGCATCTTTTCTAGGAGGCTTCCAACAAAAGTCCATGGGGAAAGCCAGGTTTGCTTAACAACCACGATTCACTTAACAACCTCACTGGTTCACTATCCTCCGGGTGCCGTCCACTAGGCTGTGCCAGCGGGCGACGCCTAGGGGAAGGGCCTTCTCTGTGATGGGCCCGACCCTCTGGAATGACCTTCCCCCCGACATTAGAATGACTACGGATCTCCACTCCTTCCATCAGAAACTTAAAACCCACCTATTCCAGCTAGCCGGCTTGGCCTAATTCCATCTTTCCCACCTCAGTTTTATTTCTAAATTTTTAGGATTGGTTTTAAGGTCTGTTTTTAATGTTTTTAATTTTTATAAATTCGTACAGGGGTTGTTTAATTTGATTTTTAGCTATGTATATGATTGTTTGTATGTTTTTAAATTTATTCCTGTACACCGCCCCGAGTCCCTCCGG
Source organism: Natrix helvetica (assembly GCF_964273705.1). Lineage (NCBI taxonomy): Eukaryota > Metazoa > Chordata > Lepidosauria > Squamata > Natricidae > Natrix > Natrix helvetica. The sequence continues at coordinate 169,549,909 of NC_138548.1, read as the reverse complement.
GGAGAGGGGGTGGTCTAGAAATTTAATAAATTAATTATTATTATTATTATTAAATAACCATGGCAAAAAGTGATAAAATCAGGTGCAACTCACTTAATAAACACCTTGCTCAGTAATGGCAATTCTGGTCCCCAATTGTGGTTGTAGTTTTCTCCAAACTACTGCTTACGTGTCTAGTAAAGTCCATGAGGACATAACTATGCAAATAACACCAAATATGTAATCTGAATTAGCTGTATCATGATGCAAAAATAACCTAATTCCATTAATTTTTGTAAGGACACCAAGGTTCACATGACATTGCTTGTATCTTTCAAATGCACTCCCAAAATTCCCAACCAGATGGAAAACTGACCCACGCCCGTTGTAGACATATTTCATTTATATTCAGTAATCTCATAAAAGAAGCTATAGCTTACATCCAGGCTTGGTTTTGAAGGTCCTGAATACAGAATGTAATGTGCTAAACACATACAACTGGACTAACGCACCTCCAATTTTATATGTGCAAACTTATATGCATATGAAAAGTCAAACTTAGGCTGCAAACATTCTTTTTTTGAATTTAAATCTTTCTCTTTTTTTGCAGTTTACAAGAAAAATATGTTTGAATTCTTGCAAAGCACAGCTAGGGAGAAACCACTTGCTGCTCTCCAAGCCTTGTCAAATCTGCTATATTAATAACACTCTTGGAGATACTATTAGGCAGTTAATTGCCCTAAAATTATGTTATGTTTAGTATTTGCGACATCACTACTACCATTAAGAAGTAGCTGTTACACCGAAGGACTAAGAGGTGACAAAAAAGGAGCGATAACTAGTTAAAATCAAAACAAAACGCGAGGAGTATTATAGCTGCTAGTATACTCAATGTCATCACCTTTCTTCTGTTTCTTTCCTCCAATTTGCTCCTACAAAATTAAATCACCAAGTCCCTCCCCAATATACCAATAAATCACTTTCTTATAATAGTATTGGGTAAATAAGGGTTATCATTAGGTAAACACATCTTTAAAAGGCTGCAATTCATTGATTTGCCTTCAGGAAAGATTAACTACAAAGAAAGCCACAGTTGAATCAGGCGGTCCCCGCCATCAGGATTGGCAAGCTTAGAGCTTCATCAAACTAGTTTTCGAATACCTCAGCGAAGGGAGAAATGTAAAAATCCCTTTCCTGGATTAGACAATGGCACAGATGCCTACATATTCCCTAGGAGAAAGGTCCCTCCCCCATCCCCCATTCTTTCTTTTCTCTCCCTTCTATCAGCAGCTCCAAAACATCTAGTCTAAGCTCGCTTACTCCATTTTGTCCCCTGCCCAACTCTTCTTTAGACCCAAAACAGCGGTTTTAATCCCAGGATACAGGCTGGGCACAAATGCTTAATTATTGCCAACATTCAAAATCTCCTCTGGTTCAAAGGATCCTGGGTGGTATACAACTGCAAAGGTCAAATTAACCGGTGATTTGACCTTCTCCTTTCAAAAAATGTTCTGTCTCCTTTCCCCCAACTTTCTCTGTCATCATCCCAACAAAAATGGTAGGCAATTGCCTCAGTCAAGCCTTACTTTCAAAAGAGCTGGTAACAGATAAAGTGAGAGGCTTTTGCCTCTTCAAAATCACAAATGGTACCACTGAGAAACAGTACCAGTAGTAGTCAAGAAGTGCCAAGGACAAGCTCGCTCTATCATCTATCTATCTATCTATCTATCTATCTATCTATCTATCTATCTATCTATCTATCTATCTATCTATCTATCTATCTATTATCTATCTATCTATCTATCTATCTATCTATCTATCTATCTATCATCTATCATCTATCTATCTATCCATCTATCTATCATCAATCCAGTGACGTGCGGTGAGGTTTATGACTGGTGAGGCACTGACACAGTGCTGGGTTTCAAATATTTTTAGACTTGTGGACTTCAACTCCCAGAATTCCACAGCCAGGCATGCTCAGTTCCAATTTAAAGCGACAGCATTTGTTTTTCTCCTTTGCTCCTTCTTTCTTTTTCTTCTCCTTCCCCTCCTTCCTCCCTCTCTCCCTTCCTCCCCCTCTCTCAAACACACACACACACACACACACACACACACACACACACAGAAGTTGGATTGGACTATCTCTCCTACCCCTTCCCTCTCTCACTCACTCTCAAACAAACTCCCCCACACACAAAAGTTGGATTGGATATCTTTTCCAGTGGCTTGAAAGCAGCTCCTCTGCCATCCCCCCCCATTCCCCTGCTGCCTTTCCCAAACACCTCCACCATTGCAAATGCAGCCTGCTGTCTGGGTGGGAAATGCCTGGAACACAATAAAGCCCACCCACCACCTCCTGCTGGCAGGCTGGGGTGAGAGGAGAGGCAGAGAAGCCAGAGGGGAGCCGAGCCGAGCCTTCCAAAAGAAAGAGGCTGGGGGAAAGTGTGTGTACTACAGCATGGCTCTTTGCCTGGCTTCCTGCCTCCTCCTGTGGTCTCCTCAGTGCTCGCTTGTGCTCTCCCTCCCCAAGTGTAGTTTGATTGCAGGTGGAGCCACGTTGCCTTTTCAAACTTGTAATCAGTGAAGCTGGGCTAGATTTTTATATAGTTTTATCCAGCTGTGTGTGTGTGAGAGAGAAATGAATGGGGGCCTGGGGAGGAAGTCACTACACTTGGGGAGGGAGAGCACCAGGTTAAGCAGAGTCATCCACGGTGAGGCAGCAACTAGCTCAGCTTTTTCCTTTTACTTTTTTTTTTCATGATGAGAGTGGTGAGGCTGTGCCTCACTTGCCTCACCTGACTGCACGTCACTGCATCAATCAATCAATCTATCAATCTATCTATCTAGCGCCCTACCTATCCAGCGCTCTATCTATCTATCTATCTATCTATCTATCTATCTATCATCTATCTATCTATCTATCTATCATCTATCTATCATCTATCTATCGCTCTATCTATCCAGCGCTCGCTCGCTCTATCTATCTATCTATCTATCTTTCTATCTATCCATCCATCGCTCTATCTATCCAGCACTTTATCTATCCAGCGCCCTATCTACCCAGCGCTCTATCTAGCACTCTTATCTATCCAGCGCTCTATCTATCTATCTATCTATCTATCTATCTATCTATCTATCTATCATCTATCTATCTATCCATCCATCCATCCATCCATCACTCTATCTATCCAGCACTTTATCTATCCAGCGCCCTATCTATCATCTATCTATCTATCTATCTATCTATCTATCTATCTATCTATCATCTATCTTTCTATCCATCCATCTATCTATCGCTCTATCTATCCAGGACTCTATCCAGCGCTCGCTCTATCTATCATCTATCTATCTATCATCTATCTATCATCTATCTATCATCTATCTATCATCTATCTATCTATCTATCTATCTATCTATCTATCTATCTATCTATCTATCATCATCTATCCAGCGCTCGATCTATCTATCATCTATCTATCGAGCGCCCTATCTAGCCAGCACTCGATCTATCTATCTATCATCTATCTATCTATCTATCTATCTATCTATCTATCATCATCGATCATCTATCCAGCTCTATCTATCCAGTGCTCTATCTATCCAGCGCTCGCTCTATCCATCCATCCATCCATCCATCCATCCATCCATCCATCCATCCATCCAGTTCCCTATCTATCTACCCAGCGCCCTATCTATCTAGCTCTCTTTCTCTCTCTCTCTCTCCATCGATCACTCCATCGATCCATCCATCCCCTCTACAGTCAGGACTATATTTATTTAGAGTAATTTTCCAGAGCTGAGATGGAACGTTGGTCTTACCTGAAGCATTCTTTCTCTGTGCCCTACGGGAGGATACTCTTGGATCTATCGACCTAAAAATGTGTGACCTCACAGACATAATTCGGCATTCGGTCAGTCCATAAAGATGTTTTTATCTAAGCATTTTGACAAGGAGGATTTCAATTGCTTCAGAGAGGAAAGTGTTTTTTTTTACCACCCTGTATACTGCATTCCTAGGAAGAGTTGCCACAGACATAATTAGGGAAAACTAAAAGAGTTCTCCTGACTAGCTCAAGGTTGACTCAGCCATCTATTTTCTGAGGTCAGTACAATGGTGATGCAGATTTTTGGGACAAAATGCTAACTCTATAAACCGCTTAGAGTGGGCTGTAAAGCACTGCGAAGCGGTATATAAGCCAAAATGCTGTTGCTATGTATGTTTAAGTGCTATTGCTAGATAATTAATAATGTGTATAAAAGGAACATCATTTCTAGTCAAAAAGAAAAAAAAAGCAGATATCCCTCAGTTCTTTGAAAGAATGATGTAAAGGGGAGGGGTGATGGAGGGAAGAGGAGAGGATTCAGTTAAACTTAGTCTTTTTGAATCTCACAGATTTCACAAAAAGAACTTCAAGCATGTACGTACTAATGCTATGAAATCAGTGGGGTTTAATAATGCTCATCCTATCAGCTTCAAGGCCTTAAGGCTGTGACACAGACTTAAAAGTGTGTCAAGTATACTTCATCAAGCAGTTTAAGCCATCTCTAAAACTCCATTTCCCTGGCTAACGGAAGAAGAATTAGGCCAATAACAAATACACACAAGTTCTTTTGCTGCATAATACTTTGGGGAAAATCCCAGAATTCAGCCTTTCACGACGCAAAAGTGTAAATCACACCGCTACAAAATTTTGGTTTTTAGAAGAGCAAATAAACAGCCACTGCGTCGACAATCGCTACCATTTGGGGCTGCTGTATATTACTCGCACTAAATCCCTGGCACGGTTCATTCCTGTCAGAGAAATTAGATGGCTTAGACGACTAAATGCCACAGTTGTTTTCAGTAATTACTGTGAGACTGATATCATGGAGAGCAATATATACAATCAAAGAAGTTCTCAGATTTCTTTGCTTAGGAAGGCTCAAATTACTGATACCCTTGGATACACATAGAGGGGCCTGGAGCTCTATGTGCAACCAAGTTGAAAATGCTAAACTCCAACTCCTAAATCTCCCTGAGTTGTCCAATCAGCCGCAACTGCTTGGAACTGCTTTTCCCTGTTAGTCAACAAAAATGTGAAAAACCCAGTTCAAGAGAGAGGAAATGCCACATTGCTCAACCAGATTCAAGGAATCTATCTGCCTGTGTGAATTCCCTAAGGAGAAGGCTGACTAAGCCTCTTTCAAATTAAGAGCCTTTTTAGGCTCCTGGGCCCTCAGGGAAAATTGCCTCTTCCCCAACTATGCAAAAGGCAGATGATTTTCTGTAAAAAGAAAAAGTGAAAGAACAAAGGAAGCATGTCAATCAATTTTTACGTAGGTGGCTAAATAACCTAACTATTAAATGCTGAAAAATGTGCCTGGAAAAACTGAGGTCTTTTGTTGAATTGGATCCCCTTCAGCTACCAGAATTGTGATTTTAGGACAATAATAGCTATCTTCTATTACCTGCAGCCATTTTGACAGGCCTTTTCAAAGGGGTTCTGAGGCAAGAGGGGAATTACTTGTTGTTGCTGTTTAAAAATACAGGTAGTCCTCGACTTACAACCTCAACTGAACCCAACATTTCTGTTGCTAAGTGAGACATTTGTTAAGTGAGTTTTGTCCCATTTTACAACCTTTATTGCCACAGTTGTTAAGTGAATCACTGCAGTTATTAAACTAGTAACATGGTTGTTAAGTGAATCTGGCTTCCCATTTGATTTCGCTTGCCGCAGGTGATCACATGATCCCAGGACACTACAACAGTTAGAAACAGGAATCAGTTCCCAAACATCTAAATTTTGATCACATGACCATGGGGATGCTGCAACAGTCTTAAGCATGAAAAAATGGCCATAAGTCCCTTTTTTCAAGGCTGTTGTAACTTCAAACAGCAAGAGGGACATATAGATTGAGTCAGTATGTTCTATACACTGAACTATGTTAAACCAAGTCCAAGGTGAATTTCCAGGAGACACATGCCTGATCCTTCCATTTTAGGAGAAGAAAGTTGCTTTCCCACTTGGATATTATTTCTAAACAAAGAATGGTACAGATTTTTTTCAAAATCAAGCTGAGTTTATCATGTCAGTAACAAGCAAATTAAGCAACCAGCTGTCAAACGTTCTGAATACCAGTAAGAAGCCTGCTTGCATGAGTGTTTTGTGGGCAAAAATAAGAAACATTAAGCAAAAAATACACTAAATCCATGACAAACAGTGAACTGGAATATATTGCCACAATTTACAGCCAGCAGATTGTTTTAGTTTAGCACTTGGAGGTGTCAATCGCCAAATTTCATGTTTGCTTAATAACAACCAAAGCCTACCTTTTCCAAATTCTGACTGATGCCTCAGCTGAATAAATCCAAATTGGAAGAAAACTTTTATCAATACATCCACCAACATTAAATCCACCAGTCCTTTTATTAAAACGCCACAGATGGCCCCCTCAAGTTCTCGACTCTCTTTGTGGATAGAGTAACTGGGAATACAATTTCATTAAATGTATTCAGTGAATGTTCCTTGGATGGGATTTTTTTTAAAGGTACTTTTTGTCTTGCTTCTGCAAGTGACAGACATTTTAGTTTTCTTTAAGCTTCGTCGTATATGAACCATTTGCAAACTCCATGATGGCCCAGTTCTAGTCTCATTCTGGAACTTTAGGAGAAGAATGGCAGCATCCCTTCCCCCAAAGTGAAGAATAAAATTTAAGGAAATTTTTTTCTATTGTTTCAGAAAACTCTCTGGAGACATTTTAGGTAAAAATTCAAAGCAAAGCAAATACCTGATGGTGTCAGAAAAGCTTAAAATCTTTCTGCTGATAGGATTAGAAAAAAAGGGGAATGTTTCTAGGAAACTTAACAAACACGCTAAGGCACAGTGTTAAAAAAAAAAATTACTCACTCTGACCCAATTCCACATTTTTAAACACATATCTTATTGAAATGCTGTTTCTCTGGAGCAGATCAGCAACTCACAGGTCTGGAGCCACTTTTATCCCTCTGCTGCGGCTCCCTGTCGCTGGTCGGCTCCACAATTGATAGGGTTTTCAGTTAGGAGAGGTAGAGGAAAAAAGAAAAGACTCTATGGTGGGGGAACCAGACTTCTGATCAGCTCCAGAATTGAACAGCAGGATTCCGGTTAGGACCTTTGTGGCTCTTGAGTGTTTTAGGTTGCCGACCGCTGCTCTGGAGGAATGGTGCCAAGGCAGCTTTGCAAAAGTTGACTATTGGATGCACAAGAGAACATCAACCACCTCATGGACCATCGAAATGGCAAACGCAATAAAACCAAGATACAGAATATTACCGTCTCTCATATCCAGCCTTTTTCTTCAGAGTCTTGGTGCTAAAAGTATATGTCCATAAAATGCTCTCTAGAATTTTATTAGGCCGCATCACAAGAACTCTGGGAAGAAACCATTCTAGCACTGTAAAGCTCAAAAACAGAAATAAAATCTATTTATAAAAATAATCCATACATTCTTTCCAAATCCCACCATCAAACTCTCTCAACTAAGATACTTCATTTTGTTGACCTCACATATCATTTCAAAGAAGCCTAACAGACCCTCAAGGTCATCTCGTGACGTGACCAACTCCTGGAAAAAAATATGCCACGCTGGATGCAACAACTGTGTAGCTAAGAATAACAAAGCTTTGTTCTGAAATTATAATGCCCTGGATGCTTTGAAATTCCAAACGAAGGAGAGTTCTCAGCCTCTGAGGCAGACAGCATGAGCCTACAGAATATGGCACGTTGCAGGCCCCTATGGTCAAGGAATTTCAGCTGGCAGGTGCCAGGAGAAGAAACTTTTCTGCCATGACTCCTGCCCTTTAGAGCATCCTGGCCATCCCTGAGGTGAGATCCGCACCCATCCTTCTGGCCTTCTCTAATGGCTGAATACCTGGATCTGCCTGTTGGCATGGGCCCCCAAAAGGGGCAAATCACATTGGAGGTGGCTGATGGATTAAGACAAGACCCCAATTCCCCCTCCTGTGTGCATCCCGAGCCTATCCACACTCTTATACAGGTGACCCTGGGGGCACAAATAACCCCCCAAATGGCCTCAGGAGTTCTTGGGGAGAATACCAAGGAGGAGATGACCTCAAAGAAATATGATCCTTCTCTTCTCTTCCCTTCTCTCTCTCTCTCTCTCTCACACACACACACACACGCACACACACACTCTGTCAGAACTAATTCTTCCATCACCCGCCACTATCCTGCCAGAATTGATGGAGTTTCTTGGATGAGCAGTGAAACGTCTTCCCAAAGAAAAGAAAAGAAAAGAAAAGAAAAGAAAAGAAAAGAAAAGAAAAGAAAAGAACACCAGTCCAGTTACCTTTTGAAAAAACATCTTTGAGACAACTATCACTTGGAGGACTGAGAAACTCTGGACATTCTTACTATATTGTTAACAGGCTAGATGTCTTGCTTTATATGTACTCGAATTAGGCATTTTAATGTTTTGTTTTAATTTTTTTATTGTTTTAAAATGTTTTTTAAGATCTTTCGTAATTGTAAATATATGCTTTTGAATTATGAACTCCCCCCCCCCAGTCGTTTGCTAAGATGAGCAGTTATAGAAACCAAATAAACAAATAAATCTGGCTCCCTTCCTCCCCATATTTTAAACTGTAAATTATATAACTATTATTATGAGTACTTATTGTTTTTAAGCTACTCAAGAGTCATCACTAGGCAAGATGGGTGGCAAAAATGTCAAACAAACAAGGAAGGAAGGTAGTCCTTAACTGGGTGTTCATAACTAAGAAAGGGTAAATGATGAATTCTGTGAAATGGGAAGTTCTGATGCTGGAGAAAGGCAGCTTGTAAACAAGAGACAGACATTTTCCAGGGCAGGAAACCACATGGCCATTGATTTGAAAAGGCAGAAGAAAGAAGTCTATAGTTTAAAGCTGGAGCTACCATATCCAGAGGGCAAAAGTCTTCCATTCGATTAGGTAGCTTCCCAAATCTCTGCAATCTACTGATCTAACCTTTCCGAGCCTGCAATATGTACAGTGGGAAGAGAGTGTAACTGCCTCCTTGGTTCAAAGCCTTAACAAGAAATACCACAGCTATTATTGCAATGAAATAAAATTATCAGCAGAATACCTGGTATGGAATAGAACCAAATCCCAACAACCTGTAATAGGTGTATCTGGCAGAAAAAAAGGGCCTCCTGTTGTGGAATTAGAACAGAATTGTTTCCCACATTATATCAGAAAAGTGAATCTATTTCTTTTGGACATCTGAAGAGTTCTTGAGTCACAAAACACCTCTCAGTTCTGTTATTTCTGCCCCAAATTTGATTCACTAAGCCACTGTGATATCCAGATGCTTCCCTAAAATCCAGCCATATTACTAGCAAATCTTCAGACGTGCACTGGCTTCCATCCCAGCCAAGATTCTCAAGTTGAATGTACAAAAGTCTTCAGGAGAAAGACATGAGCACACACTTGGCAAACTCTCCAGTTTCTAGAGCACCTGAATAGAGCTACTGTAAATTCAGAGACTGAGGTTTTTTTCCAAACACTGAAGAATTACACCCTCCACAGAGATTAGACTGGAACTCTCATTAACAAGATACTGCTATGCATTAACTTTGTTTATTTTCCCTGAAATTATAATGCCCTGGATGCAGTTTAGAGTCACACATTAGCATGAGGCAATTGACTTGGAAAGCCCTCAGGGTCTCCAATGCAAAGCTGGAGATAAAAGGATATGAGCCCACCTGCAAATTCCCAATTTGGTGTCTCTGTTTGATTAAATCTTCACAACAGCCATAGTCCCCAACTGTCTTTCTCCAGGGAGAAAGAGGACTGGGATGGGGTCTGCTCTGGATGAATGCCAGCCACAGGAACCAGGAAGCAATCTAGCACTTAGACTCAGTAATCATCCAGAAGAGGTGTAGAACAAGTAATGTGACAGAGGTCATCTAACTTGTTCTGTTCCTGTTCTGCATGATTGCTGCATGATCTCTGGAGAACTAAGCACACATACCACGCTTGGTTCCTCAAGAAACAAAAGAGGTGATGGCCTTAATTTGACCACACCCAGGTGACTGACCTAAATCAGAGCTCCATAGGAGTAGTCATTCAAACCTCCACTCCTTCTCATATCTCTGACTCCCATAAGCTGCCTGAACCAGCCATATAAGCTGGCTACTGTTCTGTAGCACCTGAGCAGCTGGACTATTTGTGGACTACAGTCTTAAATATTGACTTGGCTTTGAATCTCAATCAAGTTTTGCTTTGGTGCATGCACGCACTGGTCATTTCCCTGCTGTTGTCTATAATTGTTTGCAACTCAAAGTGAACTCCTTGAAACGGCATGCATGTTCCAGCCTGGAACAACAGTGACAATCAATTTTCAAGGTATAGTGTACCAATAATAGTCATTTTGTGCATGGAGAGGTTGAAAACTAAGGAATCTTAACAGCTTGGATACAAACTATGTTTCACCAAAAAAACATTAGTTACATTGTCATATTGATCTACAACTGAGGAAACCCAGGTTTAAATTCTCCATCAACCGTGAAGCTTACTAAATGGGCAGTGTTTCCCAGCCTGATATCACGGAATTGTTCTGTGGGAAAAATCAGTAAAGATTGTGCACATTAATCATTTCACTCCCATAGTCCTTGATAAAATGTTGATAAATGAAAATAAGTAAGTAAAAATGTAAGATAATAAACACAATATAGATGCTAAATCAATAGAAAAGTTGAAATGAACTTGTTAGTTATTTAAAGATTTTTCTTTTCATATAATTGATTTTTCCCATACTGCTTCTATATTAATTTACACCATCCCATGTACAAAAACATCACTCTTGGTCCAATATTGCTAAATTCAATCCTTTCTTTTTTTTAAAAAGGAAACCAAAACAGGAAAATAAAGACAGGTTACAATATATTAAAATCCATAAAGCCTAAAGAATCCATGAATTTTGTTAAGGAAGAACGTATTATGGAAAAAATATACCATAGATTGAAGAAAACAACAAGCCATTGCTTTATTTACTGTGTCCAATTGACATATGTGCCTAGACCACCACTTTATTGTTTTTTTAAACTGGGTTTCACAGAACCCTAAAATTCTGTAGTTCTAGGGTAAAAATTCTGAATGTATTTAGCCATCCACTCCCATCTTCACTTTATTCTTTCCTGGCTGAAGACACCAGTTTGCAAATCCATTCAGAAAATGACTGGCTACCTTCTCTTTACTAGGTTCACAGGAGTCAAACCTGCCTCCAAACTCTTACACATTTTCCCAGCTCTACACCTATTCCAAATCTATTCTCTTTTTGTTTTTCAGAAAGTATTTGAGTACATGCATAACCATGTTTCCAAAGAGAGTTTCTTAAAGGTGGCCTCTTGTGCACATCTACTTAAGTCCCACTAAGCTCTATGGGAATTAATAAAGAAACATAGGATTATACTCCTCAATTGCAATGCCCTTATGCTTTAAATTCCTTTGGAGAAAACTTCCTCCAGAATAACCATATATGAGAATCGTATTTCCAAAGGTAGGCAGGAGCAAGAGGGTGTGTAAGTGGCTTCACAAAGGGGGAAAAAACCATGCCAACAAAATGGATTCTATCTGTCTGTCATCAGGGGTGTCAAACTGGCAGCTGGCGGGCCGGATATGTCACGTGCAGGCCACGCCCACCCCAGCTCCACGAAGGGAAAAACGTGGTATGTCACATGAGAGTAATGCGACGCAGCACGTTTGACACCCGTGGTCTATCTCTCTATTTATCCCCTTCAGCATACTGTATTCATGTTATTTGAATTGTTTTTTATTTGAAAAATCATTTCTATAATTTCATTAAAAGTTACATTAAAAATACAAAATAAAAATGGTGCAGAAAAGAAAAATAGAATAAAAATAAGAATATAGTAAAGAAAAATATTCTTCATCATAAGTCTAAGCAGTTTTAGTGATATCAGCTTCTCTTAAAATATAATAAATGATATATTCTTCCTTTCTCTATAAAGAAATTCTTAAAGCCTTGTCATTTCAAATCTGCTATGTTTATCAGATGTAACATTTCTATTTTAATCTTGATCAAATAAATCAACTTTATATTCCTTTCTTTTGCTTCTAATAATCTTGATTTTTAGTCCCTTCAAATAATGTCCTAGCAATTGATCGATATTTTTTTGTTCCTTGTCAAAAAATTCTTCAAAGCTTTAACCAACATCTTTTGTGAATCCAATATAGGAAAATTGTCCAGATCAACCTCTTGTTTCACTATTTATATACCCCTTTTATTATATAAGATATCACCAAGTTTCTTTTTTATGTCCAAAGTAGCATCTTTTTCTGTGTCAAATCTATAGCCTGCCATTTTAAAATCCACTTTCAAATAAGTCTCTATCTTGTCATGTAAAACTTGTTTTAAAGATAAAATCTTTAAAACAATTTCTCTTAAAGACAGATACTTTTATAAAATCAACTTCTGGGTTCATTGTTCAAAAATATCCTTCAGTATAGGTTCAGTATTAAAATATTTTGCTTCATTCTGTGTTTGTAAGTCAAGTTTAAATGTTCTTCTCCTTTAATTCTAATCTTTAGTTCCTTCTAGTTCTCTCCAGTGACAATTTTTAAAGTCTTATCATTTTTATAAGAATTCAAAACAAAAATCATTTTCTCATGGGAAGGATTCTTTATAATTAATTCCACAATCTTATTTCAATCCTTTCAATCCATTTATAACTTTCTAAATCAGTTTTAATCATTTTTTGGCTGTTTAATTCTTCCCCCATCTCTAATTTTTAAAATCTGTAAATTTGCATTTAAAACCCCATTCCCTATTTCATTCACTAAAGATTGAATGAAACTCACTTGGGCTATAAACCTGTTGGTCCAAATGTTCCTTGTAGCTGAAAGGCATCTGAACAAAGGAAGTATTCGACCCAGTATCCTTTTGAAGGTGCTGACAGTGGTTTGAACAAGATGGTTATTCTCTCGATTCCCAGAGCTATAAACCCACCAGAGACAGCTGTCTTGAAGTTTCCTCACAAGAAAAAACATTCTGGAGTATTTGTGGACAATCTCAAGTTCTTTCCTTATATAGAGAGGAAGTATCAAAGAGCTGATCTACTCTTCAGTTGTTCATTCTGCCGTGGTCATTGGCTCCACTTTTGGCTGGGTGTTTTTTCTCAGAAGTCCAGGCCTAATGAATGTTTATGTACTGTGGACTTTTTTCAAAATATGGATGATTGGCTGCAAACTGGTACAATAGCAAACAGTACAGAAAAATCTGAAAGCAGAGAGGGTGAAACAAATCCCACTGCTAGTGGTATTGCTGCTTCTAACATTTTATGTTGTGAGAAATTAAAATTCAGTCTGCCAGATGTCATATTACAAACAACATTTTCTCATGTAGAACAAATCCATCAATCTATGTATCCATCCATTCATCCATCCATATATCCATCTTCTTTAGTGTTAAAAATCTTTCTTTTTTATTAAATATATATGTCTGAATTTAAATAACAGAGCTATAAGATTCTTTCTGTTTCCATCCACTTCCTTTCAACATCAGTTTCATAGCCTGCACCTTGAACACATCCACATGGCTATCCTAAAACTCTTGTGGAAGGACTGGATATGAATAAGCACATTATAAATACATAAAATGAAGAGCCATTGTACTAAGTGAGCCAAATTAATATTTAGATTTGCTATACGATTAATCACCTATTGTATCCTTACTACTGAAAGGACGAGAAATCCCATTACAGCTCTCAGCAGTAATATTTTTAGTAGAAAAAATATTATTTGCTTCTATCCCACACTTCATATTTAAATATGAAGCAACACATCAAAATGACCACATAATGACATCAATATGTCTAGCAAATAATCAGCAGAAATAATAAACTTAACAGTAATACCACAGTACAGATGATTCTTCTGTAATTTCAGGACTGCAATTTAGCTACAGCTTAATTTTACAGAACTCTTTGCTTGCTTTAAAGCCAATCCTTTTTTCTTTTTTGGAAGTAGTGGGCTAGTATTTTTACAAGGAATGTGGTCTTGAGAGATCAAAAGGAAGGCAAAGAAAAGATTGAAAAATTATGTTTGCACATATGCCTGAACCTAATCATCTATTATATGATGCAAAATACCTAAATCGTAACATTTCATGTGAGATGGGTGGCATATAAATTTAACAAAATGAATAAATATTTTTGTTCAGTTTTATTGACAATATTTGTATTCTAATTCTGAGTCTATACAGGTCAACTTAACCATTGAAATGTATGAAAAGGGAAAAGCTTATAATGTGTTTCTCTGAAAATAAGACAGGGTCTTATTTTCTTTTGACCCCCGAAATAAGTACTTGGTCTTATTTTCAGGGAGGTCTTACTATTTTTAAGGTGCAGGAGGCGGCAAGCATGGTCACCTCATGGCTGCTGCTATGTTGCAATATTTTTGGGAAGGGCTTATTTTAACACATGCGCTCAAAAGCCCAAAGGTAAATGATCACTTCTTTTATAACTCCTGGTCAAAGACTGAGAGAGATTTAATACGCGTCTTTCAGGCTCCAGACTGAGTTAAGAAACTGGAGATAGAAGGAGCCCAGGAGGCGTGGCTAAGAAAATTCTAACTCAGTCTTTGGGCAGACAGTCACAAGTTAAATCCATGCTTTGGATTCTCCAAGCAGTGTACAGGAGAACAGGATAGTATGACACTAATTACATCATTATGACAAAACCGGTAGCAAGGTCCTGCCGACATTCTCCCCATCCATACATCCCAATAGATCTAAAGTTCATATAAAGCAAAGACCTGTAAGCAGAGGGATAGTGAATATTCTGGGCTTGGTAGGGTTGTAATAATCCCTCTGAAGGATGAAATTCACAGAGATATCAACTGATCCTTATTTATCAATGGAGCAGAGGGTGGTACAAAATGCTTTCAACTAGACCTTGGGCTCAACACTACCTCATCTCTATGGCAGACTGCCGTAATGTGTTTTATATGGTACTGCGTTCGAAGGCACTTTAAGGAACTGAAATTGATCCAAAAATCTTGCAGCAGGATAATGACATCATGATACTTATACAAAGCTTTGCCAACTGTCCTGGCTCCCAGGCGTGCCACAAACAATACCTAAAGCCCTTCACAATTTGCAGCCAAAGTATCTGGAAGCTTTCTGTTCATTTCAACAGTCTCTTCTTCAATTATCTCTACATCTGAGATTCAGCTGTGGAAAAGCACATCCTGCTTGGTGGGCCTCCAAAATGTTCTTCCACAGAACAGACTGATTATCTAGTGCAGGAGTACACAAAAATTCCACGATTCCTCTAAAGCTGACTTGTAGCTCAACAAAATAAGGAAAGATTATGAAATATACAGGGGGAGGTAATCATATTAAATTATACTCACTTTAAATTAAATTACAAATCCAGCCTTGGACTCAGTCACTTTTTGGAATATAACCGATGGTCCGTATTTCCAAGGCCAAGCACCTTAAATTGGTGGTGCACAGTTTTTTTTTCCTCGGAGGATGTTTATACAATACAATACAATAGCAGAGTTGGAAGGGACCTTGGAGGTCTTCTAGCCCAACCCCGCCTAGGCAGGAAACCCTATACCGTTCCAGACAAATGGCTATCCAACATCTTCTTAAAGACTTCCAGTGTTGGGGCATTCACAACTTCTGGAGGCAAGCTGTTCCACTGATTAATTGTTCTAATTGTCAGGAAATTTCTCCTCAGTTCTAAGTTGCTTCTCTCTGTTTAAATTTGACCGCTTCTTCCTTCACTGATCATTGATATCTCTGCTGGCTTTTCTGCCCATTTGTGAGATGGGTGGCATGTAAATTTAACAAAAATGAATAAATATTTGTACAGTGCTTTTGAAGCTGCCTTGCTTTCCAATTGCCTTTTGTCCAGTTTTATTGCCAGAACCTGTATTAGAATTCTAAGTCCATACAGGCCGACCTAACCACGTGTGAAATATGGGAATACACGTCTTTAATAAAATATGGAGTAAGATGAAGATGGAGTTCCCCATCTGCTCCAATGATACTGCTCAGGTTGGATAGGAGTTAAGTCACCCTAAAGCACCAAAGATATGTCTATCACACTTTTTTTTCAAATGTAAAATATCACACTCAATTTTTTTACATTAAAGAAAAAATTGGAACCTTGATAGGTGTGATTAAAATAAAAATAGGACGTAGACCTCTACTTACATTTTTAAGTGTGAAATGTAAACACAGTGAATGGGTGAAATATAAGAAATTCTTACATGAGAATGTGAAGTGTGAATCTGAACAAAACAGAAACCGAAAAGATGACATGAAAATTGAAATCTAACAGAAATGTTGTTGGATTAGGACAACTTTGCTCCCACAAGGACAACAAATAAAAAAGGCAATCCAAACTGTCAGCAAACTGCAAAATATTCACATTCATCACTTAAACAGTGTTAAATGTAATTGTATTAAGAAGCAAGCAACGATGTTTGCAATAGTCATAGTCAATGAGGAAAGCCAACGTTTGCCGCACGGTAAATTATCCCCAATTACATTTAGCAGAGTGGCTCCCTAATTATACATACAAACAAAATAACGCACAGCAACCCTAAAATAATTCAATCATTTCCTTTGCACATTAGTATCATTCTGGCGCAAGATGCAGCCAAGTTTCCTTTTTAACATTTGTGATTCCGTTTCACTTGGACAATGAAAAATTCAACTTTCAGAAGATTTCACTTTGTCGAATCTCTATCACACTAAAATACTAAGGCTTTAAGCCTGCCTTTCTCAATTAAGGAAATCTGGACTACAATTCCCATACTCTTCTGTAATACAAGACATTTGCTGGCACCAATTGGGGAAGGCTAGTTTAAGTAATTGAGAAGACTGATCTTTTTTTCTTTCAAGAAAGAACAAGGCAAATCTTTATTCTCCTCATTACAATTCAAAACTAAGAATACACTTGAAGAGTGATTGAAGCCCTATTTATAACTCATTTGGAAGAAGGAGGGAGGGGGAAATTGTGGCTTTTTAGATGTTGCTAACCTACAATTCCTAGCAGTGCCTGCCAGCATGACTAATGCTGAGGAAGGCCGGAAGTTGTAGCTCAACAAAATCTGGAGGCCCACATGCTGCAAACCCACCTTGCAAACTGTCTGACATCACTAGGAATTTTTTTTACATGCTTGAAAATCCAGGTTTTCTCCATGCATATAGCAATATATACCTGGAAATGACGTCCACACATGGTGCAAAACTTTGATCACGCAAGCTACAAAAGAGAGTGAGATAGGTCAAACTTTCCACCTATTGCTCTAACAGATTAACAGAGTTGGAAGGGACCTTATAGGCATCTTCTTGAAAGTCTCAAGTGATGAAGCTCCCACAATTGTTCCCTTGGTTGATTGTTCTCCCTGTCAGAAAATTTCTCCTTATTTCCAAGTTGAATCTCTCCTTGATCAGCTTCTATCCATTATTCCTTGTCTGCCCTTCGGGTGCTTTTAAAAATCGTTTGACACCCTCCTCTCTGTGGCAGCCTCTCAAATATTGGAACACTGCTATCATGTCTCCCCTGGTCCTTCTCTTACCTAGACTAGCCATGCCCAGTTCCTGTAACCATTCTTCATAAGTTCCGTAATCATCCTGGTTACTCTTCTCTGCACTTTTTCTAGCCCCTCAACCATCTTTTTTTAGTGTGTGGTGACCAAAACTGGATGTAGTACTCTAGGTATGGCCTTACTAGGGCTTTATAGAGTAGTGTCTCACTTGATCTTGATTGTATCCGTTAATGCAATTTAGGATTGAATTGGCTTTTTTGGATGCCGCTGCACACTGCTGGCTCATATTTAGCTGGTTGTCCAATAAGATTCCAATATCCCTCTCACAGTCACTGCTGTTAAGCTCTACATTTGGAGTACATAGTAACTGGTACTACTAGAGGCAGAAAACAAAAACTGCAACTCTTTCAACCAACCATAAGACATACATATTCTTTTGTCCAATTCGTCAAGGCAGAACTTGCAAAATTTGACCCCCTGAGCCTACTATTACATCCTGCTCTGCAACAGTTAGGAATCTCAGCTACTAGAAACAAAAGTGTCCCAGGTTCAAATGTCACCTTGGATGTTAACTCAACAAAGGAGACTTTGCAGAATTCCTATTCTCTGATCCCCACCATAAAACAACAACAAAGATCACAGCCTGCCTTTATTGCTTTAAGGACTCTCTATTTGGATGTAAGGAACTTTGATGTGGTTATGTCTCAGCAGGTGGCCACAGACCTTTTTTTTTTTTTAAATGACGCTTGGCCATGCCAATCTGGATAGGAGGGCACTAAGAAATCCCAGAACTGTGGACTGGATAAAAGAAATAAATAACAGTAATAATAAAGATCCCAAAAGGAAGCTGGAGCACACATCATTTTGCTATTATTGTCACGCACACGCACGCACACACACACACACATCCTTTGCACGGTGTGTTCATGTAATAATTGAACTCAATTAAAGGGCACATTTGCCTTTGCAACGTTAACCATGACAATCAATGCCCCATGTATCATGTTTCCAGCTACAAAATACTGCTTCATTTGTATCAGCCATTCACACATTCACTATAGATTGTGACATTTGCCAAAATACAGTCCAGGATAATGATTCCTTCCAGTTGTTGAATTCATTTTTTAAAAAAAAGTTTTAAAAAAAAGGCTATTTCATTTTTTAAAAAGGGCTTCTCCCGAAAAGCACATATACTTGGGAATAGGGTTTCTGAAGACAAAATGCAACTTTCGAGAGCCCTGCTGGAGCTAAACCAAGTTCTAAGACAAAGAAAAGAGATGGTATTCCTTAACAAAAGCAGCAGCCCTCAGAAAAAAAATATACCCCTTTTTTATAGCAGACCCCACTTTTTCTCTTTGTTTTCTCTCATCCTGCAGGCAGAACGCAATATGCATCTTGCCAAGAATCTAATTGCCTCCTGAAAGTGAAGCACTTATGAATATAAAGGTATTTGGGAAGAGATAATGTTCTTCCCAAGAATGATGGAAGAAAAATTTGAATATTAAAAGGATTCAGGTTTTTTGGTGTGGGGTTTTTGGTTGTTGTTGTTGTTGTTGTTTTTGCAAGCCCTCACAAGCAAACTTAAGGCCTCCTTTTTTTAATCAAGGGACTTTATCTCCGATTCCAAAACTGGACTCCCCTCCCCCACCCCATTTTTAATTAGGAAATCCCATCCTAATCTCCACCCACATCACCAGGAATTCAGGGAGGGGAATTCCCTTTGCTCGCTGCAATAATGGGGGGGGGGGAGGGGAAGCTCTCAGCCAAGGCACCATTAAACTGGCCTACTTATTCTGGAAGACTCACACAAAGAATTCTTTCACACCACTCACAGTCTCCACAACCTTGTCAGAGCAGAGGTGTATTTGCCAGTCTTAGCTAATCATAAATTTCTGGCCTGGACATGCTCTGGTGCTTAGCCGTGGCTCCTGCCCACAAGTCACTTTACCTCAGGGAAAGGAAGGGCTCTTCCCACAACCCTGCAGCCTCCCTCTGCACCATGTATATAATCTGCAAAATCTATCCAGCTGAAAACTGACCCCCCTTCTTTGAGGCTCCCAGAGCAGAAAAAGGGCCCAGTGATTTGAGGAATCACAAAAACACGATGGCCAGCAGTGGTGTACTAATCATTAAGCAGACTAAGCACCAGGCCCAAAGGGGGCACCACAAAGTTGAGAAAGAAAGAAAAAAGCCAATGAAGATTTGAACAGTATGTACAAAGGGGGGGGGGCACCAAGATTTGTCAGTGCTCAGGGCACCAGTGAGCCTTAATCCACCACTGATGGTCAGCAAGAACAAAAAGAAATGATTCCCTGGAAGCAGGGGGAAGGGGAGGAGGGAAGAAGGAAAAATAATTTTCAAAACGAGATCCGTTATTATTTTTTCCACCACTGATGGTCAGCAAGAACAAAAAGAAATGATTCCCTGGAAGCAGGGGGAAGGGGAGGAGGGAAGAAGGAAAAATAATTTTCAAAACGAGATCCGTTATTATATTTTTCCCCGCATTCATTTGCTCTTCCTTTTCCACTCTTTTTCCTTTTGGAGAAAGAAAAAAGAAAGCTGTTGCTCTTTGTGGAGTTTTATTACACTGCAAAGTTCACCTGCCTACCCCAAAGGATCTGCAGCGCTGCAGAGGAGAATAAGCATTACTAATCTATTCTCCTGGATATCGCTAGAGAAACCCCCCTCCAAAAAAAAAAAAAGAGTTGTCCCTTGAGGTAAAGTATCGTTGATAGTCAGACTTCAGCGGCATAATCCATAAAGGTTCTCATTTAGAGTTTGCAGTAAAATTACCAACCTATCCTACCTGTTCATTCTCACACGCGTGTGCGCATACACACCCCACTCACCCACGATAGCACTTCAGAGAGGCGAAGTGACTCTAAACAGCACCGAGTGGCGAATGAAAGGACAGAAATGGTCCCAAGAAAAATGAGGTGACAAAAGTGACCCAAAGGAAATGCGGCCATTCTTTTACAAAACACAAAGACCATTTTTCATCCGAAGCCTCTTGGGATGTTGCAGTAATCCTTATGAAAAAGTACCGTACGTTATCATTCCTTCTTTTCCAGGTATAGAAATTGTCCAGGTGTCTAGCCCAAAACTCCCCACCATTCAGGGATAGCTACAATCTAGGAGTTCTACCCTCATAGCTCATTTGCTTTACAGCGAATCTAAGATATTCTCTTTCACTGCTTAAAGAAGCTTGTGCCAGACTGTGATTTGACAGATCGACAACTGTATCAAAAGCTCGCAAGTGTTTTAACTTGTTGTACCACAAGCTTCCAAATGGCATTGGACCTGCAGCACCAAGTTAAGGGTCTTAATCATCAATTATTTTTTTAAAAAAAGTATAAATATTACATTTTTAGATTGAAATGGAAGCATACACACACACACAAACTTGTACAAGAAAAGCAACAACAAGCCTCCATGACTTTGATAGTCCTTTCCCCAGAATCCAATTAAATAGCAGCCGCTCACAAAAAATGCTGCAATATTCCTTTGCACCAACCATGCATTCAACATAATGGTCAGTGAAATCTGTACTACGTAACAAATTGATTAAGAACAAGAATCGATACAAGTTTCAGCCACAACCTTGAATAACTTTATTTTCCAACACTGGAAATTTCACAACTGCAATTTTGTTAAAGCAATCATTGCTAATTTTTCAAAACAAAAGAAAAAACATATTCCTTTTTTTTAAAGGGAGGGTGGATATCTCAATTGGCATATAAGAACTTCTGAACCACTATGTCATTCAAAATCTGAATTATTCACCTATGCTGATTTAGAATTCTATGCAAAATAATCATCCAATAATTTACAATCTCCCCAAAGGTACAAAATCATTTCTACATTTTGTTATCCTGGAATATCATCCAAATCAGGAAATATATGGCATTTCAATTATCTTTGAAACTGACAC
This sequence comes from Natrix helvetica, assembly GCF_964273705.1. Lineage (NCBI taxonomy): Eukaryota > Metazoa > Chordata > Lepidosauria > Squamata > Natricidae > Natrix > Natrix helvetica. The sequence goes on along the minus strand of NC_138548.1, from coordinate 169,528,448 downwards.
CAAAACATGAAGTTGGAAAGAGAAACCATTTTTTTTCAAATACAGGTTAAGTTCATGTCATAAGCCTCAAATATCCAACATCTCCTAAGTCCTAAACTAAGACATCACATCCATGATCACATCACTATTTAGCTTAAATGTGCACAACAGAAAACTTGTTAACAAAGGCTACTATTTCCAACATATATGGCATTTACCCTGTGCCACTGATAATCGAACCTTCTGTCAAAGCCATTTCATGACACTTGTTCCTCTTGCCGTGTACAATTCCTGCTTTATCTGATATTCATCTACATATATTGCAGAACAGCACAATTCTGTTGCTGAGAAATCTTCCAATCACCTTAACTTTTTTTTATCTGCATCTCATTCTGCCGCCCCCCCTGCCTCCCCCTCCCCAACTGCATCAACACCCCCAAAGGCCAGGTAGTTGATTGTCTCATACCTGCAGTTCGGAGGTGGATCCAGGGTGATTTCGGCTAGCTCCTTCTGAATTCTGTTGGCAAAATGAGAATAGGCACAAAGCATTTGAGACAGTTGAATAAATCAGGGAATTACACTGCCCTCTACCACCATGCAGTTAAATGCAAGATTGGTTTTGCCTTCTGTAATGCTAACATGGCTGCTTCCTCTTTGTTCTCACAGGCACAACCCAAATCCCAGGACAGAGAAACTTTACAGCTTTTTTCCTGCTCTGTTATGGTAAACAGAGAGAGCATTTACACCTCAGCCTGGTAGGAATCCCTTCAGAGATCTCTAAAAAGTGAGTCTTAGGAGTTTTCCGCATTCTTTATAAAGGATTTTTTTAATTAAAAAAAATCTTATATGCAAATGAAACCAGAAAGGTAGGCAAGGGGAGGGAAAGAGGAAATACAACAAGATTTCAGAATGACTTTGTACCCATAACTGAAGGAGTTACAGCCAAAACCCAATTACATCGTAGATATTTTTGACTGGATTTTTTCTCCTCTTCCGACAGTGAATTTTAGCATTTCAGTTCACTTCGTAACTATGCAGTCAAGTAATCAGAGTAAAATCAACTGATAACCTAAGATGCACGTTTCCCACTACCTTTCTTTCCTCTTTCCCAATATTTGTATTGAAGATTTGCTAAGTGACCCTGTTCAATAAAACACATACTGATATTATCAGTGATGGATCCAGCCCTGGACAGAATTTATAATATGTCAGTAACTAAAAAAAATTAATCTGTTTTATTACAGTTTAACAAAAAAAAAGGTATCAAAAGGATGGAAGGTCTGTAATTTATTCCCAAAACAAAATATTTTAGGGGAAGCAAATATTGAAGATTTTAAAAGTTCAGACAATTTATCCTTTGTTGATATAAAATGCATTATTATGATATAGATTAAACTAGATATAGTTTAAATAATTAGACTTGTTCTCTACAAGAATTTACACAAGCTATGGAACTAAAAAGTGGGGACATTTCAAAACACCAAATAACATATTATGAAAACATTCAGAGTCATTTTCTCCACAAAAAACATATTGTACAAATTATTTTGTGACAGCAGCAGTTACTTTAAATGCATCAGAAGGTTTTTTTAAGATTAATGTCCTGTTTTTAAAAAGATTTATCGTAACCATTTTATTTTCATTTATGCTCAATTTACTACATTATTTTAATTGAGAAATTGGTAAATGCTAATATTGTTCTCACATAATGCTGGCAGAGCTTAAAGTGCAAAGAAACATTTCAAGATTCCTAATAAAACTTTACTTTACAATAGCAACATGCTTTACCCACAAGCATACTGGCCCACTTACTACAAATTTTAACAAAAATGGCTTGCACTTTTAAACTTGTCTGATGCCATTTAATAGACTACCAGACATTGTAATGTGGATTCCTAGGTGAAACAGCTTTAGGAAAAAGGATTGGTCATTTACCTCCAAAGAGGCAAGATTCAAGGCATTTCAAGCTTGCCCAACTCAAATGGCTATTAAAGAAAATTAAAAGCACATGTCCTTCTTGAAAGCAAAGCTGTGAAAAACTCCACATGCAGATAGTGATATTGTTCACTTAGGGACAACCTGTAAAAGGTTCTCAAGTTTTTGAAACTTCCCAGATCAAAGGAAAATCAATAGCTTGCTGGACCACAAAGGTAGGAGATAGCCAAGTTAACAGCCCTTCTTGCATTTCAATTACATACAAACCCACCCAGCCCCAAATCCATGTTGACCTGCAAGGGTGCTCTAAAAGAAACAACCCCCACAGAATTCATATCACTTGCAAAACATCTTTTTTCCCCAGTGCATCCAAAGAAACTCAATTGAAAATAAAACAGCCAATGAAAAGGTCATTATTTCAAGGCGCCCTCCCCCCTCACGAAACAGCTATAAAAGATGGGAATCTAGAAGTGGGCCTCCTTGCCTGAATCTACATGTGCATCAACAAGGTGTCACTCATGCAAAAATACACATGGGCCAAATGGGCCAAACCAGAGCCCAGCAGGCGGCCAGAGGATCCCCTTCAAAGAGTGGGTTTCAACCCACATCATCACGTGCTTTCCATAATAATATAGTTCTCAGATTTAAGAACCTGCCTACACAACCCACCCACACCTCCATCTTGAACCTGGCAAATGGGTTGGGTGAAGAGATCCCAAAGAAATCAGAGCCAGAGGCCCTGTGGAAAGTAGAGTCTAACCTTAAAGCCATCTCTTATTACAGGCCTTTTCATCAAAGAGTAGAGTTTGCCCCTTTACATTTAGTGCCTTCTCATCAAGCTTCTCTCCTGCTCCCTTTCCCCTAAAGAGGGAGGGAGGGAGGAATGTTTCAGGTGTTACCTTTTAGCACTAGTAGATAGTTTAGCAGTAGTTTTGCTGGAGAGTTTGGTATTTTTCTTCTGCTGTGTTGCAGAAGGTTTTCTTTCTTCCTGTTCCTCGGGCTCAGGTGCTGGTGGGTCCCTCTGATCTGCGTCTGAACTACCACTGCTGGTACTTGGGCTTTCATCATCTGACCTTTGTCTATCACTGGACATCTTGGGAAACGTTGGGGGAAGGAGCAAAAAGGAAGGAATGGGACAAAAGAATATCAGTTAACTAAGTGGTGCAATCCACTCAATCCGAGTGGAATTACTCCAGACCCCCTTACAACTCAATGGTTGAACAATTCTTTTAAAAGTTTCAGTTTCGTGTTAGAGAGCAACAGTTACCATGAGGAAGGAAGGAAGGATCTTTTAAAATATCTATTCTGTTTTCACCTCAGTACTACAATTCTTCAGATAGTCAGATCAATCATTTAATCTTTATAGGAATGAGGCAAATTTCACAAAGTGTTCAAGCATAAGCATTTAATAACTCATGACACACTGTAAACATTGCCCCCTTTTAAAGAACCCCCCCCTCACAAATGCCCTGTAAATATTTACACTGGAGCAGGAGGAGTGAAGTCAACCATATTCTCCTCCTCCTCCTCCTCCTCCCAATATATTGCCAATAACAATACTTGAGCTGCTGTACAAATGGGGAGGCCCAAACCAAACCAATAAATGGCCCACTCCCTCTTGTCTCCTTCTATTTAAATAGCTGGAAAGGATTTGCTATTTCAGACTCCAATGTTTTTTTTTCTCTGTCAGAAATCAGCCAGCTCGGGTTCTGTTGGCACAGCCATCCACAAGAATTACATTTGGTCACTATAGAGTAGGCTGGAAATGGGGGGTGGAGAGAGAGAGAGAGAGAGAGAGAGAGAGAGAGAGAGAGAGAGAGAGAGAGAGAGAGAGAGAGAGAGAGAGAGAGAGAGAGAAGAAGAAGGAGGAAGAAGAAGAAGAAAAAGAAGAAGCATAATTCAAACTGCACCTTCTGGAAAGCTTTCAACGCCACCGAGTCTTGATCAGTTTCTACAAAACAGACCGACATATTTTTTTTTCCTGCCTCCTCTTTTTTTAAAAAAATAAAAATAAAAAATTCCCGGAAAGATGAAATTGGGGAGTGGGAGGCGGTTGATATTGGTATTGTATAATTTAAAAAAAAAACGAGAAAGAAAGAAGGTCGGTTGGTCTTCGTCGAAAAAAAAAATTGCAGCAGCAGCAGGGCAGAAACTGAAGCTTTGCCCTCGTTCTCTCTCTCGCTTTCTCTCCCTCGCACACACACACAGACACACACACAAACACACACACATACACAGCCGCCGTTGTCGTCGTCGTTTCTCTCCCCCCCCCCTCGCCGCCCCCTCCTTCTCCTCCTCCTCCCCCTCCCCTCCTCCTCCTCTTGGCTCTGTAGGGAGAGCCGAGCTCCCAGCTAGGAGGTATGGAGAGAGGCTGTTATGGTAGGAAGCTTTCCACCACGGCCAGGGCGGTGTGTGCGCACCAAGTGAGGCGTGAACTCAGTCCGGTTCCTCTGGCTCTCCTGACCACCGCCAGGCAGCGAGCGCTGAAAACAAGAACAAAGCTCCCTCTACCAATCTCTCTCTCTTTCGCTCTCTCGCTCTCCCCCGCTCCCCCTTCCTCTCTCTCTTCCCACCCCCCTCCCCACCATTGCTCGCCCAGGCTCCTGATGCAGCCACCTAACCCTTTTCTCCTTTACCTTCGCAGGCGTCCTGTCCCGACGTTAGATCGGAGGGGAGGGATGGAGGGGGGAGGGAAGGGGAGAGAAAATGTCCTTGGAGAGGGGGATGGAAGCAGCCGGGGGGGAAATAAAGCAGCAGAGGACGCTCTGTGGCCGGGCAGTGTGGAACATTGAGAGTCGGAGCGGGGGGTGGGGGTGGGGGGAAGAGTGAGCGAGTGAGAAAGGGGGAGGCGCAGTAGGCTCGGCGGCCGAAGGGTGGCGCTGACGAGGCCTCCTCTTTTTTTCCCCTCCCCTCCTCCTCCTCCAAGCTACTCCCGCGGTGGGGTAGAGAGGGGAACGTGGAACCGGGATCGACTACTACTCCCCCTCTTCCCCTCCCTCGAGGAACAGGCCGGATGGAACGAAGGAAGGATCGAACGTTCCGCCGCCTCCGCCCCCGTGTGTCGCTACGTTCGGTTTCAGAACCTTGCAGTCAGCAAAGTTCCAAATGGAAGGGGAGGGGGGGAGGGACGGCGCTCGCTCCCTACACTTGCCTGGCAGAGCGCGCCCCCCTGTGGGCTGGGGCGCGCGCACGCGCTCTCTTTACCTTTGCGGAGTGCGTGCTTTCCCCAGTGGACAAAATGTGCTTGGACGGATCTCAAGTTTGCACCCTGATCCTTGCCGAGCAAGGGCTTTTCGGCTATCCCGTCGCAACCACTTTCTTTTCTTGTCACCATGCGTAGCCAGCGGTGGCAGCTGAGGGGTGGGGTGGGGGTGGGGGGTACCGAGGGGAGACGGGGGGGCTGGATATTGCCGGTGGCAGTAAAGAAGGAAATCGTGGGTCTGTTGTTCGTTGACAGCTGTCTTGCAGTTGCAATTAAATTGATTTGGGAGGCATTAGCAGTTGCTGTTGGGGTCTCTCTCGATCTAGCTACAAAATAGGAATGGGAGATTGATAATCTGATCAGAGGAAAAAAAAAAAAAAGTTCAGGTAGGTTAATAAATCACCCAACCTGCTACAAAACAAACCTAAGTAAAGGTAAAGGTTCCCCTCGCACATATGTGTTAGTCGTTCCCGACTCTAGAGGGCGGTGCTCATCTCTGTTTCAAAGCCAAAGAGCCAGCGCTGTCCGAAGACGTCTCCGTGGTCATGTGGCCGGCATGTCTAAATGCCGAAGGCACACAGAACGCTGTTACCTTCCCACCAAAGGTGGTCCCTATTTTTCTACTTGCATTTTTATGTACTTTCGTATTGCTAGGTTGGCAGAAGCTGGGACAACGAATGGGAGCTCACTCTGTTGCGCAGCGCTAGGGACTCAAACTGCTGAACTGCCGACCTTTTTGATCGATGCGCTCAGTGTCTTAGCCACTGATCCACCGTGTCCCAAACCTAGCTGCTGTATATACCTCTGGGCCAAAGTTAGGCAGTTACACTGCTGGGATGTACCATGAAACAAAACCAAGCATCTAATTGAAAATGTCAGAGCAATGATATAAATGAGATGTCTTTCATGCTCATGTCTGGCCACTTCTCCACACACAAATTAATGGTGTACTTTCTAGCTTTGCCCCCAAAGTAGTTCTCCCAAATTGAAATCAAAAGATGGTAAACCAAGGGTTTCAAACAGCTTCAACACTCATATGAAAAGAGTCTCACAAAAACTGTTCCTACTACAGTGGTGTGTGACAGGATGAACTTCAGCTTCTTTAGCCCATAACAATTTTAAGGGAGAAAAATTGAATACCTCCAGGAATCAGCAGTGAAGGTTGCAGAGTGCAGATCTGATAAATATAAGAACAGGCCTGTTCGCTAGGCCAAAGCAAGAGAGTGTTTGTAACTCACCCTATAGAATTTGCCACAACTTTCCTAGGCTTCTGCCTCTTCTTCTGTTTCATCCACACCTTTACATTCAGAAGCCCAAGGTGGAATCCATGGTGCTCCTCCCTCCTTTTCTGTAGGAAAATGAGAAAGTGGAACACACGAAATGCAGTCCAGGCTAAAGAGGAACTCTTGCCTTGGCTGATGCACTCCCCCCCCCCCCTAAAATGAAGACATGTTTGGAAAAAGCAGGAACCTGCAAGGGAAATAACTGACAACATTTGCTGGTTGTATTGTAGTTGTAAGACTGCAAATCGGTTTTGGTTGGGAAGGTTATTGTTAGATACTTGTTCTAACTACAGTGGTTTCCGCCAAGGTCCTCTGTTTCGGTGGGAACAGAGGTTTAATCCTATTGGTCGAAGGGTCTGACAGCTCCCTATAAAAGGGCTGCTGTGAGACACAACCTTCGCTGGATTGTTCTCACTTCTTGTACTTAATAAAGAGCTGTTGTTACCGTTAAGCCTGTGTGTGCCTATCCATTACCCAATCTAACACTGGTGACGAGGGTGGGATTGGAAGGCAACTAGGCGAACCAAAAGAGTGTAGCAATCCAGCAAGTACATCCAGCCCGGAGCTCAGCGCGGCTTCGAGCAGCCATTTTTGAGCAGCAAACTCAAAACGCCCTCTGAAAACAAAATGGCGATGCACGTCCCACCGACTCCATATGACGCAGTCACCAAGCACTGTGACTCGTACATGCTACGATTTGACTGCTTCCTCGAGGCAAATGACCTCATGGGCCTTTCTGAAGGCCGCAAGAAGAACATGTTCCTTGGAAACTGTGGCCGGGAAGTGTTTGAGATGGTGAAAGACTTCTCTGAGCCGACACCGCTGCAATCAGTCGCCTGGTCCATGCTCCAGCAAACACTGAGGACCCATTATGCCCCCAAGCCGTCCAAGCATGTTCGCCGGCATGAGTTTAACATCAGGAACCAGAAAAAGGGCGAGTCGATTAATGAGTACGTTGCGGTGCTTCACAAGGCCGCAGCGTACTGCAAATTCCGAGACCTGGACAAGCTGATTCTGGACTGCATAATTTGCGGCGTGCGGGACATTAACCTACAGAGGAGGTTACTCGTTAAATCTAACCTTACTCTGCAGATCGCATTGGATGAGGCCAGGGCGTCCGAATCAGCCATCAAATCTACTGAGACTCTGCAGCGCCAAAGCATTCCACAAGATGCGTGAAAGAGTACACGCGTACATCGCAAGGCTGCAGAGCCCGAGAACTCAGAAGGCAAGTAAGATGACAGCTGCTGCATGCACAGTAGCCGCACCCAGCCGGCGCGCAAATTCAAACTGCGTCTCCTGCCTTGCGCTAGCTGTGGAGGAGACCATGCCAGATCGGCTTGCGGTTTCTGCGACGCAACCTGCCAGCGCTGCGAGTGAAAGGGGGACATCGCCAAGGTGTGCTGGAGCGAATTCCCTGCCACTGCCTGGCAGCCTAGAAGCGCACAAAACCACCAACAGAAGCCCAACCAAGGGGCCTGGCAGAAGCCACCACGGCGCTCAAAGGGCGACAATAGAGTCACCTACCACATGTCAATCGGCCAAGTCCGCACCAGGCGGCCAAAAAAGCTGAAGGTCACAGTCCTCATTGAGGACTCTCCATGTGAGATGGAGCTCGACAGCAGGTCATCACTGACCATCATGCCGTGGTCTGCCCTAAAGCAGGCTATCCCTAGCCTAAAGAAGCAGCATCTTCGCACCCTGACATCCGCCTACGCGATTACCAGGGAAACCAGGTCCCCATCGTGGGCCAAGGCACCTTTCAGGTGAAGTTCAAGCAGTTCAGCAGGAAACTCCCAGTGACAGTGGTCAGTGGCAACCTGCAGAGCCTCCTAGGGCTAGATTGGTTCCAAGCCCTGGGCCTAGAGGTGACCGATATCAATGCCTTGAAAGATGACGGCGCTGAAGCCATCTTTAAGGAGTTCAAGGACGTCTTCGGCACTGGTCTGGGTATGTATGTGGGGACTCCAATTTCCTTTAGTTTGAACCCCAACATAGCCCCAATAAGGCTAAAACCTAGGAGAGTACCTTTTGCTCTCCACCCCAAAATTGACAGGGAAATTGACAAACTGGTAGGCCAGGGAATCCTAGAGCAGGTCGATCACTCATGCTGGGAGACCCCTATCTGACAGGTCTGTCCACATCTGCGCAGACTACAAGTGCACAATAAATAAAGCATTACAACAAAGTGCCTACCCTGTACCCATTGTACAGCACCTACTTCATTCATTAGGCAATTTTCACAAAATTGGACATGGCGCAGGCATACCAACAATTGCCTGTAGATGGCACTATGGCAGAGGCCCAAACCATTGTGACGCACAGGGCTGCATTCAAATGTCACCGCCTGCAATTCGGCGTTAGTATCACCCCTGGACTGTTCCAAAGCATCATGGGACGGCAGGGGATTCCAGGAATCGTCCCCTATTTCGATGAAATCTTGGTATCGGCTGCAAATGAGGCGCAACTTTTCAAACGTGTACGAACAGTTTTGGCTTCAATTAGAGACAAAGGCCTCCGTCTCAAAAAAGAGAAATGCCAAATTAACGTGCCAAGGGTTGAATTCTTAGGGTACCTAATCGATGGCTCTGAGATTCACCCGACCACCCAAAAAATTAAAGCAATTCAGGACGCCCCCACACCTCGCAATCAAACTGAGGTGCAGGCGTTCCTCAGGCTCCTTAATTTCTACAGTGTCTTTCTTAAACAGAAAGCCACTGTTGCTGAGCTCTTACACTGTCTCCTGGCTAAGAACGCGAAGTGGTCCTGGGGCAGAGCCGAGGCTGCCGCATTTGCCGAGGTAAAACGACTCCTGTTGGCGGACTCCTTTCTGGTACAATACAGCCAGACCCTGCCATTGACCTGCGACACTTCCCCATTCAGCCCAATGGAACCGAAGCCCCTATTGCATTTTACTCCAGACACCTTGTCTGCCGCAGAGCAGAACTACAGCCAGCTGGACCGTGAGGCTTTGGCTGCAGTGGCTGGAGTAAAGAGGTTCTATGAGTATCTATATGGCCAAGACTTCGAACTGGTTACAGACCACAAGCCGTTGTTGGGCTTACTGGCTTGGGACCAACCTACCCCAGTGTCATTATCACCCCGCATGATCAGATGGACCATCTTCCTAGCTGCCTACTCCTACTGTCTCATCCACCGACCAGGCTCCACTTTGGGGCACACTGATGCTCTGAGCCGCTGCCCGCTGCCTGAACTTCTCGCTGACCCTACCCCCGAGACGCCAGTCCTCCTTACTGACTGCCTTGAGACTGGGCCTGTCTTGTCCAGTGACATTGCCCGTCACTCTGCAAAGGACTCCACCATCAAACAAATTTTGAACTGGGTGTGGAGGGGGTGGCCCAAGGGGTCTGTTGAGGCTGATTTCAAAATGTATTTTGCCAAACGCGATGAGTTATCGGTTGTAAATGGCTGTTTACTATGGGGGGACCAGGTCGTTGTTCCACCCAAACTGTGCATTGCAGTTTTAGAGGCTTTACACGTAGGGCATCCTGGAATTGTCAGGATGAAGTCTTTGGCTAGGAGTTACGTGTGGTGCCCTAACATGGACAGGGATATCGAAGAATGGGTGGCTACCTGGACACCGTGCCAGGAGTCCAGACCACTTCCCCCAGAGGAGCCTGCTAAGGAGTGGGAGCGACCTCAAGCACCATGGTCTAGGGTGCACATTGACTTTGCTGGCCCAGTTCTTGGCCAAACATTCCGGGGGAACTCTGTGGATTCCTGCCACAGTGATAGGCATCACCAACCCTCGCTCTTACCTCCTAGAGCTCGAGGACGGTAGGAATTGGAGAAGGCATATTGACCAACTCTGTCGCCGCCTCTCCAACTCCACTCTTAGACAACCAAAGGTAACTCCTGCATGAGTTAGCCAAAGCCCTACCCAAAATGAGCAAACACTCACTCCTTACACGGCCAGCTCAAGCCCGAGGGTACCGGGAAACTTATCTGGTTTTGTTGCAGGCCCGCAGCGAGCTCCGAGCGAACCGGCTCTAGAAGCTCCATCCGCGGCCTGTGAAAGATTCCAGGAGCTTCCACCAAGCAGAGCTGCAGAGCAAACAGGTCCGTCCGACCTGTCTAAGGAAACCCTCCTACTGAACTGCGCAGGTCAGGCAGAGCTACCCAAAAGCCCGCCTACCTGCGTGACTACGTAACAAGTAGGATTGTTCAATCCAAGAGGGGAGGGGTGTTAGATACTTGTTCTAACTTCAGTGGTTTCCACCAAGGTCCTCTGTTGCAGCGGGAACAGAGGTTTAATTGGTCGAAGAGTATGACAGCTCCCTATAAAAGGGCTGCTGTCAGACTCAACCTAGATTGTTCTCACTTGTTGTACTTAATAAAGAGCTGTTGTTACCGTTAAGCCTGTGTGTGCCTATCCATTACCCAATCTAACAATTATATATGCAGGTCTCTACCCTGGAAAAAAATATCTTTGAACCAATTGAGCTGGAGGGCAATGCCCATGGTTACTTTTCTCCCAAGTTCCAGCCCACATGCTCTTCTTCCCATCTGCCTTGCAGAATTTCTCCAAGGTTCTCCACCAAGATCTGGTCTTGAAGTTTCTGGTGTTGGATGAAAGGCCATCATCTCTTTCAGTATCCTTGTTGATCAGGGGTTCCCAACTTGGCAACTTTAAGACTTGTGGACTACCACTCCCAGAATTGTCCAGCCAGCAATAGCTGTCTTAAGCTGTCACAAATCTTAAAGTTGCCAAGTTTGAAGACCTCTGCTGTTGATTAAAGGCTGTGTCCAATGTGAAAACGTTCATGTCAGACACACTGTATATGGCTAGTTCAGCAATAGAACTACCATGCAAGGAAGCAATTCTGCTGTTGGAGGGGTGGGGATGGAAAAGAAACCCCCTCCCTCAACCACAGAACTTCCTGGTAAACCTTGAGCCAGTAGCTCTTCCTGTCTCCGCAATCCTCTTCCCACTGGGCTATTATAGGGAGGCCTCCCCATATAAGTGTCCTTGAAATCCAAACAAATGCAAGCAAGAATGGTGAAATAAATATTTTCCTTGCCTGGTGGTGGGACTCTATGCTGGATATTTACAGACAGGCTGGATACACATTTGCTGGGATATTTCAGAGGGTGTTTTTTTTTTTTTTTTTGGATCCTGCAGTGAGCAGAGGGCTGGATTCAATGGCATAAATAGCTCCTTCCAGCTCTGATCCTGTTTTCACAGCATGCTTAATTGGGGTGGGGGGAAGGCAGGGAGATTAAGTATTGTATGTTAACCCTCTCTTCCCATTAACCTCAGAGCAACAAAAGTCCTACAGCACCCTTGCAGCAACAAAAGTCTTACACTGCATGAGTTTTTTTTTTAAGCACCATGTTTTAAATATAATTCAGTTTAAAAGTTTCACATTTTAATTTGAAAGGCTGCATCACCTTCAGATTGCAACCCCTTTTAGCTTACATTTTACAAACGTTGTGGCAGGATCACAGGCACTGAAATTGTAATGTGAAAATATTGAGAATACACTGCTTTCCTGGAACCAGGAACTGGATGAAGGAAATGAGCTAAAGTGGAGTAAAACTGCTCTTGATAGTAAAAGATTTTTGCACATTACTTTGACCAAGAATCTTCCTCCCGGTTACCCACAAACCAAAGTATTCCACTACAGAATTGGGAGAAACTTTCATTTTAATTACTAGTCCGTCTTAGCCCCATGCAAGAAAACTACTCTCTAAAATTCATCCATGCTCCGTTCTCTCTCTGTATGTGTATCTGTCTGACTTGTATCCTTCCAGATCACTGAAATACAGAAATCCCAGCTAGTGTAACCTATGAGGAATAATGCTTAAACAGTGTCTGAAGGACACTGTGTTCCTCATTTCAGCTGCATAAAGTAATAATAATAATAAATTTGAATTTATTAGCCGCTCCCTTTCCAGACAGGACTCGGGGCGGCATACAATAAAACATATAAAACATAAAACATATGTACAAACACATAAACATACACATATACAAAGACATACATGCACGGAGGAGGTAACAAATTACATCACATTTAGACAGTTAAAAATCACCATTAAAATACCCCATTAGTAATAACACAATTTAAAAATTTAAAAAATTTGAATGGACTGTCAGGAGGAATAAGAAAAAATTTACGGTTGAGCCAGGCCAGATAATTGAAAGAGGTGGGTCTTCAGCTGTACACGGAAGGAGCGGAGATCGGAAATAATCCTGATGTCACGGGGGAGGTCATTCCACAGGGCTGGGCCCATCACAGAGAAGGCTCTGCTCCTGGGTGTCGCCCCCCGACACTGTTTAGCGGACGGCACCCGAAGAAGTCCCTCTCTGTGTGAGCGGATTGGTCGTAGGGATGTATGGGGCAGGATGCGATCCTGCATGTAACTAGGTCCTGTGCCATGAAGCGCTTTAAAGATCATAATCAAAACCTTGAAACGCACTCGGTAGACTACAGGAAGCCAGTGCAGCTCGCGCAGGAGAGGTGTTACAGGGGAGTATCTAGTCCTCCCCATAATCACCCGCGCGGCCGCGTTCTGGACCAACTGCAGTCTCCGAGTGCATCTCAGGGGAAGCCCCATGTAGAGAGCATTGCAGTAGTCCAGGCGAGACGTCACTAGCGCATGGGTGACTGTGCGTAGGGCATCCCGGTCCAATAAGGGGCGCAATTGGCGCATCAGGCGAACCTGATGGAACGCCCCCCTTGCCACGGCTGTTACATGGTCATCCATGGACAGCCGGGCATCCAGGAGGACGCCCAAATTGCGCACCCGTTCCATGGGGGCCAGTTGCTCGCCCCCAATGGCCAGAGATGGAAGCAACTGGTTGAACCGGGAGGCCGGAAGCCACAGCCACTCCGTCTTGGAAGGGTTGAGTTTTAGTCGGTTGCCATCCATCCAGACCCGTACGGCCTCCAAACACCGGGACATCATTTCAACGGCCTCGTTGGGGTGGTTCGGGGTGGAAATGTATAGCTGAGTATCATCAGCATACAGATGATATCCCACCCCAAAACCACGGATGATCTCGCCCAGCGGTTTCATGTATGTGTTGAACAGGAGAGGCGAGAGCACCGACCCCTGTGGCACCCCACATGTGAGGGGGCTCCGGGTCGATCTCGGAGTAGAAGCATGCAGAAAGGAGAGGTTGCACATCCTTTGAATAACTTCAGCCAAACTGGTAGGGACAATTGTACTTGGTCCTACAAACTGGTAGTTTTTAAAAAAAAGCTTCCGAGGACCATGCGGCTCAGCTGTGAGCCGTGCGATTGTCAGAAGCTTCCCCCACTCTTTTAAAAGCATTTTTACAGACAAAATGCTTTAAAAAGTGAAAAAAAAGTTGGCCCTGCCCACCCAGTCACATGACCCAACACCACCAAGCCACACCCACAGAACCCATGGGGGAAAAATTAGATTTCACCACTGAATTGAATGCTCAATATGAAATCAAGCTGTGTAAGTATAGGGTTGATAGTCCTTTACGGGTAGTCCTCAACTTCTGACTTTTCAAAATTATGACCACACTGAAAAAAGGTCCATTTTTTCAGACTTATGACTGCTGCAGCATCCCCATGGTCACATGATTTACATTCAGATGCTTGACAACTGACTCACATTTATGACGATTGGAGAGTCCTGGGGGTCATACGATTCTCTTTGGCGACCTTCTGACAAGCAAAGTCAATGGAGAAACAAAATTTAACAACCAGGTTACTAATTTAACAACTGTAGTGAGTCACTTAACAAAACTGGCAAGAAAAGTAAAAAAAAACGGAGCAAAACTCATTTAATGAATTTCTCACTTAGTAACATAAATTTGGGGCTCAATTGTGGTTCCTAAATCGAGGTCTACCTGTACATGTGTAGCAGGGGTGGGCTCCAGATCCCCTTTCAACTGGTACAGTTGGAACGGGCCTGGTGTCGCCCACATATGTTGTACCTGCCTGCGATGCCTCCACAAGCCTCCGTGACTCTCCAGCTGCTCAGCGGAGTGTCACGCAGGCGCCGTACACGCAGTACGCGGAAGCGCCAAAGGCTTAAAAGACAGGTAAGGAGTGTGGGCGGGCGGTGGGCTCTCCGGAGCATTGTACCGGAACAGTATCCAGTGCTCCAAGCAGGCTCCGGTACGCCCATACCGGGGCGTACCGCCTGCAACCCACCACTGATGTGTAGGCACAGAGCCTAAACCACGGCAAGCTTTGAATCTGTGGATTAGAATGTGGTGGTGTAATCATGTATGCTCCATGCTTTGTGAATTTAAAGCCTGTATATACCATTTCTAAGTTATTTCAGCCATTTACCCTTGCCGGCACTCTAGACTTTTATTCTTTGACACAGTCCACACTTAACTGTATCTCTTCTCTAATCCTAGCCACCGCACACTCGCATATGCTAAGCTTGACTGGTTTTAATCTTGTTTGTTGTGTGTATGTGGCTCAGCGTGTCCTATGAACCCAGCTTCTTTGGAAGTTTGTACCTCAATGTATTGTGTGAACCCAGATAGGGGATTAATTCAGACACATGGGCAGTTTTATTATTTATTATTTATTTCGGTCTAGAGACGCTGCCTGACTCCAATGGAGTGGTGTATAAATACTAACATAAAAACCAATACCGTTAGCTGTGACAACCGAGTTCACCTGCTTTCTTGCCCCCATTATGAGATCATATAATAAATCTAGTGAGTTTTAAATGAAGCCTTGATCATTTCAGCAGTTGTTGGTCTTTTCAGCTCTGTCTATAAATAGATCAAGGACTGAGAAGAACTCAAAGGTTGTTAGCACAGGGCAGCAGATTGTCTTATAAAATTGCACTGTGAAGCAGATCATTATTAACATCCTCTTTTTTCCCCAGGATGAACTTCAGGAGCTTGTTTCTTTGGGCAGCTGCCAAGGCCTACCTCTACAAGGGGCTCCCTTGTCAACACAGAAGAATCTGACTTGACCTTCCAGCTGGCTTGCTCTGAGCATGTAAGCCACTCCAGGAGCAAATACAAGAACTGGCACCTTCCGTTTTTACTTTTTATTTAGAATTTATAGACCGCCCCCTCTCCCCAAGGGGGCTCGGGGCGGTGTACAGACAAAAGCTAAAAACCGTATATACAATAACAATATTAAATACCCCTTTTTAAAAACAAATTAAATATAGAGTCTGTACAATGATCATAAAAATTAAAACAGATTAAAAGAAGGAGGAGGAGGAGCTTCCGGAGGGAATGGCGGCCGGCTTGTGAGCTCCGCATGATTGTGGGGGGGCCTCCCTGATGGGAGGGGTGCTGCCGGCCCTCTGTCCCATCTTGAGGGTCGGAAATTCGTCAACGACCACCCTGGCTTCGCCCTGGCTTTGAGCTGGATTACCAGGGTGGTCGGAGAGCCAGAAAAATCGTCAAATCGGGCAAAACGTACTGAACGAATTTCTCACTTAGCAACATAAATTTGGGGCTCAACTATGGTCGTAAGGTGAGGACTACCTGTACTGATCAGCCAGTGGTCTGATCCACCAAAGCCATCTTGGCCAGCTCCTTTGCAAAATTTTCTAGATCAGGTGTCAAATCCAGCCCACAGGGTATTTAAATCTGGCCCCTGGGGTTGGCCTGGAAATAGCAAAGGACTGGCCAGCAGTGCCTCTAGCAGCCAAAACGGGCCATGCGGAGCACATGGCCCGTTTTCAGCCTGGATGGCCTCCTGCAGCAATTTGCTGCCCCAAATGGCCAGCCCACGGAGGAGAACTACAATGCTGATCCGGCTCCTAAAGAAATCCAGTTTGACACACCTGGTCTAGATCCAATTCACCAGTAGAAATTTCAACTCAGAGCTGTGTCCCCAACCTTAGATTTTGACTCAAGCCTCCAATATCTAATGATGGTGGTGGTGTTTTAAAGTCAATTAAGATGAATGAAATATTAATTTTGATAATGAAGTAATGGGAAATTGCTAGCCTTATAAAAGTAGGGCTAATCAATTATGGAGCAATAAGGAAATGTGCAGTTTGCGCTGGGTGGTAGAAGGAATCACAAAATGTCACCAAGAGAATTGTGCTATTAGTCATGATAGAAAATCGTTTCCTTCCTTTCTCATCATGCATTCAGCATT
This sequence comes from Natrix helvetica, assembly GCF_964273705.1. Lineage (NCBI taxonomy): Eukaryota > Metazoa > Chordata > Lepidosauria > Squamata > Natricidae > Natrix > Natrix helvetica. The sequence continues at coordinate 169,511,958 of NC_138548.1, read as the reverse complement.
CTGATTACCATGGCTTTGATATACAATGTGGCTGGATAATAAGCATCTTTAGCAATCTATCTGTTTGAAAAAGCGCATGACAATATTTGGAATTGTCTCTGTTTTGTCTGTTATTCTTTGTCTGTCTTTACAGCATTCCTCTTATCTTCCATAAAATAGATAGCCTCGGATACCATTGATGTCTACAACTGTGTGCCCTTGCAAGTGTGTGTAGTGTGGCCAATAATGTAACTTTAGGGTTTCAGCTACCCAGCTATGCTATAGGCATCAACTTTCGCAATGACGAACCAGGGGGAGCACGTAATGTACCATATTGCAACACTGCAATATGAACACTTCTTCTGACATCTTTGTTACCACACAAATATGGAATGTGTGTAGCCTGTGTCCTGACATTTTGTCATTTTGGTGTCATCGTGGTTAGGAATGGATGCTTATGAGCCCCTTTTCAACTGTTGCATTCCATTCTCCTACTTTTATATTCTCCCTCAACCAAATGCAATTTCTGTTTTCTCAAACTCTTACAGCAGTTTAAATGAAGGCATGTATGTATTTTGGTATTTTGCAAACATGAGAGAGGGAGAGGGGAGATGCTGGGCAGGAGATGAACATACTGGCAAGACCAGTATGGGAAAGGGTGAGAAAGATGCAGAGAGATCAGGAATAGGTGAGAGCCTTTATTAGGATTTGCCAGGGGATGACAAGAGTGGCAAAACGAGCTCGCTTCTCCACTTTTATTGAATCTATGGATAGCACACCGTATCACCTATTTAGGATAACTCGGACCCTTCAGGGTAAGAGGTCCTTGAGGAACATTCTTGACATCGGAATATTGTTCAGCTTCATTTGGAGATGGATTACAGACCGGGCAGGCTCCTTGGAAGTGACCATAAAGTATAGGTAAAGGTAACGGTTCCCCTCGCACTTATGTGCTAGTCGTTCCTGACTCTAGGGGGTGGTGCTCATCTCCATTTCAAAGCCGAAGAGCCAGCGCTGTCCGAAGACGTCTCCGTGATCATGTGGCCAGCATGACTAAACTCCAAAGGCACACGGAACGCTGTTACCTTCCCACCAAAGGTGGTTCCTATTTTTCTACTTGCATTTTTACATGCTTTCGAACTGGTAGGTTTGCAGAAGCTGGGACAAGTAATGGGAGCTCATTCCGTTACGCAGCGCTAGGGATTCAAACCGCCAAACTGCTCATCTTTCTGATCGACAAGCTCAGTGTCTTAGCCACTGAGCCACCGTGTCCCTCCATAAAATATATCTGTGCTGAATTATCTGGAAATAGTTTGAGCCGGCTACTCACAAGGAAGTGAACTTCCTTGTTCATTGCTGAGAATTCTGCCACCTGTATTCTGGACCCCATGTTCCTCCCGATTAGCTAAGGCCTTTTTGGAGGTGGTTGGTCCCCCCCTTTTTAAATATAACACTATTGAAAGTTTTAAAAAGAAATATAAAAATCAATACAGTAAGAAGAAGAAAAGGCAAAAGAAGAAATAAAAAAGAAAGCTAAAGAGAAAAGAAGAGTAGGGGGGAATTAGAAAAGAAAAAAATGAAGAGGCCTCCAATTTTCTTTACAGCAATTGTAAATATAATTTAGGATATACTTCTTTCTCTAAAGCTAGATCGCGATTCTCTTCTTTCTATCATTTACTCTTTTTGTCAAAAACCATAGATCATGTTGATTTTTTTCTGCTTTACCCAAAAAGTCCATAAGGGGTTTCCAATCAGCAATAAACATAGTTATTGTCTTTTCTTTGACTAGACAGGTCAATTGGGCATCTCGGCAAGTTCTATTATCTTCACCAACATTCCTCCATTGTACTGTATGTATTGCCAATTTTTTACATTCTTTGTGCCTACAACAATCTCACTGCAGTTATCTTATATAAAAACCAACATTCCATGATTGTTTTCCTAACTGTTTATCCATCAATCCCAAGAGGATTTTTTTTTGTTTCAATTGTATAGTAATCTTTAAAATTCTCTGAATCAGTCACGCTTTTTAACCAAAAAACCCACACTTTTTTGGGGGGAGGTCTACCAAGCATGATAAAATGACCCTTCTTGATTGTCACATTTCCAACTTAGATTTGAAGTAACCATACACATTCTACTCAATAAGGTTTTGCTTCAAAAGATCGTACCGTATCGACTTCGCTGGCTTGGTTGGGTTCGTGATTCGGAACCTTGGCACCACCCTGTGGATACATAAGAGAGGATAGACCTCTACTTGAAGGGATGTCAAAAGACAGCTTGTCTTTCTCTTAAAACGCATCAGTTGAAAAATCCAACTCCCAAATTAAACATAAACAAGCAAAAATTAGAAGACCTTGAAGTTACCTGTGCAAAGGGGCCAAGCAGTTCCAAAGTTCTGCTCACATTAATCTTCAAGGAACGGAACCATTTTGAGTCCATAGGGTGATGGACAATCATGTTGGCATTCAAGGAGTGGAACCATTATGAGTTCCTGACTATCCCAGTTCACTCACTCACTCATCAAATTTCTAGAGGGCTTGACATATACCAAAATGGAAAAATTAACAGTAAAACCAGACAGTTTGCATCACCTAGAGAAGACAGTAGTCAAATCCCATCCCCTCCTAGCAGAGACATAAACCGACAACTATATTAACCCAGGCTTGGGCAGAAGAGCTGTGGTTTTAGTGTCCTTTTAAAAGCCAGCATGGTAGGGGGTCAAATGAATCTCCAGGGGGACACTGTTCCAGGGGGCAGATGCCACAATAGAGAAGGCCTCCTTTCTGATGAATTTATTTAATCTAGGGGAGCCAAAACACCTCACCTCTATCAAATCTTATCAGATGGGAAGAACCCACAGGAGACAAAAAGTCCCTCAAATAACTAGGCCCTAAGCCAGTGATAACCAGCACCTTGAATTGCAATCAGAAGGTAACAAGTAGCTTACTGCAGCATGAATGCCACAAAGGCATGGGATAGCCTGCCTATCCTATGGTTTTCAGCAGTACCATAAAGAGTATATTGCAATAGTCCATCCATGAGCCGTGGTGGACCAATGGATAGAATGCAGTACTGCAGGCTACTTCTGCTGATCACAGACTGCCAGCAGTTTGGCAGTTCAAATCCCACCAGGTTCAAGATTGACTCAACCTTCCATCCTTACGAGGTCGGTAATGTGAGGACCCAGATTGTTGGGGGCAATAGGCTTAGAGAGGGCTGTCAAGCACTGTGAAGAGGTGTAGAAGTCTAAGTTCTGTTGCTATTGCTATGAGACAACACTGACAAGAACATTACTGTAAAAAAGAAAAAGATTGATTCAATAAGGATTTTGATAGAGTACTACAAATTACCGTATTTATTCGAGTATAACACGCAAAATTTTATACCCAAAAAAGAAGTCAAAGTTTGGGTGCGCGTTATAAACGAGGGCTGGGCTGGGGTGGCAGTGGCGAATTGCAAATTGTAAATTTCCAGACTGCAGCCTCGATCCCGGCCTCAGGCGGCGCCGCGCCATGCTCAATAGTCGCAACTCAGCTGCCTGCCGCCTTTCCCCTCCTTTGTCTCCCCACCGCTGCTGCCGCCGTTTAAACCAAGGAATCGTCGCTTGTTCTACCTACAGAAGGTCCAGCATAGAAGCGAAGCCAAAAGAGATCCTTGCGAGGCTCTGCAGGCTTCCTCGGAGTAAGGAAGGCAACAGCTCCCCTCACCCCCCAGAAAGCAGCGGGGCTCGTCGCGATGAAAAAGGCAGCCCTGATGCCGAGGAGAGCCTTGCAAGGAGGCGGAAAGGAAAAGCCTGAAAAGGCACCAAAAGAAGCGGGGGGAGCTTCGCCCGCCTGGTGGGCAGCCATCGAGGCGTTTTCAAAGGCGGCGCCTGAGAGAGATGAGGCGGCGCTCCGGCGGTCCTGTTGCCAGCGTTCGGTGGCAGCAGCGGCGCTCTGACTATTGCCGCCGCTGCTGCCGCCGAACGCTGGCAACAGGCGCGCACAGGCTGCCCACCAGGCGGGCGAAGCTCCTCCCGCTTCTTTTGGTGCCTTTTCGGGCTTTTCCTTTCCGCCTCCTTGCAAGGCTCTCCTCGGCATCAGGGCTCCCTTTTTCATCGCGATGAGCCCCGCTGCTTTCTGGGGGGTGAGGGGAGCTGTTGCCTTCTTTACTCCGAGGAAGCCTGCAGAGCCTCACAAGGATCTCTTTCGGCTTCGCTTCTATGCTGGACCTTTAGCCTGCTCTTCCTCTTCTCTATACAGCAATCGCCTACTCATTACAATGCCTCCCGCGAGTTTGGTCTTATTTTGTCTTGACTAGAGCAAAAGCTGGCGCGCCTCCACCCCCTTCCCGCCCCGCCGGTGGCAATAGTCATTACTATTACAATGCTTGGTGTGAAACAAAATTTTATACCGATTTTTAATCGAAAATTAGGGGGTGCGCGTTATACACGTGTGCGCGTTATACTCGAATAAATACGGTATTTATCTTTTTAAATGATGTTACATTCTCAATGTTATATTTCAATGCAGGGTCAGCTAAGCAATGCTGTTGAAGTCATGTCTCAGTGCCTGGAGGCTATGAAGTCTTGAGGAAGTATAAGCTGAGGCTGAGCCCTAGCAACCCTGAGTACTTGTGGGTGTTTGGACCCTCTGATGGTGGGGACCTTCCCTCTTCACCTGAAATGGGATGCACTTCCTCATTTGGGTCAGATTTGTCATCTGAGGAACCTTCCACACTTATAGCTACTACCTGAAGAGCAGATGGCAACTGTAGCTGGGAAGGCCTTTGCACAAGTTCACCATGTACATCTGTAACATCCTTTGAGTGACCAACTGGCTCTTCTTATGGTGACTCATGACTTAGTTGCCTCTTGGATGGACTATTGTAATATGCTATATTTGAGGCTATCCTTGAAAACCATTTAGAAACTATAGCCGCCCCAGCAGAACAAGAAGTGATAGGCAGATTACAGCACCATCTGGTTGAATTAAAAGGTAAGGTAAAGGTAAAGGTTCCCCTCGCACATGTGTGCAAGTCGTTCCCGACTCTAGGGGGTGGTGCTTATCTCTGTTTCAAAGCCAAAGAGCCAGCGCTGTCTGAAGACGGCTCCAGGGTCATGTGACTGGCATGATTAAACACTAAAGGCATACAGAATGCTGTTAACTTCCCACCAAAGGTGATTCCTATTTTTCTACTTGCATTTTTACATGCTTTCAAACTGCTAGGTTGGCAGAATCTGGGACAAGTAACGGGAGCTCACTCCGTTATGCGGCGCTAGGGATTCGAACCGCCAAACTGCCGGCCTTTTTGATCGTCAACCATCAGGTTGAATTACAATTCTCCGAATCCCAGTCTGCAGGACAGTGATCATTTGTCAATCTACCTCCCCATTTCTACCACCTACAATAATTATGATTAATGCAGCAGAGTTGTTGTAAGGATATCTGAATCCATCCTTGCAAAGCTTTTCAGAAAACTAAAGTTCGGTGTAAATGGTTATGATGATTGTGCAGAGCACTGTAAAAATTATCCAACAAGAACATTATATCCATCCCCCTGACTGCTCTGGATGTCTTTAATGCTTCTGCAGCTCATAATGAGTCTTTGTTCATACAACATAAAGAGAAAAGAAGAGGCATACCCACTTTCCAGGTGAATTTAAAGCTACAGAAAAGGGAAGCGGCTGTGTACTCAGAAAGAATAAGAGAGACATACCACTCTTTCTTCCTTTTTGCCTCTTTTTGCTTGCTATCAGTCTGTGCTCTATAGTAGTTGCACGTCAACATTGTATACATATATCAGCCCTCATTTGTTATTGTTTCTTTTTCCTTCTTTAATTAGCAATAGCATTTAGGCTTGTCTATTGCTTCACAGTGCTTTACAGCTCTTTCTAAGCAGTCTACAGAGTCAGCATCTCACCCCCAACCATCTTGATCCTCATTTTACTGACTTTGGAAGGATGCAAGGCTGAGTCAACCTTCAGTCAGTCAGGATCTGACTGCTGGCAGTCGTCAGAATTAGCCTGCAGTACTGCATTCTAGCCACTGCACCATCATGGCACTTTAGTTAGTTGGATAGTTGGTTGCCTCAAGGTTGTACATGCTGATCTTTCCCTCTTATTCAGAAGTGATATTCAGCAAGTTCTGACTAGTGCTGGAGAAGCGGTAGCGGAAATTTTGAGTAGTTCAGAGAACCGGTAAATACCACCTCTGATTGACCCCACCCCCATCTATTCTCTGTCTCCCGAGACCCAGCTGATTGGGAGGGAATGGGGATTTTACAGTATCCTTCCCCTGCCATGCCCACCAAGCCACACCCACAGAACCAGTAGTAAAAAAAAATTAATCCCACCACTGCTCTTATTTCTCTTATATGACAGCCACAATGCTATCTGGACTCACCACTGCCGCTTACAATTATAAATCAGGAGACACAGGCCCCCAAAGGAGATATTACAAGTCTAAAATTCTCAAACCTTCCCCCTGAAAAGATGAAGGAATTTGTATGATTCCATCATCGTGGATGAAAGGAATGATTGGATGGGCAAGAAAGAAAGAAATATACCACTTACTTGTAGCCATCAAAATGTTAATTTCCATATCGCAGGAGCTTTCCACAGGCAAAGGGAAAAACAATGTTGGGGTGAATTTTAGTAAACTTCGACTTTGGCTGCATGAGCCTGATCAGGTTTCAAAATGCCGATACCCTCATCTCTAAGTTTCACATATCCCCAGTGGTGGGATTCAGCCGATTTGCACTGGTTCAAGTGAACCGGTTGTTAAACTAAACACCCACCCCCTGCTATGCACTGCAATGGAGAAAAGGGCAACGGAGTGCCCGGTATGAGGGATGGAGAAGGCCGCTTTCCAGGGGTTGTTTGTTGCCGGTGTTACTGCCGGTTCGCAACCCACATACAACGTGCGTCTGTGCAGCAGATGTATGCTCCCCGCATGTGGACTCTTCAATGTAAATTCTTCTGCGCGCACCCGCAGTCACCAAAATCCAAAATGGCGGTGGCCAAGCGGCAGCCAAGTGGTGGTAAGGGAACCGGTTCAGGGGCATGGCAGGCCTGGGTCGCTGCCAGTTCTGCAACTCAGGCCTGAATTCCAGTACTGGTTCGGCTGAACTGGGCTGAACTGGCAGCAACCTATCTTCTCTTCTCCCTGCTCCTCCTCCTTTCCTCGTGCCAGCCGCTCTGTTGTCTGTTTATTGCAGTGCAGCAGAGCACGCAGGATTGACTTTGATAGCGGGGTGGGGGGGTTGTTTAATTTAACAACCGATTCGCCCAGGGTCAGGTTAGCCATCATGGAGGCTTGTCCACATATGCGGCGGAGCAGGAGGCATGCCTCCCATGACAGCCAGCCTAGGCGAACTGGTTGCTAAATTATTTGAATCCCACCACTAAATTATTTGAATCCCACCACTGCATATCCCCCTTCCGAGACTCTCCTGCAACCTACATCATCAAATCTACTTTGTCTTCATAGAGTGCAGCGCAGGCAAGATGAACCTCTCCACTCTTCTCTCCTCACAACAATCCTGGTGGAGTAACGTGAGTTGACAGACGATGCTTGGAATGCTACGCAAATAACTTGAGCCTCATTTCACTTCTGCTGCCAGGGGAAGGGCCAGTAAACAAAGGCAAGTGCAGTTTTTAATCCAGGCCTTTTAAGAACAGGCAGCTTTTAATTCCTCCCCCCCAAAACCAGTTTACAACCACAACTGAGTCCAACCTCTCCTTTGCTAAGCAAGGCAGTTGTTAAGCGAGTTTTGCCCCATTTTACAACCTTTCATGCTACAGTTGTGAAGTGCATCTGGGTTCCCCCTTGACTTCACTTGTCAGAAAGTCACAAAAAGCAACCACCTTACCTTACAACAGTGCACCCCTCATAAATACAGGGAGTCCTCAACTTACAACAGTTCATTTAGTGACCGTTCAAAGTTACAACGGCAGTGACTTATAACCACTTTTCACACCTATGATCATTGCAGCGTATCCTTGGTCACACGATTTACATTCAGATGCTTCGCAACTGACTCACATTTATGACGGTTGCAGTGTCCCAGAGTCATGTGATCCCCTTTGGCGACCTTCTGACAAGCAAAGTCAATGGGGAAACTGGATTCATTTAACAACCAGGTTACTCATTTAAGAACTGCAGAGATTCACTTAACAAATGTGGCGAGAAAAAGTCATAAAATGGGGAAAAATCAGTTTAAATATTTCTCACTTAGCAACTTCAATTTTGGACTCAATTGTGGTTATGAGGACTACCTTTACCTGCCAGTTTCCAAGCCACCAAATTTTGATCATGTGACCGCAGGGATGCTGTAAGAGTTGTGTGAAAACCAGTCATAAGTCACCTTTTTCAATGCCACTGTAATTTCGAAGAGTCACCAGCTGAAGTTGTAAGTCGAGGACTATCTGTAATAGTTGCTGTTTTTCTTGTTCTGATCTTTTCGTACTATTTCATTTTTGAAAAAAAGTTCTTACTTCGTCATTAAATTTATAGTCGTTTCTGTCATTCCTCTATGAGTTCAACATTGCATCCCTGACACACCCTCTCCAATTTCCCCCCAGAGAAGGCTTGTGAGCTAAGATGGATGGAAAGATGGCACAATGTAATTATTTCTTCATTTGTTACTGTTTGCTATGTCTGTCATCATGCTGCCTAGTTTAAATATTGGCTAGATTTAAATCCCAACTATATTTCAGGAACTGAAGACAGCACACACAGTACTCCCTTTTCCTAATTTTTCCTAGAGAACCCTATGAGTCAGATTGGACTAGGAGTAGCCCAAAACCACACAGTTAGTTCCCATGGCTGAGAGTGGACTTGGACTCAGTTCTTCTCAATCCTAGTCTAGCATCTTAAACACTACTTCATCCTGGCTGCTGCTGTTAGCCAGCTGGGAACCAAACTTGATATGTTGTGAAGGATTTAATAAGGCTGTGACAACGTGAGAATGAGAGCATGGCTTAAAAATGTGAAGTGAAGCTGAATCTTAGGAATGTCTCTATGTGTGGATGGTCCTGACTCCCCACGTTCTCTTTTTGCTAATGGCTTTCCCCTCTTTTATTCTTATAGTCACATCAAGATGCTTAAGAGCATTTAAGAGTTGAAAAGCGATGCATTCCTAGTTGTGGTAGGTATTTAGAGCATATTCTATGATTAATGCATGAATATATTCTGATGAAAGCTGTGGTACAAACCAGATGGCAATTCCAGATCAGGGTGTGGTGAGGGAGGGTAGAAAGAGACTGAGAGAGCAAAGGAGAGAAGGAAAGGAAGAAGAAGAAGAAGAAGAAGAAGAAGAAGAAGAAGAAGAAGAAGAAGAAGAAGAAGAAGGAAGAAGAAGAGGAGGAGGAGGAGGAGGAGGAGGAGGAGGAGGAGGAGGAGGAAGAGGAAGAAGAGGGGGAGGAGGAGGAGGGGGAGGAGAAAAGGAAGGAAGCAAGGAAGGAAGGGAAAGAAAGAAAGAAAGAAAAAGAAAGAAAAAGAAAGAAAAGAAAGAAAAGAAAGAAAAGAAAGAAAAGAAAGAAAAGAAAGAAAGATGATGAAACTCCTAATTCATGGCTTGTACTAAGCCATGCTTTAAAAAACTCCTGGCATAAACAGTATTTTGAATGATGAGCATCTTGGGCATAATTAGTAAGAAACACGCAGGACAATTGCAGGAATCAGTCAGCAGATCAAGTCTTCCATTATGCTGTTACTGATGGGTGCCAAGGCAGACTTGGGAAATGAGTGACTGTCAGAATTAAGTATTTGGGATTTATTTGATAAAAGGTGAAAATGAATGGTAAATTTGTTTTGCAATTTCACCAACTCACCACTCTGCAGGAATTCAAATATAGCTTACTTGTGACATGCATCTGTTATTAAGGGGATTAGCTTTGAGGCAGTTGTACCTCTCAAAGCATTATGAATTAGATTAATCATGTTTATTTAAAGAATGGGTATCCCACCTGATTCCGCAGACTCCAAGCAGCTTCACATTTTTTTAAAAAATCATAAAAATACCACAACACAATAAACAAAACCAATTGGCATCATTGAAATGACATATTATATGATTGGCCTTCACATCTGTGAAGCCTGACAGAACTGCAGCATTTTGGTAACCTCTTGGGCCTTGGGGGGGGAGGGGAGGGGGATAGTTGCAGTGTGACAGGAAAAGACTGCTTGCAATCCCTTGCCTCTGACTGCTTCCTGAGCTGATTGCACGGGTTTGACAGGAAACCATGTCATGGGCAATACAGACCAAGTCGCATAGGTGTAATATGCTGCCTCACCCACCCAACTGAAGTTTGCAGGAAGTCTTCAAAGGGAGCCCTGAGTGGAAGACATTGCAGCAATTCAATCTGGAGTTAATGAGGACACAAGCGATTGTTGCCAGGTCTTTCTGCTCTGACAAGAATTTGTAACGGGCATGTCAATCCAAAACAAAAAAAAAGCACTCCTGGCTATAATCTCTACATTCTGATCAAGCTAAGTCACGAATCTAGAAACTTGCCCAAATCATCAATCAGACTTTTCAAAGGGAGCATAAACCAGTTTATCACCAACTTGGATAATTCTGGACAAACAAGTCCATTTTGATAGGATTCAGTTTCAACTTGTTTCATCTCATCTAATTCCTGTTGCAAGACATCAAATAAGAATACCTATTGCGTCTCCTGAGGTATATAATTGGGTAAAGGTAAAAGTTCTCCTCACACATATGTGCTAGTCGTTCCTGACTCTAGGGGGCAGTGCTCATCTCCGTTTCAAAGCCAAAGAGCCAGCGCTGTCCAAAGACATCCCTGTGGTCATATGGCCGGCATGACTCAATGCCGAATGCTCATGGAATGCTTTTATCTTCCCATCAAAGGTTGTTCCTATTTTTCTACTTGCATTTTTACATGCTTTTTAACTGTTAGGTTGGCAGAAGCTGGGACAAGTAATGGGAACTCACTCCATTATGTGGTGCTAGGGATTCGAACTGTCGACCTTTCTGATCTACAAGCTCAGCATCTTAGTCACTGAGCCACCACATTCCCTCTATAATTGGGCATCATTGGCTTAACCTCTCATATAATATAATATAAAACCAAGCTCTTTGACACCCATAAGGAGTAATGAACTCGATTGGTCATTCCCCACTATTACCATTTAGAATTGACTCCTTAGGCTGGAATAGAACCTGCTCCTGGTTCACAACCTTTACAGAGAGCCCAGAAATATGCCATGATTCATCATCTCAAATGCCACCGAGAGTTAAAAAAAATAGATATCATGCTCCCTGCTCCAGGTTCTAATAGGAGTCATTCACAAGAGCAAATACTGCAATTTCAGTCCCATGCCTGGATCCAAAAGCTGACTGAAAGAGATCTAGAAATTCTGCTTCACTTAGGATTTTGGTACCTGCAGTCCCCAACATCTTCTCCAAAACCTTTCCCCTAGAAACAAAGGCTGGAGACAAAGGAGAAGGGTTGGATACAAAGAGGCTTCTTCAAAGCACCACCAGCTCCTGTAAGGCAGCAGTGACAAACCCCTTCTAACCCCTTTTATCTTTTTTAGGGGGTTCCAGGGTGGGGGGGGAGGGCCAATCAGACCGGGAGGAGAGCCAGTGCCAGACAAACAGGTGAGTCCAGGAAGGACGGGGATGCGGTGGAGGGGGGGAAAACAAAGGTCACTCGAGCAGAGGGTTGTCCTATTACAACGGTCGTAAGGAGGAGGGGATGCGAGGACAGGATAAGATCCCAAGGTCGGTTGGGAGACGGTGGCTGCTGGTTACGCCCGGTCGTTTGTACCAACCCCTGCAGTCTAGGTGGACAGGAACTACAGAGCCAGGGCCTGCGGCTGATGCTCTGCAACGCAAGGTCTGTTACCAACAAGGACCCCCTCATTAATGAGTTGATCTCAGAGGGGGAGCTAGACCTTGCAGGGATAACGGAGACCTGGTTGGGCCACGAGGGTGGTTTACCCCTCGTGGAAATGTGCCCACCAGGTTTCCGGGCATTCCATCAGCCCCGGGCCCGGGGTAAGGGTGGTGGGGTGGCGGTGGTTATTCGGGAATGTTTAGAGCTGAGGGAGTTCACTGTCCCTCAGATACCCGGGTGTGAGTCCCTTGGTGTGAACTGGGGCCCAGGGAGGCAGTGGGGCTTGCTGATTGTATACTTGGCTCCTCGCTATGCATCAGCAGCCCTGCCCGAGCTCCTCGAGCTAATCTCAGCGACGGCAGTTGAGACTCCCAGACTTTTGGTCATGGGGGACTTCAACTTGCTGTCGATGGGAGCGGCTTCTGAGGTGGCTCGGGAGTTCATGGCCTCCATGACGGCCATGGACCTGACCCAATTAGTTCAGAGCCCCACTCACGAAGGGGGCCACACACTGGACCTCATTTTTGTATCTGAACAGTGGACGAGTGATCTGGGAATAGGGGACTTAGTCATCACGCCCCTGTCATGGTCAGATCATTCATCCCTCCGGCTGGACTTCCCTGGCGCTATCCCCCACCGCGAGGAGGCGAAACCAGACTCTACAAGCTGGTACCGCCCCAGGCACCTGATGGAATCGGACAGATTCCAGACGGAGCTTGGGCCAATACCTGTAGCCCTGTCCCGCTCCCGCTCCGAGGACCTAGTGACTGCCTGGAATAGGGTGACGACTGGGGCCTTGGACCGGGTTGCGCCTTTGCGACCTCTCCTGCGGCATTGACCCACCCGGGCTCCTTGGTTTACTGAGGAGCTAAGGGTGATGAAGTGCCACAGGAGACGTCTAGAGAGCAGGTGGAGGTCCTCACGCTCCGAATCTGACCGAACACAGGTAAGAGCCTATTTGCGGATTTACCTTGTGGCAATAAGAGTGGCCAAGCGTAGGCATTGTGCCGCCCTTATTGCGTCCGCGGATAACCGCCCTGCCGCCCTGTTTTGGGTGACCCGCTCCCTTTTATCGCAGGGGACGCGAGAGACACCCTTACAGGGAAGAGCAGAGGAGTTTGGGGAATATCTTCAGGACAAAATTGATCAGATCCGGAGCGGATGGACCTCCGTCAGTGGACCAGACGAGCCATCAACAGCGAGTCTTGAGAGACCATTCTGGGAGGAGTTTGACTCTGTTGCCCCTGAGGATTTGGACAGGTTGCGTGGACGGCTGCGGCCCACCACATGTTCAATGGACCCGTGTCCCTCCTGGCTGGTACTGGCAGCCTGGGAGGTGACACGAGGCTGGCTTCTGGGCCTGGTGAACGCCTCATTGGGTGAGGGATACTTACCAACCGCCTTGAAAGAGGCGGTGGTGAGACCCTTGCTCAAGAGACCTTCGCTCGACCCAATGGAGCTAGCTAATTACCGTCCAGTCTCCAACCTCCCCTTCTTGGCGAAGGTTGTTGAGAATGTGGTGGCGCAGCAGTTCCCACGACACCTGGACGAATCCGACTATCTAGACCCACGCCAGTCCGGCTTCCGACCCGGGCACAGCACAGAGACAGCCTTGGTCGCGTTGGTCGATGATCTCTGGAGGGCCAGAGATAGGGGTTGTTCCTCTATCCTGGTCCTATTAGACCTCTCGGCGGCTTTTGATACCATCGACCATGGTATCCTATTGCACCGGTTGGAGGGGATGGGAGTCGGAGGCACCGTTTTGCGGTGGTTCGGCTCCTACCTCTCCGACCGGAAGCAATGTGTGTTGACAGGGGGGCAGAGGTCGTCCCTGAGGCCACTCACTTGTGGGGTGCAACAGGGGTCGGTCCTCTCGCCTCTCCTGTTCAACGCATATGTGAAGCTGCTGGGTGAGATCATCCGTGGTTTTGGGGTTGAGTACCACCTGTACGCTGATGACACTCAGCTGTACATTTCAACCCCAAACCACCCCAACGAGGCTGTCGAAGTGATGTCCCGGTGTTTGGAAGCCGTCGGGGTCTGGATGGGGGACAACAGACTCAAACTCAACCCCTCCAAGACTAAGTGGCTGTGGATGCCGGCACCTCGGTTCAGCCAGCTGACACCATCGCTGGCCATAGGGGGCGAACAACTGTCCCCTGTGGAACGGGCGCGCAATTTGGGCATCCTCCTTGATGCCCGGCTGTCAATGGAGGACCATGTGGCAGCCGTGGCAAGGGGGGCGTTCCACCAGGTTCGCCTGGTGCGCCAATTGCGCCCCCTACTGGACCGGAGTGCCCTGCGCACGGTCACTCATGCGCTGGTGACGTCTCGCCTGGACTACTGCAATGCCCTCTACATGGGGCTTCCCTTGGGACGCATCCGGAGACTGCAGCTAGTTCAGAACGCAGCCGCGCGGGTTATCATGGGGAGTACACGATACTCCCACGTAACACCCCTCCTGCGCGAGCTGCACTGGCTACCTGTGGCCTTTCGGGTGCGTTTCAAGGTATTGATTACCATCTTTAAAGCGCTCCATGGCATAGGACCTAGTTATCTGCAGGATCGCATCCTACCACACACGTCCCTACGACCAATCCGCTCACACAGGGAGGGACTCCTCCTGGTGCCATCCGCTAGGCAATGCCAGCGGGCGACACCTAGGAGTAGGTCCTTCTCTGTGATGGGCCCAACCCTCTGGAATGACCTCCCCCCCGACATCCGAACTACCACCGACCTCCGCTCCTTCCGTCAAAAATTAAAGACTCACCTGTTTCAATCAGCTGGCCTGGCACTCTCTTAGTTTTGTCTCCCGGGGATATATTTTAATTGGGTTTGGGTATTTTAATTGGGGATGTTTTTTTTTTTTTAGGGTTTCTATAGTATATTTATTTCTTGTACAGTCTTATCTCCTCCATCCAAATGTTTAGTATTTAATTGTTTTATATTATTGTATTTTATCTGCATTTTATTTGACTGTACACCGCCCCGAGTCCCTTTTTGGGAGAGGGGGCGGTTTAGAAATCCAATAAATAAATAAATAAATAAATAAAATAACAGAAGGGAGTATATGTAGTCCAGAACGGTGGAGTCCTTGGTGCTCTCTGAACTTGGCGCTTGCTTGCACCAATGATCTTGCCTCGTTGGGCAATGAGACATCTGTAGGCAAAACAACCATGCAGAGCAGGGGTGGGTTCCAGCAGGCACTACTGTTGGTTTGCTCCTGGGCGTGCTATGTGCGCGCATGCGCAGTACAATAAAAATTGTTCTGCGCATGTACAGAAGTAAAAAACAAGATGAACTGGTTCAGGGCATGGCAGGCTTAGGTCACTGCTGGTTCCAGCGGCCCAGGCCACCAAACTACTACTGGTTCGGCTGAACCGGTGCAAACCGGTAGGAACCCACCACTGATGCAGAGAGAACATTAAGGACTCAACAGTCCCTTCCCTCAGGTATGCAACTATGTGTGCCACTTCGAGCCACTCTAAGGAGACAGGTGACATATATTTCAAGTGGCAAAGGGCAGCACATGTGCTATCAACACCTTGCCTCTGTATTTGGAGTCTACAAAGCCAATACAATTCCAGAAAATATTGCAAGAAGTTGTCTAAGTTACCCCGTTTATTCCTGTCAATGTGCAAATTAGGTCAAAACGAGTGCAAGTAATTTTATTGGCAAAATACCCTAAGGGACATGTCACAGGATTCTGAAGTGATCATCCCCACCCACATTTCTCCAGCAGGGACATTTTAATTGTATCTTCGGAGTTTTGAGGTGAAGGAACCTCCCAGGCTGAGGGAAAGTTCCCGTCTTTATGGTTCTCCAAATGTAATGGAGCCTTATGGCCCATTTAAGAATTGCTACTCTGCTATCGACAAGACTTTTGATGGTGTTACCCAGACTGCTAAGGGATATGCACTTACCACTTCTAGCAACCTGACAGAACTTTTTGTTGATCAGGTCCATCTGTCCCTGTTTTGGTATCTCCAGGAACCACAGTGCTTCAGGCCTGGAAAAGGTTGGAATGCAAATTCCTCACACTTGCTATCATGACAGATTGTCTGTGGTTGGAAATTGCAGGATGTGTTTTGTGGAGATAGAGGAAGCCCCCAAGCCAGTTGCTACTTGGGCCTTGCTTGTCATGAAGGGTTGTAACATTCTGGCAAATTCTGAGGAGTCCAAGAAAACAAGAGACAGTATAACCGAGTTCTTGTTGGTTTAACCCTCCAAATTGCGTCTTCAGCACAATATATTTTGCTTCTCCTCCTTCCTATCATCCATCTACTCCCACTTATGATTGTATGACTATAACTTTGTTTCTTGTATCCTTATGATTGATATTGTTTCCTTGTATGACTTGATTGCTTATTTGTACCCTAGGTATATCATTAAGTGTTGTACCTTATGATTCTTGGCTAATGTATATTGTCTTTTTATGTACATTGAGAGCATATGCACCAAAGACAAATTCCTTGTGTGGCCAATCACACTTGCCAATAAAGAATTCTATTCTATTCTATTCTATTCTATTCTATTCTATTCTATTCTATTCTATTCTATTCTATTCTATTCCATTCCTGCATCAACACAGTGTAATCCAGACCTGGAATTATCCTGATGTTTGATCATATTCATATTCAAGTCATATCTGTTGCGAGCCTCCCAAAGTTGTGCTTAATAGGGGAAGCCCTCCAAATCTTTTAAATAAATAAAAATGAATATTCCTACTGGAAATTCTGTCACTTTACATCCTGGGATTTCTCAGTAAACCATTATTCCCCTCTCCATAATCACATGTGCAAAGTTATTTAAAAAGCAGCATATCCCATATTATTATGGTGGTTGTAACAAGGATAGTTCCGCACTCAGATTGGTAGCAGTAGTTGTACCAATTCTTTTCAGGCTGTGTGCCGAGGTGGAAATTAAATTCATCCAGGTGGAAGACCTATTTTAACTTTCTTTTGTGTGATATTAAATAAATTTCACTTGCAGCCTGACACAGCTGATGGAGGGACATGCATTTACATGCTGCACATGCTATGGGAATCTACTACCAGTCATTGCTTCCCATGTGCAATGAAACTAGTACGCATGCATTCCGCATACATGATTAATTACCCTCAGGATTTCAGCACTTTGTGGCGCTGAAGCATCTGTCTGCAAAGCAGTAATACGAAACCCTCCATAATGTCCCTGGATTTCAATTTATTATTCCATTTTAAATCATCTTTTGAGGAAAGCTTGCACACGCACACACACACACACACACACACACCTTGTCACATGGGCTGGAAATAGGTGTTCAGGGCGCATACGAGACAATCCTTATCAAGGAAAAAGCAAATATTTTTTTAAAAGTCAAACTCTCCTGAGCTTGCAAAATCTCACAGGTATTTAGTGAACTTATGAGATCTGGAAGGAGAGCTGAGGGGGAAGAATTGGTGCCATAACTGTTGCCAATCCTTGTCTTATTGTTTAGCCCATCTGGCTTGAATTGAGGAAGGAGAGTAGCCCAAATGGAAATAACACAGCTGTATACAATTGCCCTAATGGAAGATTAATAGGGTCTGTTTTCTCTGGCAAATACTTCAATTTCTCACTGAGGGTCTTGAAATTTTGGAAGACAGGAAATTCGGATCTAAAGATTCCCTTTGACCTTCAGTTTGTTTGTTTGTTTTGTTTTTATTGGATTTATATGCCGCCCTTCTCCCAAAGGACTCAGGGCGGCGTACAACATTAAAAAACACACATCCCAAAAGTTAAAAAGAAATTAAATACATATCCAAAAAAACAAAAAACAAACCCAAACCGAATTTATAAGACAATACATTTAAAAATGAGTTAAAATTAACAGGCCAGGCCTTCAAGTATTCCAAAATATAGACAGTATCTGTGGAAAATTGAAAAAAAATTGACTGCTCTACTTTATACCCCAATTCAGATTTTTTTTAAAAAAGTATACTTTTTAAAAAGCTAATAGAATAGAGGTTGATCAAAAATTCTGTGCTTGATATGGTTTCTCCAGTCCGTTCAAGTGAATTGGCATAGAGTTGTGATAGGGCCCAGCTGATGAAAGACAAGCTGGCTTATATCAACTACTGTTGACTTTAATTACGTATATAAAATATTCAATGCCAGAAAGTTTTTTTCTCAACTGAAGCTAGGCTGGAAGATGTTCTTCCGTGCTGTTCCCACGTTGCTCAATGAAAAAAAAAAACATCTTCTTGAAAAGACCCTGGAATCTCACAATCAAGCTGGTTTACTTCGATGCGTTAGCATACAACCCTACAGAATGCACAATGAAGGAGTGTGAATATCTTGTTCTTCTCTTTGCTACAGGAAAAAGTCTTAGCAGGGGGAAAAAAATATCCAGAACTAAGTGCTGATGGTTGTATCTCTGGAAATCGAAGATAACTTGCACTGCTGATACAAGGAGGTTACCTCTCTAGTGACTTTTAATACTGTAACAACAAACATTTTCCTCTTGGCAAACACTGTCAGAGATTATCACTAGGGCTGAAGGAAAAGTAGCATTGGCAAAAAGAAGGCATTGCTTTCCAAAATAATTGTATTTGAGGAGAGTTAGTTTGAAAGAATCACCAGGACGGAACAGTGCCTAGGAGAGTAGAGGCACAAATGTAGCACTTGTGTACAATTACAGGTTGTCCTTCACTTAGGACCATAATTGAACCCAAAATTTCTGTGGCTAAACATGGAAGGCAGCTGTTAAGCGAATTTTGCCTCATTTTGCAAACTTCTTTGCCACAGTGGTTAAGCAAATCACTGTGGTTGTTAAATGAATCGTTTCAGTCATTAAGTAAATCTGGCTTCCCCCATTGACTCTGCTTGTCAAAAGCAGGCTGGGAAGATTTCAAATGATGATCACATGACCATAGCACAATGCAACTGTCATCAACGCGTGCCAGTTAGCCAAGTGCTGGAAAATTTATCACATGTCCATAGGAAGGTTGCAATAGTTACAAGTGTGGAAACAGGGTATAAGTCACTGTTTCCTGCCATTGTAACTTCAAATGGTCCCTAACCAAATGATTGTAAGTTGAGGACTACCTGTATTTAAAGCAGCCGCACTTTCCTGGGGTTGCCTGTCTTCTGAGGGGGGAGAAATCAGTTCAGGGAACTGCAAAGAGAGCTATGTTTGTTGGTCTGAATAACTCCAAAGCATTTTTGTCATTGAATCCATGTCCAGCTCTAATAATACCAGAAGTTGCACAAAAAGAATAGAATAGAATATGGAATATGGAATATGGAATATGGAATATGGAATATGGAATATGGAATATGGAATATGGAATATGGAATATGGAATATGGAATATGGAATATGGAATATGGAATATAGAATATAGAATATAGAATATAGAATATAGAATATAGAATATAGAATATAGAATATAGAATAGAATAGAATTCTTTATTGGCCAAGTGTGATTAGACACACAAGGAATTTGTCTTTGGTGACTATGCTCTCAGTCAGTGTACATAAGGAGACTAAAATATATTCATCAAGAATAAAAAGATACAACACTTAGTGAGAGTCAAGGTTACTAATCGGCTATCAGCTTGTACTAGGAAATGAATAAAAACAATATATATTGAAATATAGAAGTTGCATGGTTATAGTCATAAGTGGGAAGAGATAGATAATAGGAAGGATGAGAATAATAATAGTAATACATCCTTAGTAAATTATTGTCAGTGTTGTGGGAATTAGTTATTAAGCAGAGTGATGGCATTCGGGAGAAAACTGTCCTTGTGTCTAATTGTTCCCGTGTGCAGTGCCCTATAACGTCATTTTGAGGGCAGAAGTGGAAACAATTTATGTCCAGGATGCGAGGGGTCTGTAGATATTTTCACAGTCCTCTTTTTGACTGGGGCAATATACAGGTCCTCAATGGAAAACAGTTTGGTAGCAATTGTTTTTTAATTATCCATTGAAGTCTATGTTTGTCTTGTTTGGTTGCAGAGCCAAATCAGACCGTTATATCTCCTCATGGGGAAAGAAGATCCTATACCTCAGTGACTTTTAATAACAGGTATTCAGTCTATTCCTCTGGTGCTGAAGTTTGGTGAGCCAAATCCAAATAATTTCTCCCCTTCTTAAGCTTTTCCTGCCAGGAATATTTCTTTTAATACAGCTAACTGTTGAATGGAAGGGTGTCTTCTGATGACCATGTCTATAGAAGATGACTAGCCACCAAGTGGAACTCATGGTCATCCACTGGAATCTTCAGAAGAAATAATCAGATATGTTCATGCAGCACTTCGACTTGACTGAGTGAAAGAAACCTGGAACACATTACTATTTATTACACAATTGCAAATTAGATTTGCACAGGCACTGAGATAAGCCAAAGAAATATAACATATATTATTCATTCATTGTCAAATTGCTCTGCAATCAAGAGTTCTCTAGGCACTATACAAATAAAGCAAAACACAAAACAATCATCGAGCCATTCTCTAGGTCCTCCAGATGTACTGGGACTACAACTCCCAGAATGCCAAACTAGCATGCTACTTGAAGGAGTCTTTGAGCCGCAATTCTGACCCGTCCAGGGGAGGCCAAACTGGAGAAGGTTGCAATAAACAGTCAGATCGCTGGCTGGTTCTAAAGAGACCCAGTGAGATGGAGAAACCGATCCCTTAAGATGTTGAGGCCAAATGCTTCCATGAATCCATTGGAAAGAAAGAAAAGATACATGTTGAACTTCAGTCCACTTCCGACAACCTACTTTGCATTTAAAAGCTTCCTTTGGGTCTTGTTCCCTCAAGTACAGAACTATTTCCCCATAATTAGTCTTCTGCTTAGCTTACTCAAAGGCAGTCAGTCCTGTGCACTGGATAGGTTTTTCATCCCATTTCGTCATGCATCCATCCACAGCAATAATTCCAGAAGCCAACCCACAAAGGCAGACTTTTAGCTCTTGGAGAACAATTGAAGCTATTCTTTGCTTCTTTGCACAGCTAGCTATAGTGAATTGCTCCATTAGCTCAGCTGATCAGGCTTTGAAGGGGGAAAATGTAAATGCAGAGTTCCTTTGTTTTAGGGTACAACTGTATATTTGAGGGTAGACAAAAGAAGATGGTTCTGGAGTCTTTTAAAGGATGAGAGTGGGAGAGAGGGAGAAAAAGAATTTTCTTTGCCCGGACCCTTAAGAGTAAAGGCAAGAAAATATAAAATAGGATCCAGCCAAAACCAAGCCCTGTGCATCAGGGAGAGATTTAAGCCTGAGTTTTAGAAAGTCTACTGAATGCTGTTTATCCACGGAATGCATACGGTATTTCCGAAAGTTGCAAAACTATCCTCCTTTGATGTTTTCCAAGTGGCATTTTATGTTCTGTGCATTCAACATACTATAGCAGCCAGCTTCTGATGCAGATCTATACCCACTTGAGCTTCTTTCTAATAATAACATCTAATTGGCCTTGCTCCAGAAACAGGGGGCGCTTGCTTCAATAGACACTGCATCCTTAGACCCAGGAATATAATGTTGAATTGTCATTCATGCACTGTGCAATAGCGATAACAATATTTCATTCTCCATTATTAAAGTGGAGACTGCCAGCACATAAATGACTTCAATAACAAACATCTTCCCAGTGGCAATAGTCGGGGAACAGTAATACAATAATGCATTACTGACAGCAGCCAATTAGCCTTAGCATGACTGTGATCTATTAAAATCAATGGGAGTCATAGATTCATTGCACCCTTTCACCAATGCATCATCACTATGACAATGGCAACTCTCTCTTTAATAATTGCAATCCATAGCATTTACATTACTCTTACAATGCTCCAAGAGAATTCCTACCAGCTCATTGATTTTACAGCAGGGATCACCAAGGGTTAGGGTCCTGATCGTGAAAACTCATGTAGGACTTGGACTCTCGGATCCCTTGTATTTTTATTCCAAAATCTAATGAGAGTTTGTGGAATACCATTAAAATCTTGGATGATTGTGGTATTCCTGTACAAGACTTCACGGTATCTAATGACCATACTGAAATTTCTGAAGATTTGGCAATCTCAAATTATGACAACAGTGGTAATGATATTTTGATGAATTTCTTATGCCCTTTTGAATATTCTGATTCTCTTGGCAGTATGTTATTAATAACAGTATGATGTCAGTTCTGTAAAGTAGAATGTTATTACTTGTCTGCATATTATGGAAAATCAGCAGCTGAAACTGACTACTGAAGTTCATTAAAGACCACCTAGAACAGGGGTGTCAAACTTGATTTCACTGAGGGCTGCATCAGGGTTATGTTTGACCTTGGGGCCCAGGGTGGGCATGGCCAGTTCATCGTCACTCGTATTGGAGGTGCCTGTGGTGAGCCAAGTGCTCCGCCAGTGAAAATGGGCTCCCAAGTTCCATGACCTCCTGCAAGACCCTCCCGAGCTCTGTTTTCACTGGCAGAAGCAACGTGGGCCAGCCCTTCATTGTTCCCAGGGCAGCCCCGTGGGCCAGATCTAAGTACCTCCGGGCCGGATCCAGCCCCCTGGCCTTGAGTTTGACACCTCTGACATAGAATATACATGAACAAGACCAGTTTGGTGTAATGGTGAAGATACTTGGTTGGAAACCAGGAGAGTGTGAGTTCTAGTCCCACCCTAGGCACAAAGGCAGTTAGCCACTCAGCCCCAGAACGCAAGCAATGGCAAACCACTTCCTATATGTTGCCAATAAAACTGCAGAAGCTAGTTCATGTAGTTGCCAGGAGTCAACAATGACTCAAAGGCATAAAATATGTTTTAATCTGTTTCTTTTCAGCTCACAGGACATTTTAGCTATCCCAATCCAGCAAATCACTGGCTTGTATGTAACACAATTTTCTTCTGCTCATAACCTCAGCCTTTATTTATGAGAAATCACTCTGTAACTTCTGAGGAGACACATTTCAAGCTGATGTCCTACTTCTGCACCTGCACAATAAGCATTAAACAGGCCAGGCTACTGATGCTGGTAGCTACTATTATGAGCATTCAGGATTTCGTTGATTTAACCCTTTAGTTAGATGAGTAATGTCCTTTTCTCCCTAGGAGCCCATTTTAGTTCACATTCGACATCTCTATTGCTGGGAATGATGGCTTCCCAATCGGAATTTGTTTGAAAATAGAACTATAGGAAAGAAGTTAAGAGTTGTTTTGCTGTCATGTTTTCTTTGGGGCTACTCAGTCAACAGTTACATTGTTTGAACTGTAAGTAAGAACAAAAAAAAACTTGAGTTCTAGAATAGATTCGTGATAGCAGTGTTCCAAAATCTTGGAAGCTGCCACAAAGAAGAGGAAGTCGGTCAGTCTCCAAAGCACCTGAGGGCAGGCAGGACAAGAAGGAATGGATGGAAACTAATCAAGGAAAGAAGCAACCTAGAACTAAGGAGAAAATTCCCGACAGTTAAAATAATTGATTAGTGGAACAACTTGCCTCCAGAAGCTGTAAATGCTCCAACATTTACAAGTTTTTAAGAAGAGATTGGACAACCAGGTGTCTGAAGTGGTATAGGGTTTCTTGCCTAAGCAGGGGGTTGGACTAAAAGACCTCCAAGGCCCCTTCCAACTCTGTTATTCTAATTCTAAAGTAAGATACATCAGATTTCCTCACACTGAGGCCCCAACAAAAGTTACCATCCTCTATCTCATACAAGTATTACTACAAGTCTCAGCATTCCTTGTTATTCAGTTACTGGTTGGGTTTTGGGAGTTGACATCTCAATATATCTGGAAAGCACA
The DNA here is from genome assembly GCF_964273705.1 of Natrix helvetica. Taxonomy (NCBI): domain Eukaryota; kingdom Metazoa; phylum Chordata; class Lepidosauria; order Squamata; family Natricidae; genus Natrix; species Natrix helvetica. The sequence continues at coordinate 169,488,374 of NC_138548.1, read as the reverse complement.
AGGTTTAGGAAAGCTAATCTACCCAGTTTCCTGCTGCTTAGCATTCCAAGCCTCCTTGTCAGTCAGTCATTGACAAGCTCCCTTTAACAAACTAGAACTCAATTTTCAGTTGGTTTCTCTCAAAGTAAAAGTAAGAAATGGATTAATAAGTTATGCATTTGTCTCCTCCTAAAGATAGCTGTGAAATAGAAGTTGGGGAACAAATCATCTTACATTATATGTCATTATAGTCTCCTGTATTTTTGCAAAGAGCCCTACAATGGGGTTTACTCCTATAATCAAAGACCTCCAGCAGTGACTGAAGGAGATCTGAATCAATAAGAGGCAGCATTTGAAAGTTGTCATTACACCCAATGCACTGTGGGAAACTAAAACAGCAATATCAGATACCCTTCCTTGGTCACAGTTTCAGTCAATAGAAATAAAATTCAACTTCTTTGCTCCAGAGAGATTATGAACTCATATTAAGAGTCCTTTAAAAAAAATCCAACTCAGCACAATTATAATATCCACTACAACATTTAAGAGGTCATGAACACAAAAATCTATGGCAAATCTTCAAAGTAACCAATTCTAAACTAAAATGTTCTCCAGAGTTTTAGCCAAGAGTCTTTTCCAGATGTTATTTAAAGATCCCTGGGGATTGAACTTGTGATTTTCTGGATAAAAACAAAATACAGATAATCTTCTATTTATGACAATTGAGCCCCAAATTTCTAATGTTAACTGAGACATTTGTTAAGTGAGTTTGGTCCCATTTTACAACCTTTCTTGCCACAATTGTTAAGTGAATCACTGCAGTTGAAAAGTTACTAAAACGGTTATTAAGTGAATCTGGCTTCCCCCGTTGACTTTGCTTGTCCAAAGGTTGCAAAAGGTTGCACCTTGGGTCACAGCAACGGTCATAAATATATGAACCAGACTTCTGAATTTTGATCACATGATCATGAAGGTGCTACAACAGTCGTAAGTGTGAAAAATGGTCATATAAACCACTTTTTTCAGTACTGTGGTAACTTGGCACAGTCACTAAATGAACTGTTCTAAGTTGAAGATTACCTGTAGTTGGTTGGCCATGCACCCCCATGAAGCTCAAAGCTTTTGCTCAAACCTCTTTGCAAATCCTTACAATGCTCTGATCAGGAACCAATGATAAAAAGGCAACTTTTGCAGTATTTTGTGTATAATTTCTCTATCCTTCAAATGAAAAGGTCAATTGATTTACTGCTGGATAGATACATTTTCAGTTTTAAAATGAAGCCATTCAGGATAATATAATTTAGGAGGGGTAGAAAAAAAAAACCCTAAATGAGTAAATATATACACGGGAGCAAAACTCCATTTCCTACTGTTTATTATTTCGGATAAGCCATGGAGACCTTACATTACAATGTGTAAATCTTTTCAACTCTGAGGATTATTGATGCAAAGAAAATCATAATGGCTCCCTTTGGAGTTCTTATAGTCATTCATATTAATCCATGATTTGCACACATATAAAGAGAATGTCAGTGCTGGGAAAAATGTGTTAGTTTTAAAAACCTACAGGTGTAATATAACTTCAATAATTATCATTTTTTTCATTTTGGTCTTTAAAGAAAGGCGTCTCTTTCAGTTTTAATTAGTGAACTTTAATTGTCGTTATGCAAAAAGATAGAGGGAATCTTCCTTTTTCAAGCTTCAATTTCTGAGGCATGAAGTGTAATTGATAAAAGGCTTCTGTCACTTTATTACCATTGCTTAAACTAAGTTGCAATCCCATGTTTCAAAACTGCATATTCTGCATTGGAAATGCAGGCTTGTCTTTACTTAACTGCTTCAATATCTGTGATACATCTACAGGATAGAATCTTATTAAGTTTTATAAACCCATGCCACCTGATTCATACTTGATTATGCCAGGATGCAGAAATTATTCCTCAAACCATTGAATTAGCAAAAATAGTCATTGTCTGCTAGCAAAAAAAACAACCCCCAAACTCATCATTCCACACAGATTTGGAATAAGCTTGGCACATTTCAGAATTGTTCTAATGAACATCTAGGAGGATTGATGTTTGCATTAACACATACAACACCCCCACTCTGCCAAATTATGAGGATAAGAAATAATCTTCAAGCAGGCCAAGGTGGATTCTGCAATCATGCAATAAAGATTTTAGATCTTTGTTTTTCCCTGGCTATCCCTTCCCCACAAAATATGCTCTGAATGATCTCTCAAACAATGCATGTTATATAGGGCTGTTATAAGAGAAGCACAAAGACAATTTGGTGTAGTGGTGAAGGGGCTGTTCTTGAAAGCAGGAGACTGGAAAACTAGCTAGGCCAGTCACTCTCACTCAGTCCAAGTCACCTTACAAAATGGTTGGGGGGGGGGTGTTGGAAGAAATGTCCATCCAGGTTCATTTCCAAGTGGGAAGAAAGACACTGGAAATATGGAGACTGCTTGGAAAGATGGTTTTTAATGGTGGACAGGACCACATGGTTTGAGGTCCCTGGTGGGGAAAAGATGCTGAGAGTGCCTTGGTTTTATGCCCTCTCTGGGCTTTTGAATTTGAGCTTGTATTCTGATTGGTTGTCAGACTTCATGGAGCCATGTCCTGTGTCTCAGGCTTGATTGAGCCTTGCTGGGTGATGTAATCTTACCAGGTCCATGTGGTGAGATGGGTAGAGGACTAATCCTATCATGTCCCAAGGTCCATGTCTTAATCCCATCACCCTGGAGCTGAAGGGAGCTACTTTGTCTTTAAAACATGTTTCTCCTTTTCTCATCCAGGGAAACATAATATTCTGCCTTTTTAATATTTCCTAGAATATTTCATTTTTCTAGGTGAGGGATGGGTCCTAACTTCCTGCAGGGGAAATAGGAGATAAAGGTATTAGGTATGTTGGCATCTCATTTTTGGGTTAAAAATCTAATAAATATCAATATATAAATCTGAGTCTCTTTGGATTCCTTTTTATAAGTTATATGTGGTAAAACAACATCCATTTAGGGTAGATGACTTTCAGATACTAATTAAGTCCCAAAAAGAAGAAATGATTGTCTCCAGTAATACATATCATATCCATCTAGTACATGTGAAGCATCTTCAGCAAAGCATTAGCTAATAGTAATCTTCTCAGTTCTAGTGGTGATTGCCCTTAACCATAATTAGTCAGTATCTGACCGCATGCCTAGCAATTTGAGTAACCAAGGAGGAGAGGTGGGGTGGGGGTGGGGAATTCAAGTAGGGCAGTGAATGTAACATCCCCCATACTTTCTACTAGTTGTCAGAGTACTCTGCTATTAGAGTGCTCCAACGAAGCAATAGGATTGATCCGCCTTCCACAATAATGCCACAATATTTTTGGAGATCTTTCGGCTATCACAAGCAGCTTTGCTCTTTCTGCTGCGACAGATTAACACAGCTAATATTTTAGAATCAGATAATAGGCCAGCCCAGCTCTCGCAAAGGCAACTTCTTAAATAGGAATGCGCCCCACATGGTAATGTTCCATTATCCTTGTCCCAGTGATACAAGGAAAGGAGGAAAGGCAAGCTGGGGAGAGACGGCAGGGTGAAACCGCAGAAACAGAAGTGCCAAGAGCAGCCATGGCAGAAGTGTTATTCTGCAGCAGGGAGCGACAGTGAAATAAATGCATGGAGTTTGTCAGCTCTTTTCCCCATAGAATTCTAGCTGGCTCTGACATTGTCCTCCCCATTCAGAAGGCTCTTTGTCAGAAACTTCTGTGTTTCCTAGGCAATTTGGGGACATCAGGCTAGAAAGACCTTGCTTGAGAGGACTTTTATTTTGAATTCCTGCACCAAGGAAAAGTTTGGAGGGGAATGGGCTAAGGGTTTACATTCCCCCCATCTGTAAGGGGGCAACTGCTTTGATGCACCATATAGAATAGAATAGAATTCTTTATTGGCCAAGTGTGATTGGACACACAAGGAATTTGTCTTTGGTGCCTATGCTCTCAGTGTACATAAGGAGAATATAATACATTCAAGAATAAAAAGATACAACATTTAGTGATAGTCAAGGTTACTAACAAGCTATCAAATCATACTAGGAAATAAATAAAAACAATATAAATTAAAAGATACAAGCAACATGGTTATAGTCATATATGAGGAGTGATAGATACTAGGAAGGAAGAGAAGAATAATAGTAATACATTCTTAGTAAATTATTTGACAGTGTTGTGGGAATTAGTTGTTTAGCAGAGTGATGGCATTGGAGAAAAATTGTCCTTGTGTCTAGTTGTTATGGTGTGCAGAGCCCTAGAGCATCGCTTTGAGGGTAGAAGTTGAAACAATTGATGTCCAAGATGTGAGGGGTCTGTAGATATTTTCTCAGCCCTCTTTTTGATTCGTGCAGTATACAGGTCCTCAATGGAAGGCAGGATGGTAGCAATTATTTTTCTGCAATTCTAATTATCCATTGAAGTCTATGTTTGTCTTGTTTGGTTGCAGAGCCAAACCAAATGAAACATTAATATCCTCTCAATGTTTCATTTGCCTTATCCACAAAAAAGTCACCTCTTAGCCACTCCGGTGTAAAAATCATGCTTTTCCTCTTCTCCGAACATGACTATTACACAGCATACTTCATCTACACTGCAGTATAGCTGATCTGGGATCGGAGTAATCCTTGCTTTAGACTGTTGCAGACATGGCGGCTTCCTTCTGGCCTATGTAGCATTGCCCCCTGACCATCATGGCTTAACTTGAGTTGCAGGCTAATCCTTTGCTTCTTCAGAGGCAGCTGCCCATACAATGCATGGCTGGTATTTTTCAAAGTGGTTGGGAGATTTCACACATGTTCTGCAGACACCTGAATTTAGAAGCCCTTTGAGAGAAGACTAGGCCTGTGTTTAAGAAGCCAAACTCCCAGTTTAAGTTGGAAAAGAGACCTGGCTTCCGCCAGCTCTAAGTTGCTGACTATGTCACAAATGAGCACGTTACAGCTGTATTGCTTTCAAAGGATTTTGCATGGCCATAATTAATGTTTTTATTATTTGGAGGTAAGAAGTGCCATTTTGCTACAGCATCTTCTAACTATCCCATCCATATGCACACTACAGGTAGTCCTCAACTTACAACCACAATTGGGACTCAAATTTCTGTTGTTAAATGAGATATTTGTTAAGTGGGTTTGCTCGCTGTTATAACTTTTCTTGTCACATTTGTTAAGTGAACCACTGCAATTGATAAGTCAGTAGCCCAGTAGTTAAATGAAACCTGGCTTTCCCATTGACTTTGCTTGTGAGAAGGTTGGAAAAGGGGATCACATTACCCTGGGACACTGCAAATGTCATAAATATGAACCAGATGCCAAATTTTGATCACATGATCATGGACATACTGCAAAGGTAGTAACTGTGACAAAAATAAGCTACAGTTTTCAGGGCTTTTGTAACGTTGAACTGTCACTAAATGAACTGCTGTTAGTCGAGGACTACCTGTGCTACCGTTTCCTTGCAGTACTAGTCAAGGATGGAACTCATTTGTTAATGCTTCATCATCTAACCACCTCTACCAAACCTAAAACTGTTTCAGACTGTCCTATTCAATAATAGCCCACCTGATGAGCCTCCAGCAGATAGCACCTCCATTCCTGTGATCTGATGATCCACTTGGGAAATAGCTTAACCCGTCATTCAAACCAGCTGCCTCTACTCACTAGACCCACCCCAAACACCTGTTGCAGAGTATGATTGGTGGTTGCTTTTCCCTGCTAGCAGTTGGTGCTGTTTGGAAGGGAAATCCTAAGCCAGGAGAATCCACTCATAAGGAGAACATTGCCAAGAAAAAATAGGGCTCATTCCCTTTTAAGACCAATGTATTTCTCTGCTGGCTCAAGAACTGATTATCTTCAACTTCTGGCTGTGTCCTTAAATGGCTCCCTTCAACTCTGCAACTTAACAATTAGCAAGCTAGCTTGGCAAAGTTCAGATTTTTCCTTTACTTGAGCATAGTTCAAAATTTCTTTCCTTGAGTTCAGGCTCTTTAGACCAGAGGTCAGGAAGTGGGACTCTCCAAAGCCTGCTGAATTTCAACTCCTTGCATCCCTCCCATTGAGGGATTAACATTAACACTGATGCTGTGTAGGAACATGACATATTTCGGCTCAGCAGTATTTGATTCCTTGCCCTTGCCCTGCGGAGTTGAATGTTACGGGAAGTATAGCATCTTTCTTACATTAGTTGGAGTAACCCCTCTTTTTCAGGTTTCCATGTGAGCCTTAAAAAAAGATGTTGCTGCTTTAAGAGTCATGTCACTTTAATGAGTGGATTTCTTAAAGCAATGACATCGTTCTCAAGCTTGTGCAGAAGCTGGAGGATTTTATTTTAAGGAATGGCAGAGAGATGCTGCACTTGCATGATGTCTAAATTGTTTTTCTAATCCACTTTTGAAGGGCACAACCCTAGGAGATCTCATAGCATATTTTATGGTTTGTGATTCCATCAGGGTTTTTTTTTACGCTTGTATGTTCTTTTTATAGTTTTAGGTAATTCCTTATGGTACAAATGCAGTTATAAAAGCTAAAGTCAGTAAATGCATTCAGATGCTGGGAGGGAGAGGGAGACAGGGAGAGGGAGAGAGAGGACAACAAAAGCTAACTGTTTTCTACACTCACACAAGACCAACAGGAAAATAAGCCCCAATCAAATTAATTAAGTGTGTGTGTGTGTGTGTATTCTCCACGCAGTGGTGGGTTCCGCTGTCCCCCATGACGTCCTTACCTCCACGACGCCTCTGCGACACTCCAGCTGCTCGGCGGAGCATCGCGCAAGTACCTTACACTCCATGTGCATGTGCGGAAGTGCCAAAGAGCTCATATACAGGTAAGGAGCTCAGGTGGGCCCTCTGGAGCATCGTAGCAGAACGGTACACGGTGCTCCCGGCAGGCACCGGGGCGTACCGCCTGCAACCCACCACTGATTCCACCAACATGAACTTTTCCAAAATAGATATTGATCCCCACTTGCAGAGAAAGAATCTTTCAGTTGTACACATCTAGAAGCTATATATTGTTATTTGAAGATGTGCTATTTGTTGGGTTGGTGAAAAAGAGTCAAAAGCGGTCAGAGATGCTTTACAGAATACTAGTGCACAAATAAAGCCTTTCTCTTGAAATTGTCAATGCAGCAGCATTTTCTGTCAAACCAGTGCAGCTGATTTGAAAGTTGCTCCGGCAGTTGTGTGTGTGTGCAAAACCACTGCTATGGTAGACCTGCTGCAGCCTGGAAAATGACACAGCTACTTCAACGGTTCAGTTGGAAGTGCATTGTTTGTATTCCCATGTGTTGCAAACCCCGCTCCCACTTCTTTCATTTTTACAAGCCCTCTTCCATGATAGTCCTGATGTATTGGATCTCAGCTGCAAGGCACTTAGGATACAACAGGAATTTTGATCCAGACCTTTAGGAGGAAATGAAGTTACTCTTTTTGTTCCACCTCTAGAAAAAGAATGGAATCTTTTTCAAATACAGCAAAGAGCTTAGGTGGAATTTATTTTTTTAAAAATAGCAAGATGCAAAATCCAGCTCCTACCAAGTTGTTGGGGGGGGGGGAGCGGGATAGGAAACTCAAAAAGCAAGACAAAGCATTAACGAGGCAAAGCTTGGTGAATGCAAGCCAGGGAACAGTTTTGATCAGGAAACCACAAGTCAGGAAGTTCATTTGCTGCTCAAAAATAGCTTGCCACTGTACTCCCTCTATCTCCCCTGCGGCTCATAAGACAAAACCAATGCCAGGAGCTACAATCTAAGGCAGATTAGAAAGACTGTATGTGTATACATAGATTCTGATAAGTTGGTATTTAATTTATAGGAGAACTGAAGGAACTGGAAAACAGATGTTTTTCAGATGGCAAAGCATATTGAGATAATCTTGAGAGGAGAATTATATTCAACAAGAAGCTTGACATTGCTTGCTGTGTCAAGCTTCTTATGTCTATGCTACGTTCCGGACTAAGCATAGTAGACAAAATTATCTGCTATAACGTTCTACCTGTAAACGACTACTTCAACTTCAACCGCAATAACACAAGGGCAAACAATAAATACAAACTCAGAGTTAATTGCTCCAAATTCAATTGCAGAAAGCAATAGAGTGGTCAATGCCTGGAACACTCTACCTGATTCCATTGCTAGTTCCTCAAACCCCCATATCTTTAACCTTAAACTGTTCACCATTTCCTAAGAGGTCCCTAAGTAGGTGGGCATAAGTGCACCAATGTGCCCACCATCCCTGTCCTACTGTCCCCATTGATATATACTCATTTTATGTGTTCATGGCCATGTTATACTTATTTATATCCATCTATTTGTACCAATCTCATGCGAAAATATCCATGTCTATACTAATACCTGTTACCTTGTACATGTTGACAAATAAATAAATAAAATAAAATAAATAAAAATAAAAATAATGCAGAAAGGGCACTTAATTAGAGGAACTAACAGGTTTCCTGCGCTTTCTAGGTGACCTGTTCCTATATTCCTATGAGAAAAAAATGAACAAAAATAAACAGATAATGTATCTATTGGTTTGATCTTTGATATTGCCAGTCAACAGACTAAAGAGGGATCCTGATGAGAGATATCTTTCTTATGCATCTCTCACCAATTCTGGTGTGTCTTGCCAAGCACGGACTCGGACAATACACGCTGTCCTTAACCCAGTGATCCCTCTCTCTGTTTATTTAATTTGTTTCCTGCTCTTTGTGGAAGTCTAAAGGAGAAGGTCTCTGACTATGTGCTGAAAATGTTTATGAGATCAGGGACACTGATAATATTGACAGTGATAATAGTGATGACTAATAGATTTTTAGCTCATAATATTAGCCTTTCGTGGAGAAAGTTGTATCTATGTGGTCACCGGGAGATGAAAACAATTTGTTGGCACATAATCAATTCTTACTAAAATTCTATATCTTTCTTAGTAAAGAGGAAAACAATAATATGAATTTAAAATGCCTTCTTCGGCCAAAGACTAGTCCCTTTTCACTGTTCAATTTACAAATAACTGCAAAGCGGTTCGTAACACTATGAACTGCTTCAGATGTTGCATTAAGACGTTGTTGTTTTTCTAAGTGCCTTCCTTTTCAATGTATCACAGTAGATGTGTTTAGGCAACAACATGCAAAGTGAAAAACAGAGAAGCCATATTATAGTTGAACAAGATATATGAATCCAGTCATTGTGCAATCTGCTGTTTCTGACTTACCAATTTTTAACTGGATCTGTTCATTTTGGTTGTTATTCTTATTGCTTGCTTGCTTGCTCATCCTCCCTGTCGCTCTGTCTGTCTGTCTGTCTGTCTGTCTGTCTGTCTCTACCTACCTACCTACCTACCTACCTACCTACCTACCTACCTACATCTATCTATCTATCTATCTATCTATCTATCTATCTATCTATCTATCTATCTATCTATCCATTGTCTATCATCTGTCTATCTATCTATCTATCTATCTATCTATCTATCTATCTATCTATCTATCTATCATCTATCTATCTATCTATCTATCTATCTATCTATCTATCTATCTATCTATCTATCTATCTATCTATCTATCTATCTTATCTATCACATTTCTGAACTGCCCACTTCCCCCAAAGAAGGACTCTGGGCAGCATACAATAAAATAATAATAAAATTATTTATTTCATTATGTATAATGAAAAACGGTATACATAAAAGTTTAAAAAATAAAAAGAGGCAAAAGTAATTAAACAATATTACAATTAGTTAAAAGGTGAATGGAGGAATTTCAGGCCACTAACCAGCCCCACAGTTATATAAGTCCTCTAAGCTCCCCATGCAAGGTCGCAAAGCCATGTTCTGTCTCCTTTTCAGAAGGCCAGGAGATTGGGGGCTTTCTTAACCCCCGATATTCCATAGGGGTATACAATATCTTAAACCTTCTGCAAGCAGATTAGAAATTATGGATAGTCCTTGAGTTCCAATCATAGCGGAGCCTGCGCATTAAAACGTTCAGTCACATGTTAAGCAAATGCAATAGTTTAACTGCAAATGCCATGATTGTTAAGCAAATGCCAAATCATTAAGTAAACCCATCGTTTACTATGGTGTGGTTTTGCTGAAACCACAAGTGCCAGATTTTGGCAAAACCATTGTAAACATCTAGTTACATGACTGTGAGATGCTGCAAACGGCTGTAAATGAGGCAATGTTGTTGAGTGCCCAAAATGTGGTCATGAGACTGCAGGGGTGTCGAGAGTGGAGGGGGGCAGCCTTCAGAAGTTCAGATTTAGGTTGTAAGTCTTCTTATTCAGTTAGGTTGCAATTTTGAATGGTTGTTCAGTTGTAAGTCGAGGACTACTTGTACACATACCCTACCTACAACCCACATATGCATATTTTGTGTATACATCTGGCTATGGTTTTCCCAGTTGCAATGTATGGCTGTGAAAGCTGGACCATAAGGAAGGCTGAGCATCAAAGAATTGAGGCCTTCGAACTATGGTTCTGGAGAAGACTCCTGCGAGTCCCTTAGACTGCAAGGAGATCAAACGGGTCAGTCCTAGAGGAGATCAACCCTGACTGCTCTTTAGAAGGCCAGATCCTGAAGACAAAACTCAAATATTTTGGCCACCTAATGAGAAGGAAGGACTCACTGGAGAAGAGCCTAATGCTGGTAAAGATTGAGGACAAAAGAAGAAGGGGACAGCAGAGAATGAGATGGCTGGATGGAGGCACTGAAGCAATAGGCGTGAGCTTAAATGGACTCCAGAGGAAGGCCTGGAAGAACGTTATCCGTGCTGAAGCATCATCAATCTTTTGTGGGGCTCTTGAAGCCACATTAATTCCCCAAATGAATATTCGTGTATACATATTCTCCTTTTTTTTAACTAAATAAATATCTTTATGGTATCTATGAATATCTGAATATTTTACTAACAAAAGAAAGTTTGCCTCCAGAAGTGGTGGGTGCTCCAACACTGGAGGTTTTTACGAAGAGATTGGGCAGCCGTTTGCCTGAAATGGTTTAGGGTTTCCTGCTTGAGCAGGGGGTTGGACTAGAAGACCTCCAACGTCCCTTCCAGTTCTGTTATTTTGTTAAAGTCAAACTCTGATTATCTTTATACAGAAGTAGTTTCATGGGAACCTTGCATAGAATAGCCCGCTTGGTGTAAGAATTTTATATGGTGTTTTTTTTTAATTTCTTTCTGGCCTTTCATTTCATGTTTTCCAAACAAGAGATCACATCTATAATGATACAGCTTAGATTTTTGTCCAGTTTTTAAGAAGAATTTCTCCAAATTTTTAAAGCATAAAACACTACAGACAGAGAGTGTGTCTTCAGTGTTTAGAATTGCCATAGCAACATTATAATAGCGTCTTATCATAAAGATGCCTAAATGTGCTTGAGAAAAGTTATACAATAATTAAATATAATGTAGTCTTTAATGCCAAGCCTCTAAACCTGGAAATCTGAGCAAAGGGAGATGTTGGAATTCAAGGTAGCTCTTTGACTTAGTAATTTCCTTCCCGCAGCCCGTAGCGTGATTTGATCTGCCATAAAATTATTTAATATACTGATGCAGATATTTCAAGATTTCAGAGAAAGGCACTTTTGTTTTCATCCCCTCAAGACCTCACTTTATTTTGAATGATGCATTCAATATTAATAGGCTCTTCCTTAATATACATGCTCCTATACTTCACTACATTTCTGTTGCTTGTCTGGCTGTTTATTGTTGTTTATTAAAATCTAACTTAAAGTATGGTTTTTCTTATCTTTAGTGTTGGTTCTGCCCCTTATTATGTAGTACTCAAAAGACACTCAGCTAGCATGTAGGTTTCATTATAAAGATTTTAGATTGACGTTCATAGAGTATTTTTTGAAAAATTACAATACCTTACCACAGAATTTAAGCGTTGAACAGCAGTATCCTGAACTGGAGGAAAAGCAGGGGTGAAATGCTCCCTGTTCACTTGAACCGGTAGTAAAAAAAAATGCTTTAAAAAGTTTTTTTTTAAAAAAGGTCCGACCATCAGCTGTGCGACAATCAGCTGTCCTGAGCCATTGGGACTTTTAAAAACTTTTTTAAAGCATTTTTTTTACTAGATCAGCTGTGCAACAATCTGCTGTGCCTGATTGTTTGTGAGGTTCCTGCTTGTTTCAGAGGCCATTTTGTGTGAAGTCCAGCTGCTTTTGCATAGTGTGTCAGTCAGTTGTGGAGCTTTGGTGTTATTTTTGTGTAAAATGTGATAGTTGGTTTTTGAGCTCTCTGTGACTCTGTGAGGTTCCAGCGTTTGTGTTATTTTTGTGTAAAGTGTGATAGTTGGTTTTTGAGCTCTCTGTGACTCTGTGAGGTTCCTGCTTGTTGCAAGGGCTATTTTGTGTGAAGTCCAGCTGCTTTTACATTGTGTGTGAGTCGGTTGTGCAGCCACGCTCACCCAGTCACATGACCACCAAGTCACGCCACCAAGCTACGCCCAAAGAACGGTAGGGAATTTTTTTAAATTTCACTATTGAGGAAAAGGTTTTTTAAAAAAAAATCTTCCCCAAATGGGATTTATTCATTAAGAGTGCATTCCCTCCAACCTATGAAGTAAAACTTTCCAATTTGACTCCTGCTCATTTGAAATTGATTACCAATTGTGCCAATGTAAAACCATATTTGCCTAACAGGTTACCTGTTAAAAACCCAGATAACTGCTGGATTATATAATATTGAAACCTGAAAGATCAGTGAGCTACCCACACAAAATTCGAAATCTGCAATATGGATCACAAACCTGAACTGAATCAAATCTTATAATTGCTTACATAGGAATACATGTCATTTAATTAAATGGTGTTGGGCTGTTCATTTGCCACCTGCTATGTTCATTTTAAGACAACAATATTATTATACCTTCGCCTCCCACCCCCAATTCTCTCTCTTTCCCCCTGCCTCCCAGTTGACAATCCAGGTTAATGAAGAGGTCTTGAAAATTCAAATACTTGCTTATAGTTTTCCGATGTTTTGGTTGCTCTGTATAAAATATTGTTCAATCGTGGATTTTGGAACATTAGAATTTCTTGAAATCGTGCTTCCAACACTGAATTTGTATGATTTGCTTGTCATATAGATAAAGCAAAGTGGGGCACCATGTCAGTACCGTGTTTCCCAGAAAACAAGACAGGGTCTTATTTTCTTTTGACCACCGAAATAAGCACTTGGCTTTATTTTCAGGGAGATCTTATAATTTTTGAGGTGCAGCAGGTGGCGAGCATGGTCACCTCATGGCTGCTGTTGTGTTGCAATATTTTTGGGGAGGGCTTATTTTTGGGGGAGGGCTTATTTCAGCACATGCGCTCAAAAGCCCGATTAGGCTTATAATCTGGGGAGGTCTTATTTTCTGGAAAATAGTTTGTTTTTGTTTGTTTTTATTGGATTTATATGCCGTCTTTCTCCCAAAGGACTCAGGGCGGTGTACAACATTAAAAAACACACATCCGGACTTCCGGTTCCGGCGGCTACGGCGACGGGCAAGAACTTTGCCCGCTCCCGCTCTTTGGTGGGCTTCCCCCGTCTTTGGGGGGGCACAGGACGCCCCGGAGAGGTGCCCTGCTGAAGGAGCGGCTCGCGGAAGGCTCTGGCACCGGCGGCGGCTGGTGGGGGCTTTTCCGCTTTGCTCCAGGCACCGGGGAGCAGTTTTGGAGGGCGTGCCAGCGTCTCGCCCCATGCTGATCGGAGAACGTAAAACTGAAGGAAGCAGCGGCGGTGCGGTGAGATGCTTCCTCTCTTCATCCCCTTACTTTTAAGTTGATGGACTTTTCAGTATTTTAAAAGTTAATCTTTCGGATTTATTCTTGGAGGAGCTGCTAGAGGGGAGGGGGATTTCCCCCCCCCTTGGACAAGCGGCTTGTAAAAATTCTGCTCTCGCCCCCAGGGGAAGGAAGGAGGAGTGGGGAGAGCCAACTAAGGATGCCTCACCCCAGTAAAAGTGTTTTTCATGGGACTTAGTTCCAGAACTTATTGATGACCTGAGAACTTTTTGAACTTTTAAAATTTTTCCTATGCCTCTGAGCCCAAAGCTGGCAGGGCAAGATGGCACACTTCCGTTGTCTTCATGAGCTGTGAAACCTGACTCCACCATTAAAATTCAGGCTTCCGGTCTTTGTCTCCGTGTCACCCAGAGGAATCTCTTGTGGATTGTTATTTCCTGAACTCTTTGGAGAAAAAACTCTCATCTATTGCTAGATTGACTAAAGAAACTCCCACCTGTTTGGATCCTCTGCCTTCTGGACTCATCTGCCTGCTCTACTTCTCCAGCTGCCCAGTCTCTACACTGACTGATCTCTTTGTTTCATAAACCATGTCTCCAAAAAGACCACCCCCTGGAAAACCTGGCTTTGCTACTTCTGCACCGACATCTGCAACATCCAGCCCTGCCACACAGTCAAAGATTACAGAACTGATGCAACCTAAGAGTACAGAGATGGATTTGCAACAGATGCTTCAGCAACTCATACAGGGCCAGGAAGAAATTAAGAAACAATTAAAAGAAATGAAGGAAGAAATTAAAGAGAACCAAGTCCAAATCTATAAGAACTCACAGAGACTGGACCTGGTGGAGGGTGGGGTGGCGGAGGCGAGAGGGGGGGTAGAGGCTTTACAGAAGGGAAACAAAGAACTTGACATCCAACAAATGAAAACAGAGTTTGAGAGAATGTCCTTTTATCTTAGATTTCAAAATGTAATAGAAGCAGATGGGGAAAATATAAGGGACATTATGACTAATATTTTAGCTGAATACATACATAAAGATAAATAGCAGATGGAATGGGAGATAGATCTGGTCTATAGAGTGAATTCAGCATATGCCAGAACACACAATGTACCCAGGGAGGTTCATATTAAATTCCTTAGGAAAAGCACAAGAGATGAAATTCTGGGTGTACAAAGGGGGCAAACATTGACATATCATGACAGGGAGATAACCATCCTGAAGCAGATCCCCAAAAAAATTAGGGAGAAAAGGAAAAACTATTCGCAATTGGCGAATAAACTATACCAGAAGGGGGTGTGGTTTAGATGGTTGATGCCTGAAGGTATGCTGATATTCTGGGAGGAGACAAGAATTAGAATCAATACACCCATAGAGGCACAGGCCTTTATGGAAAAAAATAAAGCGAACCTAGAAAAAACAGAAGACACCACAATGGTCACACAGGACACGGGAGGGGCCGGAGCTCTGCCAGCGGGGGGTGAAGGGGCAACACCGAGAAAGCTCAGATCACAAAAATGAATAAGAAAACCACAATGTTATAAACAGACCGAAAGTTATAATGAAATTATATCTAGACTTTATATCATAACTACATAAATTGATTGAAAACTATTTTTTCTAGAATTAATATGCTGATTTTTTATGATTATGTATTAATGTTTTATATTTAGATGTATTCTATGAGTTTGGAGGGAGGGGGCGTCTGCCACACTTGCAACTGCCAAAATTTGTAACCATTCCACTTACCCTTTTCCTTATAAATGTTTTAAAAAACCAATAAAACTTTTTGAAAAGAAAAAAAAAACACACATCCTAAAAGTTAAAAAGAAATTAAATACATATCCAAAAAAACCAAACCGAATTTATAAGACAATACATTTAAAAATAAGTTAAAATTAACAGGCCAGGCCGGCTTGCTGGAAAAGCCAACTTTTTAGGGTGCATTGGAAGGACCGGAGGTCAGGGATTATGCGGAGCTCTGGGGGCAGCTCATTCCAGAGGGAAGGCGCTCCCACTGAGAAGGCTCTCCCCCTGGGGGTCACCAGCCGACACTGTCTGGCCCCTGAAGAGGCCAACTCTATGGGATCGTACTGGACGGTGGGAGGTTACTGGTGGCAGTAGGTGGTCTCGCAGGTACCCTGGGCCTAAGTCATGGAGTGCTTTAAAGGTCATAATTAATACCTTGAATCGCACAAAATAGGGTATCACCTTCTGCAAAGGAATGACAGGATCCCAGGGTCTTATTTCCTTTTTGTCAGAACCTGGAGATGCAAGTTGGTACAAATGAAATGGACTTAGAACTAAAAGGATTCTGAGCCCAGAAAATGCTTTAAGTGCAGGTAGTCTTAATTTACGACTACAATTGAGCCCAAAATTCCTGTTGCTAATCAGGACAGTTGTTAAGTGAAGTTTGTCCCATTTTGCAACCTTTCTTGACACAGTTGTTAAGTGAATCACTGCAGTTGTTCAGTTAGTAATATGGTTGTTAAGTGAATCTGGCTTCCCCATTGACTTTGCTTGTCAGAAGGTTGCAAAGGGGGATCGCACGACCCCTGGGCACAGCAATGGTCATAAGTATGTAGCAGTTGCCAAGCATCTGAATTTTAATCACATGATCATGGAGATGCTGCAATGGTTGTAAGTGTGAAAAACGGTCATAAATCACTTTCTGTATGTTAAATGCAGTAATAGATGGTTAACAGAAGGATTACTGAAGAGGGATTTGAAGATTAGTGTGATGTTTAGCTTAACCTGTTGACTGTCCTTTTTTCTGTGACAGTGTGTGAGTGTGTATACACACACACAAACACACATATAGTGTGTGTTTGTGGATAGATAGATAGATGATAGATAGATAGATAGATAGATAGATAGATAGATAGATAGATAGATAGATAGATAGATAGGATAATTGGTTTTTTTCTTCTTTTCAGCATCCATCTATAATGTTTAATGTTAAGTTTATGTGATATTTGGGTCACCTCTTCTCCTTTTTTGTACACATCTTTTTTGTTGATGTTAGTGCTGGACATATGTTTTTGTTTTGTTTTTCACCTTTTATGATAAAACAAAATAAATATACTTGAACAAAATAAATATATTTAAACAGGGGGAGAAAAGGTCACCAAAGGTGTTGAGGATAAGTTGTAAGTTGAAAGCGACCTATAATCAATTGGAAGGTGCTCTTAGTCCTCCAATGACAAGCTCGCCCCCAGCCAAATCCACTCTTAACTCAATCTTTCCTTCTTTTAACAGTATAAATTGGGCTGATTATTCAGCCAATTGGAATCCTACATTTATGTTGCTCTACAATATAAAAAACCTCTCACGTTATTGCTGCCTTCATGTGAATGGCCCTGTTCCAGCTACCCAAGGATTTTGAAAATATCCTTGCTGGCAGGAAAGCTGCTCTATATACCTTTATGTTCTCCATAGGAGATGGTAACATTTTCAGGCATGGATTTATTTCAGTTTATTTTTTTAAATCCATGATTAAGTATATGTTAGTGACAGTGGTGAAATTCAAATTGTTTTACTACCGGTTCTGTGGGTGTGGCTTGGTGGGCATGGCAGGGGAAGGATACTGCAAAATCCACATTCCCACCACATTCTGAGGCCAGCCAGAGGTGGTATTTGCCAGTTCTCCGAACTTCTCAAAATGTCTGCTACTGGTTCTCCAGAACCAGAGGTGGATTCCTACTGGTACGGTATGATTCGGCTGAATAGCTAGTAACTCCAGTGGACAAGTGACCCTATCGGTTCTATCGGCGATGGCGTAGGTGCTACCATGTTGTTTTTTGCTTTTGTGCATGCACAGAAGCATTTTAAAAACTTCTGCACCTACGCGCATAGCACGGATGAAGCATGAACGCGCCGAAGTGCATCCCTGAGCGAACTGGCAGTAAAAGAAGCCGGAACCCACTCCTGTCCAGAACCTGTCAGAACCTGCTGAATTTCACCCCTGGTTAGTGACCCAGTAATGTAGTGATGTAGCAGGGAGAGGCTGACATTTTCACTCTGGATTTTTTGAACAGACTTTGTGTTATTGCAGGTTTTTAAAAAAAGAAACCTAGTGGAAGCTTGATCCTACCATTTTATGCCTTCTTGGTTGCCTCCCCATTGCCCAAAATTATTCCACCCAAACTCAACATTTTGCTTTGGGGGGAGGTGTCAACCAATTCTAGGCCATGAATGCCCCTCCCTGACTTACGATGGTGAAAAAGCCATTGGGCCTCATCAAATGAATTTGAGTATTTGTAATGAGCAGTGACGTGCGGTGAGGTTCATGGCTGGTGAGGCTGGTGACGTCATCAGGAAGGCGGGGAATGGGACCACGTGTGCTGGAGGCGGAGGCTGCCTCAGCCTCCAGCACACGTGATCCCATTCCCCGCCTTCCTGAGCGTGCTCTGCCGGCTCGTGCTCCGCAGTCCTTGAAAGCGACTGGGGAACGACGAGAACCTTCCCCCAGTCACTTTCGTTGCTTCGTCATCTGGGAGCGCCGACAACATTTCTGCCTCCGCAGCTCGCGGACGGATGGAGGTAGCCAGAGTGGCTCCGAGGCAGTCCGGTGGGTGAGCGACCGAGGATTAGGCAGCCTGATCCTCCATCGCTCGCTCGCTCGCTCTTTCGTCTGCCCGGACCGCCTCGGCGTTGCTCCGATACATCCGTCCAGCCGCGCCGGGAGCTGCGGAGGCAGAAATGTTGTCGGCACTCCCAGATGACGAAGCAACGAAAGCGACTGGGGGAAGGTTCTCGTCGTTCCCCAGTCGCTTTCGTGGTTCGTCATCCGGGAGCGCGGACAACATTTCTGCCTCCGCAGCTCCCGGGCGCGGCCGGACGGATGTATATAATATTATAATATTATATATATATATATATATAGTATATAATATTATATACTATTATTTCATGAAGAGAGGTGAGGCTCTGCCTCCCCTGCCTCCCCTGACCGCACGTCCCTGGTAATGAGAGGCAGAAGAGTAAACTGACAAACAAGAAACCCTCCTTAGTTGGTGTCTCTCACCACCATTTTTGGTCAATTTGTTCTCAATATGTCTCCCAAATGAAACACGTCTGGGCCATCTGATTCCACTTTCGATAAGATTTCCAGGGCCTGGGAATTATTTCACTGCTTTCTCTGATGTGCTGTCCAGATGTTTCTCTTCACTTTGGTTCTGCAGTCTTTCTAACGGCTATTTCAACATACTTCTCCTAAATGAGATTAGCTGTGTTGTGAATTCTTTGTGGCATACAGTTATTTATTGTATATTCTTAATTAGCCTGTTTGTTTAACCACCATCATAAGGCAATTTGGGAATGGGTGCATTTGAGGGCCGGAAGACGATCATTTATAATATTGGAATTTTAATATGTTTTTAAAACTAAAAACTAGAATAGAATAGAATAGAATACTTTATTGGCCAAGTGTGATTGGACACACAAAGAATTTGTATTTGGTGCTGATGCTCTCAGTGTACATAAGGAGAATAAAATACATTCATCAAGAATAAAAAGATACAACACTTAGTGATAGTCAAGATTACTAATAAGCTATCAAATCGTACTAGGAAACAAATAAAAACAATATAAATTGAAAGATACAAGCAACATGGTTATAGTATTAGCCTAGAATTCGGTTCAGATCTTCAATATGGGATCATTGTTAGGTCATTTTCCAATACTTCAGACAAAAGAAATCCCTGTGGCATCCTGTGGTTGGTGAAGACTATCCCAAAGAAGCAAAAGCAAATATATTGAAGGGAGGTGGGGGAATAGAAGGTTCTGACTTCCCCTTGAAGAAGAGGAACAAACGTGGTGCTTGCCAATCTCAGTCAGATGCCCTAAGCTGTAATGGGAAGTAAAGGTAATTTTGAGGAACAGGAGGGCAAGCTGCAGCCGAGGCAATGATCAGATAAAAGAAACCTGAGCCCAGGGCAGAAATGTAATTTAAGAAATCATCTCAAGCTTGACCCTCTCCAGTTCCCCTGCAGGTAAACAGAGGGAGGGAGAGGTGCAAGGGGACTTGCAGGATTCTGTCACTGTAACCTTATCATAAAAATAGCACAGGCAGTGCTCAACTTGCAACAGTTCACTTAGTGACCATTCAAAGTTACAACGGCACTGAAATAAGTGACTCGTGACCATTTTTTACACTTATGGCCATTGCAGCATCCCCATGGTCATGTGATTTATATTTGAATGCTTGATAAGGTCATGTGATTTATATTTGAATGCTTGATAACTGATTCACATTTATGACAGTTGCAGTGTCCGGCAGGGGGTGGGGGTGTGTGTGATTTCCTTTTGCGACCTATTGACAAGCCAAGTCAATAGGGAAAGCAGATTGACTTAACAACTTGCTACTAATTTAACAACTGCAGTGATTCACTTAACAAATAGCTACCACACTTAGTCTTATATACCGCTTCATAGTGCTTTAGAGCCCTCACTTTACAGAGTCAGCATGTTGCCCCCAGCAATCTGGCTCCTCATTTTACCCACCTCGGAAGGATGGATGGCTGAGCCAACCTTGTGCCAGTCAGAATCGAACTCCTGGAGTGAGCAGTGAGCTAGCCTGCAGTACTGCATTCTAACCACTGTGCCACCACGGCTCTGTTGGCAAGAATATGGCAAGAAAAGTCATAAAATGGGGCAAAACCCACTTAACAAATTTCTCACTTAGCAACATAAATTTTGGACTCAATTGTGGTCATAAATTGAGGATTCCTTGTATTAAAATTCAAGACTTTGGTTTCCCAATCGGGTTTACCTGGCATAGGCCCCATACTGGACAGGACAGGCTGAAGGACACCTGCACTCCTAATCATACCCTGAGGAGGAATCATAGTTAGGCCAGGCCTGATGTCTGCTGTTCCCCACTGATAGCCATTGAGGATAGTGAGGAGGACTTGCAAGGGTGGTAGTAGTAGCCCTCAGTCCTGGACTGGATGTTCCTTCAACTCACAGTTGACTCAGGTGGAGGAAAGGGATGAGCCCAATCAGTGGTGTATTAACCATTAAACAGACTAAGCACATGCTTAGGGCACCAGGCTGAAAGGGGCACCACAAAGTTGAGAAAGGGAAAAAAAACCAATGAAGCTTGGCTTCGTTTGTACAGTATGCACAAAGGAGGGGGGGGCACCAAGATTTGTCAGTGCTTAGGGCACCAGTGAGCCTTAATCCGCCACTGAGCCCAATACAGAGTGATGAGCCAGGGCCAGGGCTTCTGGGAGATGTATGAAGGAGATACCACTGTCTGGCGCTTCAATGCTTCTGCATCCCAATTGGCTTCCATAATCCTTTTGCAGGGCCCAGTGGCTTGGTTCTTCCATGCAAGAGTTTTCTAACACACTCCTAGCTCCAGAGTCAAAACAGTGTTTACACAGACATCACCAGGGCCTAGGAAAAATTGCAAAAATTCAGGAGCGTTTCCTGGAAGTATCTTCTACTTTTAAAAACATAACTATAATATCCTTCAGTTTCAACTCACTGGGGATTTTTGTATCTGGGTTTTTTCTATCAGTGCTACAATTCTCAGATGTCTTAAATGTAAGACTTCTGATTCTAGCCTTGGTATGCTTAGAAACCTGAATGGCAAGATAAGTTATGAACAAACATCGACTGTCCATCAACTTCTGCAGCTTTTGTCAAAATGAGGAAAACAGCATCGCTCTGTCATATTGCCAGCTCTGCCTCTTTGGGTCATGCGCCACAAAAGGAAAGGTTTTTGCATCACAGTGAGGACCTTGACCCATTGACATCCCAATCCCACCCCAGACAACCCTGCAGACTAATGGCCTTAACTCTAGATTAGCGTTTCTTAACCTCAGCACCTTAAAAATGTTGGATTTCAAGTTCCAAAATTCCTCACCCAGCATAAAGGGAATTTCAGAAGTTGGGTACTACAATGCAAGGTATGTCCATAAACCTAATATTCTGCTATCTGGGGTGGAATCAATTAACTAGTGAGAATAATTAACTAGTGGAATGGCCAGAGGTTGTATTCAGCAGGTTCTGACCAGTTCTGGAGAACCAGTAGTGGAAATTTTGAGTAGTTTGGAGAACCGGTAAATACACCTCTGACTAGCCCCAACCCCATCTATTCTCTCCCTCCCGAGTCCCAGCTGATCAGGAGGGAATGGGGATTTTGCAGTAACCTTCCCCTGGAGTGTGGAGGGAATGGAGATTTTACAGTATCCTTCCCCTGCCACGCCCACCAAGCCATGCACACCAAACCACGCCCACAGAACCGGTAGTAAAAAAAATTGAATCCCACCACTGGGAACGGCTTGCCTCCAGAAATTGTGGGTGTTCCATCACTAGAGATTTTTAATGAGAGATTCAATGGCCATTTGTCTGAAATGGTGTAGGGTCTTCTGCTTGAGCAGGGCGTTGGACTAGAAGACCTCCAAGGTCCCTTCCATCTCTGTTATTCTGTTATCTTTTATGGCTGATCCTAAATGACTTGACAGTACACAACACAATTTGTTCCAAACATCCAAAAAGGAATAGAGAGTGCACAGGAGTTACATACCTCCCAAATCTATCTCTTCTGATAAATAGTGGAGATTTCTAAGTTAGTCAGTGACAGGAGGAGGAGGAGGAGGAGAAGAAATATTTGTTTTGAACAACCTGAACAATTTTATATAAATCAATAGAAAGCCTATGATGAACTAATGAAATTTTATTTGTATGAATGGATATGTGTATTTTACAATAAATGTAAAAATGTGCTTAATTGGTGTGTTTTGCTTATCAGTGTGTAAAATTGGTGTGCATTTTATCACTGGGGATATGATTTTAATATTCCAATTGCATTCAAACACAAGATAACGAAGCCAAGACTCTCATACTTTGACTTCTTCCTATTGAACTGGAAAGAAGTCAAGATTTCAATGCAGCATTGATTGTTATCAATTACAGGTCAACATGATTAAATTACTACTTCGGTTGCTTTCTGTTAAAACCGTGCCCTTCCTTACGCTGGGAATCGGTCCCATTCAATTTAGAAGTGTTGGCTTTCAGCAAGAGATGTCATTTGGGTGGCTGAGAATTGCTTTAGAAATTTGATGCGACTCCCTAAGTCAGGGGTCTCCAACCTTGGCAACTCTAAGACTTGTGGACTTCAATTCCCAGAGTTCCTCAGCGCTGAGGGACTCTGGGAATTGAAGTCCACAAGTCTTAAAGTTGCCAAGGTTGGAGACTCCTGCCCTAAGTCATCTTGAAGGAAAGTTATAGGTGCCAGATTCTTTCTTCCATGGGGTATTTTTGCTTCTTTGTCTATTTCAGACAATACTCACATTTGCACTTTTTGAGGTGTGTGTGTGTGTGTGTGTGTGTATGTGTGTTGAGTCAGTTTTTGACTCCTGGCGACTGCTTGGACCAGTCCCTGAGGTTTTCTTGGCATGGTTTTCAGATGTGGTTTGCCTCCCAGGGCTGAGGGAAACTGACTTGCTAAGTTGTCACCCAGTGCCTCATACGGGACTAGAATTCCCAGACTCCTCATGTCTTAATCTGGGACCACGATACCAAACTAGCTCATCAGCTCCTAATGGCTCTGAAATACATCCTTAAACTTAAAAAAGTAAATTATTAAATCCCCAACCTGTAATATAACCAATTTCCAATTCAGTCTCACATGGTGTGATTTCAACATTCTCCGCTAAATCAGGAGGAGTTGCACAGCTATGTCCTCAGCAAGATTTAGGCAAGGGATTAATGCAGAGCTTTTATTTTGGAGGGATGCCATGCTAATAGAGATCTGGCTCAACCAAAGGTATTCACTTGAATAGGTTGCTTAAGATGCTGTTGGCACTTGGGTCTATATAGCTTTCATGTGAAACTTTACAAAGCTTAAAAGGAATGCATATTGCACCTTGGCCCATTATGATCAGAGAAGCCTATAACCTCTAAATCTCATTCCTTTCATGATGATTTAACAAAGGAAAACTCTTTAGATCAAATTTCTTGGCAGGTGAAAATATTTATTTTGGATCTTAGGATATACTCTCTCTCTCTCTCTCTCTCTCTCTCTCTCTCTCTCTCTCTCTCTCTCTCTCTCTCTCTCTCTCTCTCTCTCTGTGTGTGTGTGTGTAAAGCAACATTGCAGCTTCTTCACATTCTTTTTGCAATACAAACAATGCAAGAAAATACATAGAAAAGGCTAGAGTCAATATTAAAGATTTTCATATGAAATGTTTAAAGCATTATTAAATCTGTATTTTAATTAACTACATCAACTTTCTAATGTCACACCACAATAAGTATGAGCAAAAGATTTGTTTGCATACTGTACCTTTATATCTCTTTTATTATTTTAGCTGATGACTAAAACGTGCCCTGTTCTAAACTTGGAATCCCAAATTGGGACTTGAAATGTAGCTAAATCATTTCTAGCATTAAGGATTATTAGTCCGATTATTTCTATAATTGCTAATTCTAAATCTACTTCTGTATTAAATAGATGTGAATTACTGTGGCTTAAGCAATATAGATATTTTTCTAACAGTGCCTGTCTAGTGGGGAATATTTACTGAATTCTTGATTTTCTTTATACCTAAAGAAATTCCTGGAGGTGGGGGAGGGTAATTTTTCTCAGAGCTGATGCTATATTTTGTTCTGATATTTATTTTGGCAGTCATGGCAGGTTGCTTTGGATGCCATATATAGGTCCAGATTCTCACAGTAATGAGGCTACAGACTAACTTTAATATGGCCAGCAACTTGCAACAAACATATCCATAGCACTCTTTTGTATATAAATTACTAGTACCAATGATCATTCATTCATTCATTCATTCATTCATTCATTCATTCATTCATTCATTCATTCATATTTATTGGCTGCCCATCTTACCACAGGGTAAACCGCATTCCCCAAATCAGATTGATTCAATTTCTATAAATTATAGCAGTTTAGACAACAATATATTGAAATAATGTTTGGGGAATTGACTAATGCGGATTATTAAATACTTGGCAAATCCCACAAAGAGAATTAGCCTTATAAAAAGTTCATTTGACACAGACTTGAAGGCAAAGACTTGAAAGATTATTAACAATATTTGGGGGTTTTGCCTATAATGACAAAGCACCATATGAATAGCAAAGAAGTGTTTCAGGCAACAGAGTAAACCTTGCCTGTTTTGCATTAGGACAGGAGGAAAAAAAACGATCACAGCAACAGGAACCTTGGGTATTATCAGATCATATGGTATTAACTATCACTATAATTTCTTTTCCTTTTGTTAACTCTTGAGAGAGAAAACCCTTTAGCATATTTTGGAGAAGTTACAATCATCCAGAAAAAGGCACTGTAAGGATTATGCAAACCAAAACTCTTCTGGCTAGAAAATGAATCTGCAAATTAAATAGGCTAATTGTTAACTACTGAAAATATCAAATTGAGATCTAATCCGTGTATTCATCATCTTCATTATTTAGTCCTGATTTTTCATTTCAGAATTGCTGGGGAGAAGGCAAAGTATAAATCCCTTTCACAGTAATGTCATCTTTTCGCATTAATCATCTCAGTCAATCCTGCAGCTGTAAAAGCTTTGGGCAATATTTGGCTGGTAATAGATGTCAGTCACTTATGAATGAGAAGACAGGATGTGCTATTTCATGAACCAGGCTAAATAACCCGTTACTTGGTTCATTTGAGGCATGGTAGGTTATGAACTATAGATTACAGCTCAGCATGCTGTCTTAACCCGGGTTATTATGACTAATCAACAAATCTCAGCTTAACCAAAAATATGTTAGCATGATACATGAATTCAGTCAACAAGAAATAGAAAAAGGAGAACAGGAGTATGTGTGTGTGTGTGTGTGTGGAGGGATTAGGAGATCCACTCATAGCTAGAATTTCCAATAGAATGATAAGTAGGATGAGTAGCTAGAAGAAAATAAAGACCATCTCTGAAATACAGAGAGGAAGGATGTCCCAAAGAACACTTCCTTATTTTTCCCCGAATTAATGCTGTTGTTAGTTGCGAAGTCATGTCCGACCCATCGCGACCCCATAGACAATGTTCCTTCAGGCCTTCCTGTCCTCTGCCATCCTCTGGAGTTCATTTAAGCTCACACCTATTGCTTCAGTGATTCTATCCAGCCACCTCATTCTCTGCCGTCCCCTTCTTCTTTTGCCCTCAATAGTTCCCAGCATTAGGCTTTTCTCCAGTGAGTCCTTCCTTCTCATTTGGTGGCCAAAGTATTTGAGTTTCATCATCAGGATCTGGCCTTCAAAAAAGCAGTCAAGTTTGATCTCCTCTAGGATTGACCGGTTTGATCGCCTTGCAGTCCAAGTGACTCACAGCACACAGCGCACAGTCTTCTCCAGCGCAATAGTTCAAAGGCCTAAATTTTTTGGCGCTCAGCTTTCCTTATGGTCCAACTTTCACAGCCATACATTGCAACTGGAAAAACCACGGCCTTGACTATACACACTTTTGTTGGCAGGGTGATGTCTCTGCTTTTTAGTATGCTATCTAGATTTTCCATAGCTTTCCTCCCCAAGAGCAAGCATCTTTTAACTTCTTGGCTGCAGTCCCCATTGCAGTGATCTTGGAGCCCAGGTTCCCAAGTTAAGACACTATATAAACTGTTATACATTCCACATTGTGCAGTACACTAATCTTTTTTTATGGTTCACACTGATTATTGATTGATTGTTTGCTGTCAAATCATCTTCAGCTTCTAACAAATCACTTAGAGCTCATATTCATTCATCGTTTATCACAGTTTATTATTTAGCATAGATCTACATGCTCATTTACAAATCAGAACACATTTCCTTGTTTTTTTAAATTTATATCTTGTCTGAAATATCCACAGTGATCTTTGATTTGTTGTGCCCCACAACAACCGTTGCATCCAGGAGGTTGGGTTGAAAGAAAATAACCAGCCAAAGTCACCCACAGTGTGTTTTGAGGGTTAAAAATAAATTTGGAGCTGGGTCCAGATCCAATACTTTGCCCATTATAGTACACTGGCTCTGAATGTTGCAATGCATTTCTTAACTGGACAAGTGAAAGTAACGCATGCTTATTTTGATTGTGCCTTCCAAAAACAGGGAGAGAGTCTTCAACTGTACTCTTAAAATACCTTACAAGAAAGCAGCCTTTTTCCTGCCCTATTCTGTAGTCCTCCCAAACCTCGGAAGATGCCAGGCTGAAGAAAAGATATCCTCCATATTTTAATATAAATTGTAAGTTAACAATCATGTTGGTTCATGGAGCTCTTCCAAGGCAAAGAAAAGCTAAGGGAAAGCAAAATGACCCCATGACCCCAATAAGAGATTCATTTAAAATCCAGAGTAAACAGCCTCCTTGAAGCATCTTTATCACATGCGCTCAGATGCAAAGTTCATGACAAGTTAGACATTCTGATAGCCAAAGTAAGAGGCAAGCTACCCGCTTTATAATATTCCATATAGCACAGAAAATTACTTTGACTCTGGTGCCGTCTGTATTATTTGGAAAATATGTTCACGATAATATTATATTTCCATGCTAGTAAATCAGTGGGGGAGTCCTTGGCAGTAGCAATATTTAGACATTGGGAAAATAATAGGATTTACAGATAGTCACAAATTTATTTTCTATTGCCACTGTATGTGTATTTCGTTCCCGTCTTTGTTCTCTTTAGAGCTTCTTTGTGGATATTTCTGGGACTATTTTCTTTCTTAAGTGTTTAGAGACAACCAACCATTAGAACACAAAGAGGCCTGTTTTTCCCTCCTCTCCCCCTCTCTCTTGTATCCCTTTACCAACACTACACCTGCATTACGCCACTTTCCAAAGCAAATGGTACCTTTTCTCCCACTTTCTATTGTGCCGAATAATCACAGAAGACTATTTTAAGAAAATGGATCAAAAGTGAGGCATACCATTCATCACGCTCAGACACGAGTGATGTATCGGGAATAGCAGGTGGTCGGTAGCACCTGAGAGATGTTGTGTAGGCTCGGAAACCTAAGCAATGGATTTCTCAAAATTGAGCCCGGTCATTATATGAATGTGAATCTGTTAGAGAAAACCAGAGTTGTAGACTGAGACTTTGGAGGGGGGGGGGGATGAAAAAAAAACCCTGAAAAGAAGGCAAAGATAGACCGCATGCTGCATGTGTCTTTATTTGACAGCTGGTAAGATAAGATGAAATTCAAGTCCCTTTCAAGCCGGTAGCAAGCATCTCTTGCGATATGTATTGAGCAATGTTATTGACAGTCTGCTTCGTCTCACAATGAAGCTCACTAAAACAATGCCTCTCACCTCTAGAATGCACTTCTACAGTCCAAAACACAGAATATCCACTCAAATGCTTTGATACGAGTTGACAAATCAGTCCATACCTCTGTGATGCTTTCAGGAACACTGTCAAATGGGGAAAAAATTCCCTTTTAAACCCACGTTCTTGGCCTTTGTTCTGGGCGCTTGCTGTAAAATACCCCAGTTATAGTGAATTCTGGCCACAAAGTCCCCACAAAGAATGGAGTCATTTGTTGGAAAGCAGCACATTCTGGAAGCTTTTTTTTTTAAGACAGAGCCCGACGTTACAGTAAAATCAGCTTCTGTTCCAGTTTACTATCAGATTGCAGGGTCAATTATTTGCAAAGGCTTTTCCAATGATCTGGCAAAGTCACTGGGACACACGAGTGAGTCCAGAAAAAAAACACTTGTTCCTGCTGCTCAACTTAGCAACTTCTATCGCGCTCAACAAGTGATATGCGAAGTGACCTATCTTCCCACATTTGGACATTCAGCAGTCATAGTATGGGATATTCTCTCTTCTGGGTGTGTCTTTGCCACAGTGTACCTTAGCCCTGAAGCTACGTTAGGAGACGCAAACAAAGTTTGCTTGTTTTGGTTTTCTGCTTGTTTCCCTCTATAGCAGGGGTGTCAAACTCGATTTCATTGAGGGCCACATCAGGATTGTGTTTGACCTCTGGAGGCCAGGGTGAGTGTGGCCAGGGAAAGCGTGGCCAGCTTGACGTCACTCCTGATGGCGTCTGTGGTGGCCCAAGCACTCTGCCAGCGAAAACAGGCTCCCAAGCTCCATTTTCAGCTGCCACGGCCTCCTGCAACCTTCAGCCAGTGAAAATGAAGCTTGGCCCTCCCGAGCTCCATTTTCACTGGCAGAGGGTTGCAGGAGGCTGTGGCAGCTGATAATGGAGTTTGGGAGCCCGTTTTCACTGGCAGAAGCATCGTGGGCCGATCCTTCGTTGTTTCCAGGGTGGCCCTGTGGGCCAGATCTAAGTACCCCACGGGCCACATCCGGCCCCTCGGCCTTGAGTTTGACACCCCTGCTCTATAGGTTTATTTGGATGAATGGGGCCCTTAAGTCTCCTTGATACCACACTGTCCCTCAAAATGATTGATAGGTTGATTTATATGCTGCCAATCTCACCTTCAAGCAACTCAGAGTCAGTGTCAGTTTCTTATCACCTGTACAGCATTTGCTATCTTTACATTTGCAAGAAAGCCTTCTTCCGAAAGCCACACTGAGTCAGCCCCTGATGTTTCAATTCTTTCAGATTCTCATTCAGTTACTCTACAAAGACCTCAGGGGTTTCCCCAGGTTTCTCTGTCCTGGGCTGAAAACCAAACCCTCTTGTAGATCATTTCTTCTTGGTCACAGACCATTCATCAGGTTTTTCTAGGACAAGCAGATAATTAACCTTATCTACAGCGGCAGCCTAGCTGAAAGATTTAAAAATGTGCTCTAGCCCGATGCCATAAAAGGGGGGAAGCACATCCACCTCCCCACCCCCCAAACATCCATCGTCCTCTTGCTACACAGTTTCCTAGCAGGCCTGCAATTAGGATTTCCAGCCAGCAGGCATAAGCAAAGGGCATGGAGGAGGATTACATCATAAAAGATTCCCTTAAATCAAGCTGCACCTTGAACGAATAGAAGAGAATATTTGCACTGCTTGAGATACTGCTTGGAGTCATGCCTATAGTTTCCTTGACAATCATTTAGAAATGGTTTGCCTTTGCCTTCTTCCAGAATCATTTTTTTAAGAAAAACTTTCCAGTTTTTCCAGTTATGGTCTGTAGATTTCCTGGTGGTCTCCCATCCAATTTCTACATCTGACCCTGCTTTTGTTTTAGCAACATCAATGAAGATCATGTAGCAACTGTCAGCTGTAATGGTATGTGGAAAAGAGCTTGGGAAAAAAGGGCAAAGAGATGCTGCCTAGAGAACAGTCGGATAAGAGACAGCATAGGACTCAGATTGTTGGGGCAATATGCTGACTCTGTAAACCACTTAGAGAAGGCTGTAAAGCACTGTAAAGCGGTATATAAGTCTAATGCTATTGCTATTCCTATAGCCTGCAGATGCATTCGTGGCTGGAGCAAGAGATTCCGAAGGGACCATTTTCCTTAAAGTTAGGAATCTCCCAAGGTTGTGAAATGACACGTTAATAGCATTACAGAAACTGCTTACAGTCTTTAGTCTGCTTCTCCTAAAATCTTCTCTCCCCATTATGGGTAGTCCTCAACTTATAACCATTCGTTTAGTGACAGTTCAAAGTTACCATGGCACTGAAAAGGTGACTTATAACAGTTTTTCACATTTGTGACGGTTGCAGCATCCCCGTGGTCACGCGATTAAAAATTCAGACAGTTGGCGACTGGCGTGTATTTATGACGGTTGCAGTGTCCTGAGGGCCCTGGGATCACCTTTTGCAACCTTCCGACAAGGAAAGTCAACGGAGACGCCAGATTCACTTAACAATATCTATGTGACTAATTGACAATTGTAATCATTCACTTAACAACGGTGACAAGAAAGGTAGTAAAACAGAGGAAAACTCACTTAACTGTCTTGTTTGGCAACAGAAGTGTTGGGCTCAATTGTGGTGGTAAAACCAAGATTGTCAACTCTCGACACGACTCTAGTTGAAGCCACATTTTCCTTGCTTCGTTTCTTAGTTGCCATACTTAAGGGGGTGGGCAGGGGGTGGGAGGCCACTTATGGAATGTAGGATATTTTCCCCCCAGTATGCCAGACATAACAATGATAATTGTTCCAATGTCTCAGGGGTTGCCACAAAGAAGAGGAAGTCAAACTATTGTCCAAGGCACCTGAGGGTAGAACAAGAAGCAATGGGTGGGAACTAATCAAGGAGAGAAGCAAATTAGAACTGAGTTGACAGAACAATTAATCAGTGGAACAGCTTGCCTCCAGAAGTTGTGAATGACCCAACACTGGAAGTCTTTAAGAAGATGTTGGAGAGCCATTTGCCTGAAATGGTATAGGGTTTCCTGCCTAGGCAGGGGGTTGGACTAGAAGACCTCCAAGGTCCCTTCCAACTCTGCTATTGTATTGTATTGTATAAGGCTCCTGAGAATCAAGGCCAAATCAGTGTGCCCTAGCAATTGCAGGAGGGAGTGCTGAGAAGTTCATCTCCTGCTTGGTTGGCTAATGTCACCTGTGACCCAAGGGTGGTGGACAGCATCTTTAATTGTACCAAAAAGGTGGGAATTATTCAGTGTTGATTTCACATTTGACGGTGCTGATATGATGTACCCAATTAACAGGATTTTTGAGGAAGCTAAGGCCCAAGAGTCTTGAATTGGTTGTGAGCATTACTTGGAACCATCACCCATTACTCGGACCAGACACTTCTGCCTGCTACATTTTTCTATCCATGAATTAACTTTACCAGATGCTTCCCCCCAACCAAAGCCTCTGGGCTCTCATCCTCCTCCCACACGTATTGCAACATCAAGAGATTTTGTTTTCGAGGATCTTATTTTCATGGTGCCACCTCCCTCTTATCCCTAACCCACCATATAGGTATGTTTTTTCCACTGTTAATACAGTGTTTCCCCTCTTCTTCTAATACAAATCTTCCTTATGAACCATCTGAGATGCTTCAGTATTGACACTGAAAATGAAGCCGTACGATGCAGAAATTTGATCTTTTATGTCTGCTGGCTGGCAGGTCTGAGCACAACATCTATTGGATGGCAACAGCCTGCCAGCAAGGGGACTACTAATCCGCCAGTGCCACCCTCCCTTCCCCCCAAATGTGTAATGGCATCAGAGGTGGCATTCTGCCGGTTCAGACCGAACCGGTAGCGGAAATTGTGGGTGGCCCCACCCACCCGCCTCAGCTCTATGGTATGGCATTTAGGGCCTTTGTTTAACCAAAGCGCATATGGGCGCTCACATTTGCGAACCAGTAGGGAAGGTAACTGAATACCACCCCTGAATGGCATGCAGGTGTGACCTTGGGAGAGAGAGGGAAGAGCTGAAACCAGGTCAGATAAGTGGAAACTGAAGGAATGTGAGTATGGCAAATTCTCAGAAAAGATCCTTCACTTTTCAGAATACAGATAAATCACTTTTTGCAGTGCCATTGTAATTTTAAGCCAGGGGTCCCCAAACTTGGCAACTTTAAGACTTGTGGACTTCGACTCCCAGAATTCTGAGAATTTTACTGGCTAGAGAATTCTGGGAGTTGAAGTCCACAAATCTTAAAGTTGCCAAGTTTGAAGTCCTTAAACGATCACTAA
Source organism: Natrix helvetica (assembly GCF_964273705.1). NCBI lineage: Eukaryota > Metazoa > Chordata > Lepidosauria > Squamata > Natricidae > Natrix > Natrix helvetica. The sequence continues at coordinate 169,456,100 of NC_138548.1, read as the reverse complement.
ATGAAGTGTGGTAACTCGAAGACATACCATGGATCATCAGCCCATTGTGACATGGAAGAGCCCTTTCATCTGAGAAAGGGCAAGTTTGATCTCATGCCAGGGTCCTTTATCTAGAACACTGCAAACGAATACTGCAGAAATGAATCCTGATCTGAAATCATCCCTACTTTTTTTCCCTTTTCCTGGAAAATTGGCTTTTATTTTTTCTCTTTCTCATTCTTGGGAGGCTTTTCCAATTTTTCACAGTCCCTTTGAAACTACTCTGCTGTAACAAGGGGCTGGCAGATGTGGATGTTGATTTCTGTTCCCCACCTCTCTGTCATTCTCTTGCTTTCTTGACTGCCTGTCTTTCTCACTTCTCTCTGGACAGTTTCCCTTGGGGTTAGATTGAAGGGTTGGGGAGCCCGGGACACTACAAAATGCCGGAGGTAGGATTGTACAGTGAAAGAGAAGCTCTCTGCACAAAACGGGGACATCTCATAATTAAAGTAGAGGCTACATTCCACATCCCATCCCATCAAAATGCAATTTCTTTCCCATCAAATGAGATGCGAACTGTCAGGACAATGCTCAGAATAGCAAGAAATAAACATTTCTGGATTTGGAAAGCATTCTTTGCACCAGAATGAAAGAATATGCGTCCAACGCTGCTTTGCTAATGCTTCTATTTTCTCTCTCTCTCTCTCTCACACACACACACAAACCCACGAAGAAATTTTGTTCTATTCAAGAACACTCACCTAGCCTAGCCAAAAGATTGATTAAGTGATGCTGCCTTGAATGTCAGCAACACTTCAGGAAGAAGGGCATCTCTTTTCCTTGCATTCGGGAATGTTTTAGATTCCATGCAAAGCTGTAATTTGAATAGGCCTTTGTTTCCAATGTATGCCTCGGTTTGTGTGTATGTGTCAATGAAAATAGAACACTGTCATCAGTCACTGGCAGTGTAGGTGAATTCTTACATTATGCCAAGCACCAATGTGGCATGCCTGTCTATGACTTCCTAAGATTTTATGATTTATAAACCATGGTTTGAATCAGACAAGCCTCTCGCCAGTTGTGATAGTCAGATATATACACACATACATACACATACATACATACATACAATATATCTATATGCAATCTTACATGGGAAAAGACCCGAATACAACAAGACCCGCATACCTACACCCATGAAAATCTACAAATACACACACACACACACATACACACACACACACACACACACACACACACACACACACTGGACTTGTTGGATTCGGGTCTTTTCCCGTGTAAGATTGAGATTGTCTTGGCAACGTTTTGGCGAGGTCTCACTCACCATCCTCAGGCTGGTTTTTTCAGCTTAAAGTGTGATCAGAGCTGCCATCTTTCTATAAATCTTGGTGGGTGGGTGGGTGGAGTGCTGGCGTTGTTTCAGTAAGTGGATTGATTGGCTGTGTGGCTGTATCATGATTGGTAGATTGGTGCTGATTGGTGCTGGCTGTGTGTCTGTTGTCGTTTTGTGTTGCAACGGCCTGGGTGGTGGGTGGGGATCGTTTGTTGACTAGGGCTGGTTTCCAGATGTCTGGCAGGTGGGAGGCATTGTCATGTTTATTCATGTTGTGGGGGTGTTTCTCTATTTCGATAGCTTCCATAATTATTCTCTTGTTGAAGTGTTCAGTTTTGGAGATTAATTTGGTTCCTTCAAAATTAATTTAATGTCCTGTAGCTTTAAGGTGCTGGAAAAGGGAGGAAGTTTTTTCTTTTTTCTTATTGCCTTCTTGTGTTCTGCAATGCGTACATTTATTCTCCTATTCGTTTGTCCTATGTATGTTGCAGGGCAGATTTTGCATGGTATTTCATAGACTCCTTGGTTTTCTAGCTGGATTTTGTCTTTGGGATTTCTTAAGATGTTGGCTATTTTTTGGTCAGTGTTGAAGGCTGTCTTGATATTGTGTTTGTGGAGAATTTTGCTGATTTTATCTGTGGCACCTGCGTAACACTCTGCGGAGCAGCTGGAGAGTCGTGGAGGCGCTAAGATGAGGATGAAACCCACCTCTGATATAGAGTATCATGTATAAAATGAAGTGATAATAGTTATAGTCAAACAAATGATTAATAATGATAACAATACACACACACACACACACATATGTATATATATTAGTTTGATAATATGACATTTTATATAAACTACAAATGGAGACTATGAGAGGAGGTTTAAAAGCTTTATTATTAAATATAATCAATTTTTATTTAGAACATGTTATAAAGATGTAAAGTTATTGGATGATTTTAGGAGGATCTAATGGAATGCCATAATATAGTTTTCGCTTTAAATTTAGAATATTTCATATAAAAGGATGTAAAAACAACCATAGTCAAATGAAGGTTGAGGTACAACAATAGTAATATATATATACATATATTTGATTTAAAAATATGTGATTTGATATGAATTATAAGTGATGACTATGGAAGGGATGCATAGAAATTTTGTAACCAACTGACACACTTCCTATAATTTGTAATAGAAGAAGGTTTTAATGTTTTTTGTTTTTTGTTCTGTCTGTTTGTGCTTGTTTAAAAATATTTTTTAAAAAAAAAGAAATTTCAGCCTGATTTTCCAAAAACAAAACCATAACCATCCCTGTATTATCTAAAAAGGTAAACCCTTGCAGATATGTGCTAGTCATTCCTGACTCTGGGGGGCGGTGTTCATCTCTGTTTCAAAGGCAGACCCAGCACTGTCTGAAGACAACTCCGTGGTCATGTGGCTGGCATGACTAAATGCCGAAGGTGCACGGAATGCTGTTACCTTCCCACCAAAGGTGGTTCCCATTTTTCTACTTGCAATTTTACATGCTTTCTAACTGCTAGGTTGGCAGAAGCTGGGGCAAGTAATGGGAGCTCACATGGCGCCAGGGATTCAAACCGCTGAACTGCCGACCTTTCTGATCGACAAGCTCAGCATCTTAGCCACTGAGCCACCAAGTCCCTCTGTATTATCTACCTTTCACTTAACTGCCTCTATTTATCATTTCTCCAGTTCAATGGTTTGGCAATTTTTAAAATATACATATTAAAAATCCCTTAATACATTAATGCCAACTGAAATATTTACAAGATATTTCTGTCTATATACTTACTGCTCTGTACTCCCTTTGTTCATTCTTAGTCTTCCAATTGTCTCTCACCTTTGTAAAATGTCATAAACTTGATACAGGCACATTTCTCCTAGAAAGGTAGTCTTGCTAAGGAAATTTGGTGCCATTTATCCTCCCAAACTGTAAAACAGGAACTCAGCATGTATCTGCAGCTTATGGAACATCTGCAGAGGTTTTAAAAAAGGCTTATATCTCTCCTTTTTCTCCTTGGGCCTCCTACTGATTTTGATTGGCTTTTAGATGCATAATTGATCTGACCAAATCATGGAAGTCAATTGAGGTCCTTGATCATGACACTGAAATACTTTTTTCAGTGCTCTTTTTCAGGAAGGGGGTGCAGAGGGGAGAAAAAGAAAGAGAAAGATTCATTTCAAATGGATTTTTCTTGAAACTATGATGAACAAGTGGTCCTACTTCCAACTGTATGCGACTGAAGACTTTTAGCAAGTACTTTAGGAAAACAGTCATTACCTTTCTGAATCTCTTTTGACATCAGAGTACCTTTCTCTGGAACCAGGCAGAAAGGGGAAGAGGGGCAGAACAGGGCTTCTGCAGTAGGGGCAGAACAGGGCCTGTCCTGGAAACAGGCAGGAGCCCCCCCCCACCTGGCAGACTAAGATCTATTGCCCCCCCCCACCTGGCAGACTAAGATCTACTGTCCTTTTGCAAACTACCTGCCATGGCTTGTGCCCAGGTGCCCCTGATGACTATAATCTGCCCGCTTAACATCTGGTATCCTGCTGACTTCCTGCTATTTATGACTTATGGCATTTCACCTGCCGGGCTACTCCTACTACCTCTCCCCCTCCCACCCTCACCATCTGCTATTTTATAACAACTAGCTACTACAAACTATCTGCCCTCTTCCGCCCATAATGGACCGCACCCAGGCCTCCATCTATTTATTTACCATCCATCTTCCAACCAATCACCTGGCCAACATAAGATCTTCCCACCTAGTTGTGATCGTGGACATTTCTTTCCTCCCATTAGATCCTGGCTTATTGATTTTAACATCAACAGCACCCTGACTTTGTCATAGCTTTTTACCATTACGTATTCGAGGTAGGACTTGCTCCAGCTGCGGGAATCCCCCCTCTCGCAGGCATGGCCCTTTGCCCCCTCCGGGGCCCACCTTGATGACGGGTTTGTGAACCCAGAGAGGTGGAGGAAGCGCAAACTTAGGGGGTTTTTAATGAAATGTTTTCTATCCTTTTTAGGGGGCTCCAGGGTGGGGGGGCGGGGGCGGGGGGTCAGATCAGGAGCGATGTGAGAGCTGGGCCTCCAGGTGTGGTCGTGAGCAGAAGGAGCGGAAGGGAGGAGGAGGGGGAGGATATCATTCCTATACAGGGCTCTTTAATTCCAACGGTCGCAGGGAGGGGCAGATACGAGGACAGATTAAGAACTTATAGTCGGTTGGGAGACCGTGGTTGCTGGTTACACCCGGTCGCTTGTACCAATCCCCGCGGTCTAGGTGGTCAAGAGCTACAGACCCAGGGCCTGAGGCTGTTGTTATGCAATGCGAGGTCCGTTGTTAACAAGGCCCCCCTCATTCACGATCTAATTTTAGAGGGGGAGCCGGACCTCGCGGGAATAACGGAGACCTGGTTGGGCCACGAGGGAGGTCTTCCCCTCGTGGAAATGTGCCCACCAGGCTACCGAGCATTTCATCAGCCCCGGGCCCAGGGAAGGGGCGGTGGGGTGGCAGTAATTATTCGGGAGGACTTAGAGCTGAGGGAGTCTACTGCGCCACAGACGTCCGGATGTGAATCCCTTGTTGTGAAATGGGGCCCTGGGAGACAGTTGGGCCTGCTGATAGTATACCTGGCTCCTCGCTATACATCAGCGGCCCTGCCTGAACTCCTCGAGCTGATCGCATCGGTGGCGGTTGAGACCCCCAAACTTTAGTGATGGGGGATTTTAACCTGCCATCGATGGGAGAAGCATCAGAGGGGGTTTGGGAGTTCATGGCTTCCATGACAGCCATGGACCTGACTCAAATGATTCAGGGCCCGACACACGAGGGAGGACACACTCTGGACCTCGTTTTTGTCTCTGGCCAGTGGTTGAGTGATCTGGGAGGAGGGGACTTAACCATCACTCCCCTGTCATGGTCAGATCACTCACTCCTTCGTCTTGACTTCCCTGGTGCTACCTCCCGCTGCGGGGAGGCGGAACCGGAAAGCACTAGATGGTTCCGCCCCAGGCGCCTGATGGAACCAGATAGGTTCCAGATGGAGCTTGGGCCACCTCCTGTAACCTTGACCCGCCCCCGGGTAGAGGACCTGGTGGTCGCGTGGAATAATGCGACTTCCGGGGCCTTGAACCGGGTGGCGCCTTTGCGGCCTCTCCGGCGGCAACGATCCACCCTGGCCCCTTGGTTTACCGAGGAGCTGGGGGTGATGAAATGCCGCAAGAGACGTCTAGAGAGTCGTTGGAGATCCTCTCGTTCCGAACTTGATCGAACACAGGCACGAGCCCATTTAAGGACGTACCTTGTGGCATTGAGAGTGGCCAAACGCCAATATTGTGCCACTCTCATTGCATCTGCAGAGAACCGCCCTGCCGCCCTGTTTCGGGTGTCCCGCTCCCTCTTGTTTCAGAGGCCGCGGGAGGCCCCTCTACAGGGCAGAGCAGAGGAATTTGGGAAATATCTGCAGGATAAAATCGCTCAAATTCGGAAGGATTGGGTCCCTGTTAGTGGTCCAATGGAGACGTCCGTGGCGAGTCTTGAGGAATCGACCTGGGAGGAGTTTGACTTGGTTGCCATCGAGGATTTGGACAGAATGCGTGGACGACTGCGACCCACCACATGTTTATTGGACCCGTGCCCCTCCTGGCTTGTACTGGCATCCTGGGAGGTTACACGAGACTGGCTCCTGGACCTAGTGAACGCCTCGCTGAGCGAGGGGTCTCTCCCGGCCGCCTTGAAAGAGGCGGTGGTGAGACCCTTGCTCAAGAAGCCTTCCCTGGATCCTTTGGAGCTGGCCAATTATCGTCCTGTCTCCAACCTTCCCTTTTTGGCGAAGGTTGTAGAGAGTGTGGTGGCCTACCAGTTTCCACGGCATCTGGAGGAAAATGATTATCTAGACCCGCGCCAGTCCGGCTTCCGCCCCGGTCACAGCACAGAGACGGCCTTGGTCGCGTTGGTGGATGATCTCTGGAGGGCCAGAGATAGAGGTTGTTCCTCTATCCTGGTCCTATTAGACCTCTCGGCGGCTTTTGATACCATTGACCATGGTATCCTGCTGCGCCGGCTGGAGGGGTTGGGGGTCCGGGGCACCGTTTTGCGGTGGTTCGGCTCCTACCTTTCTGGCCGGACGCAGCATGTGTTGGCAGGGGAGGAGAGGTCGACCCTACGCCCCCTTACTTGTGGGGTGCCACAGGGGTCGGTCCTCTCGCCACTCCTGTTCAACACATATATGAAGCCGCTGGGTGAGATCATCCGTGGTTTCGGGGTGGGATACCATCTGTACGCTGATGATACTCAGCTGTACTTTTCCACCCCGAACCACCCCAACGAGGTCATCGAAGTGATGTCCCGGTGTGTGGAAGCCGTACGGATCTGGATGGATGACAACCGACTCAAACTCAACCCCTCCAAGACGGAGTGGCTGTGGGTACCGGCTCCCCGGTTCAGCCAATTAATTCCATCATTGGCCATCGGGGGCATTCAACTTGCCCCCGTGGAGCGGGCGCGCAATTTGGGCGTCCTCCTGGATGCCCGGCTGTCCATGGATGACCATGTGACAGCCGTGGCAAGGGGGGCGTTCCACCAGGTTCGCCTGGTGCGCCAATTGCGCCCCCTACTGGACCGGGACGCCTTACGCACAGTCACTCATGCGCTGGTGACGTCTCGCTTGGACTACTGTAACGCTCTCTACATGGGGCTTCCCTTGAAATGCACCCGGAGGTTACAGTTGGTCCAGAACGCAGTCGCGCGGGTAATTATGGGGAGTACTAGGTACTCCCATGTGACACCATTCCTGCGCGAGCTGCACTGGCTTCCTGTGGTCTATCGGGTGCGTTTCAAGGTTTTTACAATCTTTAAAGCGCTCCATGGCTTAGGACCTAGTTACTTGCGGGATCGTATTCTGCCCCATACATCCCTGCAACCAATCCGCTCGCACAGAGAGGGCCTCCTCCAGGTGCCGTCCACCAGACAGTGTTGAGGGGCGGCGCCTAGGAGTAGAGCCTTCTCTGTGGCGGGCCCAGCCCTGTGGAATGACCTCCCCCCGGACATCAGGACTACCTCTGACCTCCGCTCCTTTCGTGTAAAGCTCAAGACCCACCTTTTTCAAGTTGCTGGCCTGGCTCAACTTTGATCCAACTATATCGCTCCTGACGGGTTTTTTATTTGGGGTATTTTAATTGCATTCAATTTATTTAGGGGTTTTTAAACATTGTGTTTTTACTTGTTTTTATCTATCAGTTCACCTCCTCCTTGTATATGTTGTATATATGTCTTGGTATATGTTTTGTTATATGTATGTCGATATATTTATTTCCTATGTTTTGTTGTACGCCGCCCCGAGTCCTTCGGGAGAGGGTGCGGCTAAGAAATAAATATTTTTATTATTATTATTATTATTATTATTATTATTATTATTATTATTATTATTATTATTATTATTATTATTATTATTATTATTATTATTCTGCTTTTAAAAGTAATTTGTCACTGTTTCAAAGATCTCTTTTTTATCTTCCAGCAAAAACTATGCATATTCTGGAAAAGATTATCATTCCCAATGTAAGAGTGTAATAATATCTTCTGCAGGAAAGTCTAACTGAAGGGGGAAATTGTATTTTTCCCCTAATTATGGTGAAATATAGGGAATAGAATTAAAGTACTGACCAGATTATATTTTAGTTTTGCACTGAAAGAGACCCAGTTTTTAAATAGAGCTCCAATGTAATCTTAGGGAGGAAAGAGGCACAATAGATTTGTTTGATCAGAGGTTGCTTTTTAATTTTCTTTTTCTTTATTGCATTGTCTCCCACATGCTTTCTTTTCTCCTTGTATCTTTTTCATAACTTTCTTTTGTATCTGTTTTTCTGTTTATCTTTTACACATATAAAAATCCTCTATTCCAAATATGTTTTAAAAAAACAGCTCAAGAATATTAGCTTGTGTTTTTAAAAAGAAGTCCTAAAGTTACAGATATCCCTCAATTTATGGCTGCAATTGGGACCAGAGTTCTGATTTGTAAGATAGTTACATGACTAGACTGGATTTTTATGACATTTTTCCCGACAATCTTCAAATGAATCTCTGGTCGTTAAGTAATGCTGAGGATGTAACAGTGAATCCATTCTTCTAAATGGTCAGGGTATTTTTTTGCTAGAAACCAGCCACAAATGTTGCAAATTATGATCATATGATCACAGGATGCTGCAACTTGCCCTCACAGGTAAGCTTCCTAATCTTTGCATTCAAACCAAAATGCAATCATGTGACTGCAAGGAGGCGCATGATATGTTACAACCAGGGGTGGGTTCCTGCCAGTTCTAACCTCTTCTATAGAAGAGGTTCCACAAATCTACAGTGCCGTTTAGAAGTGGTTCCAGCTCCCCCCCCCTCGCCTGTCTGCATATCATCAAGATGAAGAGTGAGAAGAGGAGTTCTGGGAGTTGAAGTCCACAAGTCTTAAAGCTGTCAAGTTTGAACACCCCTGGGTTTTTTTTCTAAAGGGTTAGGCGTGCAAGGGTCTTGTAACTTGACAGCTTTAAGACTTGCGTGCTTCAAATGCCAGAGTTTCTGAGCCAACATTTTGGTTGCTAAGCAAAAGCGTTGTTAAGTGAGTTTCACCACATTTTACAAGTTGGCCATGCCCACCCAGTCACATGGCTGGCAAGCCACTCCCACCCGGTCACTTGGCCGGCAAGCCACTCCCACAAAGCAGGCCACACCTACAGAAGAGGTTCTAAAAAATTTTGAAACCCACTACTGGTTATAACGGTCAAAAATGCTTTGGAGTCTGTAAAGCAGGGGTGCTTTACAGACTCTACTGGTTTGGGCCGGTTTACCCGGACTGGTAGTAAAAAATACTACCGTTCGCCTGAACCAGTAGTAAAAAAATGCTTAACAAAGTTAAAAAAAGTTCTAACGATAATCAGTGCTGTGCGATGGTAGGAACTTTTAAAAACTTTTTATTAGCATTTGGGGTCTGTTTTTACTCCCAGAAGGCTTCCCGGAGGCCTGCTAGGCCAAAATCGGTGGGTGGGGTGTGTGTCCGTTTTTCCTCCCAGGAGGCTTCCCTGAAATCTGCTAGGCTACAAACGGGGGTGGGGGTGCTGGGAAAGAAAGAAAGAGAGAGGGGGGGAGGGAAAAATGAGAGGGAGGAAGGACCACAAACCTGGCACTAGATGTAGCTTCAGAGGATACCTTGAAAGAGCACAGCAATCCAGGGCTGGAAGGGACCAGAGGTCATCTAGTCCAACCCCCTGCTCCAGCAGGACATTGCTAAAGTGAGTTTCTGTCTTTTGCCCCCCCCCCGTCACACAACTACATAGCCTCGCCCACCCAGTCACATGACTCCCACCAAGCCACACCCACAGAACCAGCAGGAAAAATTTTTTAGATTTCACCACTGCTATAAAGCACCCATTCTGGGCTTGTTGTAGTTTCAAATGGTCTTTAAGCGACTGGTTATAAGTCAAGGACTACCTGTACTTTGAATATTTGGGAACAAAACAATATATTTCAGTGAACAAGAGTTGTAATCCTAGCCTGGGAAGAATAATATGTTGGGATATTATTAGATAGCCTTTACTGTAGATTTAATGGGGTTCTTTAGTTCCCCTTCTTTCCACTTTAGATGACTAGGAGGCACCTCAGTGAATACAGTAGCAACTTAATAAGAGGCAGGCAACTCAGTTATTGTAATTTGTACAGTGTTGTTTATTGCTTATCAATATGTACTACCATTACAGCTAGTTCAACAACGAAAGCTGAATTACTCTGACTGCTAAATGGACATAAATATTTATTTGCTATTTATTTATGAATCACTCTTCGGCTAATTTAGATTTGTTAGATTTGTTAAATTTATAACCTGCTTTTCCTACAGGAGGTTAATAGAACCCCTCTCCCCCGAAAACAATAAAATTGTGAAGTAGTTTGGGCTGAGGAAGAGAGACAGGGGAAAGTTATCAACGGCTGCTGAGCTTCCCCATTCCTAATGCAACACCTAAACCACCTTAACCGCTATACGGTACCACACTGACTAATATCACGGTCAAATACAACAGAAACCGTTCATCTGCTTATTATGTCATTCTGAATCCCTTCTCTCTTTTCAAAGACTCTTCTTTCTCTTTTTTCAACTCTTATAACTTGTAGAAGGGTGTGAAAAATGGAACCCCCTGTTAAACTTGTTTCATATATTTTACGTTCCTGATAAAGGGTCCTGAAGTCAGTTTGGATTGAGCTGTGGTGGTCCAGTGGTTAGTATTGCAGGCTAACTCTGCCTACTGCCAGAAGTTCGATCCTGACTCAGCCTTCCATCCTTCTGAGTTCGGTAAAATGAGAAGTCAGATTGTTGGGGGCAGTATGCTGACATTTGTAAAATGCTCAGAGTGCTGTAAAGCACGGTGGAACAGTATACTTCTAAGTGCTATTACTAGAATAATCTAAAACATTTTTCAACACTGTGGTTTTAAACGAGGAGATCATAGCAGGGATGTACTGAAATACAAAATAATTATTAGTAGAGTAAAATTCAGAAATTCACACAAGGTTTTCCGATGATGCCCAAACAGTGTAAACAATAACAATGTTTTAAATACAGTTTTTAAAGACAGCTAATGTATCAAACACACTTCAGCAAGCTGATAATGTTCCTAGCAAACAATGCAAATTCTACCTCATGAATTATGAATTATTTAAAGGCAAGGCTGTGTATAGTTCCCTGTCACAAACACACAGGATCCCACCATGCTCTGAATGCTAATTGCATGGTAAATGCACAAAGCCGATTTTTATGGGACACCTAACACACATTTCAAGTGAAATGATTAAATACAGCATTCAGAAATGATAAAGTACAGTCTAATACTTGAATAATGGTCCTGTAATGTGAAATAGTAAACAAGGTATAAACAGCCCAACCTTAGCTGTCATTATACTGACTGAAACCATATTTGCCTAATGAAGAATTCAAGGTTGCTTCCGTCAGTTTTTGGGGTAACTTTCTAAGGTTGTTCTATGCCTGTCAGTTCTTACTATGGATTGATTGATAATAAGCATTTGCAAGTAGTTTGTTTAACCTATTTATTAGATGTATATCAATCCTTTCAACGTGTATCACTAAAGCACACTTAGAACCAGTTGTAAATCTCCAACATGACCCCAAAATGCATCAGGATTCATTCCTCATTCTGGCTTTCCTGTTTGTCAATTAAACACAGGGTACTTGGTCTTGAATGGCCGATGCTTAAGGGATGATAAGAATTGTAGCCTAATAACAAAAAAAAAAAAATGTTATTCAATATTTATGGGCAATGGTGGCAGAGGTGTTGTGGTGTCATGATTGTTTCCCACATCTATTTTTTTTAAACAAGGTTTTATTGGTTTTTTTTTTTTTTTAAAGGAAAGGGGTGGTGGAATGAGTTACAAATTTGGGCAGTTACAATATGTAGAAGGTGTCCCCTCCCCCCGTACTCATAGTATTCATTTAAACATAAAGTTTGGTACTAAATAGCAATATTTTGTCAGCATATAAATTCAAATAATAATTTCAATCAATTTATATCAAGCAGATTTTCTTGTTCATTTTTGTGATCTGAGTTTTCTTGGTATCGCCCCTTCTCCCCCCGCCAGCAGAGCTCCGGCCCCTCCCGTGTCCTGTAGATCTGGTGTAGGATCGTCGGGTTTATCTAGGAGTACTTTATTTTTTTCCATAAAGGCCTGAGCTTCTGTTCCCACATCTATTTTTTAAAGAGGGAGGCTTCCAAAAGAAATGGACTGTAGGCTGGGAAAGCATTTGGTGTTCGGGTACCTTGGTGACTCTGTAAATCAATGGTGTCAAAACTCACGTCGTCATGGCGTTGTCACATGATGTATTGTGACTTTTTTCCCCCTTCACTAAACCGGGCATAGGCATGGTCAGGACGTGAAACATCCGGCCCGCAGGCAATGAGTTTGACAGCCCTGCTGTAAGTAAATAGCTGCAAGCATATCTGCCTAGTACATCGCGATACAGAACTGATGCCTTTTACATTTTCTATAATGTTGTGAGATCCTATGCCAAGGAGGTATTGTGAGATAAATAGATAATAGATGGCAATAGCACTTAGATTTATATACCACTTCATAGTGCTTTCACAGCCCTCTCTAAACGGTTTACAGAGTCAGCATATTGCCCCCAACAATCTGGGTCCTCACTTTACCAACCTCAGAAGGATGGAAGGCTGAGTCAGCCTTGAGGCGGTGAGACGCGTGCGCGTGCGCGTGCACGTGAGATAGATAGATAGATAGATAGATGATAGATAGATAGATAGATAGATAGATAGACAGATGATAGACAATGGATAGATAGATAGATAGATAGATAGATAGATGGATGGATGGATGGATGGATGGATGGATGGATGGATGACAGAAAGACAGACAGACAGATAATCTATCATCTATATTATCTGTATTTACACAAAATTAGTCTTAGGATCATGAAACAGCATAACAAGAAACTCATGCAGATGTTTTCCTTCCTTTCCGTTCAGTAAATTAGAATTTGAGGCCCTCTGACAAAGCAGAGGGTCTATAATAACAGAATAGCAGAATGATCATCTCTTTACATTAGAAACATGATGTTTTCTTGATACACCGAACCACAAACCAGCAAAGTAAGTTGTGTGAATTATTTCTGTGGTGTGGGAGGAACCCGACAAATAGGGTTAATTGAGTAAATCCTGCTTCAGCTCACTGTGGGTATTGTTATGTAAGCCCTTATTTATGGTTCTCATTGCCTCAAGATGTGGTAAGGGTCAAACAGCTTTGAAAGGACGGTAGGCCCAATCATGAAAGATATGCTTGTCAAGAGCTATTAATCATGACAATGGCAACACCAGGTTCAGAGGCAGGTTACCATTAAATACCAGTTGCTAAGAAACAACTGTTGTAGATTCCTTAGAGACATCTAGTTAAGTTGCTGCTAGAAGCAAAAATCTGGAAATGGTCCCACAAGGTTCAGGTTAGATTCTTAATGGGGTTCCTTGTTCTGAATAATCAACATTGCTGCAGAGATTCTGTGCTTGCCTGGTCTTGCTCCTTACCAGAACCTGTTCTATGTTTGATGTTTGCCTTTGGTTCCTTTCAGGCCCACCCGGTTCTCTCCTGACCAAATTAATGACTCAGTCAGTTCCATTCCAGAAAAAGCTCTTCTTCTGACATTTAAGCGCTGAATTCTACCCTCCCTTCCTTGGTTGATTGATTTATAGCCTTAGTAGGTGAACATTTGTCATAGGGCCACTTGGCTTCCTAGAAAAAGAGAAGAAACTGACGGCACTTGAAGGCCCAATTTACACCAGATACCTTGACAAAGGCAAACTTTTTCCCCCTCCCTTTGTGGATGTGCCTGATCTGATCTTACAATTGCAAGATTAGGGGCCTGTGATCTCTTACTAATCATACTACTGGGAGTAGCATAGTATGGAAAAAGCCTGTTGTGAGTCCAATACTGTATGGCGAGTACACTGGCCGGCTGAGTTGGAAATTAAAAACATCGATTCTCACAAGACACTCTTGGCAACTGTACTTCCTGATCTACACTAAGCCAATTGGCCTAACTGTTTGGAGGAGTAGGCTGCCCCTCAGTGGTTCAAAGGAAAAGGACAAGCTTGCTGCATTATTGTGGAAGGGCCATCCACTAACGTTTGGGGAATCCTTTGATAATAGGTGTAATGATATTCAGGTTTTGTACACAGCCTTAACAGTTCAGTAAGAATTCACTGTCAATGGGCAAAACTAGTTCAGGCCGAGCAAACTTCAACACAACCAAAAAAAAAACCAGCCTAGTAAAATAAACCACATCCATTTATCCCAACCATAATGGTTTAGTTGCAAGTTGCTATCCCAACAAATAATAATAATTTGTCAAAAATGATGCTGTTATGGGCATTACTACAATTTCTATACTGTAGTAACTTCACAGGAAGGTGCCTTATATTAATTTAGACTGTTTGTACTTCTCAGAGCAGCTCTGAGCAGAGGACTTCTACTTCCCCATCTTCTCTTCTTCCTTCTTTTTAACGGATATATTAAATACTCAGCCTACAGTCTTCATTATGCATGGCACAGAGATTACTTCAAAAGCAGAGCATTTGGTTATCACGGTTGGCAGCATGAGGACCTTTATCCAGGCCTCAAGATAGTCCTTGATTTGCAACAATCCATTAAGTAACCATTCAGAGTTACAATGGCCCTGGAAAAAGTGACTTATGACCATTTTTCACACTTACAACCATTGCAGCATCCCTATGATCACATGATCAAAATTCAGATGGTTCATCTTTATGACGGTTGCAGTGTCCTGGGGCCATGTGATCAGGTTTTGTGGCTTCCTGATAAGCAAAGACAATGGGGAAGCCAGTTTCCCTTAACTACTATGTTATTAACGTCACAACTGCAATGATTCACTTAATAGCTGTGGTAAGAAAGGTCGTGGCAAAACTCACTTAACAGATGTCTCACTTAGCAACACAAATTTTTGGCTCAATGGTGGTCATAAGTCGAGACCAGCCTATAGCTCTCTCCTCGTGCTCACAAACAAGAAGAACTAAGTAGAAATCTCATAAAGCACTTTTAATCTTTTTTCTAAAAGGAAAAATGCAGTAATAGTGCATTAAATAAGTAACCATCTGATGGCCTGTGATGCCAGACCAAATCAACGTCCTAATGATAGAGTTGACCTTGCATTTGGTTTAGGTTTAGGTTTATTGGACTTATATGCTGCCCTTCTCCCAAAGGACTCCGGGCGCCGTACAACATAAAAACATATGTAACATATGTAACATACATATTACAAAAGTTAAAAGAATGATTAAATAGAATATCCAAAAAACCCAATAGACATTTACAATGAGATTTAGAAATTAAATTAAAATTAACAATTCAAATTAATAATTTATTTTATTTAGGCCAGGCCGACTTGCTGGAAAAGCCAAGTTTTTAGGGCGCGTCGGAAGGAATTTGGTCTGTTTCAGCGTTTTGGATTCAAACACTCCTTTCAAAAGGAATTTTCCAAATTCCCCTTCCACTTCTTTGTGGATTTTAATAATATCCATTCATATTTGGAGGAGTTCTCTCGGTTTCACATTTTCGTCAATGTTATTTCTCCCCACTTCTCCAACTATAGTGCTCTTGTTTTGACAGATGAAGACAGCCGAAGCAGTTGAAAAGTTATTGTAAAAAGAGTTATGTTATCTGTCAGGCTAAAACCTCTAATCTCATTGTTCATCACTCATGTATTTCCTATCCAGTAACATACAGCCGGAGAGTCAATCACAATTGTTTGAGAAAATGTCTGCCTTTGGCTTGACTGTTAACCTCCTGCAAGATATCACTGTTTTGTTTTGTCTTTTGGGGGGATTTCTGAGGCTTGGAAGAGATGGGAGGGAGAGAAGAAAACTAAAAGCTGAATTTCCAAAAAAAGAGAGATGGTGATGATGAAGCGATTAGAATCAGACTGAATTCTAAATGAATGTTAAGCTTTCTCGCGCTTCCTGTGCAATGAAAAGCACAGCTATATTGCGTCCTTCTAAAGGCTTTTTAAAGAAAAGACACGAAATACATTTTCAGATTTTAAATTATCTGGAGGTGTGTGTATGTGTGTGCGTGTGTGTGTGTGTGTATTCAAACAACGTAGCCTATAGGTCACTGAAAATGACATTTATTTTCAGTCTTGGAATGGTGTATAAAATATTTAGAAACCTGTTTTCAGTATGCCGGGTGATGGGTTTTCAACTATCATCCAGAGTGCCGCATATGCAGACATTTGGCATCTCTTATTTGCAACTACAAAAAAACCCCTTTTCCTTTTGCACTGGAAAAATCCAGTGAATGTTGTTTTTCATTATGTTTTGGCAAGCCATCTTTGCAGAACTGCTGTTGCAGGTAAATAAATGCAGTCACTATTAAAAGTATCAGTAGAAGATGCTAAGTTGCCTGAATGTGAAACAATACACAATACGCATACACACAATACACAGCAATACACACCTATAACAGACAAACACCCCACCTCCCATCTGTTTTGTTTCAATCAAGATTGCAAGGAATTTTTAGGCTGGCAAATATTTTCCTTAGTTAATTCTTAACTTACTCATTAACTGTCTAATCCTACCTATTGAACAAAGTGCAAGAACCTACATTGTAGCAAACAAATACGGTTTGTTTCCAAGGCAGAGCATGTGCCAGGATACACCCGTGAAGCCTTTCCTTAACACCGCCTTCATATTGCAGTCACCTGTACAAATAAGATGGTTCTTCTGAAAGGATTAAAAATGCTAAGGAAAGGGCCAATGGGTGTGTGTGTAAGGGGGGGGGGGAGAAAGCAAAGGAATGAGGCTTAATTCTAATAATGCCTATTTTCCACCGTGGCCTCATGGACTGATTTGCTGGGCTAATTTAGAATGTGACAATGTGCGGCCATAAATGGTTTAACATGATTTGCCTCCCAGCATGTATTTGTTGCTGCGAAAGGAGAAGATGCTACAAGAATTTCTGATATGTGATTTAGAGCTGTGACCATATTTATTTGGCAGTAAGACCTTGTGAGTTTGCAGATTTAGGACTGCACTGCAGCCTCCTGCTAAGAATGTCTGGCAAGCGTAACCCGAGGATTAAGCCACACACTGATAGCAGAGGCTGAATGTTGAAATTTTCAGAGAAGCCAAGCGGTTCCTACCGGATTCAATCTGTGAGGAGGACAAGAAACAGGTAGGACAGACTTCAGTCTGTCATATTCTCTCTCAAAAGAGAAGCTGTGAAATAAATGAAGGAGGATAAAGCAGGATACAGAAGTCTCAATGTTAGAGCAGTTAGAACAGTTATTTATTATTTATTATTTATTTACTATTATTTATTAGAATGCCTAAATAAAAAATAAATACAATTATTTATTATTATTGATTAGAATGCCTACCGTCCCTGTCCTACTGTCCCCATTTATTTGTACTCCTTTCCTTTGTTCATGTCCATGTTTATACTTATACCTGTTATCTTGTACATGTTTGACAAACTAAATCAATCAATCAATCAATCAATCAATCAATCAATCATTGGAACAACTTACCTCCAGAAGTTGTGAATGCTCCAACACTGGAAGTTTTTAAGATGTTGGACAACCATTTGTCTGAAGTGGTGTAGGGTTTCCTGTCTAAGCAGGGTTTGCACTAGAAGACCTCCAAGGTCCCTTCCAACTCTGTTATTCTATTCTATTCTATTCTATTCTATTCTATTCTATTCTATTCTATTCTATTCTATTCTATGTGAAAAAACTAAATCAAGCTAAAATCTGGCCTTAATAGTTGGAACTTTTGTCCATATTAGCACAGCTTTTATTATGTGGTCTGGTTTTGCCACATACAGAAAGATATGCTCTCTTGGACATTAGGAATTGTGAGAGATCAAACACCCGAGATATTTGGGGGAAAGATATAAATTAAAACAGGTTAAAACATATCCACCAAATATAAAGTGTGAATGTAACAGAATGAACGTACGAAATAGGTGTGTGATTTAAGCAGTCAACTTCAACCATCTCTTCAATATACAGTACATGTTTTAAGGGTAGGGGATCTGTTGTGTAATTTTTAAAATAGCACTCAGACACTGCTTTTTCCTTTGCAGAGTGATGCTGTACCTTTCCAGACTTTAAGATGAGATAATTTTATTTTTCTTTTATTCTTTTTACATTGACCAAGAATTATTTTTTATAAAAAAAGAAAGAAATGCAAGAAATGAAAAGAGAGAGAGAAAAAAACACCAAACTGGAATGTAAGAGAACTGCCTCATCCCTATGAGATGGGCCCGCCCCACCCAGGCTGGCAGAAGAGGCATGCAGTGGATCTCATCAGATAAGAAATTTTGACTGGCAGAGTCCAGAAGCGACTTTTCTGCTGTCACCCTGGCCCTTTAGAACAGGGGTCCTCAAACTACAGCTTGTGGGCTGGATACAGCCCGCAGAAGCCATTAATCCAGCCTGTGTGGGACCACAAGGCTGTCCCCACTTACATCACCCAACCACCTGCCAGCTCATACCCTTCAGCTGAATGCAGGACTTACCTTCGCGAGCCCCACGGGCTGGAACTGGAAGGTAAGGCCAATATTTTTGGCCTGCAGAATGCTACTGGAGGTGGGGGAGTTCAAAAACGGGGCACATGGATGCCCCGAGAGAATGCAGAATGTTACTTGGCAGGGAGGCCAAAGATGTATATTGTTTAATGGACTGCTAAATTGGCCATGCCCACCTAATCACATACCCACCTAGCCATGCCCACCCAGCTGGTCTGCCCCCCCAACAGTTGGAGGGACTGTGAATTGGCCCCCTGTTAAAAAAGTTTGAGGACCCCTGCTTTAGAACATCTTGCCCCCTAAGGTGAGATTAGCTCTCACTCTCCCGACTTTCCACAAGGGCTTGAAGACTTGAGTTGGGGCTCTAGTGGGAGTAGAATCACAGTGGAAGGGGTTGATTAATTAAGGTGGTTCCCCCTCCCCACTCCCTGCATATTCTCCTTCCTCCTTCCCTATCTTTACTTGCAAATTGTATTTATTTGTAATTTTAACATGATTTTAGATATTTATGATTTCCTTTTAATATTGTAAGTTTATCGGCTCAGTAACAAGCAAGTTAAGCCACCAGCTGTCAAAAAATGCAAAAGTTCTGAATACCAGCAAGAAGCCTCCTTGCATGAGTGTGTCTTGGGAAAAAAAGAAGAAACATTAAGCAAAAAATACACCAAATCCAAGACAAACAGTGAACTGGAATTTATTGCCACAATTTATAGCTAGCAGGTTGTTTTAGTTTAGCACTTGGAGGCCACAATTTCCAAATTTCAAGGGCCACCTTTTCCAAATGATGACTGATGGCTCAGCTGAATAAATCCAAACTGGGTCACTTTCTCTTGAGAGCAGGCAACAGGATTTCATTTTTAATGTGGGCCAGTGTGCTCAAAGTAAAAAAAAAAAAGACAATAAACGTTATTTTAGTTTGTGTTGTTGCCATCCTCAACAAAAGATGCCCATGTGTGGGTGAGGTTCCCCTCCCCATTTTTTCAGCCTTTCTCTCCTTCTGTGCTTCAAACAGGAAGGTGGTGCAGAGAGTGGTGAGGATGGCAGAAAATATCATTGGTATTTCACTTCCTCCTATCCAGGACACTGCACATAAGCGATTCTTGAGAAGACTCCGCAGGATTGTCTGGGATGCTACACATCCTCTTCACAACCTATTTTCCTTGTTGCCTTCCAGGACGAGGTTTTGTGGTATCCGAAGCACAACATCTAGATTCAGCCACAGTTTTGTTCCATACAATATCAACCTGGTGAACTCTCAAGTTTCTTCTTTCTGCTACATATTCAAAATGGACAGATGTGTGTGTGTGTGTGTGTGTGTGTGTGTGTGCGTGTGTGTGTGTGTGCGCGCGCGTGCGTGTTCAGTTTTGGTTGCCATGACGCTAGAAAGAGTGCAGAGAAGAGCAACAAAGATGATTAGGGGACTGGAGGCTAAAACATATGAAGAACAGTTGCAGGAACTGGGTATGTCTAGTTTAATGAAAAGAAGGACTAGGGGAGGCATGATAGCAGTCTTCCAATATCTCAGGGGTTGCCACAAAGAAGAGGGAATCAAGCTATTCTCCAAAGCACCTGAGGACAGGACAAGAAGCAATGGATGGAAACTAATGAAGGAGAGAAGCAACCTAGAACTGAGGAGAATTTTCCTGACAGTTAGAACAATTAATCAGTGGAACAGCTTGCCTCCAGAAGTTGTGAATGCCCCAACACTGAAAGTCTTTAAGAAGTTGTTGGAGAGCCATTTGTCTGAAATGGCCTGGGCAGGGGGTTGGACTAGAAGACCTCCAAGGTCCCTTCCAACTCTATTATTCTATTCTATTCTATTCTATTCTATTCTATTCTATTCTATTCTATGTGTGGTGCAGGTAGATATGTATGTATGTATGTATGTATGTATGTATGTATGTATATAGAATGTGTACATGTGTGTTATGTATGTGTTTGGGCAGATATACACTTTCTCTTGAGAGCAAGCAACAGAATTACATTTTTAATATGGGACAGTGTGCTTACAGTATAAAAAAGTTACAAAAAATTATTTTATCTTAGCTTATGTTGTTGCTGTCCTCAACTAAAGATGTCCATGTGGGGTGAGGTTCCCCTCCACAGTTTTCAGCCTCTCTCTCCTTCTGTGAGGTCCCTGTGACCGTATCTGCTTTCACATCTCCTTTTACTGCAGATGTGAAAGCAGCTGGAAGCACACACAAAAAATCCCACTTTTTCCAAGGACCCTTGGAGGAGAGAGCTTTCAGGGAAAGCAGCTTCTTTTTCTCAGCCATTTTCATAATTGAAATCAGAAACAAAAACTCTCAATCCAAGTGCACAAAGATATTACCACCAGAAGGAAACAAGACCAGAAATGAATCTTCTCCCCAGTGCTCATCCCTCGTGCAAATACGATTAAATGCCAAGCTGATATCCTGCACATCTCAAATGTACAGGTTTTAGCCTCAGGGGAGCGTTGTCAACCAGCCAAGCTTGGAGATAGCAGGTGTTTCGATAAACTCTAAATCCGAGAAAGACTGCTGTTTTTATATCAACAGTTGGAGAACTTCCCCTGAAGAACTGCAGTTCAGAATTATTTTGGCTATTGTCTTGGCATGAAATCATTTTTACATCCAAGGGCGCCTGCCTTTTCAGCATGTCAGAAATCCATAGCAAGTGTGTCACCAAGAGAGGTGGGGGGGTGGGGAGAGCACAAAGCCAGTGATGGTGGCTTCCAAACAATGAAACCATTCTTTGAAAAGTGCCCTGCTTCACTTCTCAAACTGCAGCTAAGTAGAAGTGCGCACTTTTTTGAAATTCAAATGTTCTGATAACAATAACATGGCACTCATTTGAATAAATTAGGGAAGGAACAGTTGGTTAGAAAACTCTGAAACTCACAGTTCAAATATTCTGGATATTAAAATGAAGACGGGTGTAGGATGCCCCCTGCCCTTCCCCTGCCCTTTTTGCAGAGGTGGCATTCAGCCAGTTCTGACAGGTTCTGGAGAACCAGTAGTGGAAATTTTTAGTAGTTTGGAGAACTGGCAAATAGGCTGGCCCCGCCCCTGCTGCCTCCCAGCTGATCTTCTTCTGTTGCCCTGAACAGGAGAACGGAGCTGGAAAGCAGGTTATTGGGGTGAGGAGGGAATGGGGATTTTGCAGTAACTTTCCCCCAGGAGTGGGGAGGGAATGGAGATTTTGCAGCCTCCTTCCACTGCCACACCCACAAAGCCACGCCCACAGAACTGGTAGTTTAAAAAATGTGAATCCAACCACAGCCTTTTTGGCTCACTGTGTATTAATCCTGGACACTTGAAAATGCCTGGGTTCTTACTAAAACATGGTATAAGCAACTTTCTGCTGCTTTGTTGGCTCTGCCATGCCCTAAATGGAATCCAGCAATGAAAACACTTCTGGTGCAAATTAGTCAAGAAAAGGATTTCCAATCCACTTTTTCTTTGTTTGCGAAGCCCCTCGATGTTAAATGGAAACATACTGCAGCTGTACAGCTTGTTTTTTAATCATTAAAGGCACCGTTAGTATTTACAGAGAAGAAAAGAAAATTGTTCCCAAGTCGAGCGTGACTCCTTTTGGCAGTACAGCAGTGGTTTGCCACGGCCTTCTTCTGAGATGTTCATTCGATTTCCCAGTCTCATCCATAGCCCCTGGGGCTTCTGTGGCCTAATCAGGCCCAATCTTGATTAGCTTCTGAACTGAGCCTGGCCGTAGGGAGCAATAGAGTTGGTTGCTTCAGTATCAGCCTTTCTGCTATGTTGCTATGTATCCCTATCTAAGCAGTTAAATGCATGACTGGATCTGTGGTGGAGTCTCCAAAGTTTATGGTCCTTGGGGATTTTAATTTCCACTTGGGAGATGTTGGGGGCAGCACAAGAGGTCATTTTCACCATAGTGACTGTTATGTATTGAGGGAAACTCACCATTAGATGACCCTAACTGTTAACTGTGCTAAAGTGAAACTAACCTTTTGATGACCCCCAACTGTTTTGGAGGGAAAATTCGAACATTTATATTTGGGCGGGCTTTTTCTAGTTCTATGATTGGTTAAGGCCCTGTGGGCCTAGAGTGTAAATAACAGGCAATTGCTGGCAGTTCCTCAGTTCCATTTTTGAGTCAATAAATGCTGTTGCAGCTATGCTAGTCTGGTTCCTGCCTACTGAAGCCCACTACACAATAATGACATATGAACTTGGCCCAAATAACTGAGAGCCCAACACATACTGGGTGTCACACCTAGATCTGGTTTTTATCTCACAGCATGATCTGAGTGGGGAAGACATTGCTACTAGCCCATTGCCTCAGATATAATACTTTGATTGCTTTTCTGTTTAACAGTGTCCCCGGCCCCAATAGGGAGGTAGAACCTATTAGATCAGTCTGTTTAGTGCATCCTGACATGTTCCAGAGGGAGCTTGAAGATTTTTTGCCAAGAATCTGATATGTGGTGTGGTCTTGATCATTGCAAGGACTTGATGCTTGAGCAGGATTTGTTGCTTTGTGACCTCTTATTGTTCATGGATCCTGAGAGGTTTGAATGGTTTGCTGGGGAGTTTTGGAAATTGAAACATCAGAAGAAATTCCTATAGCACCATTGGAGAAAGATGAAGAGTGAATCCAACTAACTAAGAACCATATTAGGGCAATAGCCAGGGGTGGGCTGCTGGGGGTTCTCGGGAGTTCGGGAGAACCTCTAGCTAGGATTCTGTGCAACCCCCAAATCCCACTCCTGGCTGGCCTCACCACCCTGCTCTGCCCCTCCCAGGAGTCCTCACACGGACTGTTTTGGATGCAGGGCGCGTGCGGAGGCTCAGAGAGGGTGAAAAACGGGCCTACCAGAAGTTGGGAAGGCTGGAAATGGGCCTCTGGAGCCTGGGGAGGCCATTTTTGCCCTCCCGGAGGCTCGAGAAAAGCCTCCAGAGCCCGGGGAGGGCAAAAACACACACACACACTTGCTGTGGTGCAGGAGACCAATTAGGCCGTGCCCACCACTGCCATGCCCACCCAGCAACCAGGTAGAGAACCCCTTGCTAAAATTTTTGAAGCCCATCCCTGAATAGAACCATTGTGGCAATAGCAACATTCCCCAAAATAAAATAACTATTTTATTGCTCTTAATACAGATAGTCCTCAGGTTACAAGGGCAATTGAGACTAGAATTTCCACTTCTAAGCAATGTAGTCAGAAAGTACGATGCCATGTGCCCATATCACTTAGTGATGCAGGTAATGATGGCAGTCCTAATTCCCATCGTTACCTGCATGGGTCATTATGAGGACATTTATTTGTGACTTCTAATATTTTTCCTGGCTTCCCATTGACTTCACCTGAGGGAAGCTGGCAGGGAACATTGGAAATCATATTCATGGGACCACAGCAATGCAATTGATTGCCAGAATAATGATCACATGATCACAGGGATGCTTTTAATGGCCAGAACTACGAGAACCCATTGTAAGTGCTTCTTATCCAGCGTTGTTCAACTTTGAACAGTCGCTGATTTAATGGGTGTAACTCAAGAACCACATGTATGTCTACAGATAGCTGCCAATAATACAATACAATAATAGTAGAGTTGGAAGGGACCTTGGAGGTCTTCTAGTCCAACCCCCTGCCTAGGCAGGAAACCATATACCGTTTCAGACAAATGTCTATCCAACATCTTAAAGACTTCCAGTGTTGGGGCATTCACAACTTCTGGAGGCAAGCTGTTCCACTGATTAATTGTTCTAACTGTCAGGAAATTTCTCCTCAGTTCTAAGTTGCTTCTCTCCTTGATTAGTTTCCACCCATTGCTTCTTGTTCTACTCTCAGGTGCCTTGGAAAACAGTTTGACTCCCTCTTCTTTGTGGCAACCCCTGAGATATTGGAATACTGCTATCATGTCTCCCCTAGTCCTTCTTTCTCTTAAGCTAAACATACCCAGTTCCTGCAACCGTTCTTCATATGTTTTAGTCTCCAGTCCTCTAATCATCTGTCTGCCCTTTTAGATTGGTTGTTGCTTGCTGGGGAGGGATATATCACAGGACGACCTGCAAGGCCATTGTGAGGAATTATCTAGGTATTTAGACTTAATAAAGTCACTTTATTTACTTGGATATGGACTCTAACTGGGCAAGTCGTGTTGAGGTGTTGAAAACATCTTGTATGATTAGCTGGGATGAGTTTGAGCTGCAACTCCTGAGAAGGTGGACAGGATCCGCAAGTCTGCTAATAAAAACCGTACTTATTAGATCCGTAGTCTCCTGGGTGGTAAAAGCTATCAGGAGGTGATATGTGTTTTGGTCCATGAAGTAGTAAGTTTTGTTATGAGGGTGGTGGGGGTAACCTTGGCTTTCTTGAAATGGAAAGTAGTGCACTCCAGGGATGGGTTGCTCCAGGCATTACTACTGGTTTGGTGAGAGCAAAAAAAGGGGGGGGGGACATGATGACATCTGGGTGGGTGGGCGGATCCTCCCACCGCCACCGCTACCATTGCCCAAACCAATAGAACTGGCTGAATTGCACCACTGACAAAGCAAGTGAAAGTAAAGGTTTTCCCTGACCGTCACGTCTGACTCTAGGGAACGGTGCTCATCTCTGATTCACAGCTGAAAAGCCAGCATTGTGCATAGGCACTTCTGTGGTCATGTAGCCAGCATGACTATCTGCCTACCTGCCTATCTGAGTACATAAATATCCACTCTAGGAACACTACAAGTAAGAATACGTAATAAAAATATTTTAAATACATGATGATGTTTATTTACTTTATCAATACATCCTTCAGCAGTTCAAGGCTGTACTAAAAGGCCAAAGTAAACTGTCTGTAAAACCCTCACAACATACAAAATTGAATAAAAGACATGTGAGTCATTTGTGGAGTGGGTTGTAAGATAACTATCCCTAATTGCAATTTCTTTTGGTTCTTTTTTTTTTTTTTTTGAAGGAGATGAAGTTGTGAGTATCTTAAATCTTTAATCCTTTGGTCACTGACAGGAATAATAAACGGTAATAACCAGTGGTTTTCCTTAAATGCCTAATTTAATTCCATGTATTAGCAAGAAGGTAGTATGGGTAACCTTAGAATAATTTCAAGATTTGAAGAAGTACAAAATTAATCTTTTGGAAAGATGGGGATGAAGAGGGAATCTGCCACTTCTGAATTTTTCCTTATAGCACCCACTTTAGTATCACACACCAAATAAGTCCAGGGCCTGGAATTGTCCGTAATAGCTCTTTAGATTCTCAATGACTCCCACTGTATTCTGGAAGACAAACTATGTAGAGTGCCACTGAAGAGACAAAGTTGTGATGGAACAAAATCTACTCCTTTTAAAACAAAAAAATTAACAAAATGTGGCGAAAATGTTATTTTCATTTTAACAGCATTCCTCAAATAGTATCCACCATAGCATGTTAGTTAATATAAAGGAGGTACGGTACTGCATCAAGATACTTAAAGATCAGAAATATGATTGATTCTTTGGAAGAACTTTAGTGGGGAGTTGAGGGAATACAGTGGTATCTCAGTACTCACCATTAATTGGTTCTAAAAGGTGTGATGACTATCAAAAACTATGAGTACCAAACATTTTTTCCCCATAAGGAATAGTAACAATAGCACTTATATACTTATATATCGCTTCACAGCGCTTTATGGCCCTCTCTAAATGGTTTACAGAATCAGAATATTACTCCCAGCAATCTGGGTTCTCATTTTATCGACCTTGGAAGAATGGAAGGCTAAGTCAACCTTGAGCCGATCATGATTGAACTGCTGGCCGTCCGCAGAGTTAGCCTGCAATGCTCCATTCTAACCACTGTGCACCACAGTTCTTAACTAATAAGGCAGGGAGTCACAATGCTAACAAGTTCTAGCTTGTTATTAAATACCCCAAAAAAAAAAAAATGAATACCATGACAAAATGTTCATGTCAAAATGCATTGAATACCAAATTTGATGAGTTTCAAAGCAGTTGGGTATCAAGATACCACTGTTTTTGCTTCCCTTTGTGAGGTGTCTAAGATTTTTTGTTAATTCTTTAGGGATGTTATAGATTGGACTCCCTGGTAATGATACAATTGGATGGAGAGCTTTGTCTGGTTTATGTGTTTTGAGATATCCATAGAAGTATGGGAGGATAGGTTCACTGGTTTTCATGTGCACAGCGGAAAGGGAATTAAAAACACAGGGCCATATTTTTTCACATAGAATAATGAGGGTCATTAGCAGAAATCTAACACCAGATTCATTTGTTAGCTTCTCTAAAATAATAATCACTCAATTTATTATAGCTTGCAGAAACTTTTGCTGGTGGGTATTTTTAGAAAGTGTAAAAATATTTCTTGGATCTCGTGTTCATTAAGATTTCACTGCTTGTCAATAAATGAGGCATTCACATAAATGTGAAGTGTTTTACATTGCACAGGTTCTAAAAATGTGAACAGAGTAGTCTGAAATACACATGTGCTAAGTCACAACAAAAAAATGGGCATGGATTTGCCTTAGAATGAGAAAGGGGGGGGGGGGGTTAAGAGAAATAAAAAGTTGTGTGTTGCTCCCCCATCCCTTCTCCAAATATTGAGGTGAATCTGTGGTGGATTCCAATTTATTTTACTACCGGTATGTTCGCGCGCTCGCGCAATGCTTATGTGCAGAAGCGTCTGGGCAGGTGGGCGGATCCTCTCACCACTGCCACTACTGGTTTGCCCGATCTGGGGCAAACTGGCAGAAACCCACCTCTGAGGTTAAAAGTAGAACTTGTGCATTTCTCCAGCAGTAGAAATGGACAGCAATGGCTTCAGTGAGGGAAGATTTTGTCAGAATAATAGACCATGCAGTGTGACATCATAGTACAAACTCTGCCCTTTGTGTATTTGTGTGTGATCTTTACAAAAGCTACTGGAATAGTCAAAAGAAACATCAATACAGGTAATTCCCTAATAGTGCTAGAAAAAAAGAAAACGCTATGAAAAACCACAAAAACTTTATCTTGAGGAGGCAAATCACTCTACTTTCCCAGTTGAAAGACTCTGGTATTCTGAATCTAATCAAAGCCATTTCACAGAGATGTACTATGAAACTAAGTAAGCCCCTCAATTCATTGTTTAAATAAGTACTGTACATTTCACATATGATTGTATATCTTACGCAAGTACAGGACAGAGATGAACAATGCCCATAATTATATATAATCCCAGCATGTTTTGGATTAACATTTAGTTCTTTAGCCAAGTATATTCTAAAAAATAAACACCGATGTAAAAATCTTGTGGAGAGGATTGAGGGAATGAATATAATATGTTTTTTTGACAGAGAAGTAATACTCATTGGCTTGGTTTGGGCCAAGGCCTGATTACCTCCCTCCCTCCCTTCCTTTTTTTCTTTCTTCTGCACTTCTTGCTAATCTGTGGCTGTAGCTCTGCTCTAAAAATGAAAGGCAATAAAGATGGATTTCCCTACATGCTGTGATATTTTCTCTCTCTCCCTATGATGTGACCAGCAGGTTAATCCAAACAAATTATGGCTGGTTGGCTTTATAGATGGCTGCCCCAGAGTTCTAGGCATCACACATAAATGTCCATAACTTGTTTTTCTTTCTTAAGCGGGAAGCAAGCCAAGAATTGCTGAGCAGGTGAATGGAATGGTTGGTTCCTGTCCTTGTAGAGTAGCAGTCCTTGAATGTACCACAGCTCTGTTTAGTTCCTCAACATTTGGATAAGGTCTGCAAACCTTAGGTCTGCACTCTCAGTGTTGCTAGAGTGTTAAAATGGGGTAGAATTGGGATTTTTTAAAATATACAATGAAGATTTGTATTAACAACATAAATTTGAATGCACATAAATCATTTCCTTAGTGCCATTTTTTCCCTATCTTGGCCCTCAGATTGCCACTTAAAAGACAAATGTGATAGCAATAGCAGTTAGACTTATATACCGCTTCACAGTGTTTTACAGCCCTCTCTAAGCAGTTTACAGAGTCAGCCTATTGCCCCCAACAATCTGGGTCCTCATTTTACCCACCTTGGAAGGATGGAAGGCTGAGTCAACCTTGAGCCTGGTGAGCCTGGTGAGATTTGATCTGCTAAACTGGTGGCAGCCGGTAATCAGCAGAAGTAGTCTGCAGTACTGCACTCTAACCACTGCACCACTGTGGCTCACCATGATCCTCAAAGAAAGAATCATTTCTCCCTGTTTAACCTTAAGGCGCCCAGATAGTGCAGTGGTTGGAATGCAGTTTTGCAGGCAAATTGTGCCCATAGTCTGGAGTTCAATTCTGATTTAAATTTAAGTTTGGCTCAGCCTTCCAGCCTTCCAAGGTTGGTAAAATGTTGACCCAGATTGTTGGGGGCATTATGCAGATAATGTTTCTACATTGTAAACCTCCCAGAGAAGTGCTGCAAAGTGCTATGGGCTGCTATATCAGTCTAGATCAGTGATGGCGAACCTATGGCATGCGTGCCACAGGTGGCACGCGGAGCCATTTGTCAGGACAGCGGGCATGCGAACACTGGCCAGCTGAGTTCACCCTTTTTAAAAACCATTTTTTGCCCTCCCCAGGATCCAGAGGCTTTATAGGAGCCTGGGGAGGGTGAAAAGAGCCCCCCCCCAGAGGCCCTCTGGAGGCTTCATGAGCTTCCCTGAAGCCTCCGGAGTGCAAAAAACCAGCCCTTCGGGCAAACCAGAAGTTCAGGAACGGACTTCCGGTTTGCTTGGAAGTTCATTTTGACTGCTCCGGAGGCTTCAGGGAAGCGACCTGAAGGTCCCTGAAGCCTTTGGAGCGTTCAAAACGACCCTCCGAGCAAACCGGAAGTCACTTCCGGTTTGCTTGGAGGGTCGTTTTGACTGCTCCGGAGGCTTCAGGGAAGCCTCCTGAAGGTCCCTGAAGCCTCCGGAGGGCCTCCGGAGGGGGTGGGGGAGGCTGTTTTTGCCCTCCCCAGGCTCCTATAAAGCCTCTGGAATCTGGGGCGAAAAAAGCATGCAAAAAATGGAGGGTCGCGCCTGTAGTATGTGCATGCGCACTGGGGGGGTCATGCATTGCATTATGGGTGCAGCATGGCCGCACACAACCCCCCTGTGCTGCTACCCCCACTTATGGCACGCAAGCCAAAAAGGTTCGCCATCACTGGTCTAGATGCTATTGATATTAATGGTGAAAAACGGGGTGCAAGATGACACAGAAAGGCATCTCCCAGATCATTCAACATTGACTAAAAAGATTGGCATTGCTGGGAATTGTCACTCAGGGAATTTTTGGAAGGTCACAGATCCATGTCCTGGGTGATTTTAAAAAATGGCACCAATGTGTTTTGAGTCTACTTATTCCTTCCTTAATAGTCAGAGGTGGGTGCCACATAATGTAACAACCGGTTCTCCCAGAACAGAAAATGTCAGTGTGCACCTTCCACAGGCGCACACAGTGGTGGGATTCAGCCAGTTTGTACCTAGTCGGGAGAACCAGTTGTTAACTTTCTAAGCAGTTCGGAGAACCGGTTGTTGGAAGAAAACGCCTTTTCTTTTTTTCCACTTTACAGGGCTAATCCTGTAAGGAAGGCAGGAAGGAAACATTCTGGGGTTGTTTCTAGCCTAATCTGTATTGCCCTGCTTACAGAAACAGCCTCTCTGGTTAACCCTTTTTATATTGTAACAGCTAAGGCAAAGCGCCCATCGACATGAATGATGTTGAATTGGCCACACCCACACAATCACATGGCCGCTGAGCTCCACCTACCCACATGGTCATTAGGGCAGAGAACCGGTTGTTAAATTATTTGAATCCCACCACTGGGCACACGGCACCACTGGTCGGAACTACTGGTTTGCCCAAACCAGTCCGAACCGGCACAGCCCACCTCTATTAATAGTCCAACATGCTGCTGAAGATATCAAGAGAACAGTGAAACCTATGAACAGCTCAGCAGTGTTCTCACTCTAACTGAGCAGAGGTTGAGGTGTTTGTAGAGATTTGGGAATTCCAGCCTTAATGTTTAATCCTGGCTATAATATCCCAGTTTTCCCCACTCCTATTTCTCTTTTAATGAGGAGGGCTGTTTTCCATTTTTAATCAATGAAACATTAAGCAAAGCAAGTGGCATCCTTAATCATGAAAGCATCACTTGCACTAATTTATGATACTTACATTTCAAGCACTATCACAAAATTGCTTGCATTTAGGGAGGGGATCATTCCAGGTAGAGAAAGGGATCTGTCAGGCAGCCTGTTCCCATTAAAGCATTTTGACAGCTGCAATAATTACACTTTTCCACAGGTGCAAGGAAGGGCCATAAATGCCCCTCTGGCTATGGAGCAGCCCAAGTTTGCCTGTTTTGCTCAGTATTTCCCATGAAAGCAAGATAATAGTGCAATTGTGTAATAATAATAAAAACCACAAAATAGCAACACAGGAAAGTACTGAATTTTATAGTTGCAACTTTCCATTTGAGTGTTGAAATATTAAACCGTATTTGAGTTTTCCCTTGAATGGCCATGAAAAAGTAATTTGGAAGTGAGGCAGAGAAAACCTTGGCAGCTACTTTGCCATGGTCCAATTCTGTTAGATGAACAAAATCACCCAACAAACGTACGGTAGCTTTTGGCCTATCTAGGGTGTCCCCGTCCCCACCCCAACCTTGCTTTGGCCCAACTTTCTTGTTTCTGGAGCCTATCCAAATTTAAGAATGTTAGAGTTGTTTTAAGGAAGTCAGTGTCATCAGATGTTAGCTTTGGGAGGGAAGAATGCAACCCTTTTCAAGAATCTCAAAGGTACAGAATAATATCTTTAGAATAGAATAGCTATAGAAAACCCAGAAGTTCCATACTCAACCATCAATCAGCATGGAACAGCAACCTTCAAATTTGAGGGAAAGGATAAGGATACAAGACAATGGATTAACAATGATGCTTGACAATGCAACACATGAGATTTCTGCTCTGCTGTGACATTGTGATGAATTCCATAGGTGAGTAGATCACTTTAGAATTCCAATCACTTTGTTTCTCATTGTGACAGCAGTGACAGAGGAAACCTCAGCTGTACTATTCACTTTGGATAAAACTATGAGTGAATCAAATATAGAAAATCTTCAGGGAAAAACATTTGGTCACAGTCCAGTGAAATAAGGAGGAGTCTGAGAAAAAGAACCTGCCATCTAATTTGAAAGAAAACATCCTACCTTCATTAACCTACATCAGGGGAATCTAGACCCCGAAAGATCATAAACTCAAATATGTTATAATTGCCATCCTTTTTTATTTTATTTGTAGACTGGCAAAGAGAAAAGAGAAAAGTTGCTAAAGATGACACTGCATACATATCCCAGATGTCTGGACCACCGTTTTATCTATGTAAATCTCAGCAAAAGTGTCATCACTCTGCTAAACAACTAATTCACACAACATTGTCAAACTATTATCTAAAACTGTATTGCTATTACGCTTCTCATCCTTCCTATTGCCTGTTTCTTTTCTACTTATGACAATAACCTTGTTGCTTGTATCATTATGATTCATATTGTTTTATTTAGTTTCCTAATATGATTTTGATTGTTTATTTAGTATCCTATGACTAGCACTAAGTGTTGTATCTTATGATTCATGATGAATGTATTTGTGCTATGATGATTATGATCATAATGATCAGTTATAGCTTTTATGTACACTGAGAACATATGCACCTAAGACAAATTCCTTGTGTCCAATCACACTTGTCCAATAAAGAATTCTATTCTATTCTATTCTATTCTATTCTATTCTGTTCTGTTCTGTTCTGTTCTGTTCTATTCTATTTTATTCTATTCTTGTTTGACACAATAATATTTCATGGCTTGAGAAAGAAGACGGTGTCATTTCAAGTTATCTACTGATAAACACCAGTCAGATTTAAGCCCGAAGAAATTAAATAAATGTAAATTTAGGGAGAATATAAAAGGAGAAGTTTGTGCTAAAGCCACTTTAGCCGTCTGCTCAGTTTTTCTCTTTCTTTCTTTGTGTGGAGTTAAGCACCTACTGTACAGGTAGTTCTCGACTTACTAACATTTCATTTAGTGACCATTTGAAATTACAACGGCACTGAAAAAAGTGAGTTATGACTTTTTTCACATGGCCATTGCAGAATCCCTCATGGCCACATGGTCAAAATTCAGATGCTTGGTAAGTGACTCATAGTTATGACGGTTGCAATGTTCTGGGGTCCTTTGGATCACCTTTTGTGACCTTCTGACAAGCAAACTCAATGGGGAAGCCAGATTCACCTTGCAACCATGTTACTAACTGAACAGCTGCAGTGACTCACTTAACAACTTTGGCAAGAAATGTGGTAAAATGGGGCAAAATTCACTCTCCCTTAGCAACAGAAGTTTTGGGCTCAGTTGTGGTTGTAAATCAAGGAAACATGTAGAAACATTGCTGCAAAAAGATAGTGTGATTGTGGTGTCATGCAGAACCAACTTTGTAATCTTTTGATATTCAGCACTTAATTTAACCTGTAATGGAATTCTTTTGTAATCAAAAGAGAGATACTTTCTGATTCCGAAAATCATTTGAAGATGATAACTACTGTGTACTTAGGACTGTAGAAAAAAAATATTCCCCCAAGGAAATTTGACAGCTTCTGTTTCTGATTAGTGGGCACCTCATTTAGTGACTAATTTCAGTTACAACGATGAAAAAAATAACTTCACAACTAATTGTCACATTTTTTTTTACCTTTGCAGGTCTGTAAAGTAAAAGAAGACTGGAGTAAGATTGTATAAACAGAGGCATAGAATCAAGATCACATGAAGTATTAATTCTGCTTTATAAAACCCTACTAAGACCACACCTGGAATACTGCAATCCATTTTGATCACCATGCTACAAAAAGATGTTGAGACTTTGGAAAAAGTTCACAGAAGAGCAACTAAGACGATCAAAGGCCTGGAGACTAGAACATATGAAGAACAGCTGCAGGATTTGGGTTTGGCTAGTCTAGAGAAAAGAAGAATTAGGGGTGACATGATAGCAGTATTCCAGTATTTGAGGGGATGCCTCCAAGTGTAAGGGGTCAAATTATTCTCCAAAGCGCCAGAGGGCAGGGCAAGAAACAAGGGTTGGAAATTAATCAAGGAGAGAAGCAACCTGGAATTAAGGAGAAATTTCCTAACAGTGAGGACAATAAACCAGTGGAACAGCTTGCCTCCAGAAATTGTGAGCGCTCCATCACTGGATGTTTTGAAGAAGAGACTAGACAAGGCGTGTCAAACTCAAGGACCGTGGGCCAAATCTGGCCAGCAGAGTGTTTAGATCTGGCCCGTGGGGCCCACATGGAAACAGTGAAGGTATATCTGCCAGCAAAAAAGTGGAGCTTGGGAGGGCCGTGCGCAGCCCTCCCAAGCTCCATTTTCAGCTGTGACAGCCTCCTGCCATCCTCCTGAGCTCTGTTTTCACTGATAGATTGCTCAGATGCCCCCAACATGAGAGACATCAAGCTGGCCATGCCTACTCTAGCAACGCCCACCTGGCTCCCTGAGGTTAAACACAACCCTAATGTGGCCCTCAATGAAATCGAGTTTGAGACCCCTGGTCTAGACAGTCACTTATTTGAAATGGTATAGGATTTCCTGCTTGAGCAGGGGCTTGACTAGAAGACCTCCAAGGTCCCTTCCAGCTCATTCTATTCTATTCTAAAACGATCATAAGCATAGTTGCTCTTTCACTTAGCATTGATTAATCACCACGTTGTTGGTCCCAATTATGGTCACTGAATAAAGACTCCCTCTATACTTCAAAAACTAAGCTGGTTCAGAAGCCAATACTTAACTAAAACTGAGGCATGCAAGTATTAGAGTGACCACCCACTTAACAATCAGCATGCCACTTTGTTGGGTATATAACCCCAGTTTCCTGGCTGGTTATGAGTAAAATAATCTATTTCCATTTCTCCCAAAAGACAGCTGTGTGACTTTAAGGAGTTTAGTTCAGTGTGGTCATTTTTGTGATTTTCTAGAGCAGTGATGGCTAATCTTTTTGTTGTCACATGCCGAAAGAGCAATGCAATGTGCTTGTGACTCCATGTGCGCCCTGCCCCCTGCACATGCAGGCGCAATCACCATATGCACCCTGCCCCACATGCAGGCACGCACACACACCCATGTGCTCCCAGCCCCCCCACATGTGTGCTAAACCCCTGCACTCCCAGCCCCCCCACACATGCACGCACCTCCACACACATGTGCACACCTCCCGCCCCCAGGCACATGCATCTCCCACATGCGTCCCACCCCACTGTGCATGCATGACAGAAACCTGAAAACCAGCTGGCCGGTGGGTGGCGTGCACGCATGCACAATGAAGCTGAGCTGGGGTGACAGCTTGCATGTCTGCAGAGAGGGCTCTGTGTGCCATCTGTGGCACCCCTGCCATAGGTTCACCATCACGGTTCTAGAGCTTGCAAAGCTGAGTATATTCCAATGCTAAAATGCAAGGTTGAGAATAAGTTATAGGACATCACTTGATTCTTGTTGGACTGAAAGGTACGGTAACACAGTTGTTGTTTTTCTTGCACATGAATGCTGGCAAAGGATGAGGCAAAGCATGCTGGGAGCTTTGGGATCTTATTTCAAATCTAATTCAGGTATAAAATCAAATATAATCACTATCAATGTTATATCAAATATAAAGAAATGTACTTTGGGGAATGCAAACAGATGGAGGGGATTAAGAAGAGATGGGTAAAAGAAATGTGTTCATTTCTTGCTGGGAAATGCTTTTGATCATGCTGGAAGGCTCTTCTACAAGACAAGTTGAAAAGGCTGCATGATAAGTAAGGCGTTCTTAAATAAAAAATGAATATAAATAGTGCTTTTCTATCCATTTTGAACCAACTGCTTAAAATTCCACTTGGAAAATTATGCAAGGAAGAAGAAAACGGGGCACAGAGCTTGTAACTGGGAATCGGTTTGGCGGAAAAATAAACATTTCAGCATCTGGGGAAGCTGAAAAATGGAAAAGAATGTGTTTTCTTTCAAATTCACAATAATTGTAGCCCTGTTTGAAATAATAAGACTCCAGATCAATGGTTTTGAAGCTACGTATCTTCTTGGATTCGTGAAAGGTAAAAATGACCAGCTGGAATTCAGAATCGATTCTTTTCAGGGGTGAAATTGTGGTAATGGAAATACCTTCTCGGAAAAGGTTGGACCTCTCGCAACCTGGTTTTGTTCAACAGCTTACAATTGTTGGGCTAATTGGGGGGCATCGGCACAGGGAATAAAAACAATCAAGATGGGGGTGTAACTGTGTGATTGAGAGTCTGACTATTTTCTGTTACACCAGAGGTGGTATTCAGCAGGTTCCAACTGGTTCTGGCGAACCTGTAGCAGAAATTCGGAGAACCGGCAAATGTTATGTACCATCCCTGGCTGGCCCTGCCCCCATCTATTCTCTGCCTCCGGAGTCCCAGCTGATCAGCTGGGTCTTCTTCTGTTATCCTGCATAGGAGAACGGAGCTGGAAAGCAGGTTAGTGGGGTGGAGGAGGGAGTGGGGATTTTACAGTATCCTTGCCCTGGAGTTGGGTGGAAATGGAGATTTTACAGTATCCTTGCCCTGGAGTGAGGTGGGAAGGGAATGGGGATTTTGCAGTTTCCTTCCCCTGCCACGCCCACCAAGCCAAACTACGCCCACAAAACTGGTAGTAAAATTTTTTGAATACCACCACTGTGTTACACTCTCATCTTGACAATTTTAAGGCATGTCGAATTGTTCAACTTTCAATTTGAACAAATGTTAGGGGTGCTCAAAAGTTGTAACCTGCCTAGGGGATTGTAAAGATATTTTGGTTACTTTACTTGCGGGATCGTATTCTGCCCCATACATCCCTGCGACCAATCCGCTCGCACAGAGAGGGCCTCCTCCAGGTGCCGTCCACCAGACAGTGTCGAGGGGTGGCGCCTAGGAGTAGAGCCTTCTCTGTGGCGGGCCCAGCCCTGTGGAATGACCTCCCTCCGGATATTAGGAATACCTCTGACCTCCGCTCCTTTCGTATAAAGCTCAAGACCCACCTATTCCAAGTAGCTGGCCTGGCTCAACTTTGATCTAACTATATCGCTCCTGACGGGTTTTTATTTGGGTATTTTAATTGTATTCAATTATTTAGGGGTTTTTAAACATTGTATTTTATTGTTTTTATTCATTAGCCGACCTCCTCCTTGTACATGTCTTGGTATATGTTTTTGTAATATGTATGTCTTGTCTATATATTTATTTCATATGTTTTGTTGTGCGCCGCCCCGAGTCCTTCGGGAGAGGGTGCGGCTAAGAAATAAATATTTTATTATTATTATTATTATTATTATTATTATTATTATTATTATTATTATTATTATTATTATTATTATTATTATTATTTAATATAATTCAGATGTGCTGCACACCTGCAATTTCACTTGGTGACTCCTTTACTTAAAAACCAAGTTGTCCGTCCCTGTTGTCGTTGCTAAATGAGGGCTATCCATCTCAGTGTGCGACTCCGGATGGTTAACAATAATTCAAGAAGGTACGTATATAACAGTAATGGCTAACATTTTTGCCCTCACGTGTCAAAATTGTGTGCGTGCGTGATAGCACAGGCCCGCATGTAGCGTGCCCACACCCATAATGCAATGCATCCCACCCCCTGTGCATGGGTGCATGACGAACCCGTGGTCCACCTGCGCATACGTGTGATACCCCCCGCACCCCGTTTTGGGCCCAGCTGGCCTCCCTGAAGCCTCCTGAAACCAAAAATGGTTCCCCCCACCACCCATGGATGACCCCCATGCATGCATCTCCTGCATGCGTGGCAGAGACCCAAAAATCAGCTGGCCGGTGGGAGGCGCATGCGCTGTGTAGCTAAGCTGGGCAACAGCTTGTGTGCCCGCAGAGAGGGCTCCGTGTGCCACCTGTGGCAAACATGCCATAGGTTCGCCATCACAGGTATATAACTTCTTACTAAATTTAAAAGTGGAGAATGAAGAATTAAAGACACAATGGTACAATGGGAAAAAAAACTTTGGCTATAACATAGAATTAGAGAAATGGCAAAATTAATGGGAAAGGAACTATAGATTAACAATGGCAACTTTTTATAAAGAAAAAATATATAAATTTTTTTATAGATGGCATTTACCACCTGCTAGGTTGGCTAAAATGTTTAAAAATACGTCTAGCAGATGTTGGAAATGTAATTTTTGAAAAACTGATATATTTTATCATATGTGACGGACTAAAATAAAAAAAACTGGGCAAAAATACACAGAAGGCTAATAGGAAAACATGTAGATTTTAAACTATTTTTTATTAGGGATGATATCAGAAAAATTTGATAAGAAAAGTATGTATTTAGTATCACATGTCTTAACAGCAGTCAGATTATCTTCGCACAATATTGGAAAAATGAACATTGCGAGATGAAGAGATAATTAAGAAGAAGATATTAGATTGTGCAGAAATGGAGAGACTTAACATTGAAAATCAAACAGAAAGAAGGCACAGAATATTATCAAACATGGAACTTATTTTACCACTGATTGGGGGGAAAAGGGTAGAGAATAAGAATAGAATCTGTATTGCTAAGCAAATTAAATACCCAGACAACATGATGTTTATTAAGAAATGTAATTAATAGAAAATTAATAAAATGTATAAAAAAACAATTCAAATCGAGAATAGTTTTGAATAGTAGAATAGTCATTATTAGTAGTAATAGACCTTCTCTGTGGTAGTTCTAGCCCTATGGAGCAATTTGCTCTCTGAAGTTAGGATGGTCCTCTTTTTTTCCTTTGGGAAAGAAATTAAAATGATTCTTTTCAGTAAAGCATTTCAAAACTTGATTATTGATTATTGGCCAAGTAAGTGGAAGCTACTTTTTTTCTGGCCAGTTTTTAATGGTTACATTTTTAGCATACAGATATTCCCCAATTTACAACCACAAGCTGAGTCCAAAATTTCCATGGCTAAGCAAGACAGTTGTTAAATAACTTTCACCCCGTTTTATGACCTTTCTTACATAGTTGTTAAGTGAATCACTGCACTAAATACGGTTGATAAGTGAATCTGGCTTTCCCCGTTGTCTTCACTTGTCAGAAAGTTGCAAAAGGTGATCACATGACCCCGGGGCATTGTAACTGTCATACATACATGCCAGTTGCCAAGCATCCGAATGTCAATCAAGTGGCCATGTGGATGTTGCAATGAAAAACGGTCACCTTTTTCAGTGCCATTGTAACTTTAACAGTCAGTAAATGAATTTGTAAGTCAAGGAATACGTATGTGGTTTTATTATGCATTTAGTCGTAAGCCAGTCTGTCTGTGATCAGGGGAGCAGAAAAGTTATGCAAAATAAATAATGTTGTGGCACCAGTTTTCCTCTGCCGTAAAATTCACTTGTTGGTATTAGGCAAGCTAATCTCCCTCAGATTTAATCTTCCTGATTTGCAGTGTGGTGATAATAATACCCAGCTGCCTGAAAAGACAGTTGTAAGGCTTATGGCACAATAAGATATGTAATGTATTTAAACAGTTGGCTAATGTTAGACTCTGGACTTAATTATCTTATTTGCTTTAGATTGCTATGCATAGGATTACAATACTTTCCCCTCCTCCACTGCCAAATATTTATTCTTTATCTTAAAAATGGTTCTATGGTCTTGCCGCATTAATAAACTTGGAAAGAAAAACACTCCAGGTAAATGTGGCTTTGCATTTTAAGTCTATTTAAATCAGGGCACCATCACGATAGCAGGAATAAAACTAATGCTTCCTTTGGTGCTGCGGATGGCTTATAGCTATACTTAGCAATTAGTAAGCAATATTTGGTAGAAGAAATAGAAAAAACATCTGTTTCAAAGCAAAAACAGTAAGAGCAATATTGGTAGATATTGAAAAAATAGCTACAGTGGGACCTCAGGTGCCGACCGTAATCCATTCCAGGACTTCGGTCAACACCCGATTTGGTCGTGACCAGAAGCAAGACTGACTGTGCATGCGCGCGCGCACACACACACACACACACACACACACAAATGGCACAGAAGGGGAAATCGCCGTGGCAGGGAAAATCGCTGCATCTGTGTTTATTTGGCATTTTTGGGTCAGCATCCAATTTGGTTGTGGTCTGAGCCATTCGTGACCCAAAGTCCCACTGTACAGAAATCAATAGCAAATACTTTTTAAAAAGAAAACACGGAACACTACAGAATGTTATTTCAAAATGAATATACTAGCATTTCCAGAAGATGATGCTGGGCCTGTTTATGGTTGAATAATTTAGTCACACTTCCCAAAATGCAAGAATTTGGAATATGGTCATGAGGATCAATCAAACATTTTTTTTTAAAGGGCAGGCTTTGAGTCAGTTTTGATTCCTGGGGGCTGCCTGGACAAGTTGTTGCAGTTTTCTTGGAAACTTCTTTTTAGAAGTAGCTTGTTATTGCCTCTTTCCAAGGGTTGAGAGGGTATGACTGGCCCAACATCACACAGCTGGTTTTGTGCCAAAGGCAGGACTAGGACTCATACTTTTCAGATTTCTAGCCTGATGCCTTAACCACTACGCCAAACTAGTTCTTTATTTATTGTCTTTATTCAAGTGGATTTATTTTATAATTTATTTGCATAAATTCTGGAACACGACTGGTTCCATTCTTTTATTTAAGGAATGCAATTATTCACATCACCTTGTTCCAGAATTTCTTCACTGGCATTCCAGGACATAGTATATAAGCATATAATTGAGAACTTGATTGCAATCTCAGATGAACGGCACATTTTCTTTAAGGAACTAGAGGGCAGAAGATGCTATTAGGAATAATATAAGGAAGGCGGTGCAGAGAGTGGTGAGGACGGCATAAAAGTTTATTGGCAGTTCACTCCTTTCTATGCAGGACATAGCATATAATCGTTGCCCAGGATTGTCTGGGACGCTACACATCCTCCTTACAGCCTGTTTTCCTTGTTACCTTCTGGGAGGAGGATTCGTGGTACCCGAAGCAGAACCTCCAGATTCAGCCACATTTTTATTCCATACAATATCAACCTTGTGAGCTCTCAAGTTTCCTCTTCCCGCTAATGCATTCAAGATGGACACTGATTAATATTTATATGTATTTATATGATAGGGTGTAGGCATACATTGTATATAGCCATGATGGCGAACCTATGGAACGTGTGCCCAAAGTGGCATACGGAGCCATGTCGGCTGGCACACGTGGCGTCACCTGTTCCTCTTCTGGGTTTCTGGCATGCATGCACATATAACAATCAGCTGTTTTTTGTGCATTTGGCAGTGCCGGAAACCGGAAGAGCTGGTCTTCCCATTTCCATTGTGCACATGCGTGCCGGCCAGCTGATAATCACACATGCATACACACCAGTAACTGGAAGACAAGCTGGCCAGTGTGCATGCTTGCACCGGAAACTGGAAGTTCATTTTCCAGAACCCGCACATGCCCACTAGGCAGTTTCTCTTCTGGGGCGTGTCCCGGAAGCGCATGCATACTCCCACCGTGGGATGCTCATGCGGCATCCCACTCAATGCCGAAAAGGTTCGCCACAGGTATCTATATGTGTTTTATTTATGTGTACACTTTTGAGAGCAAGCAACCGAATTTCATTTTTAATATGTGCCAATTTGCCCACAGGGGAAAAAATGACAATAAACCTTATCTTGTCTTATATTCCATAGGGAACATGTAGATTTTTCATGGAGAACCAAGCTATCTGGATTTATGTGAAGGGAAAGAATTTGAAAAACCTATCCCTTCCAAAAAAAAGAGCTGGTGAGAGAAGGAACAGCCAAGTTTGCCAATAAATATTAAGGGGATTGTGATAAGGTGAAAAGTGCAGGAAAGGGAAAAAGAGCATTTATCCAATGTCATGCTTTTAAGATGCCTTGCATCATCTTGGTCCTCAGATCCACAAGGATGCCATTGTCACTTTGTTCGATGTTCTTTTTCTATTACTTAAGAAGTTGGAATGGCACTGTAAGTCAGTGTGGGTCCATTGTGCATATAACATGGAGCATCTACATTGGCGATTTGGTGCAGAAAACAGTTTATCCCCCACTGAAGCACAATCGAGTATGCCTGTTAGGAGTGGATCATTTGAAGCTGTCACTTAGACTTTCTTTTTTTTTCTCCTTTTAAGTTCCCTTGGAGGCAGCACACAGCTCATGT
This sequence comes from Natrix helvetica, assembly GCF_964273705.1. NCBI lineage: Eukaryota > Metazoa > Chordata > Lepidosauria > Squamata > Natricidae > Natrix > Natrix helvetica. The sequence continues at coordinate 169,414,484 of NC_138548.1, read as the reverse complement.
TCAATCAGTTGAGATTTTGCCATTTTAAGGCCAACATTGTAGGCTCAGAGCCAGCTAGATAAGCAGGACTCAGAAGTCTCAATGCAGGGAGGAGATGGAAGGGCCAGAAGGAGAGGCTTAGATTTGTTAGGGACCGTGGGACTCTCTGGGGCAAGACAGATGGACTACACTTGAGCTAAACTTGACTGTAAAAAAATATGATTTCTGTAAGAGTTGACAAAGTCTAGAATGCTCCACCTGATCCAGTTGTCTCAGTACAAATTTTCTGTTTCAGTCACAAATTGACTTCCATGGACCTTACTTCATACTTAAGTAGAAGGTCCGTAGAAGGGGCATGCAATAACGTGCCTATCGTCCCTGTCATTGTTTTTTTTCCCTTTTATTCTTGTTCTCATTTTTGTTTGACAAATTCTAATAAATAAAATAAATAAAAATAAATAAAATTCTCATCTCTGGTTAGGAGGGACAGCACATACATTTAATAGATAGATAGATAGATAGATAGATAGATAGATAGATAGATAGATAGATAGATAGATAGATATAGATAGATAAGAAAGAGAGATAGATAGATATAGATAGATAAGAAGGAAAGAAAGAGAGAGAGAGAGAGAGAGAAAGAAAGAGAGAAAGAAAGAAAATATCAAAATATTGCTTTTAATCTGCTCTAAGAGGGAAGGCAGTAAATGTTATGTAGGAATGGATATGGTACACTGTCAATATACTAGAAAGAAAAGAGTTGATCTTGGAAGTAGATTAGTAGATAGACATGTTGGGGGAAAAAGTCAACGTCAGCATTTTAAATAGGACATGGTATACAGGTATTGCTATGCCATTGCTAGAAGTCTCCAAGCCAAGATGGGCATTTAGAATACTTGGCTATGAATGTATATCTTTAATCCATATAACAGAATATTATAAAAATATTCTACATTTCTTTTTTTTATAAGATAAACTTGGTGGAAGAGGGAAACAGTGAGATATGATCATTCCTGATCATATCAACATTCCTGATCAACAACTCTATAGATAGAGCAGACTGCATTGTCAGGATTGCCCGTGGGGGTAGCCAAAATATCAAGAACGCAGCTCTAAATATGTATTTGAGGCCCCACTCTTTTTTTTTTAAAGTCACTTTATGCAATACATGTAAGAAAAAGAATTAGCTTCAATTTCATGGCCATGGCTGCTATCTTGATTGCTTTAACTCTCCCCTGGGGATGCCCCCAGGTCCCACTTTTCACATTAAATAGGGCAGCGATGGCGAACCTTTTTTGGCTCATGTGCCATAATGGGGGGGGGGGAGCGCAGGGGGATCGTACATGGGCATGCCGCACCCATAATACAATGCACGACCCCCCAGTGCGCATGTGCACATGAGAGGCGTGACCCCCTTTTTTGGCATGCTTTTAACGCCATCCCCAGGCTCCAGAGGCTTTATAGGAGCCGGGGGGGGGGAAAGCACCCCCGCCCTCCCTGGAGGCCCTTCAGGGACCTTCAGGAGGCTTCCCTGAAGCCTCCGGAGGGCTTAAACTGACCCTACGAGCAAACTGGAAGTGACTTCCGGTTTGCTCGTAGGGTCATTTTTAGTCCTCTGGAGGCTTCAGGGAAGCCTCCTGAAGGTCCCTGAAGCCTCTGGAGGGCCTCTGGGGGGAGGGCTACGAGCAAACCGGAAGTCCATTCCCGAACTTCCGGTTTGCCCATAGGGCTGGTTTTTTGCGCTCCGGAGGCCCCAGGGAAGCTCCTGAAGCCTCCGGAGGGCCTTGGGAGGGGGAGGCTCTTTTCGCCCTCCCCAGGATCCTATAAAGCCTTTGGAGCTTGGGGAGAGCGAAAAATGGCTTTAAAAAAGGCTGAACTCAGTTGGCCAGTGCGCGCATGCACGCTGACCACCTAACAGGGCAACCCCTCATGTGCCCTGACAAATGGCTCCATGTGTCACCCGTGGCATGCCTGCCATAGGTTCGCCATCCCGGAAATAGGCTGTCATATGTTAGAAAATATTTGAAAACTAGATTCTTTCACAGAATCAATATGGTGCAGCTTTTTGCCAAGAACCTAAATGATAAAAGCAGAGATTATCATTTTGCACTGGTCAGAGTGCTGAGGATGCTCTTATCAGGAAAGGATTCCCCAAGAAATATAAGAATTCTGCTTCATTAGGATGATAGATTCTTCAAAGCCTTTACTCCCTCTTATACCAAAGAGAGTCAAGATGGCGTACCTACAATGGTTTATGACGGAGGTGAGGAACTTTATGACTTGTGGAATTCTAGGAGTTGAAGTCCACTGGTCATAAAAGGGCCATAGTTCCCAATACTCCCCCCCCCAATTTATGAGAATGTCCCAGAGCCGTGATGGTGAACCTGTGCCATGTGTGCCACAGGTGGCATTTGGAGCCATATTTGCCAGCAATATGCACATGCCAGCCATCTGATTTTCAACCTTCCGGAGGGCCGAACTTCCAGTTGGGCAATTGGGCCTGTTTTTCGTCCTCCCCAGACTCTGGAGCAGTGGTGGGTTGCAGGCGGTATTCCCCAGTACGGACGTACTGGAGCCTGCCCGGAGTACCGGCTACCATTCTGGTACGGTGCTCCGGAGGGCCCGCCTGCCCACCCGTGCTCCTTACCTGTCTTTAAAGTCTTTGGCACTTCTGTGCATGCGGACAGCGCATGCAGCACATAAAGCACCTGCGTGATGCTCCGCTGAGCAGCTGGAGCATCGCGGAGGCTTGCGGAGGTGTCGCTGGATGGTAAGACACATGCATGCGCTATGGCGTGTGCACGTGTATTGCACACGTTCATGTGGAGGAAACCGTACCAGTTGCAATGGGATCCGGAACGCGCCACTGCTCCGGAGGCTTTACTGAAGCCTGGGGAGAATGAAAAATGGCCCAATGGGAAACTGGAAGTTGATTCCCAAGGGCCGGTGGAGGTCCTGAGGTCTCTGAAGGGCCGGGAGGGCTGTTTTCACCCTCCCCACCTTTCAAGAAAGCCTTCAGAGTCTGGGGAGTGTGAAAATTCCCCCCGGGGTTCGCTTGCGCATGTGCGGGGGTGTCACTCGCATATGTGTAGGTGGGGGACACTTGCCCATAGGTGTGTATGTGTATTTATTTATTTACAAATGCTTAGGAGAAACTCTCATTATCCTCTTGAACAGTAAGCATTTCCCTTTTTGTGACTTACCACAGACAGCTTCCTAAATCTCTCCCAGTTGCAAAAGCAATTAGGACTGGGCTTCTGTTGAAATAATTCCACAGGAAGAACTAGCTTCAGAGGTGTTGGGAGGATGTGTTAAAAAAATAATGGCAAAATTGTGTGGCGATTTGATTGTTTCATCATGGCTCCCATCTTGCCTTTTTTGACTATATCAGTGATGGCTAACCTTTTTGTCGTTGCATGCCAAAACGTGTCCATGCAACAGTGCATGTGAGTGTCAGTACCAATAATGCAATGCATGCATAACACCCTTGCACATGTCCCACCGCCATGTGCATGCCTGTGTGACCCCCTGTGCTCCCCCCCATGCATACGCATTTGACCCCCGCACCCTGTTTTGGGCCTAGTAGGCCTCCCTGCAGTCTCCTGGGACAAAAAACAGGCAGTGGGGGGGCACTCACGATCCCCCACTTCCTGTGCATACGTACGCAACCACCAGGCATGCACCTTGCCCCCCGCGCATGCACTGCAGAGACATGAAAATCAGCTGGCCAGTAGGAGGCACACGTGCATGCATGGTGGAGCTGAACTGAGATGACTGGGAGGACTGAGAGGGATCTGTGTGCCACCCGTGACACGCGTGCCATAGGGTCGCCATCACGGGGCTATACTCTGCTGACATCCCTGATTAATTTCATCATTTTCTAGATCATGCAGTAAGCTGAGAATTGTATCAATGTTACTGATTCAGTGAAAAAGCAAATATTCATTTAGAACTGCCTTAGAAATATGCAAAACTATTTGATAGTAGTGTAGCAGTGGATACGGTGGATCCCAGATCCCGTTGCAAACGATATGGTGCAAAGGGGCTGGGTGTCCACCACATGCACGCGCACATGTGTACTTTCAGCCCGCGACGTTCCAGCTGCTCGGCGGAGCATCACGTAGGTGACGTACGCTCCGTGTGCATCCGCCGAAGCCCTGATTGGCTGAAATACAGGTAAGGAGGGCAGGTGGGCACAGGTAAGGAGGGCAGGTGGGCACAGGTAAGGAGGGCAGGCGGGCACACAAGCACAATTTTTTTTAACCCTTATTCTCTGCCAGGGAAAAAAATTGAGAGCCTCTAAAAAATTAAGAAAAATCTGCATTCATTGTCCCAACAGTTTTTTTCTGACTTCTAGTTTAGATTTCATTCTCCCAGCACAGGTACAAAAATGCACATTTTAAATGCACCCCCTGCCACATGCACATCATGTTGGTCACGTAGTTCTGCCACACAGATTAGGGTGTGTCCGTGAATGTGAATTTTTGATAGACTGCACCAATGGTGGGTTTCAAATTTTTTTAGAACCACTTCTGTCGGTGTGGTCTGCTTTATGGGAGTGGCTTGCCAGCCATGTGACCAGGTGGGAGTGGCTTGGCGGCCATGTGACTGGTTGGGCGTGGCCAACTTGTAAAATGTGGTGAAACTCACTTAACAACATTCTTGCTTAGCAACCAAAATGTTGGCTCAGGAACTCTGGCATTGAAACGTGCAAGTCTTAAAGCTGTCAAATTACAAGACCCTTGCTCCCCTAACCATTTAGAAGAAAAAAACCCAGGGGTGTTCAAACTTGACAGCTTCAAGACTTGTGGACTTCAACTCCCAGAATTCCTCCTCTCGCTCTTCATCTTGATGATGTGCGGGCGGATGGGAGGAGGGAGCTGGAACCGGTTCTAAACGGCACTGTAGATTTGTGGAACCTCTTCTATAGAAGAGGTTAGAACTGGCAGGAATCCATCCCTGGACTGCACCGTGCTTGATGATCTCATTCAGTGCTACAGACCAGGCAGTAGCAGAGGTCACAGGGCTGATCTCAATGAAATAGGTAGCAACTTCTTTTTATATCTTTAGATCGATACGTTATATTTACATTTATATATTGTACATTTAAATCTTTAGCTCGATACTCATGTACATAGACTCATAATATTGCCATGACTGCCACAGAGACAGTGTTTGCTGTTGTGTGCATTCCTTGAGGATATTTATTATATTTAATCAAAATTCTCTAAGAATAGCTAACCAATTTACAGATTTAAAAGCAACAAAGGAATAGTAAAATCAATAACTTCAAAATGAAGAAAACAGGTGAATCTTATAAGAGATAGAGAAGGTTAAAAGCACACATATATACAGGTAGTCCTCAACTTACAACATTTCATTTAGTGACCGAAGTTACAAAGGCACTGAAAAAAGTGACTTAGAACCGTTTTTCATACTTACGATCGTTGTAGCATCCTCATGGTCATGTGATTCATATGCTTGCCAACTGATTCGTATATGACAGCTGCAGAGTCATATTATCCCCTTTTGCGACCTTCTGACAAGCAAAGTCAAACCAGATTCACATAACAACCGTGTTACTATTATAAAAACTGCAGTGATTCACTTAACAAGGGTGGCAAAAAGTCATAAAAAAGGGAAAAATTCACTTAACAAATCTCTCACTTAACAACATAAATTACGGGGTCAATTGTGGTCATAAGTTGAGGACTGCCTGTAATCTAAGGTTACATACTACAGAACAAACACTGCTCAGGGCAGGCAGATACTGACAGAACTGTTTTTCACATGAATTTTAAAAATCCATGAAAGCCTTGCTAAATTATTGCTCTTGAAACCAGAAAGATAATATTTTCTGGAGGGCTTGTTCCAAAATTGAGGCATCTTAACTTAATAGCTTCTATTATTATGAAAAGACCAATATTGTTTTCAGATAATAAAGTCATTTGTTGGACCAGATTTTTAAGAGGCATGTTAATTTGAAAATATCCAAGATCCTCTCATCTCAAAGCACTGCATTTTAAAAATATTCACTGTATTATTCTATGTATCTCAGGGCTGACAGTATGCAGTTCAAGACAGACAGAAAATCTGCCAGAAGAGATCCTCAGTGGATTCCAAATAAAAATTCAAACAACCATTGCAATCTTTAAAGGTCTCACTACAACCACAGTTTTAGATCTTTAGTGCAACATCTTTTCTAATTTTGATGATCCCATCAGATTTTGGCAATTTTAATTGAACATTTTTTTTTCTCAGAAGGAGCTGCCCAGATCATCATTTGAGATCTCACAAGGGTGCCTGAGATTAGCAAATATTGCTCACTGTGAATATACTTCATCCTGAACAAGAGCTAGAAGTGTTTCCAGTGAGTGATCATGTTTGCATTGAAACACAAGGTTGAGGGAAGAGTTGAGTAGCCAGATTTCCCAAATTATGTCAGATCTGTGTTTGCCTTTTTTTGCCTGGTCTCCTTCTGTTTCTGCTCCAGGGTTATCATATCTTGGCTACAAAGAACCATGCACCAGAGGGCAGCCAAGAGATACACAACTACAACCCTTTGCTGCCCTCTAGCAGTGGCTTGGCTATCTGCAGACAAAATATGTTCATCTTTTAAAAATAGGAAAAAAAATAGGAAAAAAAATAGGAAAAAAAATAGGAAAAAAAATCCTATCATGATTGTGAAGGCATACGGAAAGAGGAAAGAAACAGGAAAAAAAGGTATATGTGGTGTTTCTGTGTTGAGGAAAAAATAGAGAAAGCTGTGTGGGTCATGCTTTTTTAAAATTTACAATGGCTTTTAAAGGAGAGGGGCATTGTAGCATTTTGCTTAGAATCCCAGAGACATTTTTTTGGGGGGAAATGGTTAGCTTACAAATCCAGAATGCCAAAGCAAAATACACTGTTTTATTCAGAAGAGTCAAAAAGTAAGAAATATGACCATTCCACATTTTGCATTCTTGATATCTGCAGCAACAAGGAAACAGCATTCTTCAACATTTTGCCAGACAGCAGAAAGCGCCAGGAAATTGCATAAATATCAACACGAACCTGTACAGGTTTGCTTCAATGTTACTCATAGTTTCGATTTAAAAAACACTGGAGTTGAATTTGGTTGTAAAAAGAAATAACACCTTCTTGTTATCTCTTCTTTTCCTAAACTATTGATATTGCCTTCCAGGGGAGAGAGGGATGAAATATTGTGCCCTTGAAGGTTTGCTACAGTGAAGACGCACTTAAGCATATTCTTTTCAAGATGATGAGGTAGCCAATCTTGATGTCATATTCTAGAATCTAGGAAAGGTGAACCATAAGGGGAGTCCTTGGTTCTCTCTGAGCTCGTTTTTTTTTTTTTTGCAGACATTTCATTACCCAAACTAGGTAACATCATCAGTGTAGGAAGCCCCTCCCCTGATTAAAATATTCTTTATTATTAATATTAAACAGAGGCAGGGTAGAATATTTCCCCAAAGGAGAAGAGGAGGGGGAGGGGAATCTTAACAAAGGCAGAAAGCAGCCCTTCGTGCCGTAGGAAAATAGATTTAAGCAGAAGCTTGAAGAGGCTGGTCTTTAGGAATGGAGATTTTGTATCCATTGGGAAAGACGGGGCCATCTTATTCATAAACAAAACGCCTTCAGCCACAGCTCCCACAGAAGGTTGGAGCTGATGGGATTAAGAATTTACACACACATACACTCAAATTCTAAGGACAGGACATGAACGTTAGGACAGAATAGGATTTACCCACCACTATTAGAATAGCAAAAGACACAAGGCTCACTACATTGCACAATCCCCTGGAGCATCTCAATCACCGAACCTCAGAACCCGATAAAAATCCATCCACTTATTCAGCCATTTTGTCAGCCACCCCAGAAACATGAGGCTGTCACTGAAGTTTCTGGAAACCAAATAAACAGAGACCATCTTTCCTTGTAGCCAGCCTCCATTTTATTTCCAGCATTTTTCTCCCGGCTTGGAACTGGACTGGATTTTTCTTCCAACACTAGTTTGATGGTAGTGAAACAGACTAGCACTGATGATGCTACCTAGTTTGGTTAATGAAACATCTGCAAGAAAACAAGCCAGCTCAGAGAGCACCAATGACCCCTGCATTTCAACCCTGTGTTACAAATAGTCTCCTTCATTGGTGAGGTGAACTTTGTTTGCAATGTTGAGAATGAGGCCATTTGTATCAGGGGTAAAACGCTCTGAAGTCTGCTACCAGTTCACTTCACGTGCACATGTGCGCTTTGTGTACCACAGGTGCTAAGAAGCCTTTTCTGAGTCTACAAAGGTAAGTAGAAAATGAGGTGGGGAGACAGCTGTGCCATGCGGTTTAGATTCCATAGAAAGCAGACTGACTGTCGCATAGCTGACTACCGGTTCGCCCGAACCAGTAGCATTTTTTTACTACCGGTTTGGGTGAACTGGCCTGAACCGGCAGCATTTCACCCCTGATTTGTATCCAGTGTTATATTTTACATTCAATTTGGTGCTGGATGCAAATACAGTAATCCTTGACTTACGATTACAATTGAGACCAGAATCTCCATTGCTAAGCAAGGCGGTTGTTCAGTGAGTCACATCCAATTTTATGACCTTTTTTTTACCATGGTTGTTAAGGAAATCACTGCAGTTGTTCATGAACCATGCGATCATTAAGCAAATCTGGATTTCCCCCAGTGACTTAGCTTGTCAGAAGCTGGCTGAGAAGGCCACAAATGGCGATCCCATGACACCAAGATACTACAACTGTCATAAATATATGCCTGTTGCCAAGCTCCTGAATTTTGATCACAGAACTGTGGAGATGCAGTGATGGTCATAGTTCGGAGAACCCCCAAATCCCACTCCTGGCTGGCCCCGCCCACCATGACCCTCCCCTCCCAGGAGTCCCCATGTGGGCTGTTTTGGATGCAGGTAAGCTCAGGGTGCATGCAGTGGCTCAGGGAGGGCCTACTGGAAGTTCGGGAAGGCCAAAAACATTTCCGGCCTCCAGAGGGTCTACGAAGCCTGGGGAGGCCGTTTTCGCCCTCCCGGAGGCTTGAAAAAAGCCTCTGGAGCCCGTGGAGAACAAAAATGTCCAACCTCTTCTTAAAAACTTTCAGTAATGGAGCACCCACACCTTCTGGAAACATGTTCTTCCACTAATTAATTGTCAGGAAATTTCTCCTTAGCTTTAGGTTGCTTCTCTCCTTGATTAGTTTCCACCCATTGCTTCTTGTTCTGCCCTCAGGTGCTTTGGAGAATAGTTTGACTCCCTCTTCTTTGTGGCAACCCCTGAGATATTGGAAGACTGCTATCATGTCTCCCCTAGTCCTTCTTTTCATTAAACTAGATATACCCAGTTCCTGCAACCGTTCTTCATATGTTTTAGCCTACAGTCCCCTATTTATCTTTGTTGCTCTTCTCTACACTTTCTTTGTCCTAATATGTAGCTGCTTCATTTTGGTTTTGTCTAACAAATGCAGATTGTTTGGGTTTGTCTAACAACCTGCATTTTTTGTGCAGGTTGTTAGGCAAAACCTCCAATTAACAAACAGCATTGCAACATTTGAAGATGAATAAAACTCAAGAACTGAGTTTTAGGCCACGTCCTATTTTGAAAATACAAAATTAAGTTTGCATCAAAGTGTCCAGCAGGCACATTTATTGCCCATCTCTAATCATTATTATCATGCTATTTTTAATCCTAACTTGTACACTGCTTAGACTTACCACTAAGATTACGGTGGTGTGGTAGTTGAATAAATACCATTTTCCTGAAAATAAGCCCTCCCTGGATAATAAGCACAATCAGGCTTTTGAGTACATGCACTAAAATAAGCCCTCCCCCAAAATATTGCAACACAGCAGCAGCCATGAGGTGACCATGCTCACCACCTCCTGCACCTCAAAAGACCTCCCTGAAAATAAGGCCAAGTGCTTATTTTGGGGTGGGGGGGTGGGGTTCAAAAGAAAATAAGACCATGTCTTATTTTTGGGGAAACACAGTATGTAATATCTTACAGGGTGGGTGCTCCCACAACACTCAAAGGAAATCCATTTCCCACACAAAATGGGTCTAACCATTCTGAAATGTGGCAGGAACTCTCTATTCCAGGGGTGTGCAACCTTGACAACTTTAAGAGCTGTGGACTTCACCTCCCAGAATTCCCTAGTCAGCATGGCTGGCTGGGGAATTCTGGGAGATGAAGTCCATAGATCTTAAAGTTGCTACGGTTGGACACCCCTTTCCATTGGGTCTCTCTTCTCAGTAACACAGTAGGTGTGTGTGCTTTCTGCCAACTCTTAACCATTCAGGGAATATTTGAATGAGTTTTAATTTCTCCCCACCCTTCTTTGTACAAGCATATTTATTCAGAATGGTTTTCAAGCAGCACCTCTTATACTTGCTCTGCCTAAACCTGAGCTGCTCCCTTGTGATGACACACTAAACACTCACAGCCTACCTTACACTTAGCTAAACAATGCATGACTCACAAATGACTCAGAAGGCCACTGTCAGGTCTCATTCAAGCATAATGAGGCATGAAAAAGCTGTTTTGAAATTAAATTTACATCAGTGCCACAGGAAAAGAGGGGGGATTGAAAACAGCAACAACAATAATACTTAATAGTGAGATCATGGTACAGTGCCACAAAATACATAAAACCCAACTTTATTTTTTTTACTAGATTTTTATCCCATCTGTATTATTTTATAGGTCACTTAAGATGGGGAACGCACCTAATAGTGCTTCTTCTTTCTATTTCCCCCCAAACAATACCAACCTGTGAGGTAGGATGTGGGCTGAGAGAATGTGACTTTTTTTATTAGGATTATTAGGCAGGGATGGGATTCAAAATTTTTAGTAACTGGTTCTCTGCCGGTTGCTGGGTAACCGTGGCATAGTGGCCGTGGCCTACTCAGCCTCCTGCATCATGGCAGGGGGGCATTTTCACCCTCCCCAGGCTCCCCAGGCTTTCCTTGAGCCTCCGGGAGGGCGAAAATGGTCCCACAGGCTGCACTCCGGAGGTGGAAACAGGCCCGTTCCCAGACTTCTGGAACTTCCAGGAGGCCCATTTTTCACCCTCCCAGAACCTCCGTGTGGGGCCTGCACTTACCTGGCATCCAGAAACGTGCCTGGTGGAGACTCCTGGGAGGGGCGGGGTGGGCCAGTCCTTGCAAATACTGGTTCGACGAACCAGATGTAAAATTAGTATCTGGTTCTCCTGAACCAGTCTGAACCGGCTGAATTCCATCCCTGTTTCATTTTGGACAAAAGAACGTGTTTTGTCCTCCTTTTCATTGTAAAAAAGTTGGTCACCTTACTGTTTAGGGTTGTCCCAAAGGTGCTTTTCCAAATGGAAACTGGACTTTCTTGTCCCCCCTTTTTTTCCCAAGTCCAGTTGTGCCTTTTGGGAAAACATCTTTGGGACAACAATGACCTGGATGGTTGGGAATCTCCATTCATTAGAGTTAATAGCTTCAAGACAGCAAACTACTACATCCTTTTACTTGATTTCCAATTTCCACAGCTCTGTCATACTTTTAAGTAAACTGATACAAGAAAATTAGAGGTAGAGATGGAGAGTTTTTAATTGTAGGCCTGGAGATCAAGCAAACCTGTTTAGCACCTCAGAGATATTTCTTAGAGGACACCCAGACAGTATTGTCAGTTTGCCATCCAATAATTGAAACTTTGGTTTGGTAAGGTTATCATAGGATGGGCAAGTTTTATTTATGTCACTCCTATGCAACCCTTTTGGGGATTTTCTTGCTTCCCTTCCTTCCTGGCTGATCAAAGAAGGCAGGATTGAAATTGGATCCCACAACACCAGATGGAAAATATGATTGGTGGAACTTGAGAAAGGAAGAGAGTTGAAGACATTGTGTTGCCACCAGCAAGAAGCAGCTTCTACGTTTTGGACAAACACAGCTTCCCAAGCACGTCTACAACATTGTACATATGCCTGAACGTGTATCACTAGGTCAGAGGGAAACATATCAGCACATGTATATGAATCTTCTTGCATCATACCCTCTCCTTTCCCCAACCATCTAAACAGACTGAAAAAGCTGTATTGGAGTGATAACTTTTGATCCCAGTATATTTTCAACAGAACTTTTGCCAAGGAAAATTCCTTTATGAGCAAGGAATGCAGCCTTACCTGCTTAGGCTTTGAACAAACGTGGTCCAAAGGCATCATCATGATTCAACAGAGAAGACAATATCCCAGTGTGAAAAAAAGGGTGGCCTGTGGAAACATATCTGACTGCTTTATTAAGTGTTATCCCGCCTGGTATTCAGGCTAATTAATTAATGCCTTCAAGTCAGTGATAATTCTTGGGAATTTCCTAGAGACGTCCTGCAGTTTTCCTGGCAAGATTTTCAGAATTGGTTTGCTCTTGTTTACTTCCTAGGGCTGAGAGAGACAATGACTGGTCAGGGTCACCCAGATGGCTTTATGCGTAAGGTGGGACTACAACTCAGAGTCTCCCAGTTTCTAGGTCAGCGCCTTAACCACCACACCAAAATGCTATCAGAATGGATTCCAGAAAGATATCTGGAAAAGTGGGGATTTCATTTTCCCATGGAGATGTTGCAGAATAATAAGGTACAAAATGGGATGAGGAAGAAAAACATCTTGGGTTCCATTCTTTTATTTACAAAATCTCTTATATTTGTGACTTTTGGGGGAACGTTTGAGTACAGAGCACACGCATTGCATTTTTATCTCAACAACAGCTTTGTGAGGTAGTTGGCCTGAGAGACACCAACTAGTCCAGTGGTGGGATTCAATTTTTTTTACTACCAGTTCTGTGGGTGTGGCTTGGTGGGTGTGGCATGGCTTGATCGGCATGGCTTGGTGGGCATGTCAGGGAAAGGATACTGTAAAATCTCCCTTCCCTCGCAATCAGCTGGGACTCAGGAGGCAGAGAATAGATGGGGGCGGGGCCAGTCAGAGGTGGTATTTACCGGTTCTCTAAACTACTCAAAATTTCTGCTACCGGTTCTCCAGAACTGGTCAGAACCTGCTGAATACCACCGCTGGACTGATCCAAAGACACTCAGCAAATCTTGTGATTAAGTGAGAGTTAATGTAGTTAAGCTGTTTCTAGGATCAAATAGATCGTGGTTCAGTCCATTGTCATCCATGTAAACTCACTGGGTGATTCGGGACTAGTTATTTTTTTTCATCCCAGCCCACCTCACAGGGTTGATGTTGTGAGAAAAAAACAGGAGGAACACTCACTTTGAGCTCCCAAACCGAAGAGAGGATATAAATCTCACAAATAAACTTGAACACGAGTCTCTCCAGTCCCTGTAGTATTAGGAGAGGTCTGCTTTTTCTATTTTTTCACTGTCCATATTGTTCGTTTTAAGAATAATAGCCTTTTTTACGGGGCAGAATTTTTCTCCCATGCTATCATGACTTTTAATCAAAAATATATCACTGGCAAAGTCAGAAGAGAAAAGACATCAATCAGTTTATGCATTTATAAGTCAGTGGTGATATTGATGCTGTTGAAGAAAAAGAAGAGGGAAAAAAAACCCACGCCGATGGATATCCCGGTATATAAGCAATAGGGATACTTTGCAATAAATCTGGGGATTACACTGTCTGTCATGCTATATAGAAAGCCTCGACTGATGAACTCACTTGGAAAATAATATTTGGCTTATGACTCTGGCTTTAAAAGGAATAAATCCCAGGATCCAGTCTCTTGGAGGATGTATCTTCTTCTTTTTTCTTGCAGCCTTCTAGAATGGCTCTGGTTGGCTCCTGTACAATTCAGGGTACTAGGTAAAATAAACTGTAATCAGATCCAAAGGAGCTTTTAGGCTGGAGAGGGAGAAGCAACAACGGTTAATGAGTGTTGGAAAGCTATTCCTTTTGACTCAGAGGCAAACAAGGCAGCCACAAACCTACAACCTTCTTCCTCAATCTCAGAACCTTTGCAAGATTAGCTTCAGTCTGCCTCTCTTTGTATATAGGGGCATCCACGGAAGCTGCTGGGGGGAAACAGAGGTGGTGGCTGGAATGGACATTTTAAAAGAGGTGGACCTTTAATCATATTGTTGGGGCTGTTGCCATCTTGGCTTTTTTGACTCTCTTCCACAGTGTTTCTATTGATGGGAATAGGAGAGGAGAACATATCTAAGGGGTTATGATCAGGGGCGGGCTGCTGGGGGTTCGCACGGGTTCGGGCTCTAGCTAGGATTCTGCCCAGTTTGGCGAACCCCCAAATGCCACCCCTGGCTGGCTCCGCCCACTGTCCCCCCTTCCCTGCCCCCCCAGGAGTCTTAATGCGCCCGTTCCTCATGCAAGGTAAGTGCAGGGCCCCCAAGGAGGCTTGGGAAGGGCGAAAAACAGGCCTACCGGAGGTTCTGGAAGTCCAGAAATGAGCCTGTTTCCAGCCTCCAGAGGGCCTCCCCCGTGCTGTGGTGCAGGAGGCCGACTAGGCCATGGCCACACCCACTCAGCAACGGAGCAGTGAACCTGTTGCTGGAACTTTTGAAGCCCATCCCTGGTTATGATTATACCTCTTTTAAGAGCTTTACTCCTGGGGATTCCTGTGGACACATTGTGTGGATTGCTCTTTCTCTCTTGTGGGATTTTCCTCTGGCTGATAGTATTATGATTCCCTGATTGCCTCCCAAGCAAGAACTAAACTAAGCTTCATCCCGCTTGGTCTCCAAGCAGTCAAGATTGGCATAAGTCTGACTCTGGACCATCAAAGTAGATTGGATAGGTTGACGAATGAATGACTGATAGGAGTGATGTCTACTGCAGATGTTGATTGACTTCTGCTACCATTCTGACTAACAGCGCATGGTACCGTGGGCCAAGGAAGTAAAGTTTCAATGTCCTTATGCGCGGCAGGCTCTCCAAAGATTTGCATAAGATAGTTCCTGTATATTTATGTCATGGAATAGGAGGGAATTTGGTTGCAGATTGGTTTTCTTAGCCCTTAGCATGATTACTCCAGAGAGGAGGCTGCTGCAAATAATTAGCAGCCTGTGTAGCCATGCACTTATAGTTCATTAGTAGGAGATTCAAAAATGGCTATAAGATGACAGAACTGCCACCACTTTAGAAGCTGTCAGTGCTTAGATCTCTCTCTGACGTTTGCTTATGTTTTAGAATTTAGGTCTGAGTTTCATCTCCTTGACTTATAGATAATGAAAGAGAAATAAATTGAGCAACTAATCCTCGGCTAGTTAACACAGGTCTTCATATGTCAATACTTTTCAGAAGAGCGAGATGTTAATCTATCAGATTAGTTGGCAAGATATATGCATTTTGACCTATTGTACTCAGTCATATGGCTGCATCAGAAAGACAAATCAAGAATGAAACTTGTTTGTTTTGCTGAATGGCACAGAGATCGGAGAGCGTAAAACATACAGAATGTGCTAATGCCAATTTCTACAAGCAATGCCTGTTCCATTGAGTGTCAAAAATACTGTTTCTTCTTTATCAAATAAAATGCACAATGAATGTGGTGTCGACAAGGTGTTGGATTAAGACTCGGGTCCAAATCCATTTCATCAAAGGAGCACCATAAATGGCTTTGGGCTAGTCTCTGTCTCAACCGAGCCTATTTTAAAGGGTTGTTGTGGGGAAAAACTGGGGAGGTAGTGCTATGTACATCACCTTGGGTTCCTGGAGGATTTAATTGGAGAGGGATTGGATTTAATTAACCAATAAATAAAGAAACAAATAAATTCTACAAAGGAAGAAATCCATAAGCAACATCAAAGATTCTGAAAATAATTTCTCTGAGCTAGGCTTGCTATCTACGTTAGCCATAAAATAAAAATGCTATGGAGAAGGCTATATTAAAAGAGAGCAACAATTAACCAGGGAGTTCAGAGATCATTGGGGGACTTGACCTTTGAACCTGTAAGTTGTCAGCATGGAAGCCATCTTTTACATTGGGTCTTCAAGCCTGCCACCTATTCTGCCGTGGGAAACTGGGAGGGGGGATTGTATGGAGCATGGGAGATGTGTCGTCAAAATAACATTCTTTCTCAGAGAGTCAAGGGTCATCTTGGCCCTGCACCTGGACTGATGTGGATGGGAGGAATCTTCCTTTGTGACAATGACTGATTGGACCATGTGATGGACTTGTGAGTGTTGGGCAGAGGTGGGTTCCTACTGGTTCGGTCCGGTACAGCTGAGTAGCTAGTAGAAATCTGGAGTACCTTTCCAAACCAGTAGTAATGGTAGCCTGGCTACACACAGGTAAGCAGCATTCGTGCTAGCCTAGCTTTTTAAAGCCTTTTTCCCCTGCTGGTTTGCCTGAACGGGCAGGGAAAAAAGGCTTTAAAAAGTTTTTTTTTAAAGCTTCTGACAATCACAGGACTCAGCTGTGAGGCACGCTGTTAGATTGGGTAATGAAAGGCAAGCGATAACAACAGCTCTTTATTGGTATAAGGCAGGCATCCCACTGAATGCATGGTCGCACAGCTCCCTTTTTAAAGGGGAGCTGTCCGGCGCTCCAGCCAATCAGGGGCCTCTCTGTTCCTGCCAGAAAAGAGAGGACCTGAGTGGAAACTACTATTGTCTTGCTGCAACCCCAGGGGGGTGGGAGTATCTAACACACGTGATTGTCAGAAGCTTTTTAAAAAACTTTTTAAAGCCTTTTTTCCCTGCCAATTCAGGCAAGGGAAAAAAGGCTTTAAAAAGTAAAAGAGGGAGAGGGGGGAGTGAGGGAGGCGGGAAGTGAGGGAGAAAGGAAGGAAGGAAGGAAGGAAGGAAGGAAGGGAGAAAGAAAGAAAGAAAGAAAGAAAGAAAGAAAGAAAGAAAGAAAGAAAGAAAGAAAGAAAGAAAGAGAAAGAAAGAAAGAGGGAGGTGTTAGAAGGAAACTCACTTTTAAGCTGTGAAATTCAGCAAAGGAGAAAAACAATTGGAATCTCCAAACTGAGCATGGCTGGCTGTGGAATTCTGGGAGTTGAAGTCCACAAGTCTTAAAGCTGCAAACTTTGGAGACTCCTGCTTTAAATTGAAAAGCTGCTTATTATCTCATTATCTCTATCTGGCAGGAATGTGGAATGAGCCTCAGGCAGGTTTCTTTGTTTGCAGCTTGATTTTTCCTTGCTTTTCTGGGAGTCTTTCCTTATGAGTAATATTTTATTTGGGGGGTGTTGCTTCCCAAAGAGGGAAAGGAGAAAGAAAGAAAGAAAGAAAGAAAGAAAGAAAGAAAGAAAGAAAGAAAGAAAGAAAGAAAGAAAGAAACAAACAAACAAACAAACAAACAAACAAACAGCACAGCAATTTAGGGCTAGAAGGCCACTTAGAGGTCATCTAGTCCAAGCCCCTGCTGCAGCAGGAAACCTTATATTGTCTAGATTACAGGAAGGCAGAGATAGTCCTGGACTTATGACTACAATTGAGCCCAAAATGTTGATTGCTAAGCAAGAGCGTTGTTAAGTTAGCTTCACCACATTTTACCCAATCCATGACATCCCCTGGTGAGTGACATCAAGTTGGCCACACCCACCCAGTCACCTGACAAACCAGCCACATGACCATGGAGCCTTGCCCCTCCCAATTACATGACCAACAATCCATGCCCACCATCACATGACCAACAAGCCATACCCACCAAACAGGCCACACCCACAGAACCGGTAGTAAACAATTTTGAAACCCAGCCCTGTTGTTGGGGCAGGCTCTTGAACTTTCAAATGGGTAGGGAAAACCTGGAAGCTTTCAGATTCAGATTTCCCCAGATGTGCCAACATGGCTTCTCTAATAAATTGGAACTTTGAGGAATTTCTAGCCTCGGACTCTTATTTGATGGAGGATGCTATTTGGAACCCTGACATCAGTCTCAGCTCAGTATTTTGACCATTAAATGAAGTCAACATATGGAACTCATTTTCACTTTTCTGAGATGCTCTCTTAATCCTCAGGAAATTTGTGGAATGGGCCCTTTCAACAGTGGCTCTTCTGCTTTGGAGCTGTCTCCTCTAAACTGAGTGGGAAACTATCAGTTGATTGAACTTAAAATTAGCGATAAATTAAATAAGTAAACATAGTCTATATGATTATTCCCCATACACTCATTTTTTTCTTCCATTATTAAAGAAAAAATTTAATCTGTTCATTAATACTTTATTACTTCTATTACTTCTACAACAGTAGTTTTCACTGTGTCCATGATTGCACTAAAGTTCAGAGGAAATCTCTGTCTGCATTGTTCAATCCAGGATGAATCATTCACATTGGCTAATCACCACTAATTAGCAAATCAGACAGTAATTAACATGCATCTGAAACCCACTCTTGAAGACATGTTCCTTGGAAACCAAGTTGGAGAAACAAAAGGACTATAATAGACTATCATCTCCAGGCTTATTATTCTGCAGTGCATCGCAAAGCACAGAACATGTTTTGATGGGCCAGGGACCTTGGACAATATTTTTCAGGTAGGAACCCGTCATGATCCAGATGCTGCTGCACAATGACTCCCAGTAGCCCTAGTCAATCAGATAGGCAGTGGGAGGAGATTTGAAGATCACCTTCCTGAGCACCGAGAGCTACGTTAGGGCCAAGTGATGTCCTAAGCATCGTCCGACATTGGTAGCCCTTTGCCCTTCCATTGCTTAACTGGCAAGACATAGACTCAAGAAGTTATGACGTTGGAATGAGAATCTAAAAATTCATCTTTTGCCAGTTCTTCCACAAATATCCTAAATGTAAACTGGAATAGAATAGAATGGCAGAGTTGGAAGGTACCTTGAAGGTCTTCTAGTCCAACCCCCTGCTTAGGCAGGAAATCCTACACCGCTTCAGACAAATGGCTATCCAACATCTTCTTTAAAATTTCCAGTGTTGGAGCATTCACAATTTCTGGAGGCAAGTTTTTCCACTGATTAATTGTTCTAACTGCCAAGAAATTTCTCCTTAGTTCTAAGCTGCTTCTCTCCTTGATTAGTTTTCACCCATTGCTTCTTGTCCTATCCTCATGTGCTTTGGAGAATAGTTTGGCTCCCTCTTCTTTGTGGCAACTCCTGAGATATTGGAGCACTGCTATCATGCCATCCCTAGTCCTTCTTTTCATTAAAGTAGACATACCCAGTTCCTGCAACTGTTCTTCATATGTTTTAGTCTCCAGTCCCCTAATCTTTGTTGCTCTTCTCTGCACTCTTTCTAGAGTCTCCACATCTTTTTTTACATTGTGGCGACTAAAACTGAATGCAGTATTCCAAGTATGGCCTTACCAGGCATTATAAAATGGTATTAACACTTCACCTGATGTTGATTCTATCCCTCTGTTTATTTAGCCTAGAACTGTGTTGGCTTTTTTGGCAGCTGCTGCACACTGCTGGCTCATATTTAAATGGTTGTCCACTAGGACTCCAAGATTCCTCTCACAGTTACTACTATTGAGCAAGGTACCACGTATACTGTACCTGTGCATTTGGTTTTTCTTGCCTAAATGTAGAACCTTACTTTTTTCACCATTGAATTTCGTTTTGTTAGATAGTGCCCAATGTTCAAGTTTGTCAAGATCCTTCTGTATCTGAAGCCTATCTTCTGGAGTGTTGGCTATTCCTGCCAGCTTGGTGTCATCTGCAAATCTGATGAGTTCCCCATTTATCCCCTCATCCAAGTCATTGGTGAAGACATTGAAGAGTACTGGGCCTAAAACAGAGCCTTGGGGTACTCCACTGCATACTTCCCTCCATGTAGATGCAGTTCCATTGAGGACTACACGTTGAGTGCAGTTGGTCAGCCAGGTACGAATCCATCTGGTGGTGGTGCTGTCTAACCCACATTTTTCTACTTTATTTAGTAGTAGAAAGAATAACTAATTGAAAAAAATTACTAAAAATAATTAATACTAGATTAGTAACAATAAACAATATAGGTATTGCTTGTTAGACAATAATAAGTGGGACCAGAATATCTGTTGCTAAGTGATGTGGTCGTAAAATGTGACGCCATGTGACTGTTACCCTTTTCAAATAATATTATTATAAGGGGGAAAAGGCACTTACAAAAGTTTATTGAAAATTAAAGTTGAGCAAGAAAGAGTTATGCGTGTGAGAGCTAGGGAGTCACTGAGAAAATCTCTGTGGCTCCTCTCTTTCCTGTAAGGTGCCGTAAGTAAGTGCTTAGTCTGCTTAACAGTCAGTCCAGGGCTAGGAGACCCCAGATTCTTCACTCTCTTGCACTGTGTCCACTGAGTTATCCTCTACACATCCTTCCACCCTGCAGGCCATAAGAAGGAAGAGCTTTGTATATCATGACAATTATTATCAATAGATTCTCCTCTCCTGCCTCTTTCATGCACTTGCCACTCATGAAACATTGATGGGGACATTTAGGTAGCACACATCAATGGCTCTGATTTCCCCCTCTCACATGCATTACAGTCTAGACTTCTTCCCCTCCAAAAACCTCTGGCTGGCTCTCTTTTAAATGTCTGTCTCATTTCAATTGCAGGCTCCTTTTTCAAAGAACTGGGATCTGAGAATTAGAGAAATGATTTCTGTCATTCTTTTCCTTTTATTCCAGTGTATCACTTACCATCGCAATATAAAATGAGGCCAGGTTCTCAAGCAATGCTATTTTTATCTTTAGAAAATGGCGGCCCCATGGGACACAAATTTGGGCATGTCATTGGTGATCCCTTTCCCTCCACCCCCTAAAAAAATATTCCTGCAAGACAGGATAGACTGGAATGTAGAAAATTAAAACTGTAACCTCCGTGACTCAAAAAGGGATTTGAAGCTCTCTTCCACACTCCAGTAAAACAAACCGTTGCATTGACTCACCCCAAACAGAAAAAGGCCCATTTAATAATCTCTTTTGACCAAGACCATTTTCATGTCCAAGTAATAGAAACAGAACCCACTTCCTATTGCAGGAAGTTAGCACCCATCCCTCTCCTAAGAAAATGAGATATTTTAGGAAATATTAAAAAAACAGAATATTTCCAAGGAGGATCCAATGTTGCAACGATACGGATGTGCGGTCTCAATGCTCCGAGACTGCTGCCAATACTTTTGCCACTGGGTGGTCCAATATGACCTTAAACGTCCCGTAGAGACGGTGAACAGGAAGAATACATCTTGCTGATCTCAGGGACACCGCAATTCCCTGATTGATCCAAGAGAAGTTCTTCAAGCCAGCGACAAAAAGTCCAGTCCCAGGCTGATGAAGTTGGGATGGCTCCAGAACAGAAGGGAAGCAGAAAGAGTAAGTGTGTCCATCTGGTGAGGAAACTTTATTGTTTTGGAAAAGACTGCCCCCCCAAAAAATTTTTAAAAAGTTAAATTCAATCTGAAAGCAGAAGAAACTAAGCAGCGGAATTAACCTATATTGGATTGCTTTGGATAGTGTGTTTAATTTTACTTTGTGGATTGAAGTGCTCACAACTTTTTTTTTAACGAGAACAGATCAGTTTTTCTTTTTTTTCTTTTTCAACCTATGGATTAAAGTTTTCTCCTTTATTTCAACAAGGACTTCTATTAATTCTATTTGAGAACTCTGTTTCTTTTAAGTTTGAAATAACATTAGAGAGTGGGAAGCAATACTGCCACTTGGAGGCTGGAGGCTTGAGTTTTTGAAACAATGCACTTTCCCTTTTCCTTTTGATCCCAATGACTTTGTATCTCGAGGCTTGGCAACTTGTTTATAGAAAGTGATAAGAAGCAAGGGCATGAATTGTTTTTATAGGTGCACTTTGAGAGTCTTACTGGCAGTGGGAGAGAAAAAGAAACAGAACCTTCTTTTAATTTTTTTAATTTTTAATATAAAAGACAACATATAAAACTCTCATCCATTACTTACAGCATGTCGTTTGGTTACAACCGTTTGTGCATCCATATTTTCAATTACATATACAATCACAAAATTTCCGTCTAATATAACTAAGTACCTCACTTTCATTGTACATCATATATTCAATTACGGTTAATGTTTCTTTCTTTTCAGCAAACCTAATTCCCTTGCATCCTTGATTGTCTATTTAATAACAATATACCTTTATGTAATCATCTCATTCTGATTATTTTTACAGTGTAAAAGAATTTTCCAACTGTTTATGTTTATACATCACTACTTTCGATTATGCATAATCCCGTCAATCATCCATCAAGTATGCTTGTTGTCCTTGTACATCATACATTTAAGCACAAATGTTATTCCTTCATTTTTAAACAGAGTATTCTAAATACTCACTTCATACATGTACCAATCTTTCATTACTTCCTTATTAAACTATTTATCAACAAGATATCTTTATAATATACATCACTACTTAGAGTTATGCATAATATCACCAATCATCTATCAAATATATGTAGATTCATTATTATCCTTATCCTTCATTTTAAAACAAAATATTCTAAATTATTCAATACATATATATGTCAGTCTTTCATTGTATCATTATTAATCTATTTAACAACATGATTGTATTATCACTTATCTCCTTCAATTGAAACATAAATAAAACATTTTTCATTTCCAGGTTTTTTTATCAAGCCACTGATAAAACAAATCCCATATCTTATAGAATTGCTCATCTTCTTGTTCTCTAATTTCAGATGTCAATTTATTCATTTCAGCACACTCCATTATTTTTTGAATAACTTCCTCCTGTTTTGGTATTATTTCATTTTTCCAGTTTTTTGCAAATACAAGTCTAGCCGCTGTTAAAACGTTTACAAACAGATATTTCAAGTCTTTATTGTAAGTTTCTGGTATGATTCCCAATAAAAAAAATCTCTGGTTTAAGGTCTATGTGTTTGTGTATCATTTTCTCCAAGCACATGTGAATTTTAGTCCAGTATCTTTTGGCTTCAGTGCAAGTCCACCACATGTGATAATATGAGCCCAGTGTCTGATGACATTTCCAACACTTTTCCTATTTATTCTTGGACATTCTTGCAATTCTCGTTGGGGGTAGATGCCACCTGTAAAACATCTTATACAAATTTTCTTGATATGCAGTTGACATTGTCATTTTATAATTTGGAGACCACAATTTCTGCCATTTCTCTAACTCAATCCCATGTCCAAAATCCCCCCCCCCAAAAAACTATCATAGTTTCTTTAACTTGTTCCTCTTGTAGTTTAACCTCTAATAAATATCCATATAGTTTTTAAATTACTTTTTCACCAGTACCTGTTAAAATTTTGTCTAGCTCAGTCATTTTGTTGTAAACACCTTTTGATTTTCTATCTTCATTATATCTAGAGTGTATCTGCACATATGAATACCAATTCATTTCTATTCCTTCTTGTTTCAACTCTTGGATAGATTTGAATTCACCCTCTGCATTCAATATTTCAACATATCTGTTTGTTCCTTTTTATATATTATTGGATATGAAAATGCTTCAATGATTGATATCAAGACTGGAGTTTTTAAGTAATGTAATATTTTAACCTTTTCCCAATTTAATAGCAAAGCCTCCCTTATATAATGTCTTCTAAAATAACCATGTGCTTTAGTTCCCTTATACCATAAAAAAGCATGCCATCCCAACAGTAAATCATGACCCTCTACATTCAATAATCTAGAGGGTTTTTTTGTGTTATCCACTCCTTAATCCATATCAGATTTGTCACTTGGTAATATAACTCCCAGTCAGGTAAGCCCAATCCTCCTCTTGTTCTAGTATCTTGTAGCAATTTGAGCTTTATTCTTGCTTTTTTCCCTTGTCAGACAAACTTAAAAACTATTTTGTTTAGATCTTCAAAAAAGTCCTTGCCCAATCTAATTGGAATTGTTTGGAACAGGTATAAGATTCTGGGTAAAATGTTCATTTTAATTGTAGAGATTCTTCCTATCATTGATAGTTGTAGTTTTTCCCATTTCATCAAATCAGTCGCAATTTGCTGCTTCAGTCTAATATAATCGTCCTCCTTAAGAGTGCTGCATCTAGCTGATAGGTACATCCCCAAGTATTTAACCTTGTTTGTGACTTGAATCTGCAAAACTTCCTTTTGTCTTAATGGTATGTTCTTTCTCAAAATCTTTGTTTTATCTTTGTTTATTTTCAAGCCTGCTACTTTTCCGTACTCCTCTATTCTTTCTAACAATTTAAATGCTGTCTAATGGGACTTCAAGAATAAAAACCAAATCATCTGCAAGCTCTTGTAGCTTGTATTCTTCTTTTCTAATTTTCATTCCTTTTATTTCTTCTTCTTCTCTAATCTTTCTGTTTAAAACTTCTAATGTTAAGTCAAAAAGTAACGGTGATAGTGGGCAGCCTTGTCTCGTACCTCTCTTTATTTCAATAGAGTCTGTCAGTTCTCCATTTACCATTATCTTTGCTGTTTGTTTATGATATACCATTTGTATAGTTTGAATAAATTTCTTACCAAAATTCATCTGTTCCAATTGTAAGAACATAAATTGCCAATTCACGTTATTGAAAGCCTTCTGTGCATCAAGAAACATCAAAGCCATTTGTTTTTCAGCCTCATAATACTCCAAAGTATTCAAACTCATTCTCATATTGTCTTTAATTTGTCTCTTTGGTAAAAAAAAAAAAAAACATTTTGATCAGAGTGGATAAAACTATTTAGGTATTTTTTAAGTCTCTCTGCCAACATAGATGCAAATAGCTTATAATCTGAATTTAATAAAGAAATTGGTCTATAGTTCTTGGTTTGTGTTAAATCAGTCTCCTCTTTGGGTAGCAATGTATGCTTCTGACCATGATTTAGGTATTCTACTCTCAGACATCACTTAATTCATAACTTCTAAGAGTGGGAGAGACAAGGATTCTTCAAATGTTTTGTAGAATTCCACTGATAATCCATCTGGTCCCAGGGCCTTTCCATTATTTTGTTTTTTAAGTGCTTCCACTAGTTCCATCATTGTTACTTTACCTTCCAACATTGTTCTAGTTTCGTCTGGTATCTGGGGAAGATTAGTGTCCTGTAAATATTTTTAACTCCTCCCTCTTCTATTTTCTCTTGTTCATACATCTTAGCATAATAGTCTTGTATAATTTTCTTCTTCTCAGCATTTCCATACTGAATTTGTCTTTGCTCATCTCTTAGCTGCAATATTTTCCTTGCTTCTCTCTCTTTTTTCAGTTTTTATGCCAACCATCTGCCTGGCTTATTTGCATTTTCAAAGTAGTTCTGTTTAGTACCTCTAATTTTTTGTGCCAGTTCTTCCTTTTCCAATAGATCCATTTCGTGTTTAATTGTATCCATTTTTATTTTAACATCTTTTTTTGTGGAGATCTCTGTAGCTCTTTTTCAAATATTTTATAGTCGTTCTCTAAAGCTTTATGTGTTTGTCTTTTCTTTAAATTTCTCTTCCTTGTGTAGTCTATTATCAGACCTCTAGTAACGGCCTTCATTATATCCCAAAGATTCTGCATTGATGTATCTTCTTTTCTATTTTCTTTAAAGAAAAAGGCCAGTTCTTTTTCCATTTTCTGTACAAAGTCTTTTTCTTTCAATATAATATTATTTAGTGTCCATCTAGATCTTGTTCTTTGGCCTTTCCATTTGATTATAATTGGATTATGGTCAGCTCAAGTGCTTGTTTCAATCTCGATTTCTTGTACGTTACAAATCAGTTCCGTTGAGGCCCATATCATATCAATTCTGGAAAATGATGAATGTCTATTTGAATAAAAAGTATATTTTTCTTTTGTAGGATTTCTTTCTCTCCAAATATCTTTTAGATTTGTTTCATCCATCATCCTGAAAAAGGATTTCGGAAGCAATTTTCTATTTAACTTTGTTGTTTTGTGTGTTTTGTAGTCCATGTTCTGGTTTACAATGCCATTAAAATATCCCATCATACAAATATCAACATAGTCCAAGTCAGAAATTTCTTTGTGGATTTTTTTGTAAAATTCATCTTGTTTTTCATTGGGTGCATAAATTGCGATTAAGAATATTTTTTTAATATTATCCATAATTTCCACCATCAAGATTCTTCCCTCTTCATCTGCATAGATTAGTTTCGCTGGAATATTATCTTTAATATAGATCACTCCTCTTTTCTTACAATTCGCCAATGTAGTAAACATTTTTCCAAGCTTTGGTTGTACTAGTATATATTCATGTCTCTTTTGAATATGCACTTCTTGTAGGCAGATTATGTCACGTTTTAGCTTTTCTAATTTGTGAAATATTTTCCTTCTTTTAATTGCTGAGTTAAGTCCGCTTATATTGATTGTGACCATTTTTTGCCCTCCATGTTTATACTTTATATACAGGATTTATGGCTCTAGTTGATCTGGGTTCTCGTTGTTTTCTGGGATTTACGCCACCCACCACACCTTCTTCTTTATCAATTCCACCTACAGCACCTTCTATTTTTTCAATCTCAATTATGGGTGCCTCCAGTAGTTGTACCAATAGTTCTTCTTTTCCAGTTTTCTCAGCCATTCCTCTGAAGTGTTCTGCGTAGAAGGCTTCTGCCTTATCGATTGTATCTATTCTGTATCTTTCTCCTTGCCATGCAAATAATAGACCTTCCGGTATGAGCCATCTATAATTAACACCTTTTTAAATCAGAATCTTAGTCAAAAATTGATATTCTCTTCTCTTCTCTCTCACTCTTCTCAGAATTTGTTTCAGAACTACAATCTCCTTGCCTTTATATTCTAGTTTTCTATCTCTCGTTTTCTGTAATATTTGTAGCTTGGTTGCTTTCTTAGTAAATCTTACGTGGACTTCCCTTGGGAGGGCATTTTTCATTGCATATCTTGCGTGTACTCGGAATGCTTCATCTATGCCATCCATCATCCTCTCTTGGGATATTTCTAATACGTTTGTCAAAATTTTGGATATTATTTGTACTAGGTTCTCTCCTCTTTCTTCTTCTATGTTTTGAAATCTTAAGAAAAATTCAGACTTATCCATCTCCCATCCTAATATTCCACTGCTCTCCCTTTCCACATCGCTCAATCTGCTGTCAAACTCCTCAGCCTTCTTCTCTTCTTGTTGAACTTTTTCTTCACTTTTTGGAGTCTATCCTTACATTTCATCATCCATTGTTGTATATCTTCTATTTTTCCTTCTGTTTTAGCTGTTTTTTTGTTCTATGCTTTCAGTTAGTTGCTCTATTGTCTCAATTCTTTTTTCTATACTCTCAGTCCTCTTTACAATGGTGTCTAACTTTTCATCATTGCTATCAGCTCCTGCTTGCAATTTCTGTATTGCTTGCATAATTGCCTCTAGGATTATTCCCTTCTCTTTTTCTTGTTGAAGCATTGACTGTATTGATCTTTGTCCTCCTGAAGGTGAGGAGGCAGGGGTTGTTGTAGAGCCAACAGGTGTTATCTTTCTACTCATCTTCTACATTTTTTTCTTTTTGTATTCTAGTCCAATTAATATCAAGTAATGTAAAAGTCCCAAATAACCACTGGAGTATCACAAAAATTTAAGCATCAGCTATAAAAATACAGAGTTATGGATAAAATGAAAAGAGAAAAAAAAGAGAAGAGAGAGGAAAAAGAAAAGATCTCTTACTTTAAAAAAAAGAAAGAGAAAAAAAATATTCAGTCCAATTCACTCCAATTTTAAAACAAACCATCCATATGTCTCCAATATCTTCGAAAGGAAAAGAGAGCAAAGAAAAAACAGGAATCAATACTTCAAAGCTTCAAAGAAAAAAAAGGAGTCAAGGAGCCAAGGGGAAAAAAATCACCACCTCCCCAGCAAAATAATATAAGTACTGCCACCAAAGCTAGAAAAAAAAGATTCTAAGTTTTTTTTAAAGATGAAAGTCTTTCCAAGGTCACTCTGAGCTTTCCCTTAGAGCTTCTGTTTGTTCCAAAGTAGGTTTCCAGATACTGAAAGTTTCCACAGGAAACAGCTGTATAAACAACTGTATTCCTGCCCCTATCAGTTCCTAAACAAATAGCCTTCAAGGAAACAGCTGTCAGCAGTTTCAGCAGCCTGGGGGCTGACTCGCGATCACTGGCAAAATGGCCTTTTTCTGGGTCACCAGAGACTTTGCGGGTGTCTCTGGGACCACAGGATCTCCCCCTACTTTTCACTGTCTCTTCGGGATGGTTTAGGTCCGGATTGGACCGTCCAGGCGATCCGAATTCGACAGCTATCCGGAGAAACCGGAAAAGTCACCGTATCACCGCGATGTGAAGCTCTGCCCTCTCCAGAACCTTCTTTTTTGAAGATTATAAATGATAGAAGAAGCCTTGAAAGCCAGAGTGGCAGTATCTACTAGCTTGTTAAAATGGCACAATATTTAAAAGAAACAATAACTTTGCAAAACATCTTGGCTGGAATTCAAATTTTATTAGAAATAACAGAGAGAATTGAGAAGAAGATGGAAAAAATAGAGTTTATAACAGCAAAAAATGATGTGGTCAGAATCCCAAAAATTGAAGGGGAAAATGATTATAAAGACAAGATAACTGATTACTTTACCAGTGGAGTGAACATGGTTGAAAGTGGGAAAAGAGGAGTATGGAAAAGGGAATTAGATCGACAGGAACCATACCCCGGATTTCAAGGCATGGAAGAAGAAAAAAGAGGAAAAACGATGGACTTAAGGAGAGAGAACTTCTCAGAAGCAAGATTGACAACTAAAGATAACCTAATTAAAATAGCAGATGGAGGGCATCGAGATTACTTAAGTGATGCTACAAGCAACAAGCTGCAGAGAGAAGTCCACAAACATTTTATTAAGGAAATAAATAGACGATCAATTCCACAAATGACAAAAGAAATAAGACTATTATTACTGGAAGGATACAGGCTGATATATGAAAGTTGATAATAAAAATTAGTTAATTTTAATAATTAGCAATTAGTAATTTAGTAATTTCTAGATTGCCATGTTAAATAAATAATTGATAAGGATAATAAGGTACATACATGTGTTGGTTTGATGAGAGGAAATTTGATATAATTAGTGAATGAATTCTTGTTAATAAATAATATTTATAACAATAGCAATTAAATGACAAGAGATATAGTGAACAATATATATATATGTACTGGTTTAATAAAAGGAATTGGGATATAAATTGTAAACAGCGATTTGGAAAGGAGGATCAGAACCCTTGTTATCAAACATAATTAATTTTTACTTAGAACATGCTATAAAGGGGTAATGTTATTAGATGATATTAGAAATAATTAATGAAATGCTACTATGTGCTTGTGTTTTTTAATTTTGGACTATTTCATTTAAAAGGATGTTAAAACAACCACAGTCAAATGAGAAGTGTGGTATGTTGATAGCAGTGACGTGCGGTGAGGTTTATGGCTGGTGAGGCTGGTGATGTCATCAGGAAGGTGGGGAATGGGACCACGTGTACTGGAGGCTGAGGCTGCCTCATCCTCTAGCACATGTGATCCCATTCCCCGCCTTCCTGAGCGCGCTCTGTTGGTTCGCGCTCCGCGATCCCCAACAGCAGCTGCTTTTCAGTGCTTTTCTGTGCATCTGGCGTTTAGGACATCCGGCTATCTACCTAAACGCCAGACGCACAGAAAAGCACTGAAAAGCACTTCGCCTCCAAGCCACTTCGTCTTGATGACGTCGCTGACCAGAGTGGCGCGAGGGGTCCGGGCAGACGAAAGAGCAAGCGAGCGAGCGATGGAGGCTCAGGCAGCCTGATCCTCGGTTGCTCGTCCACCGGACTGCCTCGGCGCCACTCTGGCTCCCTCCGTCCGTCCGCGCATGGCAGCTGTGGCGACGTCATCAAGCCCCTGCCACTTCTGGACGTCTATTGCAGTCACGAGCGCACAAAGTACAGCGAAGGCAGGAAGGTTATTGGCGCTTCCGAGAACCCTCCTGCCTCCGCCGGTTGCCCAGCTGGCACTGCCCCACGTGCGCTCCTCCTCCTCCCTCCTTTTCCTCTTATATATATGAAACTCCCTCGTGGATATTATTATTATATATTATTATTTCATGATGAGAGGTGAGGCTCTGCCTCCCCTGCCTCCCCTGACCGCACGTCCCTGGTTGATAGTAAGATATATAAAGATTTTTGATTTAAAATACATAATGTGATTTGAATTATAAGCAATGACTGTGGAAGAGATGCATGAAAGTTATTTGTAACCAATCGACACACTTCTACAATATGTAACGAAAGATGATTTTTGTGTGTGTTGTGTTTGTCTGTTTAACCAAAAATAAAAAAAAATTTTTTTAAAAAAGAATGTTTCTCCTGAAAGGGAGGCAGAAACTCAGCCCACCCACCTTTGTCAATGGGCAATTAAGGCCTGAGTGAGTCTATTCTACATAACAAAGATCTGCAGAGCCATAATAGGAATCCCAAAGCCTTTTCATTACAACATCACCCAGCAAACGCTCAACCAAGCCTGGGACTCAGGACAGCCTACAGAGTTGCCCCTGCATGGCCTCATAGGAGTCTGACAACCAATCAGAATACGAGCTCAAATTCAAACGTCCAGAGAGGGCATAAAACCAGGGCACTCTCAGCTTCTCTTCCCTTTTTTCCCCAGGACCTCAAACCATGTGGTCCTGTCCAGTGGTGAGTTTCCTTTTTTTTTTTTACTACCAGTTAGCTCGTGCACATGACACTTCTGCGCATGTGGTGGGTGGAAAGAGCCACCCACCACCCAGTACAGGCCAAACTGGGAGCAACCCACCTCTGGTCCTGTCCATCATCAATAAACCTTCTTTCCAAACAATTTCCATGAATCCAGTGTTTTTTTCCCCAATTGGAACTGAACCCAGATGGACATTTCTTCCATCACTATTTATATGTTGCAAAAATAAAATCGTTCTTTAATGATGGAATTGAATTTGTTTTGCCTTCGTCCAGCTCATC
Source organism: Natrix helvetica (assembly GCF_964273705.1). Lineage (NCBI taxonomy): Eukaryota > Metazoa > Chordata > Lepidosauria > Squamata > Natricidae > Natrix > Natrix helvetica. Next base: position 169,383,737 of record NC_138548.1, on the reverse strand, counting down.
CTGCCACGTAGAAGCTACTGAGTAAGGATGTGCAACACGTCCGCCTTCTAGCCTCAAAGAAGTTGCTTTGAATGTTTTGGGCACAAACTATTTATTTTCTTTTGATACTGAAACAAAGCAGCATAAGAAAAAATCGACTCCGAGCATTACAGCTCAGTTCCAGGCACCACAGTTGCACTGTATTTTCATGGTTGATGATGAGATTGTGTTTTCCAATTTTTCCCCAATCTGGTCGGGACAGATATAAGGTCCTTCCTGCTCTTCATTGAGCATGAATGACCAGACAGAACAAGAAAAGACAGCTTCGAGCTATCTTGCCAGGGTTTTATTTATTTATTTATTTATTTTGGGAAAAGAAAACTTTGCTATGGTGAGTTGGCGAATTCACGTAGGGAGGTTTTGGAAGGTTTTGTGGGAGTTGTGCTATGCCACATTGTGCAGACAGGTAATGCAAGGCTCATGTGTATACAAGATTATTTTTATACAGTTGACACAAATATTGCTGAGGATGCAGATATAGACGACTAGTCCAAAATTGACTGGATTAATTTGCACAAAATCTACATTTTGTGTGCGCTCTCCTGTCTTCGTCCCCTCATGCTAATGTTATTCATGCAATTAAGAAGCACCAGCAGCCCCTCACCCCCTCCATTTTAATTTTTGCAGCCTGCAGCTTATGCGTGCGCATAACCTTCACTTGATTTTGCTGGGTTTGTGCTCAGCAGGCAGGTTGCAAAGAAACAAATTCTACAGAACATTTCCAAGCGGCTGATTTCTTTTTTAAAAAACAAAATAAATTAAGGAAACTTCCTAAGGGATCATCAGAGATACCTTGGGTGAAATGTTAAGGAGTTTAAGCTACCTTCTCAATTTGGCTGGGTGGCCCAGAGGGTTTCTTCAAAGAAATGGGGGAAAAAATTCTGTGCAACAAATGTCTGGTTTTGGTATGACATCACAATGCCCCCTAAAGCTTCTGATAAAGTAATGGCATGCTGAGAAGCTTGAATAAATGGAAATATTTTTCAACTGTTTTCCATGTAATCAATCCTATTTCTAAAGTGTATAGCTACAAGGTATGGAAATCAGCTTTCCTCCCAAAAGGTTAAGGTAGTTCTAGTTACTAAATAAATTTGTAGATTCTTATCTAGACAAAAGATAGCAAGGAAGAAGCCTTTGGCTGGACTGGACAATCAATTGTAAGCTTCCCCAAAGACATAGCTTTCAGTTCTCTTCTACTATCTATACTTCGAGAATAGTTACAGGAGAGAAATCAGGGTGGAGACTAGAGCCATAAGAGACTTAGATAATCTTTCTCCAACAAAGCCTGAATGAATACTGAAATTCAAGATAGCAGTGTTCTGACCTAGGCTTCCCCAACAGCACAAAGCCAAGTCCTCATCCCAATAAACCCCTTTTATTTAATTTACAGTGAATTCCTCTCCAGAAAAGTCCTGGCCCACAGTCTTTCAAGATAGTTCACAATTATGGACCTTTATCAGGCTTGGAGAGTGGCCAGGCCAATATCTTTCAGATGCTGCAATATTTGGCAAGAATGCAAGAATGAACTAATTTTCTCCTGCAATCTCCACTCCCCTTTTGCTCCTCTTTTATTCCCTATGGGAGGGGCTATTCACCGTCCACCTGTGGCTTTACTCCCAAGTCGACCCTTGTTCCTCAGCTGTTCCCTTCATCTGGCAACTCTGCGCATGCGCACACTGGGAACAGGCTCCAACTGTTCATCTGCTTCACTGATGTCTGACTCCGAAGGCAGCTGATAACTGTCAGACGGCCTTAGCCCCATCCCTGCCTCTGATGCAAAGCACTCGTCAGAGCCTTCCCCAGACTCCAGGACGGGCCCATGTGCCTCCCCAACCTCCTCACTGTCTGAATCTACCACCATCCCCGCTGGCCACTGGTGGGCCACAACAGATAGGAAGGAGATAATAAATAACTAATTTAGAAGGACTGATGGTTTTGTAAATAGACGCGTCTCAGGATAATGTTGCAGATCCCATCTGGGTCAGTCACCGGGAACAGGAGTTTAGTCTTCTGAGTTTCCGGATTTTTGCAGGAACTCATCTTCAGATGACTTATCCAGATTGGATCCTGATGGTATTGTGTTTGGAATTCTGTATGTTCCACTGAGGGATGTCTTACCAGAATCCTCCACCTTTCATTTTTATATACACAACATTGGCTTTATTTGGTTGAGTAAAGAGATTTCTCATTAAATCCTTGCCGGTGTAGAACACTACAGAATTACAAACCACCTTTGTGTTAAAGATTGGCACAAGATTTTATTTTTTAATTTCTTTTTTATATTTCTGAGCTTTGGGTATAAAAATCCAACCTTTCATTTCAACCCTCTACCACCACCTCTTTTCCTGGGCTGGCTGTCCTTAGTAAAAGGCTAACATTTCCCCAACTGGCCAGTTAGATGAGAGTCTTTTATGAGAGAATTCTTGGAAGAGGAAATGTGTGTCAGCCATGTTTTAGCCTAAGAGTTCTCTCTGTTCCTTTTGTTGACAAAAGGTGGATCATTTGATAATACTATAGGTTCTAATTCAGAGGTGGGATTCACTTACCTTCCCAACCGGTTCACAAATGTGCTCGTCTGGGCATGCGCAGTGCTTGTGCATCATGACGGGGCAGGTGGGCGGAGCCTCCTGCACCTGCTGTTACCAATTCACCCGAACCAGAGAGAATCGGCTGAACACCACCTCTGTTCTAATTTATGTAGATGCTTAGGGTGTGAAAGCAGAGCTACGTTCCCATTGCTTCTTATGGGGCTCTCCTAACATTGATTGTATCTCCTTGATTTGTTTCCATCCATTGTTTCTTGATATATTTTTATTTATTTTAATACTTAAAAAATCATGCCCTCAGTCAAACCTTCAGCAATTTGGGTAACACTTGGTGTAGATTACCACTATACCTATTCTTGGTACCCTGTAATGGCAGTCAATAAATGTCAATTGGAGCTGCTTATTCCAACTCAAAGATAAAGTCATTTTCTATTTCATGCATATCCTAATAAGCACAACCAAACAAGTTGATAATTCAGCCCCCTCACGAGCTCCACACAAACATCTTATTTTAGTGAAATCAAATGATGAAGTAAAGCATTTATTTTTTTTCCCTCCTCCCAGACTCCCATCTTTTCTTAATGGGTACTGTAGAAAATGCAGTTTTCTCTCCTTCTCCTCTCTCCCGACTCACTCCAAGATCACAGAGGATGGTAACTGGGGCAGGTGCTGCAGAGGAAATCTAATCCGGCCTGAAGACAATTTCCCTTTTGGAAACTGGGGTTGTACTGGAAAGGAATCTCCCATTGACACCAATGGTGAAAGACTAAAGGTTGAATTTTCTGCCATAGCAATTCTGCTCTCATTAATTACCAGGCCACTTCCAACCAATCCCATTTGCATTTGAAAAACCTGTCCATTAAATGCAATTAACTCTCTTCTCTTTCTTCCATCACTTGAGTCCTTCAGAGTTCTCATTTTCCCTCCCTCCCTTTCTCAGTCTCTCTCCCTCCCTCCTCCCCCCCTCTCTCCCTCCCTCCCCCCTCTCTTTCCTGGCTCCTATTCCAGCCGGCTTTTGAAATGACTCTCTCCGTCAGTCACTCACTGGCTGTATTTGCATGACACCGCAGATTGTTATCTTAACCCATGTTTTATTTGGCTAACCCTTTTGCTTGGGTTCAAATGACCTACCCTGCCATAAATTAACCATACAGGCTGGGTTTTCGCAGCACACTTGGCTAAAATATGGTCAGGTGTTTAGCAATTCAATGTACTGCGCAAGCACACACACAGCTGTATTTAGCCTGCCTGCCAGTCCAACACTCTCCGCTGCTGTTCAGTTGCAGCTATTGAAAAAGTTCTAGATCCAACAGGAAGTACAAAAACATTTAGGCTACTCTGTGGGTTGTGAATATGTGTATTCATAATTTGTAGAGAGGATACCATATGAGGAAATTGACATTAGAAAGGATTGCTGCAAGATGGACAGGATGAATATAAATTTGGCATTAAGAAATGGAACCATGGACAACAATTAGTAACTGTGATCTCCAATAACTCAGAGTTTGGGAGAAAATTATGAATTGCAACAAGGACAATGAGCATTGAGTACCCTGAGATTTAATAAAAAGAGGATGGACCTTGGAATCCTCATTAAGATATGCCAGCCCTGAGTCCTTGTAGGAAGTTAGCACCCACCCCTCTCCTAGAAGAATGAATTATCTTAGGAAATATTGAAAAGGCAGAATATTATATTTCCCTGGATAAGAAATGGAGAAACATGTTTTAGGCAGGAAACAGACTCACACTTAATAGTCCCCACCTTTGTTAATGGGCTATTAAGGGCCCTGAGCTAGTCTACTCTACATAATAAAGATACAATTAGCCTTCTACAGAAACTCACCACATGGCATCTGGGAAGAAGCAATGCTCAACCAAACTTGGACTCAAAACACAGCCTAGAGAGTTACCCCTTCATGGGCCCGTGGGAGTCTGCCAACCAATCAGAATACATTTCTTACACAGGAACAGGAAACAGAGAGGTGTGGCCGAACAGAGAGTATAAAGCCAGGAACTTTCGGCTCTTCTCTTTTTCTTCTTCACCCAACATCTGGAAGCATGTGACCACATTTTTCCCCAGGACCTCAAGCCAATGGTCCTGTCCACCATTAAACCATCTTTCCAAAGCAGCCTCCATGTTTCCAGTGTCTTTTTCCCCACTTGGAACTGAACCCAGAAGGACATTTCTTCCAACATTCTGAAACAGCTTGGCCCTCCCAAAATCTTGAGTTGGAAGAAAATCCTGGGTTCAAATCTAGATAGATACCCCACAAAACACACAAGGCAAGTCACCTGACCAGGAACTGAGGATATTTTGACAGCATAATGTGCAATATAACAATCAAAAGGTAGGCTACTTGGAAGACAGTAATATTTATAGCACTGGAGAACTTTGATCATGAGGTGTGTTAGATGTGCAAAATGAAATGTTTATGCTCTGGGTGTGTGAAGTCTGACAAGAAAAGTTGTTCCTCAGGCCTTGGTGTATCAATCTTAGATGTGTGGAATCTTCTCTATAATTCCTCTATGTGGAATTTTTTTTGGGGGGGTGGGTAGGTTCTGGTGTTTGGGAACAGTACTTATTTAGGACAGTTAGGACTGATTTAGGACATTTCCATATCATTGAGAGGATCTCACTTCCTGATTGATTCACTAGTATTGACTGGCTGCTCTCCATCAATTTCAGCTCAGCGATTTTTGTAACCTTCCATGTGGGTCAGGGGAGACTCTGGCTTGCAAAATGAGGAAGGGTTCATGTAGGGCCTAGCTAGTGGAGGGAATGGTCATGGTGTTGCTTTTTTTTAACCTTCCAATAGGTGAATCCCCCGCAGAACCATTTTAGAAATTATATCCCTCTTTTTTTTAATGTGGCAGAGCTATTAAATACATGCTGAGTAATCATCTAAGCTGAACTGGAGTAATTTAGATTAATTATCACACATAATTATATTTCCAAGGAATTCAGTTTTTCGGTGCCTGAAAAGTTTTGCCCATGAGCGCTTGCTTAACTCGCACCCACGCCAAATGCTCGCTCCGCTCATGTGTGCATTTGCACTTAAAAAGGTCTGCGCATTCGCACACCATCAAAAAAGGGGGAAATTACTTTTTTTCAGTGAAGATTGTTCTGCGCATGTGCAGAACAGAGAATAAAGATGGTGGCGCCCAGGATAGAACCGGTATGGTCACGTGTCTGCCTGAGTTACTACCTATTCGGCTGAACTGGTCCGAACCAGTAAGAACCCATCTCTGCAGCTAGGTGACTTTGGACCAGTCATTCTCCCCCAGCCCTGGGAAGCAGGCAAAGGAAACCATTTTTGAAAATCTTGCCAGGAAAACTGCAGGGTCTTATCCAAGCAGTCACCAAGAGCCAACATTGATTTGATGTCACAAAATAATTAAATTGTTCTCCCTACTGTATCTTCAAGCCCAATCTCGGATCATTCAATGGTCCACAGATTAACCAAAAAAAAATCTTGTTTGCAATGCACAATTGACCCTTCTGCTCCTTAGCTGTTGCTAATTTATTTGCCTTCTTCTGGGTCCCTTCCGCAGGCATACCTTTGCAATCAGAGCATCACCCCTTTGTACATGGATCAGTGTTGAAATTCATGTACAAAGTTGGGGTGTGTCAAATGGACAATTGTGCCTCCATCTAGTATCCCTTCAGGATGTACCTGAGTTCTGTTGTTCCACACCTCTGATGCAGACATTTCTGAACCCTTGTACTTGATTCATTTACTTGATTATATCTTGGTTTGATTTCTATCTTGCCTTTCCCTCAGCATACAGAGTGGTCTCTCCTCCTATTTTGTCCACAATAACTATATGGATCAGGTTGGGTTTAAAGTCCCCCAGGAAGCAAATGTAGCTGATGATAGACTACAACCTGGATCTTCCCACTCCTAATCTAACAACCTCTCTACAGTCCTACACCAATGATGGTGAACCTTTTCAGCACCAAGTGCCCAAACCGGAACACGTGTGCATACATGTGCGTGTGCATGCTGGAGCAGGGGAAACCAGAAGACCAACTGGCTGGTGCACGCATGCCTGTATTTTGGCCAATTTTTTTTGCCATTTTCAGGGAATTCTTCTGCTGTTTTCAGGCCAAAACGAACCCGAAAAATGGCCTGAAAATGGCCCAAAAAACAGCCTGAAAATGGTCTGTTTTTTGACCATTTTTCAGGCCATTTTCCGGTACTCCGGCACCCGCAAAGACTAGCTGGCCAGTGCACATGTGCATGCCGGAAACTAGAATAGCTGACACATGCCCAAAGAGAGACTGTGCGTGCCACCTCTGGCACACATGCCATAGGTTTGCCATCGTCCTACACTAACTCATCCCTCTTCAAGAATATTTCCATTTGAAGTAGTGCCAGCAGAGCATGGTATGTCAAAATATAGAGGCTCATAGACAAAATGACTTCAGGTAATCCTTTATTTCTTGGTGATGTGTGGGGATGTGTTTCAAGAGGTCCTACACAACTATTGCACCATTTTTGATTCCCCACAATGCCCTAATGCAAGGGGGTCAAACTCACGGCATCATGTTGTCATCACGTGATGTATCGCAACTTTCCCCCCTTTCGCTAAATCGGGGGTGGGGGTGGCCAGCTTGTGACGCATCTCGCCCATGAGTTTGACACCCCTGTCCTAGTGCAATGCATTGTTGGGGCATTGTGGGAAATTAAAATAGTGTGAGAGAGAGTTTCCTTGTGTTGGGAAGCATATTTCAAAGAGGGACTCAGGGCAGACATCGGGGCCCTCACAACTACCCACAATTGCCACATATTGTTATATATATAAATAAATAAATGCGTAGTAGCACTGATTCAGAAACACAAGAACTTTACTGGAACAAGTCAAAGGTCCATCTAGCATAGCACCCATCAAGCTATGTGTCTATCCAAGCTCCCCTGATCTCAAGTCTTGAAATGAGTTGCAATAAAAAAAATGGAATTGATTAAAATGAATAAGGAAATACAATGAATAAAAATAATGAAAATCACTGGAAAGGAAAGCAAAAGAAAGTGAAATATTTCCTCTATTACATTTCTTTCAGAGAAGCCCCAGGTGAAGGGATTGGCTTTGCATATCGGAACAACAAAATGGTTGCAAACCTGAATTTCAGATGAAGACTTTCTAGAGAAAAGGCCCATCAGAAAGAAGGTCCACCTCACCTGGAAATAACCTCAAGATGGCATTTACCACAGGGTTCCTTAATGCCTGATCATTTCTTTACTGCCTCATATGTCAGAACAAACCTGGTTTGGCAGATAATTGGCAGACAGGATTGCTGTTTCACTAGAACTATCACCTGCAGAGGTGAGGTGTCCCATTTAAGCATCCCATCTCTGCATTCAGGATCCTATGATTCCAAGTCTTGGGAGGCAGGAGAATGGGGGTGTCCCTGCTTTTTCCATTGCCAGGGGGCCAGGGGCCTTTGCGTCCACCAGCATGTGCTCTGTATGATTGAGAACTTGATTGCAATCTCGGCTGAACGGCATGTTTTCTTTAAGGAACTAGAGGGCAGAAGATGCTATTAGGAATAATATAAGGAAGGTGGTGCAGAGAGTGGTGAGGACGGCAGAAAAGTTTATTGGCAGTTCACTCCTTTCTATGCAGGACATAGCATATAATCGTTGCTTGATCAGGGTCCGCAGGATTGTCTGGGACGCTACACATCCTCCTTACAGCCTGTTTTCCTTGTTACCTTCTGGGAGGAGGATTTGTGGTACCCGAAGCAGAACCTCCAGATTCAGCCACAGTTTTATTCCATACAATATCAACCTTGTGAACTCTCAAGTTTCCTCTTCCCGCTAATGCATTCAAAATGGACACTGATTAATATTTATATCTATTTATATGGTGGGGACGCCGTGGCTCAGTGGCTAAGATGAGCTTGTCGATCAGAAAGGTTGGCAGTTTGGTGGTTCGAATCCCTAGTGCCGCATAACAGAGTGAGCTCCCATTACTTATCCCAGCTTCTGCCAACTGAGCAGTTCGAAAGCACGTAAAAAAGCAAGTAGAAAAACAGGAACCACCTTTGGTGGGAAGGTAACAGCGCTCTGTGCGCCTTCAGCATTTAGTCATGAGAAGTCTTCTGACAGCGCTGGCTCTTTGGCTTTGAAACAGAGATGAGCACCACCCCCTAGAGTCAGGAACAACTAGCACATACGTGCAAGAGGAAACTTTACCTTTTTATATGGTAGGGTGTAGGTATATACTTACGTATGTATATAGCAAATCTATATGTGTTATATATGTATACTTTTGAGAGCAGGCAACAGAATTTCATTTTTAATGTGTGCCAGTGTGCCCACAGAAAAAAATGACAATAAAGATGATCTCATCTTATCTATTGAGCTTGCTTTGGGCCTCAGCATTCAAGCCAAAAAAGAGAATTGCTATCTTAGTGTTGCCCCCACTCTTCCTTTTCCTCCCCTGACCTCTTAATGCAATGATAAACCTAGGAACAAAATTATCTAGAAAAAATGAATAGGAATTAGCTGCGTAGGAATAATGGTAATCATTTTCTGTAGTGCTGATCTTAGCACAGATATCAACATAATAGATTCAAGTTTGATTATATTATTATGTACTATGTACAAATGTAACCTGAAGGGGGAAAATATGACCAGATCTCACATTTTCCATCATCATTTTTTTTTAAAAAAAGCAAAACACACAGATGCTTTCATTTTAAATCTTGGATAAGTCCAGATCACACAGGGAGATGATATACTACCTCTCGTCCAGTTCAAGACAGAAATAATATTAAATTGTATTTGGAATTTAATTTACAGAAATACTTAAACTAGCAAAACATGATTTATTGGTCCACTTTCGAGAGTTTACTGCCAAATCTTGTTGTGTTAAGATGACAATAAAATGGCTGAGCTGATACAATGTGCTCCTGAGCGAAATGCAGGTCTGCAGAAGTAGCATAATTTCATGCAGTGGGTTTTGATAAGCTTTCAAAAGGATACACCTATTGAAATATGAGAACTTCTAAACAGGTAAAGCGACCATTTTATTCTAGGAAAAATGAAAGTTTGATAACCTTACAATTTAATGTAGAATGTCACACATAAAAGAAAAAATTGGTGGGAATTTGAATTGCACCTTGTAACCACCAACTTGGTTTTTTTAAAAAATTATTGTGACCGGGTCCTTTAGGGAAATAGTACACAATACAAACAGATCATTATCTTTCCTCTACTCTCAGGAAGGTTGTTATTAGTTTAATAAATGTACTTCCTAACTTTTAACTTAATACTTATCACTAAAGCAGCGGTTCTCAACCTGTGGGTCGGGACAGGGTAGTTTCACAGGCGACTCCTGTGAATCTACCCTTTCACAGGAGTCGCCTAAGACCATCGGAAAACACATATTTTTGAAAAAATACGGAAAACAGAAAATAATTTTATGGTTGGGGATCACCACAACATGAGGAACTGTATTAAAGGGTCACGGCATTAGGAAGGTTGAGACCCACTGAACTGAACCTATATACTAACTATGCTACAGTATATTCAACTTAAGCTAAAATGTGGTGATCTAATTTCTAAAGAGTCTTATAATCAGCTGTTTTCTCCTTTGTTGATTGAATTACAAGTAGGTCATGCTTAGAGGAACTAATTCTACTTTACTGTAAGGTTACATTAATAGAACGTTGCAAGTCTGAAGTATATCCACCCTCCCCCCCTGCCCTTCCCATTGTCTTTCCAACCCAAGGATCTAGGGTGGTAACTTCTGAGTCTCCTGTCCCACCTACATTCCTGCTACAGGCTAAATTGTCTTTTATCTGACTGTTCCCTTGGCGGATTTTTTTTGCTCTGTTGCTCAAGGTCTTTCCAAATACCATTACAGATTTTTCCAAGCCTTTTAGTCTGTCTTGGAAGTGCATGGGAAAGAGGGGTAGAAGCTGATGGCTGATCTATAGACCAGTGGTGGGATTCAATTTATTTTACTACCGGTTCTGTGGGCATGGCTTGGTGGGCGTGGTGTGGTGTGGCTTGGTGGGTGTGGCAGGGGAAGGATACTGTAAAATCTCCCTTCCCTCCCCACTCCAGGGGAAAGATACTGCAAAATCCCCATTTCCTTCCGATCTGCTGGGATTCAGGAGCCAGAGAATAGATGGGGGCGGAGCCAGTCAGAGATGGTATTTATTGGTTCTCCGAACTACTCAAAATTTCCCCTACTGATTCTCCAGAACTGGTCAGAACCTGCTGAATACCACCTCTGGGTCTCTGCTGGGGTAATGAAGCTTCTGGCCTTGGCTTCACCTTTCAGCATTTCTGTCATGGGTTTGCTGGAGTCCAGCCCACTCACAAAATTGTGTGACACTTCTACACAAGCGCAGAAACGTCCGGGCGGATGGGTGGAGCCTCCCCCTACCGTGACTACTGGCTTGCCCAATCCAGGGCAAACTAGTAGAAACCCACCTCTGCTCAATGCTCTTTATGGCCTTAAAATCCCAGGGGAAAAAACAAAGGAGAGAAAGAGCTCATGCTTGTGGAGACTCCCTGATTTATTGACCGAGTTTGTACAACTCTTTTAAATCCCACAACTTCCATATAACGAAATGAGCAGCAATCTAGCAACAAGTCACAGGGCAATGCAGAGCTATCCCCTTGAATTGTAAGCAGAGGCCTTAGCCAGGATTTCAGTCTCCTTTGAACCCAACAGAACACACTCACTCTCTCTCTCTCTCTCTCTCTCTCTCTCTCTCTCTCTCTCTCTCTCTCTCTCTCTCTCTCTCTCTCACACACACACACACACACACACACACACACACACTTCTTGTTCATCCTGAGACTCTCAAGTTGAATCTTGGCACAGAAAGGTTTTGGTTTCAGGATTCACACAACATGTGTTATGCAGGCATTGTAGATTTAACAACATGAATTCTTCTGCACATCAGATGCAGAAGCTTCAATTGATGCACAGACATATCCACACTCCTTATCAGGCAATACAGCAATACTTTGATGGCAAGGGAAACTTCTAAGCCCCCAATACACAAAAAACCCATAGAGGAGTTGGGGCACATGGTATAAGGATGTGCATGCATGCCTTGCTCAACTCAATCCTCAAATAGGCTGAACACCTACAGAAGGCTATGTCCATGCTCATGCGCACACAGATATGCTATAATTGCATTTCCTCAAAACGTTTTTTGGGGGGATTGGCATGATAGTATCACTAACAGAGAATCAATACAAATTACAGGAACTAGAAAGTGGATTTTTGTCAGCCCTTACACAAGGATTCCATAATGTAGTTAATTGTTTGCAATAATCCAAGTGCTATCTTTAAGTTTCTCTCCTTTACCGTATCCTAGGAAGCTTCTATCAAGATTAACATTTTGATCCTTGGAATATCATTGTCACAAATAAGACATGACCCAATGAGATACTAAGGTAGTAAAAAAACTAAGCACAACCACCTCTGCTTCTTTTTTTAAATCTCCAAGGACAGCCTGAGGGAGGACTTAATCACGTCATTTTAATTATCCGAGCTCAGCTGCTGGCCCTGAGATGCTAGGAGGCTGTTTCTGCGCCGTACCTATCAAAGGACACTACAAAGCTTTATAAAACAAACAGATTGTGCAGTCCTGTTTCTAAGTGTCTAGGACAACATGATCTTTCACAACAGAAGAATGCATGGCTTGCTTTGAACAATTCAGAAATCCCTCTCAAATAAAAGAATTGAAACCCACCAAGAATGGAAAACAAAAAGTCATCTCCTGTCCGTCCTGACTTGAATATTTCTTTACTCTTCTCTGACTGTGGTCACACGATATACCAAACCACAAGGTAGCCAACACATTTTAACCTGTCTTCTTCTAAAGTTAATTTTTTTCCTTAGAATGTTGCATGAATACAGTTAATGATTTGGCAAGTAACGATAGGCAAGTAAATCATGTATAAGTGTGTTATGCAAATACAGATTTGTATCTTTCATATCATGGTGGCCTGCTTCTTCTTGAGCCATCTTCTCTGGTCTGACTTTCATTTGGAATAAAATTTTGTATTCTTTGGCCATTTTTTTCCTTATCCAAATTATTGTAAGGAGCAACTTCGGGAGTTTTATGACTCCCTTTTTATTCCTCACTTTCACTTTCTCAAATCAGTTACTGTTGTTATGTGAAGAAGGTGGTTCAAGACCCCACACCAAGGAGGTGACACAGGAAATTCACTTTGTTTCATTGTGGTAGCAATGGCAAAGACACAGATCTTTAGAGTACCATTGGCTAGCCCAGCTCCTTGATGTAATAAAGACTTGATGAGCTCTTAGACTTATATATCATGTCATAGTGCTTTACAGTCCTCTCCAACCACTGCACCATCAGACTGCAAACATAACCCCACCTTTGTCCAATACATTCTAGAAAGCATCATCTTGCTAGCTACGGAAGGCACACAGTTTGCCATGCATTCAACTCGCACTATTTTTTTAGTCACTCCGAGGAATCCAACTTAATTACTTAAGCAGAAGAAGAGTTGGCCAGATTCATGCATATGCAAAGACTTGCTAAGACTTTGAAATGCTGCAATGGTAGTTCAATAATGTTTGAAGGACTTGCTAGACTAGTTCACCTTGTCTTGCCCAGGATAATGTCCACAGCAGATTCCTTGATTCAGATTAAGTTTGAGAAAATCTAGACCTCTTGTAGTAGATATGGTCCATTCCAGGATTCCAGAATATCAGGGCAAAGTCTGTTAACAGTTGTATGCACACAAAGAAAGACTGAAAAAATCCAGTTCTTCTAAACTTGAAATGAAGTCAGATACCTATTTCTAAGAACCCTTAGCCTATGAATGTTACACATTGCTCTCCTGAGCAGGAGAAGAAGCATTAATAATCATTTATGCTTTGATGAACCTGCATATTATCTTTGCCTACTGGAGCTATTTGCAGATTTACTATATTCAGAGCATAATATGCGGTTGCTATAACTGCTGCATCTGTCTTTTGCTCCCCCCGTATGGGTTAAGCAAGGAAAGGTAACCCTCCACAGCCTCATCTTCCCACGATTCCCAGTGATTTTGATCAGCATTGCAACCCAGATGATTGGAGAGCCAAAAACCACTGTTCATTAGCAGGACAAAATGAAATAAATAATAGTCTTTATGGAGATTGATTTGGATCTTATGCGTCTCCATTGGTTGTTCTTAGTTTTGAATGACCAGCTTTAACTAGCTGGTGAAGGGAACATGCTTATTCAATTATTTAATTTAAAAGACTTGTATGACTTCCCATCCTGAAACAACTTTGGGTGGCTCACAGAAACAATAAAACTAGGAAAAAACCATAAAACTATACTATGTGAATTCACAGCTGCTTTATAGTTCCTACCATTTATTCCAGAACCCTGAATTCTAAATAATTATGATTATTAGTCTCCAAATCTTTAATCAGATTTTAAGCCTGATCGTATTTATTATTTGCTATTAATACAAATGTATTTGCATCCCATTTTTAATGTACACAGGAATGTTAGCGATCACTTGCAAATGATAAAGTAAGACTATTTTCTGTCTCTCTTATAATATTTTATCATCCTCTCACTCAGGCTACAGCTTGCAACCTAATAGATACTCGTTCATAATTAACCAACTGATCGATGGGAAAAGGGAGGCATCTTTTCCTGAGCTAACAAAACCTCCATTCATTTACTGGGAGCCTTTCAAAGAATAAATGGATTGTTAAACTAAATCACATCAACAGGTCTTACACTGTTAACAAAAGCCAGAGGGGGAATTATTATATCTCACATTTCAACATGAATGCTCATTTTTCATAATTATCCTGCTCTTTTCTATTGTGAAGATATACTCCTACACAGAGAGGAATATGTGTTTTTTGTTAGTGCTATACAATTCTCTGAAAGAGTTGTCAAACATTATGCATTCTGTGTCTAACCGCTTGCAGAAAAGGACAACAGAGCCCTACCCATTACCATGCCAGATGTCTGATTCTTCTTCTTCATCATCATCATCATCTATATGGGAAACTCTAGAGCTGTTCCCTCTCTTCACCCATTTCCTCTTCCGAACTTCATGGAAATATTTCCAGTATTTACATGAACTATTCTTCACAACATTGAACTGCTGGTATCACAAGTAGGGTATGCCAATATTGTTACAGATAGTCTTTGAGATACAACTTTGTTCTCAAAGTTACAACAGTATGGGACTTACAACTCCTGTTCAAACTTCTAGCTGTTACAGCATCCCCATGGTTCTGTGAACCAAATTAAAGCACTTGGCCACAGGTTCACACTTACAACCAATTACATCGCCCCCATGGTCATGTGATAGCTGTTTGCAACCTTTCCTGCCAGCTTCCCAAAAGCAAAGTCAATGGAGAAGCCAGCAGAGATGGTCACAACTCACTGGATAAGTGTCCCCTGCTCCTCCTTTCCTTGTGCATGCGTATGCACCACAATCTCCTCCTTCTTTTCAACCATATTCACCATGCATGCTCTTTCACCAGCCTCCCCCTGCTCACATATACTCCACACTCTCTCTCCTTGGCATCCTTGTACTCACACACATGCTGTACTCTCTTTCCATGGTTTCCTTACACTTGCATAGATGTACATATCCCATGCCATCTTTCCTCAGCCTTCCTAAGCTTGGACCACACTACAGTACCCCTATTTTCCAAATTGTGCAGCTGGGCCTCCCAGTGTCTCCCCTATCCCCTGCAGCCTTCCTGCATTCTGTGACCTGGGACTTCTGTTTCTGTTTAACAACTCACAAGTCCACAAGTCAACCGGGACTGCCTAGATTTCCATCATTAAGCAATGTGGTCACATGATATTGTGCTTTAAAATAGAATAGGGTAGAATAGAATAGGATAGAATAGAACAGAATTCTTTATTGGCCAAGTGTGATTGGACACACAAGGAATTTGTCTTATAGTCATAGGGTACAAATAAGCAATCAGGAAACAATCAATATCAATATAAATGGTAATGATACAAATAACAAAGTTACAGTCATGCAGACATAAGTGGGAGGAGATGGGTGATAGGAACGATGAGAAGATTAATTGTAATAGTAATGCAGTGAATAGTTTGACAGTGGTGAGGGAATTATTTGTTTAGCAGAGTGATGGCGTTTGAGGGAAAACTGTTCTTGCATCTAGAACCTGCTGAATACCACCTCTGCCAAAGTCATCCATTCAGCATCAATGTAAAGGTGGATTACAACTGGAGTTTTTAATGCTCCTAGACTAATATTTAACTAGAATATCATATTGGCTCTCATATATGCACCCATGTGTCACATACCCTCTTTTTAAAATGATTTGGTAGTTCATTTGGTACAAATACACAGCATTGTTCATATACCGAAGTGTCTATATAAAGTCTTAAATACCCACATCGAAAATAACATTATTTCATTTATATATGAAATAACCTTATTTTCACATGGCTATTTTTAAAACAATTTCTGATGGATTGAAATGAAAAATTTGTGGAAAAGCTATGGAATCTGTTGTTGTTGTTGTTATTATTATTATTATTATTATTATTATTATTATTATTATTATTATTACTATTATTACTATTATTACTATTATTACTATTATTACTATTATTACTATTACTATTACTATTACTACTACTTACACAAGCTATTCTCTTCATCTATTCCTTTTGTTGGCTAGACTGAAGTACAAACCTGGATATTGACAATATCTGAATTGCCATGTTCATTGTTCTAAAGAGGTGAACCCAACTATGGATGGAGATATTGATTCATTTCCAGCAATACCGATAATTGTTCTCTATATAGAGATCCATTCAGGTTTTGATCTTCCTCTGTTTGAAAACACTGGATCGATCCTATGAAGTGATACTTAATGACGGAGGTTGTATTATGCAGGTAGAAGCCCACAATTTCAACACCCAATCATTTACAATCGGCACAAGAAACCATTGGTTGCTGTCTGACACCACTGGATGACATCGCCAGATCTCGCTGCTTTAGCAGAGTAAGGAAGATACTCAGAGATGATTCACACCCTGGTCAGTGTTTCTTTGCACTTCTACTGTCAGGCAGAAGACATCAAAGTATAGCCAGCCAAACAAAGAGGTTGAAAGATAGTTTCTATCGTTGGGCTGTGAGACTTTTAAATACAACCACAATCACTCCATGCACATGCTAGTTTTATTTTCTTTTTCTTTCTTTTTTCGTTTCTGTTATAATTTTGCACCAGTGAGGTTAAAACCATTTTCGTTGTATTTAAGTACAATGACAATAAAGATTATACTTATACATAATCCAACCTGGGTTTTCAGAAGTTGCTACAGCAGAAGAATTACTTTAATATAACGTCTGAATGGAAAGGTCCAAAATTCATTCTTATGAGGATACACATAAGATTATGTGTACCTGTTTAGATTAGAACAGGATTTGGGATAATTTAATTGCTTGAGACAGTCATGGAGTAAATAAACATGCTAAAATTGAGATACAGGTTACAAAAATGTGCAATGAGCATCTCTTTTGGAAAACTCAAGTTTATTTCACCCCGAATTCTGAAATTATTTTTCTCCCTTACACAAGCTGGCTAGACAGTCAGCTAATAGAAAATTCTACTCCCATGCTGAAATACTGTCAGTGCCTTTCAATCTTCAATAAAGCCAGAAGATGTGCTGTCAGTGTTGGACTGCTTAAGGCCACCTAATGGGTACCTGGACTCCTGTTCTCCTCCATCCACATTGGCAAGAGAGGTGGGAGAAGATATCTTTCTTGTTTTTTCCCCCCTGCTTCTTCTGCCGCCATGCATGGATAAGGGAAGGGAAATTGGCCTTTGGGTGCCAATTCTCTAATTTAACAGAGTGATCCTTCTGTGGGATTGAGAACTGGCACCAAGACAGATGCTTTCTTTCTCTCCACCCCCTCCTTTATTCATAATAAACAGTCTTTTGTTTCTGAATAAACAATCAAGCTATAAAGTAGGAATCCTGTAATTTCAAGAGAACACAACTAATGCTATTAAAATGAATTATTTTAAAGAATATGTAACATGTTCTTTAAAATAATTTCTCCCTGATAGTACTAACAGATTTAACAGATCAACAGAGTTGGAAGGGATCTTGTAGGTCATCTAGTCCAACCCCCTGCCCAAGCAGGAGGCCGTGCCTACACCATTTCTGACAAATGGCAGTCCAATCTCTTCTTGAAAGCCTCCAGTGATGAAGTTCCCACAACTTCTGAAGGCAACTTCTGTTCCATTGGTTGATTGTTCCATCAGAAAATTTCTCCTTATTTCCAGATTGAATCTCTCCTTGTTCAGTTTCCATCCATTATTCCTTGTCCGGCCTTCAGGTGCTTTGGAAAATAGCTTGATTCCTTCCTCTCTGTTGCAGCCCCTCAAATATTGGAAGACTGCTATCATGTCTCCCCTGGTCCTACTCTTCACTAGGCTAGCCATGCCCAGTTCCTGCAACTGTTCATCATATGTTTTAGTCTCCAGTCTCCTAATCATCCTGTATGGTAGTTATGCATACCATATTCTGCCACTCTGTATGCTTCTAACAGCATTCTGAACCTCCTTCTGCTACTGCCAGATGGTATCTTCTGACCGGTGTTCTTGGCTTCTGTTAGCATGAATACAGATAGCCCCATCTAAAGTGCTCTGTCATTCAAGGACTGCTGCTGCTACCAACACCACCTTCTACTGCTCCCTGGTCAACCCACCCTGCCATTGCTTTTATTCCTTGAAGTCTTGGGACTTCAGCTGCTAGGATGATCCAGCTCTTCTCATTCATTGCCTCTCCTCTGCCTCTTACACTAAAATAGGCCAAATTTCGCTCCCTGCTGAAGCTAGCAGCATAACAATTGTGCATTACCCATCCATAGGGGAAACTCATAGGGTGAGGTATGTAGTACCAGACACGCCAATATTAGAAAGTTTTCCACGAATGAGCAAAGAGCTTGGTATTACAAATCAATGCATACTAGATCTTGCATCAGTACCAAAGAATGTACAAACAGGTGTGTGACTGTGTAGCCTAAGCACTATGTTGTAAATCTTGTTGCAAAATCCTGACTTGTTGGAAGGTTCTTTTCTTTGGACATCCCCCCACTCCACTTTGCTGTGCGGCTGTCTTTTCCAGTAGTCTGTGCTAAGGCTCAGTCAATTTTTCATGAGGAATGGGTGCCATCTTTATTGATTTGCTTGGGAACAATGAAAATTAACTATTGCTGAACTTTGTATGCCTATCTTGTGTCATTTTAAAAGATCCCCTTGCCTCTCCCTAGAAAGCGGTTGTCTCTATACTAGCTGAGTGGCAGGCATTAACCTGACAATTGGAGGTCACAAAGGCAGAGATCTTCTTTCAGTGTCTTCAGTTGTTTTCCATCTCTCCTCTCTGCTCTCCTCTCACATTGCTTTTTCTCTTCCTTCTTCCAATTCCAATCACAATGCCCTAAAAGTTTGAAGGAGCTCTCTTTAAAAGGCTGGTCCAGTGTACTATGGGTGCAAAGTCATATGAAAAGAGGGAAGAAGACATTTTCATCCATTGAGGATGCCTTCTCCCACAGATTCTTTAGTTTTTTAACTACACAACACCTTTGCAGAGATTCATTTGGCTCCCACAACAATAATATCCCATAAGGCATTCAAATCCTAGGCCAGTGACCCAGATCTTGGGACATAGTGGTGAGTGAGCCCCTGTAAGATTTTGTTTGGCATGTTCTAGTTCTGTTTAGATGGTTGTTCTTATCATCTCTTTCTTTGCATTATTTTGAAGTGTTTTTCACCTGCATAGTGTTAAGAGTCATCTAGAATTGGGTGTTTTAAAATCCATGCACTCTACTTAATTGATTGATTGATTCATTCATTCATTTTAGAACTTACTGGTAGTTTCTTATCTCCTGTCAGGGAGCTGTCTGCTAGTTTTCAACAATTGCACAGCCGAAGTTGGCACCCCAATTACAGGAAGCTCTATGACTCATAAAAAGGACTTTGAGGATTGTGTGTAGCCCTGCCATTGCCCACTGCTTCCCCTGCTTTAACCTTTCACCACTTCAATCCCAGTTTATCAAGGAAAAATCAGAAATGCAAGCAATGCTCATTTTGTTAAGCAATTCTACTGCTGGCACAAGATGTTTTTATAGTTTGCTTTTCTATTGCATATAGATCAGATGCATCCAAACCAGGTCCCTGGACACCTAGGAATGCAGCCCCATAAGATCATAACCTTTTAAGATTATTACATGATCCATAGAGTTTAATTATATTATATACTTTATATGTAGCCCAAGACAATTCCTCTTCGGTCATTGCGGTCCAGGCAAGACAAAAGTTTGGACATCCATGATATAGATTAGGGGTGTCAAACTCAATTTCATTGAGGGCTGCATCAGGGTTGTGTTTGACCTGGGGGAGGGGGCAGATTGGGTGTGGCCAGGGTGGGTATGGCCAGTACAATGTCACTCATGTCAGGGGCACTTCTGGTAGCCCCAGCCCTCTACCAGAGAAAATAGGCTCCCGAGCTCTGTTTTCAGTTGTGACGGCCTCCTGCAACTTTCTGTCAGCAAAAACTGAGCTCTGGAGGGCTGCATAAGCCAGTCCCTTGCTGTTTCCATGGCGGCCAGGTGGACTAGATCTAATCTGGCCCCCAGGCCTTGAGTTTGACACCCTTGTTATAAATAATGGATACATTCCTTTCTTTATCGTGGTCTGAATAGCAGGCATACAGTATTTCAGCAACATTATTTTATCTTTAGCACATAAAGAATTAAATTGGAGTGGCATATAATAACTGGTACATGTAGCCAAGAAGGCTGATAGCTAAGCCTCACCCTCAAGTCTTTGAGATTCTGGGCTAATTTTTCTTAGACTTACCGTTCATCTCTTTCTCCCCCCCCCCTCCTTCTTAAATTAATTGCATGTTTAAAAAGCCGGGGTGATCCATTAAAAATACATTTGTTACAGTAAGGCTTTCCTGGAAGTGTGCCAATTCATCAGATATGATGCTTATTTGCTTTTTATTTTGGTAAATATTTGCTGCTATTTTTGCCATTCATTTATATGGAAATAGGCAATTTGGTTAATATTAGTGTAGTTTGTAATTTAATCACTTTGGCTGCTGAATCGTTTCATGCTTATCAAGAGGTCATTTCCCTCGAATGGCAGAACTGATTCCACTCCCTTTTTGAGCTGGATCCAAAGGATCGTCCTCTAGATCAGGGGTGTCAAACTCAAGGCCTGTGGGCCGGATCTGGCCCACGGGCTGCTTAGATCTGACCTGCGGTGCTGCCCTGGAAACAGCAAAACACCACCCCCGCCCCGAGGTCAAACACAATCCTGATGCAGCCCTCAATGAAATCGAGTTTGACACCCCTGCTCTAGATGGTTACTCCAAAACCCTTGCTCGCTTCTTTGCAATATGTGGAGAAAATAAGTGCTTGTTCAATGTTCTGGGAGGAGAGGTGTTTCCATTTTATTTTCTTGTTATTTAACTTTTTTCCCCCTGTAAGAAGATGTGTGGGTGGGATCAAATGAAAAGCTGTGGCTAGATCACATATATAGGCAGCCAGATGCCTTGACATCATTTAATCAGCCACAGTCCAGAACACAGTGATGGAGGCGTCAATCCTGTTGATAACTAAAGAATTCAAAGATTACAGCAGAGGCCTAGAGCTATACAAAACTGTTCTGACACACACACATACCCATGCCTGTGAATAAACCAGAACACAGGCTTGGCTGTTTGCCACTGTTTAATTACTGAGATAACGAATCCTTTGGCTGAGGGCCCAGACAACTCACGTTCAATAGAGTAGCTCTGCAGCAACCCAGATAATTCAAATGAAGCAACGCAGATAGTCCAAATGAAGAGAGATGGCTAGAATACACAGATAGACTTTCTTAACTACTAATTTGAATGGTTGTTTCCTGCAAATGTCCCCTCCCAACGCCTCACCTATAAACTCTCTTGGGAGGGGCCAATCCACAACCACCTGTGCTTAATCATCTTTTGTGAGTCTGCCTACGGAGTTGCTGCTGCCGTTTCTCAGCCCTTCTCAATCTAGCATCAGGGACAAACTGCCTTTGATCCTCCCCACTGCTCCATGCCTCAGGCGCCTCCTGGTGGCCAACCAGCCTCTCTGGTCCCTGCTCTGAGTCTGAACCCTGCACAGGGTCCTCCACATCGTCCAGGGCAGACTCATATGGTTCCTCGCTATCCGAGTCCATAAGCAGCTCAACCGGATCCTGCTGGGCCACAACAAAAACAGAATACAAGTCTGTTGCTGAATGTTCCTCCTCCTGCCTCTTTACAGAAGATACCACAGCTCTGAGGAAAAGCAACCAACAAAAGTATTCTCCACAATGTGATTGTGACAGAATGATTCAGCAAAGCTTTTTTAAAATGTATTACATACAGTCTCAAATCATTCCCAAACTGCCCTATAAAATTTTCCAAGCCTCTCAGTTCTGATCTAGGATAAATGTAGGGAATAAAAAGAACTAAAGATGTCTGGTGGAAAATTCTTAGAGGTCCCTCAGTGGAATTCAGGCTGACGACTGCAGTGGTGGAATGTACTCTTGTCTGCACCAGAGGTGGTATTCAGCAGGTTGTGACCAGTCACTGGGACCAGAGGTTTTGCCTTCCAAGCTTTTGGCCTTGTACTGAAGCCCATCTTCAGAGAACTTCTCTCAAGCAGAGAACTTCTCTTTAGCAGAGTGTGTGCTTTGGGCTATTTTGTGTGTGGAATTTTTATGTTGCCTGTTCTGACCTAGGTATCCCCAAAACACGAAGCAGACTCCTTGTCCTGACAAAAAACCCTTTTAATTGAGTTACTGTGAATTCCTCTCATTCACATCCAGCAAAGTCTTTCAAGGGTGAATATATAGTCGCAGACTTTATCTGGCTTGGAGAGCTGCCAGACTGGTATCTTCAAAACTTGGCGAGGAGCCTCTAAGAGTCACAAACCAATTAAGCGAACTAATTGTCTCCTGCAATCGCCACTCCCCTTTCACTCCTCTTTTATTCCCTATGGGAGGGGGCATTTATCGTCCACCCCTGGCCTTACTCCCAAGTTAGCCCTTGCTCCTTAGCTGTTCCCTTCTCCTGACAGCTCTGCACATGCGCACATTGGAAACAGGCTCCAGCTGTTTGTCTGCCTCACTGATGTCTGACTCCGAAGGCAGCTGATAACTGTCAGATGGCCCCAACTCTGCCTCTGATGCAGAGCCCTCATCAGAGCCTTCTCCAGACTCCAGGACTGGCCCACCTTCCTCCCCAACCTCCTCACTGTCTGAATCTGCTGCCAGCTCTGCTGGCCGCTTGTGGGCCACAACAGTATCTTACAACAGGCACTATATAAATGCCACATGCAGAACAGCCCAAAGCACACACTCTGCTAGAGAGAAGTTCCCTGAGGATGGGCTCTAGCACAAGCCTGAAAGATTGGAAGATAAAATCTTTGCTACCAGTGACTGATCCAGATTGGATCCTGCAGTTCAGGTTCTCATCATAATCATTTTCTCTTCATAATGGGGAAGAATACACTAAAGGATCTTAGGTGTATACCAGTGGTGGGTTCCAGATCCCATTCCAACCGGTATGGTTGGAACGGGCTCAGCGTCGCCCACATGGATGCACGCAGTGTGCACGCACATGTATGTGGCGCGTGCATGCGTTGTAGCTGCCAGCGATGCTTCCGCAAGCCTCGGCGATGCTCCAGCTTCTCATCAGAGGGTCATGCAGGTGCTGTACGTTCCAAGGCATGCGCGGAAGCGCCGAAGGCTTTAAAGGACAGATAAGGAGTTCGGGTGGGTGGGCCCTCTGGAGCACCATACCAGAACAGTACCCAGTGCTACGGGCAGGCTCCGGTACGCCTGTACCCGGGGCGTACTGCCTACAACCCACCACTGGTGTATACTGACCATAGAAACTCTGACGTTCTAATTACTAATTTCCTAAACTGTCTATCTTGTTTTTTTATATGCAAGCACCAAGTTTGAGAACACTTTCTTTAAAACAAATGTCAGTGTTCCTCTTTCCGTGCTTTCACTGCCTGCTATCTTACATGCATCCTCTGAGAAATCTTCGTTCAAGTACCATTTCTTTTTTCTTTTATTTTTAAATGTTTGTGACATACACCAAAATGCAAGCATTCCCACACTGTCTTGATTGATTATGTGCCATCAAATCATTTTTGACGTGTAGTGACCACATAGATAGATTTTCTCCATGATGATTCATCCTTAACCTGGGTTTTCAGATCTTCCAAAAGCACCTTTTTCATTACTAGAATTGAGTCCATCCACCTTGCTGCTGGTCATCTTTTTCTTGTCTTTCCTTCCACTTTTCCCAGCATTGAAACTTTCCCAGTTGGGTCTTTGTATAATATGTCCGAAGTAGAATAATTTGAGCCTGGTCATTTGTGTTTTGAATGACTCTGAATTGATTTGTTTGATGATCCTTTGGGGTTTTTTTTCTTGGCTATCCATGGTATTCTCATACATTTTCTGCAAAGCCAAAATTCAAAAGCATTGATGCAGTTCCTCCCTTTCTTCTTCAAGACTCATCTTTTGCTTCCATAGAATGTCACAGGGAGTACTGTGGTTTGCATAGTTCTGATCTTTATAGGTGTAGATCAGGGGTGTCAAACTCGATTTCATTGAGGGCTGCATCAGGGTTGTATTTGACCTCGGGTGGCTGGACTGGGCATGGCCAGCTCAACATCACTTGTGTCAGGGGTACTTGTGGTGGCCCAGGTGTGCCTGGGGGGATACAATGTCTCCAGCACAGGAAGGCGAAACCAGGAAGAGTGCCAAACCCTTGTCCTCCAGAAGAGCTTTGCTGTCTGCTGGTTCCAAGTATTAAGGCAGGAGTTCCCTTCCTTCCTTCCTTCCTTCCTTCCTTCCTTCCTTCCTTCCTTCCTTCCTTCCTTCCTTCCTTCTTTCCTTTTCTTCTTTTTCCTTCCCTCTTCATTCTCCTTTCTTTTTCCATCCTCTCTTTCCTTCTTTTGCTTCCTTGCTCTCTTCCCATCTTCCCTTTTCTTCCCTTTGTCTTTCCTCTTTTCCTTTCTCCTTTCCCGCCCCTTCTTGGATGCTCAAAAGCAAGAGGGGAAACATTTCTCTTTTTGTTTTGTTTTGCTTTTAGTTTCTTTTGCTAGCCCTCTGCAAGCAAAAATGGAGCTGGAGGACCACACCCTGTTTCAGCCTGTATGGTCTCCTGCAGCCCTCTGCCACCAAAAACGGAGCCCCATTTTCACCGTAAAAGGGTTGCAAGAGGCCATCCAGGCCAAAAACGAGGCATGGGAGGGTCACATGAGACCGTCGCGAGGTCCATTTTTGCTGGCAGAGGCACCAAGGGCTGGTCCTTTGCTGTTTCCAGGGCAGCCCCATGGGCAGGATCTAAGCACCCCGCAGGCTGGATCTGGCCTCTGGGCCTTGAGTTTGAAACCCCTGATGTAGATAGGTCACAGCATCTGAATATCTTTTCTAAGGCCTTCATGCATGTTCTGTCTCGTGCTGGACTTTGACATAATTCTTGACTATTTGTTCCTTCATTGTTGATGGTTGATCATAAAAAGTAGAAGCTATCCACCACTTTGATATCTTCATTGTCAGTTTGAAGACTGATTGTTCTGCCCGCTGTCAATGCATCGGTTTTCTTTATATTTAATCTTAGTCCCATGTTATTCATTGTGCTCCCGTGCTGTCTTACAAACATTTAAAAACCGATATCTAGCTGAAATCTAGACTCAGAAGGCATTTATCCCAAAACGGCAAGTCAAATATACAATTAAACTCAATAAAACAGCAGCCAGGCAGTCAGAAATAAGAATTTAAAAGCTCCAGTGTGACACAAATAATAATTTTAAAAATCAACATTCAAAGGCCTGCAAGAATAGAAATGGCTTTGACTGGCATTGTAAGGACAATAAAGCCAACAATAACGGCTCCTCTCAAGTGATCTCTTACTGGCTCTGAAAACCCAGCTGGATCTTCAGCAGATGCCCACAAGTCCTTTTCTCATCTTGTCTACTTCGCTGCAATCCTTTCAGCTGCAGATTTGTTCTGCAGATAAGTTCTCTCTGCTTCTCTTCTCTTCTTTTGGACAGTGTGGCTTTGGTTTTGTTAAAGGCACAATTAAATGTTGGTAAGGGACGTGGTGGCTCAGTGGCTAAGACG
The DNA here is from genome assembly GCF_964273705.1 of Natrix helvetica. NCBI lineage: Eukaryota > Metazoa > Chordata > Lepidosauria > Squamata > Natricidae > Natrix > Natrix helvetica. The sequence continues at coordinate 169,357,971 of NC_138548.1, read as the reverse complement.
CTGAGCTTGTTGATCGAAAGATCAGCAGTTTGGTGGTTCGAATCCCTAGTGCCACATAACGGAGTGAGCTCCCGTTACTTGTCCCAGCTTCTGCCAACCTAGCAGTTCGAAAGCATGTAAAAAATGCAAGTAAAAAAATAGGAACCACCTTTGGTGGGAAGATAAGAGCGTTCTGCGAGCCTTCAGCATTTAGTCATGTCGGCCACATGACCACGGAGACGTCTTCGGACAGCGCTGGCTCTTCGGCTTTGAAACAGAGATGAGCCCCATCCCCTAGAGTCGAGAACAACTAGCACATAATATGTGTGAGGGTAACCTTTACCTTCACCTAAATGTTGGTGCTGTCTGCCCATTTACCTTGTTCTCTCTGTGTAGCTTTTTCCAGAGCATCAAGTGATCATTTTGCTTCTTGGCTACTCTTTTCTCACTGATTTAGATGCATGCTTGCTCTCCATCCTAGTGTAGGAGGACAGCAGAAGCAGAATGCTTGAATAACAACAGCAGTGATGGATGTGATTTAATTGGATTGCTCAGTGGTCAGAAAGAAATGTGAAGACCAGTACCGTAATTAGCTAAGGAATTTCCAAGATGGAGTTGGAACGATGCTCAATTCCTGGACATTTTGCATTTGACAAAGGAGATGGGTCTTTAGACATACCAGATTCAGAAATGGGTACAAATATACTGTACAGTCTGTTCCAGAAAGAACTAGAAAAGCTATAGAAAAAGAGCAGGAGATATTATGTTATTTAATGCATATTGATCATTTGCTGCAAATATTTTTTCTTAAAGAAGGCTTGAACTTTTTTTTCCTGCCTTCAAATCGGTATTAATTCCTGATGGCCACCTGGACAACTCTCTCCAATTTTCTTGGAAGTGGTCGACTTACGACCACAATTGAGCCCAACATTTCTATTGTTAAGCGAGACATTTGTTAAGTGAGTTTTCCTCCATTTTATGGCCACAGTTGTTAAGTGAACCACCGCAGTTGATAAGTTAGCAACCCGGTTGTTAAGTGAATCTGGCTTTGCTTGTCAGAAGGTCGCAAAAGGTGATCAGGTGACCTTGGGACACTGCAACGGTCATAAATATGAACCAGTTGCCAAGCACCTGAATTTTGATGACATGGGTATGGGAATTCTGCAAAGGTCATAACTGTGGGAAATGGTCATAAGTCACATTTTGCAGTGCCATTGTAACTTTGAATGGTCGCTGAACAAACTGTTGTAAGTAGAGGACTATCTGTAGTTTGTCATTGTCAGTTTCCTATGATTGGCCTAAGTCCACCCAGCTGACTTTGTGCCTAAGGCAGGACTAGAGCTCACAGTCTCTCAATCTCTAGCCTGGTGCTTTAACTACTGCACCAAACTGGTCTTGGTTCTGCCTTCTATGTGTAAAAGTGTGTGTGTCTCTTTCTGTGTGTCTCTGTGTATGTCCTTCTCCCTCTCCCGCTCCTCAGCAAGTTATGATGTGTGATACCAACCCAACCAGGGGTGGATTGCTGCTGGCATTACTGCCCATTTTCTGCATGCGCACTGCACAGTTGTCTGTAAATTCTTCTGCGCATGCACAGAACATTTAAAAAGAACTAAAAAATATACCGGCATGGGCGACCAGGGAACCGGTTCAGGGGCATGGCCAGCCTGCTGTCCCTACCGGTTCGGTGACCCAGTCCCAGTTGCCCCTACTGATTCGCCCAAACCAGTGCAAACCGGTAGCAACCCATCTCTGAACCCAACTGAAGAGCAGCTAGTGAGTACTTCTATTTCAAAACAATTCAGAGAACAAATGCGTTAGGAAATTTGTAGCCTTCCTTGTCTGATCAACCCTTCAGCCCCATCCCCTTTTAATACCCTTAAAATTGGAGGGCAGAATAATCATACACAATCCCTCTTTTCGTAAAGCTGACTGTGTCTTATTAAATTCATTAGCATACAATTTACAAGCACTCTATATGTAAGCTAATACAATTACATACAGCATTATCCATAAATCGAGGTACAACATTCTGTGTGCTGCTAGGTAATTGTTTTCTTATGGATTAAAGTTTATTCCTTTCTCATTAAAAAGGGAACAGTTGGTAAACAATCTCATGGTACGCTTGCGGGCCAAAAGGGTTGAGTACAGATGCCTCAATAGCTACCTTAAAACAAACAAATCTTTGTTTGTTAATGAAATTGGGGTATTTCAGTTTGCAGCAGCTACAAAATAAATATTGGTATATATTATTAAATGTTTTGGAAAATGATACTGCAAAGCTAAATGCATATCAAGGGTCTGAGAAGACACAATGAGCAAAAGTGGATATGCAATCGAAACTAGATTTCGTTCCTACTTAGGGTTGGTAGAAGTGAATGAGATGAATAGACACGCTCACGAGGGCAACAATCCTTTATAGAAAAATAACGATAGCTAAGAGCACCGCCACTTCTGAGGCGGTTAAGCATAGAAACGTGAATATAGATACTTTATGGATGCTTTCAATATTGTCCTCTGTACTTCTGCTTTGGCAAGTGTGTGATGTTATTCAAAAGGTAGAATAGACGAAGACTCTTTGTTTTCCTACGCCATTTTCCAAGGGAGAGAAACAATCCCTTTCAAATTAATTTGCATTTTCATAAAAGCCCCCCACCCACCTCCCGCTGGTGTTCTTTGGAACAGCACACTCAGCAAGGAAATGTTCACCATGATGTGAGTAGGTGGGGGGGGGATAGAATTTGATTCTACACACACACACACACACACACACACACACACACACACCTTCACTCCCCTTCCACATAATCCCAAGGTGGTTTAAGCTTCCCTCCAGGCCTTGGCTGGCTATTTACATAACAGACAACAGATTCATTAGCTGCATCCAGGCAATTAACACTGTGTCCGGTGGGATAAAATTAGCCTGATGGGCAGGAAAGGCAGAAGCAGCCCATGAAGAGATGTGCTTCTTCACACAACTCATAAAAAGGCCGAAGAAATGAAAGGACAAAAGCAAATATTCCAAAATGGTAACAAAAAAAAAAAGATGAGAAGGTATCTCTTTTAGCCTTGTAAGCCACTGCTTTGAATGGAGGCCACACCTGCTCAAACGTATCTTTGTGGCTGAGCCTTTAATAATCTCAATTTGACACCTGCAAGGGTTATATTCCACACCTCAGCATGCCAGATAACCTTGGACCAACTTGAAGGGTCTTTCCAACTTTTAGTTGCAACAAAAAGAAGAGTTTCTTAGCTTTAATATTTCTAGTACTTGTAGATATCCAATGGACATAATTTGGTGAAAATATACCGTATTTTTCAGAGTATAAATTGCACCAAGATTTTGAAGAGGCAAATTAAAAAAAAGTTTTTGCACTCTGCAGACCTCCCAAAAATGACCCGTTTTCCGCCAAAACAGGCCCGTTTTTTGTCAAAAAAAAGGGCACGCATAGCCTTTAGGAGGCTTGTAGAGTGCTCCTCGGGGCGGGGGGGGGCAAAAACAAGCAGAAAACAGCCCATTTTTTGCTCAATTTTGCCCTTCCCAGCCCCCAGGAGCACTCTGGAAGCCTCCTAAAGGCTATGCACGGCCATTTTTGCAAAGGGGGCAGGGTTTCGGGAGGCTAAAAATGCTGTATTCAGTGTATAAGATGCACCCAGATTTTCACCTTCTTTTTGGGGGAAAAAGATGTGTCTTATACTCCGAAAAATATGGTAAGCGATTCTAATTTTATAGCAACAATAGCATTCTGGTTTCCTATCAAAACCTACCAATGAATGGACATTTCCACCCAATATGCAAAAATGTGCCTTAGCAGCATTTCCAACATGAGGTAAATGGTCCATTCTGAATACAGTCTGATTGACTATTTGCTGCATTTTCAAAGAGTTTTCTAAAGCTTTAGCATAGGAGTTACTTCCCATGGGACCAAATGGAGTGGCCTAAGAAAGAAAAATTCAAATTATCTTCCCAGCATTATTGTAACCCATTCAGTGGGACTGATTCCATGGCAATTAAAACGGAACATATATTGGATGCAATACTTTCCCCCATCAAAGCCCCAGAAGCAAGCAAAGGTTCAAAATTGGCCATTTATCCTAGTTGCAGCTGTCTTAATGGCTGATATCGTAACACAGTTGCCTACGGTGTGAAAAATTACCCATTTATTGAAAGAGAGATGCATAAGTGCAATCATTTGTTCTATATTAGATCATTTGTTCTTAGACGTTCTTCAGGCAGAACTATACTCCACCTTTAAGTCTAGCTAGACTTGCTTGTGACAAGATTCTGGAAATATCTAGATTTTATCAATAAGTTTCTTCAAAAAAATTTATTTTCCAGTAATAAACATACATAATTTGTGGACATTGCATTGACTGGGTCATATCTTTTTTAGACAACATAATAATAATAATACAAATAATATGTGAAATTCTTATCTTCCAACTTCAACAATATTTGTCTCATTTCATATTCCTTTTACATTTCCCCAGGGCTCAAAATTTTGCCAAATGATGACTACTGGTTGATCATAGGATTCAGCATGCTGAGTTAGATTCAATGTGCCTCTAGTTCCTCATATAAGGAAGGTGTGTGTGAGAGAGAGGGGGGGTGGGGGCAAGAGGGGTTCTGGCTGCTGCTACTAAAATAAAAATTGCTCTGCGCATGCACAGATGGCAAAAACAAGATGGCAGCGCCTATGGCGCCATCAAGAGAACCAGTTTGGGGGTGTGGCAGGCCTGGGTCACTGCTGGTCCTAGCGACCCAGGCCACCAAGTTACTACCAGTTTGGTTGAACCGGTCCGAACCGGTAGGAACCCACCTCGGGGAGGGGCGTGGGGGGCGGGAAAAAGAAATATTTTACATTCATATTCTTTGTAACGACTCTGGTCTTGGTCTTGGATTATAATAAAGATTGATCTGATTTGATTGTAAACACTTCTACTGGAGTGTCCCAGCAAATTCCGATGTCAGATTTAGATAACATAACATTTTAAAGGGGGAACAATTAAAGAATTATTATGCATGACTTAACATATTAGACTGCTTCACAGAAGACAGCATCTACCTCTGCCCTGAACATATTGCCGTGTTATATTTTGTTTTCTGGGTCACTGTAAGCCGTATGTCCAATACCCTTTGCCAAATGTTCACTGTAAAAGATAGATTATCTTTTCATTTATGAAATACATTCTGCTAGCTGGAATGCTACAATATCTCCATTTCCTTTTTATTTTACCGTTCGGTAATCATTCTTGAGGACTCCTGATGTCATGTCTATTGGAATGGAGCCAAGATATTGAAGAGGCCGCACAGTTGGAATTAAGCAATTTGAATTAAGTGACTGTCGTGTCTGGAATGAAATATTAGAGGACTACATGAATTCAATGGAAAGCATTTATAAAATAAAGGACAGATTATAATCCTCTAGTACCGCTTGTTGCCCATGTATGCATATGTGTCTGTGGGTGGATATAGGCATACACACCATGACCTCAAATCTTTGACTATATTGAGTGGCTCGTTACAAATATATCCAACTTCTTAATGTATTTAATTTATTTTACCAGTACAGGCACCCTGTAAGTAAATAAATGATCAGTAGCACTAATGGCTGAAGCAAAAGATTTAGGTTTATGGATGAAGATTTGATAGCATGACGCTAAGGCATGCAAAAGGGTATTTAATAACTTTTTTTTCATGTTGAGATATAGTGAAGAGACATACTGTGTGATTCTTAAATTTCTCTTCATATTCACTTTCAACTCATTACATTAGGGGCAATTACTCAATCAATCAATTTTATTTCCATCATAGACCGAAAATAAAAACATAATTACAAAAACACAAAAAACCCATGGCACCTTTTAAAAACCAGACTTTTGCAGGATAACTCACAACATCTAAACATTTAAAATGTACAGAAGGTAAAAGAAGTAAAATTAAACAGTAAATGTAAAAAATACACTTAAACTTGCAAATATATATATTTCAAGTTCATTGAATATATTCCTTAAATATATGGGAGATTAGTCTTCTTAAATTCAGTTGGAATTATTTTTGAGTTATGTATGTCAATGACTATGACTATGACTATACTATGATTAATAGGGATGTGGTGGCTCAGTGGCTAAGACACTAAGCTTGTGAATCAGAAAGGTCAGCAGTTCAGCGATTCGAATCCCTAGTGCCGCATAACGGAGTGAGCTCCTGTTACTTGTCCCAGCTTCTGCCAACCTACCAGTTTGAAAGCATGTAAAAAATGCAAGTAGAAAAATAGGAACCATCTTTGGAGGGAAGGTAACAGCATTCCATGCGCCTTCGGAATTTAGTCATGCGGGCCACAAAACTCTGAGACGTCTTCAGACAGCGCTGGCTCTTTGGGTTTGAAACGGAGGTGAGCAGTGCCCTCTAGAGCCAGGAACAACTAGCACATATGCGTGAGGGGAACCTTTTTCTTTACCTATGTCTATGACTACAGAATCCAGCAAGAGAATAAGTGAAGAGAACATGGACCAGGGAAGCCAAGTCCATGCATATTTTCTTCACTGTTCTGCATTTTATAAGTTGTCAACATGCAATCCTTGAGAAGAAAAACACAGCAATATGTAGAGTTTGGGAGTGTAATAGCCCTGTGTGATCTTGCTCCCCATTCATTATCACTTTTAGGGCATGTTATCATTAGAGAAAATGAAAGGTATTGTTGAAGTTCCCCTAATTTGTTTTTCTGGAGAGTTGGAGATGTTTCATTGCCAATCTAAATAACAGCATTAATGCAGGAGATGTTAGTGTTGGTTAATATGAATTATGTAACCTTCTGTCTTGCCTGCTTGGTGGGTGTTTAAAAGAGGTGGGTAGTTCTACTGGAGCCAGGATGTTTTTTTTTCTAAGTGATTGATATCTTGTTGTTGGTAGATTATTTGGCTGGTAAAGTGTTGCTTTTTTCCCCTATATATTGGGTTGTTGTTGTTGTCGTCGTCCCCCTTGTGTGATCTGTGATGCTGACAACTGTATTATGGGAGAGTTTGTTGGATGGGGGTTGTCTTATCCTGTGATTGCAGAACTATAGCTGGTTTTCCAATTTTAAATTTATTTAGTTGTCAAATAATGTGGAATATGTTATGTGTTGATTAGATGTCATTAGTTTGTTTATATCTTGATAGGACCTTACACAGATTTTAAGTCAATACGTCTTTTGATGATGCTGTGTTAGAATCAGAGGTGGTATTCAGCAGGTTCTGACCAGTTCTGGAGAATGGGTAGCAGAAATTTTGAGTAGTTCAGAGAACCAGTAAATACCACCTCTGACTGGCCCCTCCCCCGATCTATTCTCTGCCTCCCGAATCCCAGCTGATCGGGAAGAAATGGGGATTTTGCAGTAACCTTCCCCTGGAGTGGGGAGGGAATGGAGATTTTACAGCATCCTTCCCCTGCCATGCCCACCAAGCCACACCCACCAAGCCACACCCAAAGAACCGGTAGTAAAAAAAAATTAATCCCACTATTGTTTAGAATGCCACTTGTCTAAGAATTCTCTTGTGTATTTCAACTGGCTTGTGTAAACATTAGCATGATTCCCAGTTGAAGCTGAAGTTCCTTATATAAAGGGAGAATAGTTTAATCATACTGACAGTGTCTTTTAAAAAGAAATGTCTTTTTTAAAGTTTCAGTGTTTGTTATCAAGTTGATTAATAAATATAAATAATACATTATAATATTATGTATAATACTGTATCGTTGACAATCGTATATCCATTTGTGGATAATCCGAATGAAATGTCAGTTTGGGCTGAGTCAGTGAAATGAGAGTCATTTTTGTACCAGACTGCTTGAGAAAATGATTCAACTTGACATTGTTACGTAAGAAACAGGGAAATTTATTTTAGCACTTTCGGTTCATATTTCAACAGTGAATGAAATCACAGGTTGCCGCACTGTGATTTATAAACTGCTGAATAACACAAATGTACACATATAAAGTTTTGCTTGAGGTATGCTATCACTAAAATATATATGTATGCATTTTTAACCAGGGGCATCTTTCACTATCACCACTTTAATTGAATCATTTCTTTCAGATTTTTCTATTAAAGATTACTCCAGGGAGGCTTTGATTTTTCTATATTTAATACATACCCAATTGAGTTGCTTTAGTACTAAAGGCAAAATTAATCAAAGCGAACTTTTAATATATGGAAACCCAATTATATCGTTTACTGCCAAGTTGCCAATGATGAACTGAATAGTTGTAATGATAGTGATAATAATAGTGTCACATTATTTCTTTTTAATCCAATCTCATTTCTAGTTTTCCCCCTCAACCTCCAATTCAATATACCTTGTATCTTATACCAAGCTGCTCAGGTGGACATAGAAGTTATTTTATTTGGACTGTGCCACAAGAATACAAATTGGAGAATATGTAATGGTCTGTAATGCTTGATTTTAGACTCTGGATTTCAATCTTAGCGGAATTTCTCTGTAGAGGTACATTTCCTCCCCTTAAAAAAAAAAGGAAATGACTCACTCTTGAGTGGAGTTTTGAGTTTCTAGCCAAAATCCTGAAATCCTGCTCTGATGGTTCTAGGAATAGGTTAGATCATCTTCAAATCTCTATAAAACTGTCAGCAAATGATAGAATGGATCCTTGTTGATCTAAGGAGGAGATTATAGCTATTGGGGATAAAATGGAAGGAAATAAATATTCTAAATATTAGAAGAAATATCTTAATGGTAAAAGTGGTTAAATGGCAGGCACTTTGCTGGAAGGATTTAAGCAGAGATTGAAGAGTCATTTGTTAGAGGCGCCATCATATCTACATTGGACTAGATGACCTTTCCAACTCATTCAGATATTTTAAAATGAAGAGTTATTTCGTGAATTTGGTGGCTAAACAAAGATTCAAATCCAAATCTCCCAACCTGATAAAAGACCAAATCTCTACAAATATATTCATTAAGTCTATATAATTAAGTCTATAATTGTATGTACAAAACAATATCCCAACTCATACACAGAATTTAATTGTTTGGGTAATATGTAAATGTGTTATCCCTTTGCTCCTTAATAATTCAATATATTTTCAAGATTGTACATCATTTTGAGAGATCTCTCTTTGTAATTGTTAATTTGAATGACAGATAGAGTCCCTTCAATTATTGTTTACTTCCATTTATGTAATACCTCTGCAACATTAATTAGTATCAGCAAGTACATATAATTTAAAAATGTATTATGATAATCCAACAAAAAATGTAGTGTATAGTTCTCCTTAGATACCAACTAATCGATAAATTATTCCAAATGCTAGAACTTTCAAAGCAGCAGCTACACATAACTATCAAATCAGGGTGCATTTATTTTGCTGAGATTTTGGGACTTAATTTTGCACTTGATTGAAGGTAAGGCTAGAAAAAGCTATTACACTAACCATCCAAAACCCATTAGTCTTCTTTTAACTATAGTGGGCAGAAAAGACTCATCTAATGTCTACTTTTCTATTCTTCTTACAATTAATAATACAGGTAGTCCTTGATGTTAGGAATATAAGCTAACAGTTGGGTTAGCAATATATAAACCAGGATGGTAGTACTGTAGCTTTAAGTACTGCTGTAATGTGATTGGTTGCTGTTACCTCAAGCAGCCAGAAGAGGGAGCCAGAATGACTGCTCTCTGTTTGTTAGATGCTGATTGGTGTATTGTGAGGTACTGTGTTTTTGCTACTGTTAGCTATTTTGTGTGCTGAACTGAGTATTTGATACTGGACTGTGTTCGAAGAATCATTTTTTAACTGAGAACATTGATAACTGACTGACTGAACCATGTATGACTTGGACTTTAAATTGAACTCTGAATACCTCTATATTTCCACATAGTAAACTACTATATATTTATACTGTTTGGTGTCCCTGTATGCTGGTTTGTGCATGTTCTTCCATACCACTCTCATTACGCTTCTCTGCACACTTGCTCTCCTAACGGGGAGCTTACTTACTTAACACTCGACTTACAACAGTTCATTTAGTGACCGTTCAAAGTTACAACGGTACTGAAAAAAAGTGATGACCTGGGGTGGGTTGCTACCAGCATTACTGCCAGTTCAGCATGCAAAAACTTTGGCGCATTTGCACATTAACACCTAAAAAGATCTGAGCATGTGCAGAACATTAGAAAACGGGGGGGATTACATTTCTGCAATGGAGATTGGTGCATGCGCAGAACCCAAAATCAAGACGTCACCACCACCAATAGAACTGGTCCGAGTGCGTGGGTGGCCGAGTTGCTACCTACTGGGCTGAACCGGTCTGAACCAATAGGAACCCACTTCTGCTGATGACTGTTTTTCACACACAACTGGCTCATATTTATGATGGTTGCATTGTCCCAGGGTCACATGATCTCCTTTTGTGACCTTCTGATGAGCAAAATCAATGGGGAAAGCAAGATTTACTTAACAACAGTGTGACTAACTTAACAACCACAGTGATGCATTTAACAACAGTGGCGAGAAAAGTTGTTCAATGGGGCAAATCTCACTTAACAAATGTCTCACAGCTATGGAAATTTTGAGCTCGACCGTGGTTGTATGTCGAGGATTACCTGTATGCAGAAATGACAACAGACTCACTCCCAGCCATAAACTGCTGAAGAGGGGGGTGAAGATAGAGAAGGCAATGATGCCACTACCAATTCAGTTGCCTTGTAGCACACAAATCCATTTTTTAAGCCTCAAGTCCGTCCTCCCCATTAATGATCAAACTTTACAAAATGTGTTTAGCCTACTGCAGATCTAACAATAATGAATACTCTCTTTATCTGAGTCAAATATTTATACATTATTACTCTCACCACCACTACCACCAAGGAACCTCAACAGCCTACATTTGCTGTCACTGACAGCCAGCAAAATTTCACCCTGTTTATGCAAAGCTGGATCCATCCCCCTCCCCCCTTCAGAGTCACCTTCTATATAAGTCTAGCATGGCTGCTCTGAAGTTGATTCAGCCTAGCTGAATGATGCTGGTGTCAAGATTAGTCTACGGTCTGTTCGCTATTCAAAATACTATTTCCTTCTCAGCTACATCTCTTCCGCGTGTACCAGGCAGAGTGATTATTGCTCAACTTCAGGCATTATTTTCAGGGGCCAAGGGCTTGGGGAATGATACTGTGACATTATATACAAAGAGGTAAAATCAGGCTTTGCAGTGGTTTTAAGAAGTTTGATAGGTAAGAAGCCAAAGTCTCTTCTGAACCAAACTTTATGAGCTTTATGACCCACTGTGGCGCAGTGGTTAAAGTGCAGTACTCTAGGCTACTTTTGCTGCATGCCGTCTGCCAGCAATTTGGCAGTTGAAATCTCACCAGGCTCAAGGTTGACTCAGCTTTCCTATCCTTCTGAGGTGGGTAAAATGAGGACCCAGATTGTTGGGGACAATAGGCTGACTCTGTAAACCGCTTAGAGAGGGCTTTAAAAGCACTGTAAAGTGGTATATAAGCCTAAGTGCTGTTGCTATTGCTGTTACTCCTCCTACTAACTTCATGCTGTTTCCTTGGCAGTTTCCTTGGCAACCGTGAGGAAAAGGCTTGGCACTATCTTCACCTGGGATGTTTTTCACAACGTCCTAATGTTACCCAGATGTTGCCAACAGTTGAAGGTGTGTAGCATCACCTACCCAAACACTTCCCCCCCTTCCAATCCTCTCCAATTCTCAGAGATTGCCTGAACAAATCCCTAGCATTTGTCTTAGCAAGGCTTTTCAGAAGCAGTTTGCCACTGCCTCTTCTCTAGGGCTGAGAGAGAGTGACTAATCCAAAGCCATCCACCTGTTTTTATGTCCAAGGCATTAACTAGAACGTATGGCCTTCCAGTTTGTAGGCTACTGTCTTAATCGCTACACCAACTGGCCCTCACCTAAACAACACATTATATTTCTTCAGATTTTTTTCACACACACAAAATCAAAAAGAAATGACACTGCTGATTTGAGGCCTTTGCTGCCAAATTTTAATAGGGTGCTCTGGTGTCTGTAAAAAACTAAAATTTGGGGCTACATGTGGTGCACAGATCAGAGACTGTCCAGGTGGGGGGGGGAGGTTTGGTCCAATTCTCATTGAATAGACCAGTCTTTCATTTCAGGTCTTTATGAGAGGACACTACGACCAAGTAGCTTCCATGAGGGATCAGCAGAAAACACCCAGGCTGGACTCTTTTCTCACAAAACTATCTTCCTCTGTGAAATCATGATTATGTTTTCTCCAAGATCTCTCCAGTCAGCTGATTTTCTTACATGCAGGCCATCCACCTGAAATGGAAGAGCCTAGAAGGTGGTTTATCATCTTAATGAAAGTTTAGCCCTTAATCTCAAACACCTAATCCCATATCATCAAGAATTAGGCTGTTCCAAATTGAATATGTACCATTACTCATACAGTCAAGCTTACAGCTCTAGATGTTCTGGCAACGGCAGAAAAAGGCCTCATTTTACATGACAGAAAATGGTTAATGCTCTTTGACAGTAAGATGCCTTTGTAGAAGAATCTGTAGTTATAATTATAGCGCAGGGGCAAAGGAATATATCTCATTGCAGGAGCAGCAGCAATGCTACATTTTGAGTTGGCACCCATTAGTGCGCACACACACAGCAAGGGTCCTATAAATTGACAGGGTTGCTGGATAGCAAGATGGGTGCCATATAGACTTAATAAATCAATAAAATAAATAGGATCATCCAACTGCTTGCATCAAAGTTAGTGAAGTTGTCTTTTACTGGATCTATGCAAAGTTGGTGTTACACATCAGTGGTGGAAAGATGCAGGCTTGCTTTAATGTATTTTGAGTTCATGTTTGGTCAAAACCATATTCGGACGTTCAGTTCCAGCTCTGCTCTTCATCAAAACCACCTGCACTCTCAAATGATTTCTTATTTATTAACAGCACAGTAGCCACTTCAGGTTTGTTTGATCATTACATGCTCAAATAACCTTTAAAAGATCACTGCTAGGGTTTTAAAACCCACAGACCCCCATCAATGCAGTGGAGAACAGTTACAAGAGGTTTGGATTGCCATTGGCCATAGGTTGGCTTGGAGAATCCATGGAAATCTTCTTCGTCCACTGTGGCATTGATCTCACAGTGCATCTAATTTTGCAGTTTTCCTGAACTCTGTGCATACAGATCTATGACAATCAGTTCAATACATCAAGTACATTAAATCTTTATTATGGTTATGCACCAGTCTAAGAAGGCTGAGGTGAAGTCACAGAAAAAACATATAGGAGACATCAAGAGTAAAAATAAAAATCTCCAAAAAAGTATGAAAAGTTAGAAGATATAAAAGATATATGAATTAAAAAGTGTGTGTGTGTGTGTGTATGCTGGTCTTGTTGTATTTGGGTCTTTTCCCATGTAAGATTGAGATTGTCTTGGCAACATTTCAGCGAGGTCTCACTCAGTGAGGTCTCACCCCCACCAAGATTTATAGAAAGATGGCAGCTCTGATCACGTTTTAAGCCGAAAACCCAGCCTGAAGATGGCGAGTGAGAGAAATATATATATAATATTTACACACACACACACACACTAAAATGTTAGTATACAGAAAGCTATATTTATCAAGTTACAATACACTTTAATGTGGCGAACTAGTTGCTCATTTAATCTAGTTTATAGTGCAAGCCATTATCTGAACATTTATAGAGCTGCTGCATAGAATGTGGTAACACTGTATGTTATAGGAGGGTTAATTTTTTAAAGCAAAGGGTGGTGCAAAATTGTCCTGTGTACACTGGGTATTTATGGAGTGAACAGGGAAATGATAGACTAGTATGAATGCTAATATATTAGGCACTGGACAAGCATATACTCTGTTATGGCATTGCCTTTCCAAGTAAGGAGTCTTCCTGTGTCAGACTTCAAGAACAGCTGACAGAAAGAATAGCAATCAATTACCATTTCTCCTCATCACTGCGTAGCTCCCAGATTGGAACAATAATGATTAATGTTGCTTTAATACATCAGGGGACTTGGCAGACCTTACCATGTGCATCTCTTTCTCGTTTCTGCTTTTGCTGAATGTCTGCAATTTTCAATGAATTCTTATTAAAAAAAAAAAAAAACCTCACCAGAACTTTAGGGAATCATGTCAACATCAGGTAAAATCACAATAAATTATCAAAAATGATGACACAGAGTTAATAATAGGATTTACTCTTTTTGCCCATTGCTCCTTGAAAATTGAATGCCGTTGCCAATAAGACAACTTAGCAAGTCATGATAACAGAATCTTCACAGAATAACAGAGTTGGAAGGGAACTTAGAGGTCTTCTAGTCCAACCCCTTGCTCAAGCAGGAAGCCCTGTAACATTTCAGACAAATGGTTGTCCAATTTCTTCTTAAGAACCTCCGATGTTGGAGCACCCACAACTTCTGTTCCACTGATTAATTGCTCTGTCAGGAAATTTCTCTTTAGTTCTAGGTTGCTTCTCTCCTTGATTAGATTCCATCCATTGCTTCTTGTCCTGCCCTCAGGTGCTTTTGAAAACAGGTTGAGTCTCTCTTCTTTGTGGCAGCCCCTTAGATATTGGAACACTGCTATTATGTCAGCCCAATACTTCTTTTCATTAAACTAGAACATACCCAATTCCTGCAACTGTTCTTTGTATGTATTAGCCTCCAGTCCCCTAATCATATTTGTTGCTCTTCTCTGCACTCTTTCTAGTGTCTCTAGTGCAGTGATGGCGAACCTTTTTCACCTCGGGTGCCAAAAGCATGTGTGTGGGCACAATAGGGTGCTTGTGTGTGCCCACCCCCACTGGACCACCCAGCGGCAAAAGTATCAGCTGCTGTCTCGGAGCATTGAGACTGCACGTCCATATCGTCGTGACATTGGCTCCTCCTCTACCTTCCAAGCCAGAGCAGCAGTGTTGTCAGCTGGAGATAATGGCACAATCTCAACAGCAGAAAGAAACTTTAAGTTTGCAAAAGATATTGTTAGAAATTCAGAAATTATCAAACACATTTGAGAGGACAGAGAAAACGTTGGAAAATCTAGAGCACCTAACAGTAAAATATGATGAAGAAGTTGGAGATGTTTATCAAGTGGAAAAAGTGGAGGTTAGAGTCCTAAAAACTGAAGAGAAAAATGACTACAAAGAAATTAAATCCGCTGATATTTATGGTGATTGGTTTGTGTCTGGAAATGGAAAGAGTGGAATACGGAAAGAGGAATTAAATGGAGGGGAACTCTACCCCAAATGGCAAGATACAGAAGGAGAAAAAAATAAAAGAATGTATGGATTTAAAGAGAGAAAGTTTGTTAGCAACACCATTGAAAACACCACTGACAATTAAAGATAAGCTGATTAAGGAAACAGAAGAAGGGCATTGAAATTACATGAGAGACAATAAGCAATGAGTTTCAAAGAGGAGTCCATACAAATTTGATTAAGGAGATGATTAGAGGACTGATACCACAAATGGCAGAAGACATGAGAGTGTTTTGCTACTGGAAAGATACAGGTTGATAGATGAAAGGGTATAATCTAAAACTAGTTAAACTTAGTGAAATTTAGTGACAGTAGATATAGTTAAATAAATAATTGATAATGATAATAATGTATACATACTGTATGTATTGCTATGATAAGTAATAATTGGATATGAATATTGAATGGTACCTATGAAAGGAAGATTAGAATTTTTTTGGTTATATATATAAAGGTTAATAAAAAAGAACTAAGTTGAATTTAGTTAAATTTTGTTTATTAGGGGGAAAATGTTATGATAAAGGACACAGTCAAATAAAGGAGGGATAATGATAACAACGCATATATATGCATGGGTACAACATAAATTAAAAAACAGTATTTTTTGTTACTAAATATTATGGATGTTTAGCCAGAATAGGCCATAAGGATTTGATGTTATTAGGGGATAGCAATATAGAAATAGCAAATGAAATGCCAGTATGTGGTTATGTTTTAAATCTTGATATATTTTATGATGAAGGACTTTTAAACAATTATAGTCAAATGAAAATGGAGGTATGATGATGGTAATATGTATAAAAATATCTGATTTAAAATACTTGAGTTAATATGAATTATGGTTGATGACTGTGGAAGAGATGCATGAAAGTCTTTTGTAACCAACTGATACACTTACTACAGTATGTAAAGAAGGAGGATTTTTTGTGTTGTGTCTGTTTTGAAAATATGTATGTATGTATGTATGTATGTATGTATGTATGTATGTATGAAATGGCTCCGTATGCCACCTGTGGCACATGTGCTATAGGTTCACCATCATGGCTCTAGAGTCATAGGGTAGGGACTCCAAAACACTGATTTGAAAGGACATAACAGCATAGAATGACATTATATTATTAGTTTAATAAAGTCTTTGGCAGAAAACACAAATCTATTTAAACAGCACGCTAATCAATGTAATAATCATAAACAATATACGAATAATTGCAATAATATACTAATGGCTTCTAATCAGTCTTAAAATAAAATGCTAAAATATACATTTTTACATTATTGGGGCATAACATTCTGTAAATCAAGGGCAGTGCCAGATTTAGACCTAAGATAAACCAGCTACAATTTAGAGCCCCACAATCCGCAGGGCGATCCGTAGGGCCTCACAAAATTTATGTTTGTTCAGGGTTTCTTGTGTGGGGTTGGTGTTTTTTTTTTTTTTTTAGAATTTTATGTGGCTTTTATGTGACTGTAATCTTGTGTAGCAAATCTTTATGTATAGTTTTAAATGGATTTTATGCATTTAAAAAATACTTGCGTGCGTGTTTATGATTTTTTTTTGTAGCACCCCAAGGTCCTTATTTTGGTATGTACCTTTATCAGACCTTCTGGTGTAACATTTTAACAAGAAGTTCCAAGCTTTCTACAGCTTAGAGCAGGGGTGTCCAAACTTGGGAACTTTAAGACTGGTGGACTTCAACTCCCAGAATTCCCCAGCCAGATTCTGGGAGTTGAAGTCCACCAGTCTTAAAGTTCCCAAGTTTGGACACCCCTGGCTTAGAGTCTCACCAAGTCTAGACTCAGCAAACCAAGTGTGTTTGTCAAGAGTGTAAATATCATAATTTTCCTATTAATAGCATTGTACTTTTTACGTAGTTTTTGTGGGCCTGAGAATGATATTGAACTATTAGGTTAGATAAAAACTGCATACAAATATCAACTGCTTTTCAAGTGTTCTTCACAACCATTTTTTAACAAGTGGAGTGTCAATCCTGAAGTGAGCCTGGCCGAAGCCATCTTGGAGGCTTCACACAGCAGTGGGGGGGGGGGGGATAGTTAGATGGGGTTTTGTAGTCAAAGTAATAAAGTGTTCCTGTGGGAGCCAAGGACATTCTCAGAGGGGGTTGGCCAGAGGAGGAGCCGGTGACCCAGCAACTGGCCAACACCTAGATTGGACAACATGACCAGTGACTTAGGGAGAAGGGGAACAGTTTTACTCTTAATTAGGTGAAAGCCATGGGAAACCTTAGAGTCGGCTTTCACCAGTTTGTGCCAAAATGATATATCCAATAAACTGTTCTTTGAAGAGATCGAGTGCCTCTGCGTTTGTTTTCTATGGGTGTGTTACTTGAAACGCTGACATGGAGAATGAGACAAACAAATTCTTGAGGATGGTAAGTATTGCTATCCCAAGACTAACCAGAGAGCCAGTTAAATGCTCACCTGTGAATTATGTCTATATTCAAGATAGATTTTTTAAAAAACATTTATGTTGAGGCTGTGCTTCTTGTACTGAAAAGTAGAACTGCTGCAGTGGTGGGTTCCGGATCCCGTTCCAACCATACCAGTTGGAACAGGCCCAGCATCACCCACATGGATGCGCGTGGCACGCGCATGCCTCGTACCTGCCTGTGATGCCTCCGCAAGCCTCCACGACGCTCCAGCTGCTCGACGGAGCGTTGCGCAGGTGGCGTACGTTCCATGCCTGTGCGCAGACGTGCCAAAGGCTTAAAGGACAGGTAAGGAGCTCAGGCAGGCGGGTGGGCCCTCCAGAGCACCGTACTGGAACGGTACCCGGTGCTCCAGGCAGGCTCCAGTACGCCCGTACCGAGGTGTACCGCCTGCAACCCACCACTGAACTGCTTATAAAGGATTAGTCATTCTGTTTGATAAACCTGATCTGGATTCATCTGGCTAATTAAGGAGTCCCCATCAATAATCAAGAGGTTGGATAAGCCTAAGCTTTGTTATTCTATGTATTTATTTCATTTTTAAAATATGCATATGAGAGTTAACCACAGCAAGCCAGAAATCAGAGAAATTCTGCTGGGACGTTGTGGCTATTGCAGATCAATTTAGAGTCTTCATTTCTGTTGACTTAAGAAATTTAAAGCTAAATCCATAGGATGACTGCATAACAGTGCCACAAATTTTGTTCTACCCTAGATTCACTTTCAAATTCTGAATTAATCTGACTTGGCATAAGGCAGCTGATAGTGATCACAAACTATAATACCCACGGACACTTGTGAAACTAACTAAGGCACCTTCTGACTGGTCAAATTTCATGTTTGCTATTGTATTCCTATGCTTTGCCAAGTGTGCACAACATGAGGGCCATAAGTACCGGTAGTCCAAAAACCATGAAAACAAATTGTCAATATCAATAGGGAAGAAGACATTTGGAGAGGAGGATAATTTGACTACACTGGACTGGATTAGACTATTCAAATTATGGATTCTCCAGCTTCTTTTCCCACAGGTATCTTCCACAATTTGTGTCTTGAAGTGGCAGTATTGCAAATAAATAAATGAATGATAGAGTGCTAATCAACATTATTTCTAATTCATGAAGAAGAAACAGACTGGGTGATGTAATTTTTGAATCTCAGTGCCAGATGGACTGCACTGCTTTAGGCGACATAATATGTATTTGCAGTAGCTGGTTTCCTGTCAAAAAAAGATTTTGCAGAAGCAGTGTGAAAGAAATGTAGCTCCCTAAAGTATTGTTTAAATCAGATTTAGGTACTTGACCACCTTGTACTCATGTTGATATTTTTTGAAAATGAAAACTGACTTATTGTTCTGCAACAGTGCATCACCGGGTTAGAAAATACACTATCAAGTATTTCCAAATAACTGTGTCCCCACAACACGCTTAACCACGTTAAAGATATAGCTGATGCACTTGCATAATACGCTTGGCTTGGTTAATATTAAACTTGTTTTTTAAATTGCTTTATACTTTATGATTTCAAAAAAAAAAGTTAATTCAGAAAACAGATTAAGTATAGTGGGTAGATAAAATCATTGGCTCTTTACCATAATATGTGTAACTAGTTCCATAGTGTGTTGTGGAAATTACCAAAAAAGGTGAGCCAATCAGCTAACCCCTGGAGATTTAAATTTAATCCAAAATAGATCAAGATTTTCATGGGACTACATGCTAGTTCTTACCATACAGCGAACAGGTTGTGGAAACACTGAAACCCTTTTAACTGAGCTATGTTGACATCTAGTCCTGCAAAAGGAGGAGGAGGAGGAGGAGGAGGAGGAGGAGGAGGAGGAGGAGGAGGAGGAGGAGGAGGAGGAGGAGGAGGAGGAGGAGGAGGAGGAAGAGGAAGGCATTATTGTTGTTGGAGGCAAAGAGCAGTCGGGAAAGCAAACCTCTGCAGTAGTCCTCGTGTTGCAACCATAATGGGACCAGAAACTCTGTCCCTATGTGTCACCATCGATAAGCAGAAAACCACACAACCACAACAGATTTATAATCTCACTTCCCTTTTGGTGATTAAGCAAAGCATCCCAGTTGTTAAATGAAAACTTCATATGAGTGTAGCTTAAGATTTCACTTCTGCCTTCTCAATTAACTCTTCTTGATGCAAGCTGGTTGGGAAGCAGAAATCACTGAAGGATGAACACATGACTTGTAGGATGGTGCAGAGGTCATAAAAATGCAAAGATTGGTCACCAAGCTGGGGTTTTTTAGACTGTTGAACAGTCACTACACATTACACACTACACATAATACACAAGACGGTTAATAAGCAAAGACTACCTGTACAGAATATATATCCAACATTATGGCCTCACTGGTGATGCTCATTCCCACCAGGGAGAATGGGAAACAGCGGGTGGCATCTTGAAGCCTTGCTAATAATCTCTTTTAATAACATTTTTATTAAACATTTTACAAAGAGCATAACAACTAACACAAACTAATAAAAAGTAAAGGCAGAAAAAGGAAAAAGAAAGGCAAAAATGCAGAAAGAAAAAAGAATAAAAAGAAATAGAAAGATGCTTTGAATTTCCTTTTGCAGCAAATATAACCACAATTACAAAGGTATCTTTTATTGTACGATTACAAAAGGGAACTCACACTTTTCTATTATCCAGGGGGTTTTTTAATCACCAAAACCCCAAATCATAAATGTATTTTTTTCATTTTATGCAAAACATTTACAAGGGGTCTACAATCAACAATGAATGTACATTTCCTTTCCCTCCCCCTTCTAAAGTTAATTTAGCCATCTTTGTAAGTTCCATTTTCACCAAACATTCCTTCATTGGGGGCATTGTCAAACTTTTCCACTTTTGAGGGGATAGTAGTCCCACTGCAGTTTCATATATAAAAATGCAGTTTCATGATTATTTGATAGCTGCTTGTCCATTAGTTCCAAAGAAAAGAGACCCTAGAAAGAATTCAGAGAAGAGCAACAAAGATAATAAAGGGTCTGGAGACTAAACCATACTATGAGCAGTTGAGGGAACTAAGTATGTCTAGTCTAACGAGAAGAAGGACTAGAGGTGATATGATCGTGGCCTTCTACCAGTGGTGGGTTTCAAAAATTTTTAGAACCTCTTCTATAGGTGTGGCCTACTTTGTGGGAGTGGCTTGCCGGCCATGTGACCGGGTGGGAGTGGCCAACTTGTAAAATGCGGTGAAACTCACTTAACAACGCTCTTGTTTAGCAATCAAAATGTTGGCTCAGAAACTCTGGCATTTGAAGCACGCAAGTCTTAAAGCTGTCAAGTTACAAGACCCTTGAACCCCTAACCATTTAGAAAAAAAAACCAGGGGTGTTCAAAGTTGACAGCTTTAAGACTTGTGGACTTCAACTCCCAGAATTCCTCCTCTCGCTCTTCATCTTGATGATGTGTAGGCGGGCGGGGGGAGGGAGCTGGAACTGGTTCTAAATGGCACTGTAGATTTGTGGAACCGCTTCTATAGAAGAGGTTAGAACTGGCAGGAACCCATCCCCGCCTTCTACTATTTGTGGGGCGTCACACAGATGAGGGAGGTCAAGGTCAACCTATTCTTTAAAACACCTGAGGACAGAAC